>NC_083692.1:67902142-68538571 GCF_033118175.1 Dama dama
ATCAATAAAAAGTAATTTTGAAAGTTAACAGTCTATTCTAGGAAACCAAGTTTAGCTGAAAACTTCAGGGATGAAGATCATCTGGTGTAGCAGCATCCAAATATATAAACAGTAAAAATAAGACTTAAAACTGCTGCTACGGTGTCATGTTTTGGACTTAGTTCAACCAATTGATTTTTAGTACAAAACTAGAAATAACCTCTTCTTCATAACATCTATAGTTATCAATATATTTTTCTTCTTTTCAATGTGAAATAATACTTCAAGGTGATCTATATACACAATGTTGTCAGTTCAAGCTGTCATATAAATATAAATGCTTTCTTAAAAAAAAGTATTTTACAGACAGATAGTGTTATGTACATTGTTCAGTTTGATCTGGGGCAAAAGAAAAAAGCTAACATAAGCTTTTAAGTGTGATATGTAAAAAGAATGATTATGTAAATGACATTTTAAAACCTGCATAGAAAATGAGCTTCAAACAGTAGTGTGATTTTAATTTTGATCATTTCTGAAACTTCAAGCCATTAAAAAAAAGGCACACTTCTCAACTTTATCCCTTTAAGGGAATGTTCTTTAGGAACCCCTTACTTGGTTAGAGTTTCAATGTAACACTTAAAAAAAAAGACAATTTGACCCCAAAGTACTTCAAACAACTTGGTGAAACATTTATGCAACTACTTTGCAAATAAAACATCCAGTAGGACAATGCTCTACAAGAGAATATAAATTTAAACATACAAGATATTTCATTCAGGATGTTGGATTAAATAGTTTTCTGGGGTAGTTTAAAACACTCTTTAGCATAATTTTGCTTCTGGTCCGTTTATAAAATAAAAATGAGAAAAGTTATCATTGTTATGTGATAATAAGCACTGAGGATTAAGCTAAAATATTATTAACACAGCTGAACATATTCTGGATTAGCAGAATGATAACTGGAAATCTCAGGAGGAAACTGTTTGACTATAACTATCCAGTTGCACTTTTAACCTTGTAAAACATCTGTAAATGCAATATACTTTTTTGAAAGGAGGAAATTCTGAAAGAAAACAACTTGCTGGTTGAATACCACAAACAAAACAAAACAACCCAAAACCTCACTTTTTCTATAATGTTTACTCAGTCTCTTTTTATATAAAAATAAGTGTTATGTTCCCATCATAACATTAGACAATTACATCTGTGCTTAAAAAAAAAAAGTTGGTCACTCAAGGCTATTAGAATATTTTATAAGGATTTTAGATTACCAGAATGTACAGATATAACTCAATATAAACTGTAGCCAAAGGGAAATGACGATGAAAATATAAAATCATTCACATGGAATAAAAACGTTATTAACTAGATGAGTAAAATATTCAAAATATATGGAATGTGACAGTAGATATATGTACATCTACTTCAGAACTAGGAAGGGGAAGAAAAGCTTTATATGTAATAATTCGTACCTTTTATTTAGTTAAATATAAACATTTGTTATTTATACATAAAACTGCTTTCAAAAAACAACTAATAAATGATTTAGTTGCACTTGTTTTACTTCTTACAATTCCCAAGTGTTAACTTTTCTTAGATTGAAATCCAACTGTCCCCTAGTGCACTTTTAGTTTATATCTTAATGAATTCAAACCTTTAAAGGTCCCATCACCTAATGCATAAATATACAAAAATGCCAAAAAAATTTAATCCCTTTTAGTTGGATCATATTTTATGTTCACTTTATATTGCCAATAACCAGAAATGGTGTCCTTTTGCAAATATTCTTGACAACCTGTAACAAAACATGCCATGCACTCCAGGGAAAAGGGCATGGCGAGCATTTGTGAAATGCCAAGAACCGATGAGTTCTGCTTCCTCCACGTGTGGCCCCAAGGATACCAGGCAAGACTGCATAATGCTTGCCAAAAGCTTCCACAAATCCAAGTTAGCTAATTCCTGGACACAAAGATTTTAAGCTCATTTTGGCACTGGATGCTTTCATCCAGCAGCTTTATGTTTCCCACCACAGCACCCACACGCCTCACCACAACGATGGCACATTCTCAAAGGGACGTAGCAGCACATACATGGTACAATGAAAGACAAAGCTACTAGGGCTAACCATCGTAAGCAGAACTTGTCATCGCTAGTGTCACATGAACAGGGGTCAGAGAAATCTCCCTCTGAGTCTGACATACAATGATACAACATGCTCTCTGCACAGAGCATGCAACTAACTTGATATATGCATCTCTTAATAGGGTCTGGAGCATCCTGACATTTTCCCCTGCCATTTTCTTCATGATTAAACCTTTCCTGGCAGTATACGCAGCGAGAACGTTCACCATCTTCTTTTCTTCGTTTTGACTTCTTAAATTTTAATGAGGAAGGCTGTGTCTTAAATACCACAGAGTCTTTGAGTGAACTTAACTTAGTTTCATCCCCACAAGAGTACAGATAGTCTGATTTTTTACTGTCTGGTTTAGAAAACTGAACACTGGAGTCAGTATCATCTCTCTCCAGGTCATTTTTCCACATGTCGGGATGTCTATAGTCTGCATAGCGACGTATTAAGATATCGCGAGGGTTTATTCTGACAATCTCATCCTCATCTTGAAAGCTGACATGTCGAATTGATTTCAAAGGGACCTAAAAATGAAAGAGATGAAAATTGCAATAATAACAGTGAAGATTAATTTTATTGCCTACTTGCCTGGGGCACAGTGCCCAGATATTTGGTCAATTAGTTTGCAAGTTTAAGTGAAGATGTTTCTTGGATGTTTCTTGGATGAACATTTCAATGGGTGGACTATATAAGCATAGCAGATTATCCTCCATGACATAGGTGGCCCTCATCCAACCAGTTCAAGGCTTTAATAATACAAAGACTGACCAAGAAAGAGCAGGAAAGAATTCTGCCAGCAGACTGCCTTTGGATACAGACTACAGCTCTTGCTCGGGTTTCAAGCATGACAGCCTACTCTGAAGATTTTGAATATGTACCTATGCCATCATAGGAGTAGGGCCTCCCAGATAGAGAGGGCTTCCCAGGTGGCTCAGTGGGAAAGAACCCACCTGCCAAGCAGGAGAAGTGGGTTTGAGCCATGGGTTGGGAAGATCCCCTGGAGAAGGAAACGGCAACCCACTCCAGTATTCTTGCCCGGGAAATCCCCTGGACAGAAGGGCGTGGTGGGCTACGGTCCATGGGATTGCAAAGGAGTTGGACATGACTTAGAGACTAAACAACATCACATAAGCCATTCCTTAAAGCAAATGTCTTTCTCTTTATATATATACATATTGTTGGTTCTGTTTCTCTGGAGTACCCTGATTCATACAGATTTCAGTAGCAAGGAGTGGGATGCTGTGCTAACAGAAGTGTGGTAATGCCTTTGGAACTGGATAATGGGTTTGGAACTGGCTGAATGAGTTTTGAGGTGTGTGTTATAAAAAGCCTAGGTAATCATGAAGAGAAGCTTGGTAGAAACACAAACGTTAAAGGCGTTTCTGGTGAGGATCCTGGATGGAAATGATGAATACACTGTTGGACGCTGGTGGAGAGATGACCCTTGTTATAAACTGGCAAAGAATGCAGGTGAATTGTATTCTAGTGTTTCATGGAAGGCAGAATTTGTGAGTGATGGACCTGGATATTTAGCAGAAATTTCTAAGAAAAGTGCTAAGGATACAGCCTGGTTCCTCTTTGCTGTTTATAGTAAAATATGAGAGGAAAGTGATAAACTGAAGTGTAATTTTAAAAACAAAATAGAACCAGAACTTGAAGCCCTGGAAAATTCTCAGGAATGACGCTATCACCAAGGGAGTAGGGCCACTTCCCTCAAGGGCCCAGGGGAATTTTGCCTCAGGATGAATCAAACTGAGTCTCACTCACACTTGACTTAGATGGTATTTAGATGAGATCTTGGTGGTGCTACTGATACAGAACCCACCTGCCAATGCAGAAGACATAGATGTGAGTTCAATCTCTGGGTTGGAAGAATCGCTGGAATAGGGCATGGCAACCCACTCCAGTATTCTTGCCTGGAGAATTCCATGGACAGAGGAGACTGGTAGGCTACAGTCCATAGGGTCGGACAAGACTGAAGCGACTTAGTACGTACACACTGGACCTAGAGATGGTACTAGAATGGGTTAAGTCTTTCAGAGTGTTATGATGAGGTGAATATATTTTGCATGCGAGAAGAGGGACCAGAGGGTAGAACACTATGAGCTGAATTGTGTTTCTTCCAATTTCATATGTTGAGGCCCCAATCCCCAGTATCTCAGAATGTGACTGCATTTGGAAATAGAGCCTTTAAAAAAGTGATTAAACTAAGGCCCGTGGGGCAGGCCTTAATCCAGTTTGATTGGTGTCCTTATCAGAAAAGGAAATTTGGACACACAGAGAGCAAGACACCAGAAATGTGTGTTAAAGAGAAAAAAAGGAACACAATCAGAAGGTGACCACTGACAAGCCAAGGAGAAAGGCCATGAAAGAACCCAAATGTATCCACACCTTGATCTTGGACTTCCAGTTTCTAGAACTGTGAGCAAATATATTTTTGTTGTTCAAGGCACTCTGTCTGTGGTATTTTGTTATGACAGCCCTAGAAAACTAACATAAAGTATACGTATTCATGGTTTGGCTAAACAAGTCTCTGAAAATGACTGAAAAGCACACCATACTCTCCCACCTTTCTGGTAGGCTGTTTCAGGCTAGGGGGGAAAAGTACATCTTCCGGGCATAAATCAAAATGACGGTTCCCTTCACCCATACAAGTGACTAGTGTGACAAGACACAGTGACTAGTTTATAAGTAAGCCCATGATTTAGACTGGGCTTCCAAACTTTCATTGTCCAGATATTTGGAATTGCAGCTAAAAAAATTCCATGTGTGGACTAAAGATGGAGTGATGGATGCAGAAAGTTACAACAATTCCTATTGGTGATAAACACACTGTGACAATCTCCCAGACTCAAACCAGAAACCTGGAGGAAATTTAAGTAATGAGGTTTAGAAGTATATATAAAAAATAAGTAAGTTTATAACACTAAAAAATAACTCTAGTACAATTCAAGTACATGGAGAATTAGAAAGACTGGAAATTTCACTTATATGTTAATTAGTTACATGCCAAATCAGAGGATAAAACTAAGATTTCTTACCTTATTTTGGGACTTCAGGCCTCCACATTCCTTGGGCATTTGCCGCTGTCCATATTCTATACTTCTGTCCTGAATGTCTAGGCCTGGATGACTGAACATTATCTAAAATACAAATAATTCCTAGTTAAGTGACAAAAGAACACATTTCTTATTTTGTTTTTAATGAAACTATATATGTGTATTTCAAAACTCCATAATCTATTAGTAGTAAGGTTTTTCAAAATGGTTTTAAGAAAAAGCATTATTTGAGTCATCCTGTTTATTATTTAAACTCAGATCTTTCTCAATACATTTAAAATGAAATTTAAAAAGTAGCACACACTTCACTTCTGGTTTCAGTTTCAGCATGTAAGGAGCTTGAAGTTGCCATTCTGCTGTAAATACAAGTAAAAAAAAAAGCGGAATAACAACAAAAAATATCAACAACTCTTCTTAGATCCATGAGAGGAAGACAGGACAAACCCCACCCCTAAGACTGCAGAGACTCATGAGTAGAGATCACCATGGAAACCAGTGTCAGGGTAGGGGGGAAAAAAAAATCTCAACTATAATTGACAAATTGCTGGATGCTCAGGATAGACAACTGGGAGTTAAACACTCCTAGGGACGTCCCCAAGCTTCTGTCAGTCTACCTTCTAACAGCTCAACCAAGTTCCCACGGTAAATACCAGAAAAATCCCTGCATGCTCCCAGCACGGAGAGGGGAAGAACCATTATGAGGTATGCTGGAGCACTCTCTGCGACAAGGCTTGTCCTCAGGAAACACTAATGAACCACAGCTGGACCTACTATGGTATCATCAGAGTCAGGAAGGGCCATATACCCAACCCTAGTCATTTCAAACCACCTGATCCACCTAAAGGGGGAAAAATGTATATATTAATTGAAATGCACAATCCAGAGGGAAAGCCTTGGACTTAAAGACTGAGACCTAATCACAAACATAGAATGCTTTCTTTTCTCACACACTTTACCACTGTATCACTAAAGGCTTATTTACAGCAGTTCCTTTACGCAGCACATTATGTCTAGCAATCAAAAAAATATTAAAAAACACACCAAAAGGCAAAAATATATTCTGAAATGTCACAACAAGCATCAGAACCAGATATGACAGGGATATTGGAAACAGCAGACTAGGAATTTAAAACAACTATGATCAATATGTTAAGCACTCTAATGTATAAAGCAAGATAGAATGCAAAAACAAATGAGCAATGCAAACAGAGAGACAGAAATCCTAATAAAGAATACGACCACCTGCCCTTCCCCAAAGCTAGAGATCAAAAGCACTAAGAGAATGAAGAATACCTTTGATGAGCCTAGTAGACTGCACATGGCTGAGTAAAAGACCTCTGAGTATGTGAATATAGCAATTTCCAAAATTGAAAGGAAAGAGAATAAAAAGTGGGGAAAAAAAGAACAGAATATTTAAGAATGATGGAAGAACTATAAAATGTGTAATTTTGTACATATACACAAGATAGAATGATCAGAAGAAGAAAAAAATGAAAATAACAAAGAAATATATGAAATAATAATGACTAAGAATTTACCAAATTAATGTCAGATGTCAAGTCACAGATCCAAGCAGCTCAGAAAATATCAAGCAGGAAAATGAAAAAGAAAAGAAAAGAAAAGCATCTAAGCATATAACTTTCAAACTATTAAAAAAAATATCAAAGATAAAAAAATTCTGAAAGATGCCAGAGGAAAAATAATTTACTTTTAAGGAATAATTACATTGGACTTCTTTGCAGAAACCATGTAAACAAGAAGAGTGAAATGAAATAGTTAAAGTGGTAAAGAGAAAAGTCCTCCAACCTAGAATTCTGTATCCTATAAAAGTATCCTTCAAAAGTGAAGGAGACTGGTGGCAATGTACTGGTGCAACCACTGTGGAAAAGAGTATGAAGGTTTCTCAAATAACTAAAAATAGAGCCACCATATGATCCAACAATTCCACTTCTGAGTAAATATCTGAAAGAAACAAAACCACTAACTCAAAAAGATAGACACACCCCAATATTCATATGAAAGTTAAACTTGCTCAGTTGTGTCCAACTCTTTGCAACCTCATGGACTACACAGTCCATGGAATTCTGAGGCCAGAACACTGGAGTGGGTAGCCCTTCCCTTCTCCAGGGGATCTTCCCGGCCCAGGGATTGAACCCAGGTCTCCCTCATTGGAGGCGGATTCTTTACAAGCTGAGCCACAAGGGAATGGTCATAGCAGCATTATTTACAATTGCCAAGATATGAAAACAACTTAAGTGTCCATCAACAGACAAATGGATAAGACGTGGTGTGTGTGTACATACACACACATACACACACAGAGGAATACTACTCAGTCATGAAAAAAAAGAATGAAAATTTGACATGTGCACCAATATAAACTTGGAGGGTTATTTCACTAAGTAAAATAAGTCAGGCAGAGAAAAACAAATACTATATGACATCACTTATATGTGGAATCTAAAAAATTTAACACAATATTGCATATAACAGAAAATAAACAGACTCACAGATACAGAAAACAAATGAGTGGCTATCAGTGGGGACAGGGAAGGGGTGGGTAACATGTGGGAAGGGGATTAAGAGGTATAAGCTATTATGTAAAAACATCTTAAATGAAAAAAAGATCAGTTTTTAAAAAGTGAGAGAGAAAGACTTTCTTAGGCAACAAAAATTTGAGGAAATTTCTTGCTGGCAGACCTGCCTTATAAGAAATGTTAACAGAAGTTCCTTAGAGAGAAGGAAAATAATATAGGTCAGAAACTTGGATCTATATGACAATGGAAGAGCATTTTAGGAGAAACAAGCGAAAATAATATAAACTTTTAATTTTCTTATTCTTAACTAAGAGAGAGGTTTGCTCAAAAATCAGCATATATTTACATACCTATACATATACAGGTATATGCATATAAAGTGAAATGGATGACAGCAATGATAGAAGAGATAAAAGGAGGAATAAGGATTACTGCTAATATAGAGTTCACCCACTATCTGTAAAGCAGTTTAGTGTTGTTAAAGGAAAAGTAAATGAATGAAGTATAATATACCATGCTGCTGCTGCTGCTAAGTCACTTCAGTCGTGTCCAACTCTGTGCGACCCCATAGACGGCAGCCCAGCAGGCTCCCCCATCCCTGGGATTCTCCAGGCAAGAACACTGGACTGGGTTGCCATTTCCTTCTCCAATGCATGAAAGTGAAAAGTGAAAGTGAAGTCGCTCAGTCGTGTCTGACTCTTAGTGACCCCATGGACTGCAGCCTACCAGGCTGCTCCGTCCATGGGATTTTCCAGGCAAGAGTACTGGAGTGGGTTGCCATTGCCTTCTCCGAATATACCATGCTACCACTAGCAAAAAGAAAATACAAGTACAGACAGAGGGAGCTTCAAAGCAAGGAAAATTACCAGTGATAAAGAAGGGCATTATATAATACAGGGGTTAAATTCCCCAAGAAGACATAACAATCTTTAATGTGTACGTGCTTAACAACACAACATCAAGTTACATGAGGCAACAACTGGTAAAACGGCGAGGAAATGGATATACCACTTACCATAGCTGGAAACTTCAATATCCCTCTCTCAGAAATGGATAGGCTCAGCAAGCAGAAAATCAGTAAGCAAAGAGGTGAACTAAACAACACTTTCAAACAAGTGGATACAATGACATCTAAAGAAAACTTCATCTAACAAGAGCAGAATACATATTTTCTCAAGCTTACATGGAACATTAACCAAGACAGACCAGTCTGGGACATAAAACAGACCTTAAAAAACTTAAAAGAGTAGAAATCATACAATGTGTATTCTCAGACCACAGAGGAATTAAACTAGAATTCAACAAGAGGATACCTGGAAAATCCTCAAATGAGTAGCAGTTAAACAACACAGTTCTAAACACAAGGGTCAAAGAAGAAATCTCAAGAGAAATCAAAAGTATTTTGAACTAAAAAGAAATGAAACACAACTTATCAAATGTTGTGGGATACAATGATAGTAGTGCACAGAGGGAAATTTATAGCACTGAATATATTTTTAGCAAAGAAGATCTAAAATTAATAATCAAAGTTTCTACCTTAATTGTTCAAACTACCACACAATTACATTCATCTCACACACTAGCAAAGTAATGCTCAAAATTCTCTAAGTCAGGCTTCAACAGTACATGAACTGTGAACTTCCAGATGTTCAAGATGGTTTTAGAAAAGGCAGAGGAACCAGAGATCAAATTGCCAACATCTGCTAGATCATCAAAAAAGCAAGAGAGTTCCAGAAAAATATCTACTTCTGCTTTGTTGACTATGCTAAAGACTTTGACTGTGTGGAACACAACAAACTGTGGAAAATTCTTCAAGAGATAGGAATACCAGACCACCTGACCTGCCTTCTGAGAAATATGTATGCAGGTCAAGAAGCAACAGTTAGAACTGGACATGGAACACCAAACTGGTTCCAAATTGGGAAAGGAGTACATCAAGGCTGTATATTGTCACCCTACTTATTTAACTTATATGCAGAGTACATCATGAGAAATGCTGGGCTGGATGAAGCACAAACTAGAATCAAGATTGCTAGGAGAAATATCAATAATCTCAGATATGCAGATGACACCATCCTTATCGCAGAAAGCAAAGTAGACAGTTTCTTGATGAAAGTGAGAGAGTGTAAAAGCTGACTTAAAACTCAACATTGAGAAAACTAAGATCATGGCATTCAGTCCCATCACTTCATGGCAAATAGATGGGGAAACAGTGACAGACTATTTTTCTGGGCTCCAAAATCACTGCAGATGGTGACTGCAGCCATGAAATTAAAAGATGCTTGCTCCTTGGAAGAAAAACTATGACCAACCTAGACAGCATAATAAAAAGCAGAGACATTACTTTGCCAACAAAGGTGCATCTAGTCAAAGCTATGGTTTTTCCAGTAGTCATGTACGGATTGACAGTTGGACTATAAACCAGAGAATTAATGCTTTTGAACTGTGGTGGTGGAGAAGACTCTCCAGAGCCCTTTGGACTATAAGGAAATCCAACCAGTCCATCTTAAAGGAAATCAGCCCTGAATATTCATTGGAAGGACTGATGCTGAAGCTGAAACTTCAATACGTGGGCTACCTGATGCAAAGAACTGACTCATTGGAAAAGACCCTGATGTTGGGAAAGAATGAAGGCAGGAGGAGAAGGGGACAACAGAGGATGAAATAGTTGGATGGCATCACCAACTTTTTGGATATTAGTTTGAATAAACTCCAGGAGTTGGTGATGGAGAGGGAAGCCTGGCATACTGCAGTCCATGGGGTCACAAAGAGTCAGACACAACTGAGAGACTGGACTGAACTGAACTGTACCTTGGGAAACGAGAAAAAGAAGATTCAATCAAAGTAAGGTAAAGAAAAGAAACAATAAGAATTAGTATAGAAATCAATGAAATTGAAAGCAGGAAATTAACAGAGAATATTGATGAAACCAAAAACTAGTTCTTTTAACAAGATCCACAAAAGTGATAAGCTTCTAATCAGGTTTCTAGTCAGACTTATTGGAAAAGACTCTGATGCTGGAAAAGATTATTTGTTTTCTCACCTGATTCGCTTGGCTTCGCAGGTAGACACTTCTGGCATTCAGACCTTCAAAGGGAGAAGGTCTTGAGCTTCTGTAAGGCTCACTGGTAACCACGGTATCTTGATGGAAAAGATGATCTTTCACTAGAGAACTGGAAGTATCTTCTTCAGCTGCCTAATGGGAACAATCCCCAACTCATTAGTTGCCAGAATATGAAAACAACAACAAAATAAAATACCTTCATTAGCAAGAATTCAGCAAGTTGGTCAATACGTAGCACCATCACTGTGTATGGCAGTTCCCCAATATCAAATGTACATTATGAAGCCATGTCAAAATAAAAGAATATGAATTAAAAAAAAAAAAAACTCAACTTTATGAGCAAAATGGACCATCTTACAGAAAACAATATAGGATGAATGAGAAGGCTAACCATGCCATGTGACAGATATATCTGATTATAGTAAAGCTGTTAACTAAAAGTAATATGTACATAGAAAGTGAAGAAATTATGAGGAAGAAAATGCGAATCAGTAAAACTGTTACTTTGAAAATTTTCTGTAAAAACTGTTTTTTACACAGTACCAAGAACTGTACTATATGATACGAGGGATTAAAGAAGGAAGACAGTAGTCTATGATCTTTTTCAATAAGGGAATGAATTAATTAGCCTGAATTTATGGATTACTTAGAAGGATTAAAATCATATACAAGACTTAGGGAAGGAGATATGTCAATCAATGACAGTCACGAATGAAATGCTTTGAAATTTCATAAACTATTTCTGTGAAATAAATACTGAATAAGTGAAACTTAACAAATTAGAAAACATAAAGTCCTGAGAAGGTTTTGTTTCTTTTCTTTTAAGAAATGAGATAACTACTTGCCATTATTTTTCCCATTAGTATACAGTTATCTGGGAAGAAACAGTGACAACCAAGTAAAATGACAGTAATACTTTTACTGCCTCATAAAATATTTATAGTAATCATAACAGGGCTAATATTTTTAAAAGGAGAAACCTTTACAATCTATTTTATAAAAATAAAAAACATTAAAATTTGGCTTATTTTAAAATTAAACAATAAAACTCATTAAATGGCAAGATATTATAAATTTATAAATGCACATAATGGCCCCTGCTCTGAAACAAAGTAGTTTTGTGCCATTTTATTTCTCTGGAACTCAGTTTTTTCAATTATTAAATAATTATAATACCTATACAGTTTTATTACAGGGACTACTGTAAGTATTTAGTGAGATAATATATATGAAAATGCTCTGAAAACTAAAAGCTGCTATTTTATCAGGAAGTAGTCAATTAAACTTTAAAAATGTATCTGAGAATCTACTGTCTACTGAAAACTGTGTCAAACCCAGTTAATTGCTATTTTTATGTAATTTTCCTAATAGTTGTCCCCTGTTATGACAATGCTCAGTTACTGCAAAGGAGTTGGCTAGATAACGGTATCCAGCAAACATTCTTTCAAAATGCATGATAAAAGTTGAGAAGAATGAAAAAAAATTCAGGAAATGTGTTTGTTCCATAGAGTTTTCAAAATAAATGACCCAAGTAACTGTCAAAAATCATAAACAACTTGAATAGAAGAAAACAACAAGAACAACAAACAGGTTTAGAGAAAGGGCCTAGGTTGAAACCCTGTCTTTTTCACCTAGGGTATAAAATCTAAGCAGCTGACTTTTCTAAATCACAATTCCTTTTTATTATAAACTGGGTACAATATTTGTATTAAAAATCTCAGGGTCAGCTGAGATACTCAAAGAGACTAAAAACTATAAATAATCACAAACTGTGGTGTTAGTCGTAGGATCAGGAATGGTCATAAAGTAATTACGCTTTTTATGGTGACAACTATTTGGATCAGGTCGTCTTTACTGCATTCTAATCGAACAAGTCATTTAACAACTGTAAATTAAAACTTACTTAAAAATATGTATCTGAACAAATATAAAATGGTTTCATGACCCAGTGTTTTACTGTATGACTTAGGTTAATTATACTTATATTCTGTACATTAAACAGTAAATACATTTCTTTTTGGTTAAAAACATTTTTAAAGGGAAATATAAAAAGCATTATTTCATTATTAAACAAAAATGTGGGTGATGGTTGGGTAATAAATGATTTAGTTCAACTATTAAATGCTTACCAAAATACCTGTAATTAACCTATTAGAATTATTTCATACTACACAGTAAATTTACAGCTATACACCTCAATGTGTCTCAGTTAATAAAATAACTAAAACATCTTTCAGGAGTCTGATAAAACAAATAAACCGTCACTGTTTGAAAATGTACAGTCTACAATCTACAATAAGGGATATACTATCTGTGAATTGTGAGAAACTAACATTTGTAGAGAATCTTTAACAGAAAAGGGCATTTTTCTATTACTTAACTGTATCTCTTTCAGCAAGTTTAAATTTAGATATATGTTAAGCTGACAAAGTTAAAAAAAAAAAAGTGGTGATAGCAGAATGGTCATTCTCATTCACTGCTAATTCCATACACAGGAGTAAAATCTGGGCCAACCATTTCTGAATAGCAATTTTAATTAAATATATCAAAAGCTTTAAAAACATGTATACATTTTGACCATTTACTCGATCTAGTAAAGAAAAAAAATGTATTAAATGGAAAGAGCTTTAGGCATAAAACATTTTTCTCAGACAATTTTTTAATAGTAAAAATGAAGAAACAACTTTAATGTCTCAAATTAGGGGATGGGTTATGTCAATTATGGTATGTCCACTTAACATAACGAGTGGTCATTTGAAGTCAGGCTTATGAATAGTATCTACTTTGTGGAGAATTACTTAATGCTAAAAAATCCGTATATAAACTATTTTATTTACACTATTTTAAGTGTGAAAAGATAAAAGATTTAAAGGATATAAAATGAATATATCATAACCATACGATATGGTTCATAACCATACGAAAGATTGGTTATGAACGCTTTTCCAACTTTCAAGAGCTGTTCACTTTTTATAAGGGGGGTTTCTTTTAAAATCTAGGTATATACTTCTCCCTTTATTTTAATGTAAAATCATAGTACTTTAAAATATAACACAACTCTATTCTATCAAAATATTCAAGTAATTCAATTAACTAATGAACCAGTCTAAGTAGATCCCTTCCCCTCCACCCCTGCCACTCTGTATCTGAAATAATAAACTGAGACATTGTTCAAGCCTTGTTTCACACCCTTCGGATTCAGGCAGAACATCTCTTTTGGTCAATAAAATAAATAATCTTCAAAAACGAGCTAAAATTCTGATTGTTTTTCAAATCCATTTTCTCTTCTCCATACCCACTTAGCTACTCTCTTAATGTAAGCTCTCATTATCTTTTTTGCCTCTCTTATTTTAGCAGGTTTCTAAATGATTGCGTCGTGAAAGTTTAGGCATGCAAATTTGTTGGTTTTCCTACTCAGAATCCTTATAAGGTATCCAATTATCAAAGCTCTATTTGGGAGCCCTATACACACTGGAAAATAGAGGGCAGGGAATCATTACTGTCTGAGGAATGTTTTCATAAGATAAACAATTTATGCAATCCATAGAAATGGACTCTCTCACCCTAGAAGCACTGAGATACAAGATAAAGTTCAGTTTATTTCATAGGAAAAAGAAACATAATAAATACATGAGAAGGTGGTGGACTTCAATTAAAGATTTAAAACTATGATGCCAATCTTTTATACAGACTAGAAAGGATGGAAATACATAATAATACTCGATATACTGGGAAGGGTATAGAGAAATAATATTTTGTACTGTTGGTGAGAGTGCAATTCTTCTTTGAGAAACTTTTATACAGATACATACATAAACAATCATCTTAGCACTCTTTTTTAACAAAAAAAGATAAGAAAAAAGAAAATATCCTATGGCTGTATGACCATGGGACTAATTAAAAATTTATGATCTATATATGATAAATTCTAAAAGCCATTAAAAAGATCTGTATGCAGTACTCACAAGAATTGCGAAATGAAAAAAAGCTAGGTATACAATTGTTAATATGACATGATCCTATTTGTCAAGTTGAAAGGATGAATAAATAGATATTTTAAAATTTTATCAGTATAAGGAAGGATATACACCAAACCACTGACATTTCTTTTAGGAAATATTTTATATAAAGGGCTACACACATAATAACATAAAGACAGACATATAGACAAAATAACATAAAAACATTAATACAATAGCATCCCCTATCTATACCACTTGGATAGGAAAATATTATCTTGAAATAGTTGTTTATTGTCCTATTTCTTACGCTTCTGTACAGTTTTAACACACAAATACTATTTCTAAACAATATTTAGTTACAGATGTTTCTGGATTTTGACTGATACCATGCTACTTGGGACACTATGGAACCTGCTTTTCTTGCTCAACTTTTTTGCATGAAATTTATTCATGTTGACATATGTAACAATAGCTCACTCATTTTCACTTGTAGTGTTGACAGCTAACATATATTAAGCATTTTCTATGTATCAGACATTGTCCCAAGTACTTTACATGATTTAATTCATTTAATCCTCACAACAACCCTTCAAGGTAGTTGGCATTATTTTGTCTCTACTCCACAAGAAGAAATTAAAGCTTAAAGAGATTATGTAACTTGCCTAAGATAAAACACTTAATTTTTTGCCATTTCAAACAACAGTGCTAAGAACATTCTTCTACAGGCCTCATGATACACATTTAAAAGAATTTTTCTGGTACCTATACCACAGGTAGAGATGCTAGAATTATGACTCATGTATGCTCTGATTTATAAAATAAAAATTATTTTCCAAGGTGGTTTTAACAATTTACATATCCACAAACAATGTTCTACATTCTAAGACTAGGCATTATCACAACTTTCTTATTTATGGATATGCTATTTAATTTCTATAATAATGAACTAGGCCTCACTAAAACTTAGTGTTTTCTTTACATGAACAAGAAATTTTGAGAATGAACAAAAGCACTAACAAATGCAAGTATAGATTTGTCATTTTACCATGGTTCCTACTCCATGGTTTTATAATCACTTTCTGTTTAAGATTACTTACTACCCTGTTTCTCTCCAGGACCATCTGACATTTCACAATTCTGATTCTTTGTACATGTCATTTCCTCTGCCCACAAAGACTATCTTCTATTTTCTACTAGAAAAATTCTTTTTCAGAGTTTGGGATTAACATATATACACTACTATATATAAAAGAGATAAACAACAAGGACGTACTACATAGCACAGGGAACTCTAGTCAATATTCTATAATCACCTATATGGGAAATGAATCCAAAAAAGAATGGATATATGTCTGTTAACCCATGATTTAATTCATTTAATCCTCTCAACAATCCTTCAAGGTACTTGGCATTATTTTGTCTCTACTCCACAAGAAGAAACTAAGGCTTAAAGAGATTACATAACTTGCCTAAGATAAAACACTTAATTTTTTGCCAAACTCATAAGAAAAAGATTGTCATTTTATAAAAAGATTTGTACTATTTGTTATTAAAATTAATAAAAGCCAAAATATTTTTTAAAATTTGGATAAGAGTAAAAAGGTAAAAAGTATTCTGGCTAACAAACTTTTGAATTTTTTAACTGGATTATAACTCTTTAGAAGTAGCAATTAACTACAGGAATAGGGATATAACCTCAAGTTAGGTGGTGGAAAATATTCCACAAGAGCAGAAAATTTAATATATGAAAGCCACAAAAAATGTACATACATTTGCACAATCTTCATCTTTTAAAAAGTTGTCTATAGCAGTAACATACATCCAATGCTTTTAGTACATTGGCTCCTCTGTATTATCTAAAAAGTAAACTATGCCAATATTTAATGTACAATGGAGACCTCTTCACTCTCAGAGGCTTGTATAGTAATTACTCTATGGTTGCTCACAGATCATTTAGCTTTTTCTTTCTCTAAGACTAATATAGCAATTTTTGTGTGCAGAGGCAAAAGGATGCAGTATAAATTAATAATTTCAGCTGTAGCTCTCAATTAGAACATAAGTCTAGAAGACAGTTGTAGAGAAAATAAATGCAGATTTTGCTTTTTTCTTCCTTTTGTCCCATCTCCCTAAATTAATTCTGAGGCAGAGAAAATAGCGTTGTTCTGCAAACTTTTTAAAATGTATTGTTCCCAATAAATAATCTAGTGTGGAAAAAAAGGTGGTTAAATGATTATTACAGTCTATCAACTGTTCCAAACTTTAATTATTATATATCACAAATCACAGGTCTGAGTGTGTGGCTGGGTCATATCTAATAAGAGAAGTTTTAAATAATTATACTACTAGTCTATTTTAGCATGATGGAAAAAATAGAAATGTTCTTTGATAAAGAAATCTTTTATTTTGGGCTTCAAACTTCCCCAGCATCAGGATCTTTTAAAATGAGTCAGTTCTTCACATCAGGTGGCTTCAGCTTCAGCATCTGTCCTTCCAATGAATATTCAGGACTGATTTCCTTTAGGATTGACTGGTTTGATCTCCTTGCAGTACAAGGGACTCTCAAGTCTTTTACAACACCACAGTTCAAAAGCATCAATTCTCTGGTGCTCAGTTTTCTTTATTGTCCAACTCTCACACCCATACTTGAACTGGGAAAAAACATAGCTTTGACAGGACGGGCCTTTGTCAGTAATGTAATGTCTCTGCTTTTTAATATGCTGTCTAGGTTTCTTATAACTTTTCTTCCGAGGAGCAAGCGTCTTTTAACTTCATGGCTGCAGTCACCATCCAGGGTGATTTTGGAGGCCAAGAAAATAGTCTGTCACTGTTTCCATTTTTCCCCCATCTATTTGCCAGACAGTGATGGGACCGGATGCCACGATCTTAGTTTTCTCAGTGTTGAGTTTTAAGCCAGCATTATCCTTCTCCTCTTGCACTTTCATAACTTTTAGTTATAAAGGCATTAGTTCCTCTTCACATTCTGCCATAAGGGTGGTCTCATCTGCACAACTAATGGTATTGATATTTCTGCCAGCAACATTGATTCCAGCTTGTGCTTCATCCAGCCCGGCATTTCGCATGATGTACTCTGTGGCTCAGCTGGTAAAAAATCTGCCTGCAATGCAGGAGACCTGGGTTCAATCCCTGGGTAGGGAAGATAACCTGGAGGCTACCCACTCCAATATTCTGGCCTGGAGAAGTCCATGGACTGTATAGTTGGTATTTCTGATTGTGACCTTAGGATAAAATCCTAGAAATATATTCACCAATTAAAGGATTGTCTAAAAATTTTTATAGTTTGTAGGAACTATGCAACTACAGCCTGCCTATTAACTTAAGAAACAGATTTACAGACAATGAACAATCCCTGAACACCTAATACCACTTTTAAGCCAAACCTATGGCTGATTCATATTGATGTTTGACAAGAAACAACAAAGTTCTATAAAGCAATTATCCTCCAATTAAAAAATAGACAAATTTTTTAAAAAATTAAAAGAAAAGACAGTTTAGTATTTCAGTTGATTAATCTAGGTTGGAGAAGTTTTTCTTGTTTTTGCTGGACATTGTATCTTTGTACTTTTCTCATATTCCTTCCATATTATTTCATCACTGATAACTGTGTTCAGATTGGCTAAATAAAATACTACATATGCTATTAATGTTTTAAGACAAAGCTCATAGGCTTGTAAAATTAAAAATTCAAGGTTAGTTTATCCCTTAAACTAATGAAAAATAATTAAAAGAAATCTAGGGAACAGGAGACATTTGTGGTCAAATCTAAAATGCATTGCTACTGGGTGCTACATCAAAGTATAAATAGTAATTTTATTGGGCTTGTAGAATTATTAGTAATTTATTCCCCCTTTCTCTGCTTTCTAAGTTTGCATGTGCTCCGTGCTCAATTGCTAAGTTGTGTCCTAGTCTTTGTGACCCCAAGGACTATAACCAGACAGGCTTCTCTGTGCATGAGATTTCACCAGTCAAGAACACTGGAATGGGTTGTCATGCCCTTCTCCAGGTAATCTTCTGGATCCAATGATCAAACCCTCGTCTCTTATGTCTCCTGCATTGGCAGTTGGCCAACTAGCGCCACCTGGGAAGCCCGCAAAGATTCGGACACAACTGAGTGACTTTCACTTCACTTAACTGCATATAAGTTAAATAAGTAGGATGACAATATACAGCCTTGACATACTCCATTTCCAATTTGGAACCAGTCTGTTGTTTCATGTCCAGTTTTAACTGTTGCTTCTTATTCTGCATACAGATTTCTCAGAGGGCAGGTAAGGTGGTCTGGTATTCCCATCTCTAAGAATTTTTCCACAGTTTGGTGTCCACACAGTCAAAGGCTTTAGTGTAGTCAATGAAGCAGATGTTTTTCTAGAATTCTCTTGCTTTTTCTAGGTCCAATGGATGTTGGCACTTTGATCTCTGGTTCCTCTGCCTTTTCTAAATCCAGCTTGAACATCTGGAAGTTCACGGTTCACATACTGTTGAAGCCTAGCTGGGAGAATTTTGAGCATCACTTTGCAAGCGTGTTAAGATGAGTGCAATTGTACAGTAGTAGTTTGAACATTCTTTGGCATTGTCTTTCTTTGGGATTGGAATGAAAACTGACCTTTTCTAGGCCTGTGGTCACTGCTGACTTTTCAAAACTTGCTGGCATATTGAGTGCAGCACGTTCACAGCATCATCTTTTAGGATTTGAAATAGCTCAACTGGAATTCCATCACCTCCACTAGCTTTGTTCACAGTGATGTTTCCTAAGGCCCACCTGACTTCGCATTCCAGGATGTCTGGCTCTAGGTGAGTGATCACACCATTGTGGTTATCTGGGTCATGAAGATCTTTTTTGTATAGTTCTTCTGTATATTCTTGCCATCTCTTAATATCTTCTGCTTCTGTCAGGTCCATACCATTTCTGTCCTTTATTGTGCCCACCTTTACGTGAAATGTTCCCTTGGATTCTCTAAATTTCTTGAAGAGATCTCTAGTCTTTCCCATTCTATTGTTTTCCTCTATTTTCTTGCACTGATCGCTAAGGAAGGCTTTCTTATCTCTCCTTGCTATTCTTTGGAACTCTGCATTCAAACAGGTATATCTTTCCTTTTCTCCTTTGCCTTTAGCTTCTCTTCTTTTTTCAGCTATCTGTAAGGCCTCCTCAGACAACTATTTTGCCTTTTTTGCATTTTGTTTTCTTGGGGATGGTCACAAACCTCCATCCGTAGTTCTTCAGGCACTCTATCAGATCTAATCCCTTGAATCTATTTGTCACTTCCACTGTATAACTGTAATGGATTTGATTTATGTCATACCTAAACGGTCTAGTGGTTTTCCCTGCTTGGTATTTGCATACAACAGAAAAACTTAGGCAGAATTACCCAAAATCTTTAAAACAGCAATTACCTCTGGGGTAGGGATAAATGATTCCTGACTTCTTCTTTATAGTTTCCTAACTATGCAAATATTCTACATGAAGTTTAAGAGTCAAGAAAAAAAATCAATGACAAACATTATGCAAAAAGATTATATACAGTTTTTTTCCCTTGTTAGTAATTAAATAAAACTCAGTCTAAAATATACAAAGGTTACAGGAACTGAACTGTAAGATAGTACTTCAAGTAAGATGGTGAGGGGGTCACAGTAATATAAAATCCATTTTGCTAGTTCTAATAATTAACTTAATTTTCAGATATACAAGAGGCTTCCCTTGTAGCTCAGTTGGTAAAGAATCTGCCTGCAGTGCAGGAAACCTGGGTTCGATCCCTGGGTTGGGAAGATCCTCTGGAGAAGGAAATCGCAACCCACTCCAGTATCCTTGCCTAGAAAATCTCATGGACAAGAGGAGCCTGCTGGGCTGCAGTCCATGGGGTCGCAAAGAGTTGGGCATGACTGAGCGACTAACACTTTCAGATATAGAGCCATGTTAAAGTGCTACCACCTTTGAAAATGGATGCATGAACAATTCACATGCTCCTTAATGAGGCAAGTTTTATGAGCTGTTACCAACCTAGCATGTCTGAACAGTAAGAGCTGTTACAACTAATAACTCTGGTTGGAAAAACAATTTAAAATAATCTTAAGGCAAATGTAAGCTAGCATTAAAACAAAAAAAAGTCCCACCTTAACTGGCTTATTAAAATAGTGAAAGAAACCAAATGAAAAGAAAGAACACTCATACCTTACTACTTCTTGGGGGTTTTTGTTTTTTTAAAAACACCTTAGCTTTGAAGATTTTTCCTCAATAAACTTTTCCTAAGTACCAGGCATGTATATGGTCAACACTGTACTAAACATTAGGGATAAAAGATGAGCAAGATATGATTTTAAATCCAAATAATGATGCTATGACACCCTTCAAAGACATATATGAAAGAGAAAGGTAAATACCTTTGTAGTGATTTACAATACTGATGAAGATAACTGCTGAAAGCTCAAAGTTGTCTACTGTAAATAATCAAATGTTTAGTGTAGTTATTAGAACAAAACAGCTACTCTTTATAGAGCAAATTAATAAATATTCAAAATGGAGAGGATTCCCACTCTGATATTTCAAGTCTTAACAACATTTATGATGTAACTATAACAGTTATTTTCTTGGGGTTAAAAAGATAGTGGGTTATTCTTTCAATGCCATTTTAGTTACCTTTGCAAATAATTACTAATAAAGCAAACCTAACATAACCACTATCACAAACTACAGTTAACCTGCACTCAAAATAAATCCAAAATATTTATGTATGTCAAGTCCATTGGTGAATTATGAAGCTTTATTCCTAATAAGGTGGCTAACTTAATTAGAATACTTTATAACTTCCAATACATTGAAAAATAAGAATGAGGTACTTGAAAACTAGCATGATGGTAAACTTAAGACTTTTGTAAGTTTAATTCCGGAAGTTGATTCTTTTCAAAAATTTCACATTTCGCTAGCCTCTCAGTATCCTTCAAATCCTTTTGGTATAAATTAAAGTTAATATATCACATACACATCATCAGGCTCAGATTTTTTTTAAACTAATACGAACTGATGTTTTTCCTACCCGAACATACTTTTAGTTATAAAGGCATTATCAAACCAAGATGTAATACAATCTTCTTTTGAAAGATGGAATTTAGCCTAAGGTAGATGTATACCTAAATAAGTTAAGTATGGGAGTAAGATAAAATGAACATGACTATAAATGTTAGCTTTCATTCTAATCATCTTCCTTTTCTGCTTATGTGTTGGTTAGCTATGGCTGCATAATAAATTACCACAAAGAACATTTACTGCATAATAAATTACCACAAAGAACATTTACTGTCTGATAGCTTCTTTAAGTGAGAAATTTGGGAGCAACTTAGCTTTTCACTAACAGGAATAAGTACATTTCCTCTCATTCTGAGGACCTGTGAACTAAAGAGAGAAATTATCTGCCCCACACACAACTAAAATACAATGGTAGGACAGGCAGAGGATAACTGCTATAAAACCTTCTGGTTCAAAGTAAGAGAAAATGGAGTCACTGATCCAAAGTAATTCTCTAATCAAGTTGGGAATATGTTAGAAGTTCCTTGAATATGGGAATAATTCTCCAAAGCCCTTGGCTCGGCCCTTTGAGATTTTGGTTCTATGTCTGAGTTATCTTTCCATTTTATGAAAGGCAGTCAAATTTTACATGTACAACATTTTTAAACCTGCTTTCTGCCAGTAGAATTTTGGGGATCTAAGGGGCCACTTCTTAGTTTGGTGATATTTTTGCTAATTAACTCTTTTGAAAACATTATAGGTCTCTTGTTAATCTTACCGAGCTTCACTCTGTTAAGACAAAAAGCGTAGTCATAAATCTGACTTAAACTCTTCTCTACTTCAAATTTCTGCTAAGAACACCCTTAATCTGCTGTAACCCCTCTTACTTTGATTAAAAGGTTCTCTGAGGCTCACCCTACATCTTTCTGATTATATAGAAAAGATGTTAACAAAGGATTTTATAGTCAAAACACTGGCTTCATCTTTAGACAAACTTATCTGAGTGCTCTAGACTTATCTCTGCCTGGAAGCCAAGTCTTAATTTTAGCACAGTTCAACATATTGAGAGGATGAGAATTTTCAAAACCAGCAAGTCCTGCTTCTTTTTTTGACTGTTTGCTTAGGAGTCCTTCCTAAGCCTGTTTCTGCCAACTTCTCTTTTATCAATAAGCAGAACATTTTCTATTTCACGTATCGGTATAGGTGACAGTATTGCTCCACTTTCTGCTACTATATAACAGTGATTTCCTTTCTTAGTTTCCAATATGGTTTTCTTCATTTTCACTTCAGTCCTCCTCAGCAGTTTCTTCAAAGGCTTAACATTAAGCTTCTATCTACTGTCCCCAAGTTCAAATTATATGCCACATTTTAAAGTGCTTGTTATGGCAACATCCCATTACGGATAGCAAAATCTGTATCAGGAACAGATTATCCCAAAACCTAAAGTCTTAAAATGACATTTATTATTTTAGTTTCTCTAGGTCATGAATTCAGGAACAGTTTAACTAGGTGTTCTGACTCTCATTCCCTACAGAAGTTACGGTTAAGACATTGGCTATGACTGCAGTCATCTGAAGTCTCATTTGGGGGTGAATGACCTGCATCCAAGATGGCTCATGAACATGTTTATTGTCACAAAGCTTCAGGTCCTCACCACAAGAACATCTCCAGAGCTGCTTGAGTGTCCCCAGAGACACGACAGGTGGCATCCTCCAGGATGGAACCCTCCAGGATGGAACCGACAGAGCCAGAAAGCTGCTGCAACATCTCCGATGGCCTCTGGAAGTCATCCTCTTGTCATTCCTACCATATGCTTTTTGTTAAGTAACAACCCACCAAGTACAGCGCCTTCTCAAAGGGAGAAGAATCAGATTCCACCAAAACGAATATAATTTAAGAATCTATTTTAAAAACATCAAAGTAAGTAAAAACCAAGAATTAAAATTTGACATAAAAATTGCTCTCTGTAAAATTACATTTAAGTGGAAGCCTATTTTACAGTCTCTAGTGACAATGCACATTTTCTACTTTACTATGAAAATAAAAACCAAGCAAGTGCTTAAGGGTCTAATGAAGATAAAATATAAATAACTGTTTCAGGGGTGCCTGTGTAACCTGCTGCACTGGGGGCAATCGAGAGACTTTACTATGAAGCAGAGATTCCAAGAAGCCAGCAACAGAATAACTACTCTTCTTGCTTTGGTTATACATAATTCTCTTCACTAGGCTCCTCCTTTCTATTTCTGGGCTTCCCTGGTGGCTCAGAGGGTAAAGTGTCTATCTACAATGTAGGAGACCTGAGTTCCATCCCTGGGTTGAGAAGATCCCCTGGATCCCTTTCTATTTCTAAATTTTCACTATTTTTTTTTTTTTTGCCTCTGTGATAAATTTATTATTCCTCATTCATATCTTGCCCATTTTACTACTCCATTCAAAAACTTGACATATGTGGCACTAGAAGGAAATAAGATTATGAAAATAAGACAATGGTTTTTACAAAACCATTGACTGTGATATGTACAAAGTCTGCAAACAAATCCTGCAGAAGTTATTCCTCTATACAATGTCATATGTAGAAATGAAGCATAACCAAAGCAGAATGTTAAAAAAAAAAAACTCCTTTAATAGATGAATTTCAATTAAATTCACTCTCTTCATAGGGAGCAATTCAGAAAATGCTTCCCCATTTCCAGCCCAATATTTTCTTTGATTGCTGTGGCTGTTGTTCAGTTGCTAAGTTGTGTCCGATTCTTTGTGACCCCATGAACTGCAGCACACCAGGCTTCTCTATCCATCACTGTCTCCAAGTCTGTGTAAACTCATGTCCATTGAGTCAGTGATGCCATCCAACCACATCATCCTCTGTCATCCCCTTCTCCTCTTGCCCTCAATTCTTCCCAGCATCAGGATCTTCTCAATGAGTCAGTTCTTCACAGCAGGTGGCCAAAGTATTGGAGCTTCAGCTTCAGTCCTTCCAATGAATATTCAGACTGATTTCCTTCAAGACTGACTGATCGATCTCCGTGCAGTCCAAGGGACTCTCAAGAATCTTCTCTAGCACCACAGTTCGAAAGCATCAATTCTTAAGCACCCAGCCTTCTTTATGGTTCAACATCCATACATGACTACTGGAAAAACCACAGCTTTGACTATACAGACCTTTGTCAGCAAAGCGATGTCTCTGCTTTTTAATATGCTAAGTTGGTCATAGCTTTTCTTCCAAGGAGCAACTGTCTTTTAATTTCATGGCTGCAGTCACTGTCCACATTGATTTTGGATCATAAGCAAATGAAATCCGACACTGTTTTTCACGTTTTCCCCATCTATTTGCCAAGAAGTGAGAGCACTGGATGCCATGATCTTAGTTTTTTGAATGCTGAGTTTTAAGCCAGCTTTTACATTCTCCTCTTTCACCTCCATCAAGAGGCGCTTTAAGTTCCTCTCCCTTTCTGCCATTAATTGGTATCATCTGCATATCTGAGGCTGCAGATATTTCTACTGGCAATTGAGATTCCAGGTTGTGATTCATCCAGCCTGGCATTTGGCATGATGTACTCCTTTCCCCATTTTGAACCAGTCTGTTGTTTCATGTCTGGTTCTAACTTTCATCCAGTCCAGCATTATTTTTGTTGATACCGGAACAAAACAGAACTTTGGAAAACAATTAACTAAAAAATATATTTATTTTGTATTTTATTACTCACTTACACCTAATTAACTGAAATTCACTGTTTATAAAAATAACTAGCTATCAATAAAATAAATAGATTCATATATTAAAACACAAATAAGAACTCTTAAATGTATAATAAAGATAATGTGTTAGGATACATCCACTGAAAGCAAATTACAGACACAAAAAGATTGAAAATCGTAAACTTGAAACACTAAGGGTATATAAAAATATTCTCTATTTAAGTGAAGTTTTGGAAAAAATCTATAGTACAATGATATAGTAACACATGTGTACCCATTGACTTGTATGGAAAAACACTCAAAGGCTATATTTAAAAATATGTATGATGGTTATCATGAATGGCAGCATACTTATGTTTTATTTTTTGAACTTTGCTATACTTCTCCCATTTTCAAAATGAAAACCATTCTTATTTTCTGATAGTAAATGTACATAAAACAGTCTGTCACATCTTTAGGTGATTTCTATTTTTATAATTATATGAAAAATTATTTATATAAGGTATACATATAAATTTTTTTTCTCTATTATTCTAAAAGTACTAGTACTTTAGGATATTAAAAGTACTAAAAAGAAAACCATACAGCTCAGAATCCCAAAAGCAACCAACAAAATTATTTATCATTTTAGTTGAGTAATGATGGATCACAACACCATATAATTATGTTTTTTACTACTCAATACATTGCAAGTAAATTACAAATAATAAAATTTTTTACAGGTTTTATGACAGATACCTTAATTAATTCAACTATTTCCATTCTATTTAGATAGATAATTTTTTATTATCAATATTTCACACACGCTCAAAAATCTGTTTATAAAATTTTTCTGTGTATCTCTATCCCTTTAAATTCATTCACCTGATCAATAGGCATGAATGTTTCTATTTTTATGGCTTTTAAATATGTATTACCAAACTGCTTTCTAAAAACAATCTACCAATCTACATTTTCTCTAGCAGAGGGTCAGTCTGTCAACCTCATGGAAAGACACAGTCAGGGGTAAAATTAACTTTTAAAATCTTTGATAATTTGGTAACTAAAGAACGTTAATTTATACTGCCTACTGAGATAAAGGGTGTCCAAGTTTATCAACATTTCACACTTATTTTTCTATGAATTTTTAATACAAGTACCTTACATATGGAACGGGATATCTATGATGGCTAATGTTACTTGTAAGCTTGACTAAGCCACGGTGTCAAGCGGTTTGGGCAAACATCAGCCTAAATATTGTGAAGGTAATTTTCATATGTGACAAACATCTAAATCTAGTAGACTCAGTAAAGGAGATTATACTCCAAAAAGTGGGTGGGACCTATTATGAAAAGACTTGTAGACTGAGGTTCCACAAAGAGGAAGGAAATCTGCCTTGAGACTGTCTTCAGACTCAAGATCAAAACATCAACTGTTGCCAGAATTTCCAAGATGCCTGCCTATCTGCCTACCTGCCTACCCTGTAGATTTTGGACTTGCCAGCTCCCACAATCCAATGAGCCAATTCCTTATAAAACTGAACAAAATCACAGCAAGAGACACAGATGTA
This sequence comes from Dama dama, assembly GCF_033118175.1. Lineage (NCBI taxonomy): Eukaryota > Metazoa > Chordata > Mammalia > Artiodactyla > Cervidae > Dama > Dama dama. The sequence continues at coordinate 67,929,132 of NC_083692.1, forward strand.
AAGAACAGACTTTTGGACTCTGTGGGAGAAAGTGAGGGTGGGATGATTTGAGAGAATAGCACTGAAACACGTATATTACCATATGTGAAACAGATCGCCAGTCCAGGTCGATGCACAAGACAGGGCGCTCAGGGCCAGTGCACTGGGACAACCCTGAGGGATGGGATGAGGAGGGAGGTGGGAGCAGGGTTCAAGATGGGGGACACATGTACACCCATCGCTGATTCATGTGATTGTATGGCAACCACTACAATACTGTGAAGTAATTGGCCTCCAATTAAAATCAATAAATTAATTTACAAAAAAAAAAAAAAAAGAAAAAAATTTTAGAATCACATCATAAATTTCTATACAAAAATTTTTGTGATTTTGAATGGGTTTGCATACAAATCAATTTTGGGGGAAACTGCAATTTAAACAAAATTGAATCTTCTAATTGTGAAAATTTCAGTCTTTATAATTAGGCTTTCCTAACAAGTTTTTTCTTTCACGTCTTTTATTAGATTTATTGCTAGGATCTTTATACTTTTTGATGCTATTATAAAAAAACTGAACAAAGTCAACCTCTCTCTCTAAATATAAAATGTATATATATATACATACACACACACACACAAATTTCCTGACAAATATGGCATCTAAAAATTTCTTAAGAATTTATATGAATTGTTTATTTATTAAGGCTAGTGATTTCCACCATATCCTTCAGGTTCTGAAATTCCTTTTAAGTCAAACTACTTACTTGTAAATTGTCTTCTGTACCTTCAGCTTCATTTTTAAATGATGGGCATCCTAAGAAAACATGTAAAAGTTGATTAAGCATAGAATTTTTGTCTTAGATTTTAGAGTTGCTGACTAATTGATAATATCACTAAGAGACTATAGAAGATTGATCAGAGATCATTCTGGACTGCCCGGCAACTAGTCAGATGGTGGCCACTCATACTTGCCCCTCTGTTAGAAGAACAGAGAATAAAGCAACTGCTTTCCATGGCTACAGGTAAATCTCCAGTTCCTTATTAAGGAGGTGCGTTCTGTGAAAGTGCACTGTCTCTACTAAGCCCTCCCCCCTTGATTTCTCTGAAATATCAAACTGCTAGGAAGAGTACATGCATCACATTCCTCTGCTATTTAGGAGATACCCACATGATTTACTCAATTTTTCTAAATACCCTGACCTATGAAACAGTATTCAGTACCTCAAACTAGGATTTTAGCTGCTTTAGTAAGAACAAAAACAAATGAGCCTGAATCTGCTATTAATAATCAATAGCCATTTGTTGTTACTGACTTTTGAGCACCAATGACGTTATAAAACTTTTCATGGCATTCAAGAGTGCCTTTAGTTTCAACAAATTAATAAGAAGAATTTATTTTAGCAAAGTATCCTGAGTTTATATCCTACCCTTGAAGAGAAAGTTGACCTATGGAAAGGGCTGCATAGTTTATTCTTACTATCATAAAAGGCTAAGTAAGAAATATTTAGTGTGATTTTTAAAATCTGTTAATAGTGGCTGGTAATAATGCTACCAAGTATATTTTTTTAAAAAGTTCAAAAACAATGAGACAGGCTGAGTGCTGTAATCTACTCTATTTGGCAAGGTGTTTATGAGCGTCTCCTTATTAATTACTTTTTTAAAAAGATAAACCATTCTATCCAACCCTAGGGAAGCTCTTATGGGAGTATGAGTGTGGGGATAAAATTAATTCAAAACACAGAATTCCAGCAGCCATGGGTAACAATTTTCTTTTTAAAGTACTGCTTCTTCCACACTAGCTAAATATCAGAACTGGGAAACTTAAAAAAAAAAAAAACTGATGCCAGGGTACAATCTCAAATGAATGATGTCAGAATCTCTGCTGGATGAGGCATTTGGCATCATATATTTTTTTAAGTTTCTTGCAATAGTTTAAGAACCATAACCACTACAGGAGAATCTAAAGATTCATATTCACCTCCCCCACCTCCTGCCTAAATTCATGATATATAATTTGATAATTCCTCATAACATTTGAAATGCACAGAAACTTTAAAGAAAAAAAGAATGCCCCAGCTCTATTCCCCAAGTAGTTTGATTCAAGTGGTCTTGAGTGAGGACCAGGTATTCTATTTTTCAAAAGCCTTCCAGGTTGATTCACATGTTCAGTCAACAAAAAGAACACTGATAAAGGGAGAATTTATGGGTTTTGGTACTAAGGATAAGATGACTGCCATCGTTTCATGGAATTTTTTTCTGAATCAGAAATCAAAAATTGTTTACCAAATTCTAGTCTTTTAAAGTAGCTAAAATATTATTTAACTACAGCTTCACTCACTAACAACACATATTTGTGCTAAGTTTTTTGATGTTCTTGCTTCTGGCTTGTCTCATAATTAGTTCATGTTTTCTAATTTTCTTACTAAAGTCCCATCTTCAAAATATACAAGTCACAATGCTGTCAACACATTTTCATTCAGTTGCTTTGTATAAGAAGGTTATTTCTACTAACAGATATTTTCTTTCTTAATTAAAAAAACAAATTAAATCTTAGTTATGACTTCTTTGGGGGAAAGAAATTATTTTTAACGTGATTTCCTTTTGTTTAATTAAGCAAAAGCCAGTCTTACATGTAAATATTCTTCCTCCCTTTTAAACTTGCAAGCTTTAGAGTTTATAATCTAACAGACTCGTAAGATACACAAAGGGATACACTGCTGTCTCCTCCAATCCTTATTAATGAAATCAGGTGAAGACTTAAGAAAGGTTTTGTCATAGAGTAACTAGAATCAACATGTATTTAATTATTATATATTTTCTGCTTATAATTACCAAAACAAGGATATGAGTAACACACACATGCAGGATTTTGAAAGTTTTGACTGCTCCTCTCTTTTTGAGCCCTTATTTTAAAACTTTAGAATTATCTGATGTATGCTGTTGATGTATATACTGTGATATGACAAATATAAAACAGATTAAGGAGCCCATTATTTTATCTTCACCTACAATCAGCTTTTAAAACCTGATCTCATACCATAAAAGCTGACTTGCTTGAAGTCACTTCTACTATAAGTAACTAATAAATTAAGGAAACAATCAAAACAACCTACCTTGAGAAATATCCTCTATAGCTCTCCGAATGCCTCTATCAAAAGCCCTAGCATCAGCAGGACTTTGAAAGGTAAGGCCAAATTTCTTGTCATCAATCTTCCAGTGGTGAAATGTTGGAGTGACCTTATTGTAAATAAGGTCTTTTTTAAGCATACATTCCAAAACCACCTGCCAAAAGTTAAATGCCAAAAATTACTATACATATATCAAATGAATCTAACATAGCTCTTAAATACAAAGTTAGCTGAGAAAAGGGCTGTTATATTTTAATAAAAGCATCCCTCCATTAATGTGAGGTCTTGTTACTTAATCTACTCACAAAGTCACTTGATACAGAAATTAATACGGGATTAAAGAAGACTGTGGAAAGATGGCAGAATTCTTAAGAAGCCCCAGGTATCTGTCTCCCTACCTAGACAAAACCAGCTGGCAATATCTATCGGATGTAACTATGTTGGAACTTTAGAGTCTGTTGAAAGCTTTTAATTTTCAGGAAAAGACATGGACAGTAAACTGCAGTTAATTTTGGTCAATTTCAGCTACTAGCATAGTAGCAGCACCAACCCTCACACCCACTCCCAGCCATAGGGCAGACAGCTGTGCACATGTTCCTGGCACAGCTTGCATACAATTTACATAAGCCAAGGTGAGTAGAAAGGACCTTATCCTTCAAGAAATAGAGAATTTAACACCGTCATCAACTAGACCAGACACATACGAAACACAGACACACGAAACACTCTATTCAGTAACAGAACACATGTTTTTCTGAAATGCACATGCGACATTTTTCAGGATACACCATATGTTAGGCCACAAATTAATCTCACTGTATTAAAGAATATGGATATCATACAAAGTATTTCTGACCAAATTAAGATACAGTTAAAAATAAATAACAAAAGGAAAATTGGAAAATTCAAAATATTCTGGGAATTAAACAACCAACTTATCAAAGAAGAAGCTATAAGGGAAGTTATAAGACACTTAAAGAGGATGAAAACAATGATACAACATAGCAAAACTTATAGGAAACAAAGAAAGCAGTACTAAGGGGAAAATGTATAGGTGTAAACAATTGCATTTTAAAAAAAAAGAAAAATCTTAAATCAACAGTATAACTTTAAAATTTAAGGAACAAACTAAACCCAAACCTAGCAAAAAGAATAAAGGAAATAATGAAGATGAGAGGAGAGACAAAGTAGAGACCAGAAAAATAATAGAGAAAAATCAATGAAACCAAAAGTTGGCTCTTCAAAATGATTTTAATAATGGACAAATCTTGAGCTAGAAGGACTAAGAAGAAAAAGAGAAATCAGAATCAAAATGGAGACATTATTACTTCAATTCTACATAAATAAAAAGAACTATGAGAGAGTACTGTAAACAACTTACACCAACAAGTCAGATAACCTAGATTTAATGGACACATTACTAGAAAAATAAGACAGATCGAGGAAGAAACAAAAAGAAAAATCTTAATAAATACATAACCATAACTGAATCAGTAATCAAACAGCTCGTGACAAAGAAAAACCCTGGGCCTAATGTCACTGGTGAATTATATCAAACATTTAAAGAACTAATACCAGCACCTGAACCTTTATCAAAAGATTGGAATAAAATCTTCCTAATGCATTCTATGAGGACAGCATTACCCTGTTAACAAAGACACTACAAGACAACTATGTACCAATATCCTTTATGAATATAAAGGATGCAAAAACCCTTGATGCCAAGATCCTTGATGAAAAAATCCTCAACATTTGCAAACCAAACTCAGCAGTATATAAGAAGGACGATACACACTATGACCAAACTGGATTTATTCTTGAAATGCAAGGACAATTAAACACATAAAAATTGATCAAAGTAATATCCTACGTGAACAGAATGAAGGGAAAAAGTCCAAATGCTCTCAACTGAAAAACCAGAAATAGCATTTAACAAAATTTAAGAGAGCAAACTGCCAACATCCATTGAATCATAGAAAAACCAAGAAAATTCCAGAAAAAATATCTACATCTGCTTTATTGATTACGCCAAAGTCTTTGACTGTGTAGATCACAACAAACTATGGAAAATTCTTCAAGAGATTGGAATACCAGACCACCTGACCTGACCTCCTGAGAAATCTGTAGGCAGATCAAGAAGCAACAGTTAGAAATGGACATGGAACAACAGACTGGTTCCAAATTGGGAAATGAGCACGTCAAGGCTATATATTGTCATCGTGCTTATTTAATTTATATGCAAAATACATAATGTGAAATGCTGGGCTGGATGAAGCACAAGCTGGAATCAAGAGTGCTGGAAGAAATATCAATAACCTCAGATACACAGATGACACCACCCTTATGGCAGAAAGCGAAGAACAACTAAAGGGCCTCATGATGAAAGTCAAAGGGAAAGTGAAAAGTTGGCTTAAAACGCAACATTCAAAAAACTAAGATCATGGCATCTGGTCCCATCACTTCATGGCAAATAGATGGGGAAATAACGGAAACAGTAACAGACTTTATTTTGGCGGGGGCTCCAAAATCACTGCAGATGGTAACTGCAGCCATGAAATTAAAAGATGCCTGCTCCTTGGAAGAAAAGCTATGACCAACCTAGACAGCATGTTAAAAAGCAGAGACATTACTTTGCCAACAAAGGTACATGTAGTCAAAGCTATGGTTTTTCCAGTAGTCAAGTATGGATGTGAGAGCCTGACTATAAAGAAAGCTGAACACCGAAAAACTGGTGCTTTTGAACTGTGGTGTTGAAGAAGACTCTTGAGAGTCCCTTGGACTGCAAGGAGATCAAACCTGTCAATCCTAAAGGAAATCAGTCCTGAATGTTCATTGTAAGGACTGATGCTGAAGCTGAAACTCCAATACTCTGGCCACCTGATGTGAAGAACTGACTCATTGGAAAAGACCTTGATGCTGGGAAATACTGAAGGCAGGAGGAGAAGGAGATGGCAGAGGATGAGATGGTTGGATGATATCACCAACTTGATGGACCTGAGTTTGAGCAAGCTCCGGGAGTTGGTGATGGACAGGGAAGTCTGGCGTGCTGCAGTTCATGGGGTCACAAAGAGTTGGACACGACTGAGTGACTGAACTGAACTGAACATCTTTTCAAGACAAAAATAACTAACAAAAAGGAAACTACATCAAAATATCTGACAACAGTGACAAGACCGTTCAATGGAAGAAAGTAAAAGTCTTTTCAACAAATGGGCCTAGGAAACTGGATATTAACATGCAGAAGAATGGAGTTTCATACTTATCTAATACCACATGCAAAAATTAACTCATAATGGATTAAGGACCTAAAGAAAACCTAAAACAACAGAACTCTTAAAAGAAAACATAGGACAAAAACTCCACGACATTGGATTTGGCAACATTTTCTTGGACATGACATTAAAAGCACAGGTAATAAAAGAAAAAACACTGGTATAGTACTAATCACTTCTTCACAACTCCATATGCAATGATGTGATGTTATATTGATTCTATTATATCTCATATTGATGTTAAGCTAAAAACCACTGCCTCTCTCTACCAATTCCCCCACCAAAAGTTTATTGTTAAACTTTTACCAGCATATCACTGAAAAAATCATCTCTGATAGTAAGTTTTGTTAACTCTGCAAGAAATGACAAATAAAACAAAATAATGTCCTGCTTGCTTACAGGCAAAGTGTGTTAGCACTTGCATTTTACAAACTGTCACAAAAACTATTTTGCAATAATAATAATTATAAAATTCATAATTAAATTAAGTTCTGGAATTCAAGAAGTTAAAATTGGTATTATGGATTACTGCAATGTATTTACTTAATTTATTACTTCATAAGTTAATTAATATTAATTCATAAAATAACATATTAATTCATAAACAGTGGAAAAGAGATATGTATTTTGGAAACCTGCTCAATTGCAATTGTCAATAAAGAGAAGGACATAAAAACCTGAGTGTGGTGCTATAGTCTTTATTACATGAAATGTCACTGAATTAATTTTTAATACATGAAAATGCTGTTAACTCTTTTCCAAAACTTCCCAAAGTTCTTTTCCAACTACTATCTGCTAGAAAATTTTCAACATGATCTATACTCACCTATACCACTTGTATACAAACAGCATCTATTTTTTACAGGGTCCCAAAACACACAGAAAAAGAAGTTTTTAAAGTGAGTTTTAAAATACACTCAGGAAATAGTTAAGGATAATGAACTAGCTCTTTGACTCATTCAAGTACTTATGCAAAAATGTGTTCCACTTGAAAGTCATATAAATATTGAGGTTACACACCATACCAACTGGGTACAAAAACAAAATGCCAACTAATTCTGAAGTAGATGTCAATTTATGTCATTAATTTTTACCTACCAAGTAACATTAGGATATAAAATATATCATACTGTTCATAGTATATATTTAGCATACCATAAAAATAACTGTTATTTAAGACAAGCAAACTCTGGGAGGTAGTGAAGGACAGAGAAGCCTGGCATGCTGCACTCCATGGGGTGGCAGAGTTGGACAGGATTCAGCGAATGAAAAACAGGGAAAGGCTACTACAGTGTAGCTGCTACTATGAATTTAGGAATATAGAAAAGAAAAATGCAGGTAATCTATTGACACAACAATTGACTCATGATTTTTGGAAGTAATTTAAAAAATATGCTTCCTAGAATATTCTGCATCACTCAGCATTTACATAATTATCAAAGCCTCCATATTCAAAGTACAAAAATTTGTCATGCAAGATATTAAAAAATTGTTTTGCTTCTGACTTTAGCATTTAAAAAATAAATGCACTTATAACATTAAGGAAATATAAATAATAGTTTTATTAAATAATAGGGATAAAAACCATCTATCTCAAATTTTTAAAAAAGATCAATGAGATTAAAAAGGTATAAAAGAGAAAGTAGTTAAGAATGTCCCAAAAGGCTTTTACCCACCATCAATACTAAATCTCCATTCTTGAAAAATAAAAATAATTTTAAGGGCTGAAAGGATTCTTAAAAATTAGTGAATTCTTCCCATCTTCTACTTCCACTTCTCAACTTCATCAGAACAATGTGTTCTGCCTTTACTTCATTGCAGTTTTCACTATATTAATTCTGTATTGTAAGATCACCATATTATTATTAACAGTAATAGGCATACAGGAAGCAGAGTTCCATGTTTACCACATTTGTGTTTGGAACTGTAGAAACTGTAGAAAATGGCAACTACATTTTTGCCAAGGGATGACAATCAACCAATCCAAAGGTGACAGGTGAATTATTTATGCTGCAGGAAAAGTAAGCTGACCAGATAAATTATTTCTGGTCAATAGAGAGTTATACCTATTAATTGTTACTGTTGTTTAGTAGCTAAGTCGTGTCCAACTCTTCTACAACCTCATGGGCTGTAGCCCACCAGGCTCCTCTGTCCCATGAGATTTCCCAGGCAAGACTATGGGAGTGGGTTACCATTTCCTTCTCCAAACGGTTCTTCCCGACCCAGGGATTGAACTTGTGTCTCCTGCATTGGCAGGAGGATTCTTTATTGCTGAGCCACCAGGGAAGCTCCATATCTATTAATTACTTATCCAGTAAAGTAACAGGCGTTCTACTGGCCTGAAGTGGTTACAGCTCTCCCAGAATACATGGCCTATACTTACTCTTAGAGCTTTTTATTTTTTTCTACAAAATGAAATGAATAATTTTAACAGTACCCAAAAAGCAACTACCAGAAGCCATTAAAAGTACAACCATAAAATACTCTATAAACAAGTTGTTAAAATTGTTAATACAGCTTTGCTACTTCTTAGTTGAATATGCTTCTTTCTGGGGTTAAGGCATTCTAGAAGTATGTGACTTTCATCAGACCTCCACAGTAGCCATGAAGGACATGCATAAATTCCATCCAGTTCAGCTGCTCAGTCGTGTTCGATCGTTTACAACCCCATGGACTGACGCACACCGGGCTTCCCTATCCATCACCAACTCCCAGAGCTTGATTTATAAATTAGAAAGTATTAATAAGACAAATCTGAAAGAAGATCACTGGCCCTGCCCTTGTTTCTACCATAAAGACAGATTATATATTAAATAACAAGCAGAAAAGATACTGAGCATAAACAACTGCAAAGTGAATATTAAATGTAAGAGTAACTTACAAGAATAACTATAAAAGAATATGCAAAGTAACTCGTTATCAATAACCCCTAATGGATCCACTAAGAATGTGGCTAGTTAACAAAGAAGAAATTAAAGAGTTTTAAAATCAACACTATAACTTTTGATCTCTTGACCATCTACAAATTTATTGGGATTCGGAAAAAATAATTATTTACTATAAACTATAAAAAAGCATAATGAAAAAAATTTAACTAGAAAGAGCAACAAATTCAAAAGCACTTAAATGTTTTTATGCTGATCACCTCCAAAAAAAAAAAAGAGAGAAAATTTCAGACTCTTACATATGAATAGACCCGATCAGGTTTGAGTAGAACTTAATCACTGCAAATAGACTGACTGGATCAGCTTTAGGAAAGGGACTTTAAGGAAGGAAGAAAAACAGGGGTATTTGGTATAACAGCTTTGCATTTTTAATATATATCTGAATAGATCTAATTGGCTAAGATATACAAGTCTTTTCCAGCTAAATACTTTTGGAACATGACTGTTTTAATAAGATCTTAAGGTCTTTTGAGCTACTGATAACAAAAAAGAACAAATACTCTATTTCTTCTAGAAAGGTTAAATAGGTATTATTAAAAAGGTTAAATAGGTATTATTAAAAAAACAACCAGATGCATAGGTGAACTCTGAATTTAAGGAAAGCAAACCTACTGTAAGCATAAATATATCAAAATCTATTATAGATGAAGAGAGAGAAGGAAGAGAAGTGGTTTTCTTACAGTAGCAGGCTAAGAGTTAAAAGAGAAAGGAAAAGAAGAAAGATGGTTAATGACAATGGATATTCTTCACATGAGCAAAACACTTCCAAAGTAAAATGATTAAAATATGAATTACAGAAGAAACACAACAATCCACATATACTTCCGAAGAAGAAAAATGCTATTAAAGCATAAGAGGGATGTCGGTATATAAATTAATTTTAAGCTCATGGGCTCTGAAGCTTACAGTAATTGGGTCCCCTCCAGTTTCCACCCTTCATTACCCATCTGACTTAAGAATTAAATGAGGTAATATACACGAAGTATTCAAATAGCATCTGACACACAGATCTTCAATACACATTAGCAGCAAGGGTGCCGTTAGTCATCAGTCACAAGGTGATGCCACCAGCCCATAATAGAAAAGCTGCCATAAAGGTTGAGAGGTCAATATTTACTTTTTGGAGTACAGGATGGGGAGGAGTTTGAATGATAAATAAAGGTGCTCAGGACCTTAAAGAGCTTGTTAACAGATTGATTCTACAGACAGTGAAAACATTACATTGATTCTACAGACAGTGAAAACATTACAATCTCAAACATTCTTCCTTTCTCTGAAAGAAATTCTAGGATGTATTATAGAGAAAAAAAAAGGGGGGTGGGTGGGTTTGACAGTCACTAAATAACTAAAACTTCTGAAGATATATTTCAAGTTATTTTGGGAAATACAGAGCAAATTACTGGACTATTTGCCAGAAGCATTTAAAATAGACCAAGCCAAAAATAGATATAAGTACATTTCTGTCTCACTAATAACAAGTAATAATTTGGGAAAGCAGAGTGAAAATAAATATGTACTTTCAAACTACTATGTAACTTTATTACATATGCTACCTTACAAGTAAATAATTACATGTTTACAGAAAGCATTATCTAAGATGTAGTATAGTTGGTAACAAGACAAAGAAATTATTTTGGTAACTTTAAGAAGTATCTTTGAATCAAAGAAAAACATTTCATTTCTGAAATAAAAACTGTATTTTCAAGTTAAATTACTTGATAAACAAAATCAATAACTGGTAACTCAAATAGCTGCCTCCTATTATGACCTTTAGTTTTTTGGATGATATAAAAATCTTTGTACCTGGATGATATAAAACCCTTTATAAAGGACACCAAGGCATTCTATGAAATATGAAACTATATTGTTATCAAACAACACATTTTTACTAATTATCTACTAATAGAAATTTGTGTTTAAAGTTGGGTTCTGAGATGAATGGGACTTTAGAAAAAATCTAAAAAGTAACAGAAGGCAAAATGGTAGTGTTTCTTCACAAATAGTAACAGTTCAGCTACCACAAAAAGAAGGGCAGGAGCCAGTATTTTTAAATTATGTCAATTTCATGAAAAGCCTGTTAGCCTTTGCCCTGCTTCATTTTCTAATCCAAGGCTAAATTTGCCTGTTACTCCAGGTATCTCTTGACTTCCTACTTTTGCATTCTAGTCCCATATGATTTAAAGGACCATCTTTTTGGGGTGTTAGTTCCAGAAGGTCTTGTAGGTCTTCATAGAATCATTCAACTTCAGTTTCTTCAGCATAATTGGTTGGGGCAGACACTTGGATTAATGTGATACTGAATGATTTGCCTTGGAAACAAACAGATCATTCTGTCATTTTTGAGATTACACCCAAGTACATCCTGAAATGCAAAGTCCAGTGGGCTTTAGGAAGCATCACTACGAACAAAGCTAGTGGAGGTGATGAAATTCCAGGGGAGCTATTTCAAATCCTAAAAGATGATGCTGTGAAAGTGCTGCACTCAATATGCCAGCAAGTTTAGAAAACACAGCAGTGGCCACAGGAGTGGAAAAGGTAAGCTTTCATTTCAATTCCAAAGAAAGGGAATGCCAAAGAATGTTCAAACAACCACATAATTGCACTCATCTCACACAATAGCAAAGTTATGCTGAAAATTCTCCAAGCGAGGATTCAACAGTACGTGAACCGTGAACTTACAACTGTTCAAACAGGATTTAGAAAAGGCAGAAGAACCAGAGATCAAATAGCCAACACCTGTTGGATCATCAAAAAGTAACAGAGTTCCAGAAAAACATCACAGAGTTCTGCTTTATTGACTACACCAAAGCCTTTGATTGTGTGGATCACAACAACCCGTGGAAAAATTCTTAAAGAGATGGAAATTCCAGACCACCTTACTTGCCTCCTGAGAAATCTGAATGCAGGTCAAGAAGCAACAGTTAGAACTGGACATGGAACAATGGACTGGTTCCAAATTGGGAAAGGAGTGTATCAAGTCAGTATATTGTCACCCTGCTTATTCAACTTACATGCAGAGTACATCATGCCAAATGCCTGGCTGGATGAAGCACAAGCTCGAATCCAGACTGCTGGGAGAAATATCAATAACCGCAGATACTCAGATGACACCACCCTCATGGCAGGAAGTGAAGAGGAACTAAAGAGCCTCTTGAGGAAAGTGAAAGGGGAGAGTGAAAAAGCTGGCTTAAAACTCAACATTCAAAAAACTAAGATCATGGAATCCAGTCCTATCACTTTATGGCAAACACGCTGAAACAATGGAAACAGTGACAGACTTTATTTTGGGGGGCTTCAAAATCACCCTGGATGGTGACTGCAGCCATGAAATTTTAAAAAACATTTGCTCCTTGGAAGAAAAGTTATGCCCAACGTAGACAGCATATTAAAAAGCAGAGACATTACCTTGCCAACAAAGGTCTATCTAGTCAAAGCTATAGTTTTTCCAGTAGTCATGTACAGATGTGAGAGTCTGACTATAAAGAAAGCTGAGCGCCGAAGAATTGATACTTTTGAACTGTGGTGTTGGAGAAGACTCGAGAGTCCCTTGGACTGCGAGGAGATCAAACCAGTCCATCCTAAAGGAAATCAGTCCTAAATATTCATTGGAAGGACTGAAGCTGAAGTTGAAACTTCAATATTCTGGCCACCTGATGCAAAAAACTGACTCATTAGAAAAGAACCAGATGCTGTGAAAGATTGAAAGCAGGATGAGAAGGGGAAGACAGAGGATGAGATGGTTGGATGGCATCAACGACTGGATGGACAAGAGTTTGAACAAGCTCCAGGAGTCAGTGAAGGGACAGGGAAGCCCAGCGTTCTGCAGTCCATGGGGTCGCAAAGAGTTGGACACGACTCAGCGACTGAACTGAACTGATATCATGAAAAAAAACTTGAGGAACTGCTCCAAATTAAAGGAGAATAAAGACACATGACAGCTAAATGCTACTTGTACTGAGAGAACAAAAATGCTTTAAAGAACATTATCAGAAGAGTTGGCAAAACTGAAGTACGGACTGTAGATTAAAGCCCTATATTTATGTTAAATTTCCTAAATATGATAATTATACTGTGACTATGTAATTAAAATGGAAGGCAGAGTAAAGATTTAGAAAGTAATAAAGAATTCAGTGTAAGGTTTTAAGATCTCAAATTTGAAAACCTAAGTGAAACAGCAATTTCCTAGAAAAATTATAACATCAAAACTGACTGGAAAAAAAATAGAAAACCATTAGAAACCTGTAACTATTAAAGAAACTGGATTGGTAGAAAATAATACTGAAATGGGGTGTTATGAGGGAAGAGGAGATGAGATACAAAACAGAGAAGTGAACTTGTCACAATTAGGTTACTACTCTGACTCCTAGTGGCAAATTCTTGGGCACAGTCAATATGACCCAGCTCCTTTACTTGATGTTTTCCCAAGTCCCCACTAGATGTCAGAACTCTGAATTGAAAGAATAAAACTAAATAAGCTTAAATAATTCTCTTCACCCTCAACTGGGTCTGCATAATTTGGAGAGAGGTCCATACAATACTGATGAAATCAATCTCGGTGACTTAAGAATTTAACAGCCATGAACCTTTGTTAACTGACTTACACAGCAATATGCACGTAACACAAAAACCATTTCGAAACACAAGAATATCCAAATACATAATGACAGCTGTAAATTTTTAACCTTTAAATTGAAGCACACACACACACACACACAAAGGATATGTAATATTTGATTAATTTAATAAGTGAGATTAAATTTTATAAAGTGAAACTTTTATATTACAGTAAATTGAAGTCTTTCCAAAAGCTATGGATATTGGAATGAGGAAAGGTATCAAATCAATAACTGAAGTTTCTACCTCAAGAAACTTGAAAAGGAAGAGCAAAATAAACACAAAGCAAGCTGAAGGAAGAAAATACCAAAGAAAAGAAATCAACAGAAATAGAAACTGAAAATAGACAGGAGGAAAAAAAAAACAAACAAAAAGCTGATCTAAAAAAAAAAAAGAAGAGAAAAAGCAAAACTAATAAATCTCTAGTAAGATTGACAAGCTAAAAATAAAGATACAAATCACCAATTTTAGGAATGAAATATGGGTTGTTGCTAAGATCCCGTAGCCTTTCAAAGAGCACTTGAGAAGATGGTTATTTTGAGACATTAGTCTGCCATCTTCTCTGTCAGCTAGCTTTCCGACTAGCTGTATTCCTTGCCTCAAAAAAGAAAAAAAAAAAAGAGTACTTGAGATGCTAAAAACACCTTTACACTCAAATTAGACAGCTTGGAAGTGGACCAATTATTTGACAGTCACATTATTATCAAAACTCAACCAAGATAAAACAGATGAACCTAAATAGTCCTATAGGCATTAAAGAAATTGAATTTGTAATTTAAAAGCTTGCAAAGAGACTTTTCTTGGGAATTCCCTGGCCATTCAGTTATTAGGATTTCATACATTCACTGCCAAGGGCCTAGGTTTAATTCCTGGTTGAGGATCTAAGATCCAAAGACTTGCAGAGAGTGGCCAAAAGAGGGAGAGAGGAGAGAGATCTCTATACACTGAGACAGTTTCAGTGGAGAATTCTACCAAATATTTTCAGAGGAACTAACATCAATTTTACACAAACTCTTTCAGAAAACAAAAGAGGAGCGAATACTACACTATTCATTTTATGAGGCCACCAGTACCTTGATACCAACACCACACAAAGATAGTAATTTAATACCAAAAGAAAGAAAATTACAGACCAGTACCTCTCAAGAACTTAAATACAAAACTCCTCCAAAAAATAGCAGCAAAACAAACCCAGCAACATATAAAAAGATTATATACCATGATCTAGTGGGACTTATTCCAGAAATACAAGGCTGAGTCAATACTGGAAAAAAAAAAAAATACTGTAATGTGTGGTATCAACAAGCTGAAGATGTGAACATAATCAACTGACACAGAAAATTCATCTAATTTAAAAATCCATTCATAATAAAAATTATCAGCAACTCAATAAAAATCATCCGTAACAAACTTTATAGCTAATATCATATTCAAGAGTCAAAGAGTTAATTGTTTCTGCTAAGATCTGAAAGAGGCAAGAATGTCCACTATGATCATTCTTATTCAACATAGAATTTAAAGTTCTAGCCACTGTAACAAGGAAAGGAAAAGAAATAAAAGGCATACAGATGGAAAAGGAAGAAATAAAGCTGCTCATACTTGTAGATGACAACAATGGCCTATGTTAGAAAATTCCAAGGAATCAACCAAAAAACCTCATAGTTCAACAAGACTGATGAAGTGAATATCTGTTCACACAAAATGAGCATGCACTAACCAAAATTATAAACACAACAGTATATAAAATTGCTCCATGGAAAACCAAACACTTAGGTATACACTTAACAAAATGTATCTTTAGGATCTATACACTGAAAATTACAAAATGCTAATGAAATTGAAAGATCTAAACTGGAGACAAATCACACTCATAGATTGGAAGATTCAACACAATAAAGAAGTCAGTTCTCCCAAAACTGACCAACAGGTTTAATACAATTCCTATCAAAATCCAGTAAACAATTTTGTAGACAATGACAATTTCATTCTAAAATTTATATGGAAAGGCACAGACACCAGGACAGTTAAAATAATACTGAAAAGGAGAAATAAAATGGGAGAGATCACTTTGCCCACAATTAGGGCTTACAATACAGCTACAGTAAAAAAAAAACAGTGTGTGATTCCTATGGACAGACAGAGCAATGGAAGAAAATGGAGAACCTACATAAAAACGTTCAGCTGGTTTTTAATAAGAGCTGTTGTTCAGTTGCTCATTCGTGTCTGACTCTTTGCAACTCCAAGGACTGCAGCATGCCAGGCTTCCTTCACCATCTCCCACCATTTACTCAAACTCATGCTCATTGAGTTGGTGATGCCATTCAACCATCTCACCCTCTGTCATCCCCTTCCCCTCCTGCCTTCAATCTTTCCCAGCATCAGGGTCCTTTCTAATGAGTCAGTTTTTTGCATCAGATGGCCAAAGTATTGGAGCTTCAGCTTTAGCATCAGTCCTTCCTACGAATGTTCAGGGTCAATATCTACTAGGATTGACTGGTTTAATGTCCTTGTAGTCCAAGGTACTCTCAAGAGTCTTCTCCAACACCACAGTTCAAAAGCAGCTGTATACAGAAGCTCTATACAGTCAGCAAAAAGAAGACCGGGAGCTGACTGTGGCTCAGATCATGAACTCCTTATTACCAAATTCAGACCTTATCAATTTAAACTTTGCTCTACAAAATATTCCATGAAGGTTAAAAACACAATCTATAGACTGGGAGAAAATATTTGCAAATCATAAATCCTGATAAAGGACTAGTATCTGGAAAATAAAAAGAGAAACTTTTGAAACACAGCAGCAAAAAAACAAACAATCCAATAAGAAAACAGGAAAAGGACACAAAGAGATATTTCACCAAAGAAGATACAAATAGTACACAGAAAGATATTCAACCCTAGCCATTATGGAAATGCAAATTAAAACTACAATGAGCTACCACTACGCACCTATCAACACAACTGAAAAACACTGACTACATAAAACATGATTGTCGGACACAGCTGAGTGCACTTTCATATGTACACATTAGCCATTATAATAGCTTAATGGCAATGAGAATGTAATGGAAAGAATGTGAAATATATTACAATCAGGTATAAAAGGAAAAGATGAAGCCAAGATAATCATGAACCTCACTAACTATATCAACCAATATAAATCAATAACTAAAGAGTGAAATGATGTTAATTCAAAACAAATAAAGAGGAAGTAAATGACAAAATGCTGTCACTGATTCAACTGACGTGAGTTTGAGCAAATTCCAGGAGACAATGAAGGACAGGGATGCCTGGTGTGCTGCAGTCCATGGGATTGCAAAGAACTGAACATGACTGAGCGACTGAACAATGACAATATGCAGGTTATTTCAAATATTTTTTATTTTATTTAAAATTTATCATTATTAAAATTTATTTAAAATTTAATATTTTTTATTTTATTAAATAAAAATATTTAATATTTTAATACTGATTTCTAACATAATTCCACAGTGATAAGAGAACAGACTCTGTATGATCTTTTGACCATGAAATTTTTGCACCTTGTTTTACATCCCTGGATATGTTCCAATGTCTTCTGCTTTATAGTCTATGAGAACTTGAATAGAATTTGCATCCTGTTATATGAATATTTTATAAATCTTAATTACGTTGAATTGGTTCATAGTGTTTTTTAGATCTACTATATCCTTCTACTTTTCTGTCTATTCACTCTACTAACTTTTGAGAGTTTCATATTGAAACTTCAACTGAAAATGTTATTTTATCTACTTAAAAAAAGAATAGTATATAGTAGAATCGTACGCATTAATAACTGTTCTGTATTTTCCAAGTCTCTGGTAAATGTGTTGTATCATACTTTCATAATTAAAAAAATAAAATATGAAAAAAATTAAGAGGAACTGTAGTGTCATCTGTAAAGAGAGTGCTGAAGTGCTAAGCTGATGTTTTCTAAAAAGAGGAAATAAAAGCAACCAGGAAGGTAATATGAGAATATTCTAAAACTTAAATTTTCAGGAAACCATACAGAGTGTGTACTATTTTTTTTTGCTCCCAAAGAAAGAGAAGAGAAATACAGCAGGCACATTTCTTCCTCTTCAAAGAATATCGATAATACACAAGAATGAACTATTATCAAACTGCAGTGAGATCACAAAATTCATCATTGTACAAAAAGTTAGCCGTACAATTTATTATCTTTTTCAATGGACTGACCCTAAAACGAACAGGTTATTCTAAACTAAATGAATGTTATTATTAGCATTTCTTTCCATTACAACCCTTCACAGCAAAACTGGTTTGCCCAAGGAGCTTCCTCCAACTCAACTTTCCCATTTGTCCATCTGTGATTCACCTGTGACAATAAAATGGAAATTGTTCCCGGCATTATTATTTCCTCAAGACTAGCAAGATGGAAGGAGAAGGAAATGACAACCCACTCCAGTTTTCTTGCCTACAGAATCCTGTGGACGGAGGAGCCTGGTGGGCTGCTGTCCATAGGGTCGCACAGAGTCGGACACGACTGAAGCGACTTAGTGTGGACGCATGCATTGGAGAAGGAAATGGCAACCCACTCCAATGTTCTTGCCTGGAGAATCCCAGGGACAGAGGAGCCTGGTGGGCTGCTGTCTATGGGGTCGCACAGAGTCGTACACGACTGAGGCGACTTAGCAGCAGCAAAATGGATATCCACATTCGCCATTCCAGATAAAACCTGCAATATGCTATGTGTCATAGTTATTTAGTTAATGGGAAAAGGGGGTAACATTTTCCTTACGTTCAATGTATGCTTTTAGTGAACTATGAGTAATTCAGTAAGACAATATCACAGAAATGTTGCTTTTGGGAAATAAGCAGATAGATTCAAGGAAGTAAGGGTCAGATTACACAAGTTTATTGTGGTGAAATTAAGGAGATGAAATTGTCTCTAGGAAACTGAGGGGAACTACTAAAGGAATTATCTGACACAAGCTTTAGAAAGTTCAGTATTGTAAGCAATATAAAAGTTATAAAGAGGTAAAGCTGTGCTTTGAAAAAATATTAGAAGCCTTTTCTGAACTGTTTCTGTCTTCATTCATTTACATATCCCCAGTGCCCAGAAAAGTGATATCTAGCAAATAGATGCTCAATAAATATTTATTACATGAAAGACTCATCTTTAAATACTGAACTTTCCCTTTTATAATGTGGATTCAGTGATATTCCTTTAGTGTAAGGTAAGATTAAAACTCAGCAATATACTGTCCACTGAAATGTGTATAAATGGGTGGTTTAAATGACTCACAAGGAAAATTTAGATTGGATTAAAAAAAGAAATAAAAGATACTAAAGTCAGAAGAAATCTAGTGAAATGGGACACACAGATAATATAGTAAGCATGAAACTGTACAGAAAGGGATGGGAAATATAACAGAAATGACATGAAACCACAAAATTCCTCATATGGAAAAATTCTGGTAAAAAGCAGATCCAGAAGAGTAACCTGCTGAATAAATACCAGAAGAAAAGTAAAACAGCCAAGAAAGGATGTGGAGGGTCCGGTGTGGAAAAGCTGGCATTGAGAGGGAGTTCCTAAGATCAACAGATGAAAACAAAAGCTAAAGGATGGTGTTCTGAATGGTACAGAGAGTATCAAAAAATTTAAGTGTGTGGGTTACATAGAACTTTCTGTGAGAAGAATAAGAACAAAATGCTGACATTATCTCTACTCCCAGTCCACTCATTTCCCTAACTCTCCAGTATTATGGTGAATAGGAGAACCAGTCTCTTTTGAGAGAGGGCTCCTGAGTCCTAAGGGGAAGCTAATTAATGGAATTGGTTTTTAGAGGGGGAAGAGTGCTGTGAAGGACTGAAGTTTCACAATGGAAAAATTCACAGTTGGCACAGTGGAAAAAGCTAAGTAGAAAACTGTTATTCTGTACTTTTATAAAGTTCAATCCAAGGTACAAAGATGTTTCCCTGTTCTTTTGGGGCTTTCCATGGTGGTAAGGAGAATGAGTCTCATTTTTAATAAAGCTACTGCTATGTTATAATCACTCTACCCTCTTTCTAAAAAACAAATACTCTAATTTTGCTGTAGGCTCTAGTAACTGTAAAGAAACTCCGTTTTTAAAAAGCTAGAAAGTTTTGGACTTCCCTGGTAGTCCAGTGGTTAAGAATCTGCCTGCCAATGCAGGGGACATTGGTTTGATCCCTGGTTGGGGAAGATTCCATGTGCCGCGGGGCAACTAAGCTCATGCACCACAACTACTGAGCCTGAGTTCTACAGGCCGTGAGCCGCAAACCCTTGAGCCCACACTCTGCAACAAGAGAGGCCACCGCAATGATAAGCCTGCATGTGGTAATTAAAGAGTAGCCCCTGCTCCTTGCAACTAGAGAAAGCCCATGCAGAGCAACAAAGACCCAGTGCAACAACAACAAAAATATTTTTAAATGTACCATTTTAAACAATATAACTATTACTTCATATGTGTGTGTTGTGTGTTAAATCACTTCAGTTGTGCCCACTCTTTGCGACCCTATGGACTGCAGACTGCCCATGGGACCCTCTGTCCATGGGATTCTCCAGTCAAGAATACTGGAGTGAGTTGTCATTCCCTTCACCAGGGGAGCTTCCTGACCCAGGCGTCTCTTACATCTCATGCATTAGCAGGCAGGTTCTTTACCACTAGTGCCACATCTCATAGGCATTTTAATTTTTATAAACCACTTTTTATCCACAAGCTAATTATTAATCAAAAAAATTACTTAATCTCCTGGCAACTTAAAAATTACTTAAAATCCTGGCAACTTTCTAAACTTGATGTTTCCAATTTTTTTCTTTCTTCAAGTATTAACTTATTATAAATTCTAAGTTCATAATGATAGCTATCTTCTAAGTTTACTTTAACACTGCACAGTGAATTCTTCTATTTTCCACAGAACATCCAGGGGTTGTAGAGTCTGACTGTATCTTTCTACATAGCCTACTTCACTTTTGTCATCTCTTGGCACAGTATTTAAAAAGCACAATAACATTAAGTAGTGAATTTATAGTATTTTATTGGCCTACTACAGAAGCTTAAGAATGGCTTATTTTTTTTTTTTTAATTTAATTTTTTTTTATTATTATTATTGTTTTTTTCCAGTGGGTTTTGTCATACATTGATATGAATCAACCATGGATTTACATGTATTCCCAATCCCGATCCCCCCTCCCACCTCCCTCTCCACCCGATTCCTCTGGGTCTTCCCAGTGCACCAGGCCCAAGCACTTGTCTCGTACATCCCACCTGGGCTGGTGATCTGTTTCACCATAGATAGTATACATGCTGTTCTTTTGAAATATCCCACCCTCACATTCTCCCACAAAGTTCAAAAGTCTGTTCTGTATTTCTGTGTCTCTTTTTCTGTTCTGCATATAGGGTTATCGTTATCACCTTTCTAAATTCCATATACATGTGTCAGTATGCTGTAATGTTCTTTATCTTTCTGGCTTACTTCACTCTGTATAATGGGCTCCAGCTTCATCCATCTCATTAGGACTGGTTCAAATGAATTCTTTTTAATGGCTGAGTAATATTCCATGGTGTATATGTACCACAGCTTCCTTATCCATTCATCTGCTGATGGGCATCTAGGTTGCTTCCATGTCCTGGCTATTATAAACAGTGCTGCGATGAACATTGGGGTGCACGTGTCTCTTTCAGATCTGGTTTCCTCAGTGTGTATGCCCAGAAGTGGGATTGCTGGGTCATATGGCAGTTCTATGTCCAGTTTTTTAAGAAATCTCCACACTGTTTTCCATAGCGGCTGTACTAGTTTGCATTCCCACCAACAGTGTAAGAGGGTTCCCTTTTCTCCACACCCTCTCCAGCATTTATTGCTTGTAGACTTTTGGATAGCAGCCATCCTGGCTGGCGTGTAATGGTACCTCATTGTGGTTTTGATTTGCATTTCTCTAATAATGAGTGATGTTGAGCATCTTTTCATGTGTTTGTTAGCCATCTGTATGTCTTCTTTGGAGAACTGTCTGTTTAGTTCTTTGGCCCATTTTTTGATTGGGTCATTTATTTTTCTGGAATTGAGCTGCAGGAGTTGCTTGTATATTTTTGAGATTAATCCTTTGTCTGTTTCTTCATTTGCTATTATTTTCTCCCAATCTGAGGGCTGTCTTTTCACCTTACTTATAGTTTCCTTTGTAGTGCAAAAGCTTTTAAGTTTCATTAGGTCCCATTTGTTTAGTTTTGCTTTTATTTCCAATATTCTGGGAGGTGGGTCATAGAGGATCTTGCTTTGATTTATGTCGGAGAGTGTTTTGCCTATGTTCTCCTCTAGGAGTTTTATAGTTTCTGGTCTTACATTTAGATCTTTAATCCATTTTGAGTTTATTTTTGTGTATGGTGTTAGACAGTGTTCTAGTTTCATTCTTTTACAAGTGGTTGACCAGTTTTCCCAGCACCACTTGTTAAAGAGGTTGTCTTTTTTCCATTGTATATCCTTGCCTCCTTTGTCAAAGATAAGGTGTCCATAGGTTCGTGGATTTATCTCTGGGCTTTCTATTCTGTTCCATTGATCTATATTTCTGTCTTTGTGCCAGTACCATACTGTCTTGATGACTGTGGCTTTGTAGTAGAGTCTGAAGTCAGGCAGGTTGATTCCTCCAGCTCCATTCTTCTTTCTCAAGATTACTTTGGCTATTCGAGGTTTTTTGTATTTCCATACAAATTGTGAAATTCTTTGGTCTAGTTCTGTGAAAAATACCGTTGGTAGCTTGATAGGGATTGCATTGAATCTATAGACTGCTTTGGGTAGAATAGCCATTTTGACAATATTAATTCTTCCAATCCATGAACACGGTATGTTTCTCCATCTGTTTGTGTCCTCTTTGATTTCTTTCATCAGTGTTTTATAGTTTTCTATGTATAGGTCCTTTGTTTCTTTAGGTAGATATACTCCTAAGTATTTTATTCTTTTTGTTGCAATGGTGAATGGTATTGTTTCCTTAATTTCTCTGTCTGTTTTTTCATTGTTAGTATATAGGAATGCAAGGGATTTCTGTGTGTTAATTTTATATCCTGCAACTTTACTATATTCATTGATTAGCTCTAGTAATTTTCTGGTAGAATCTTTAGGGTTTTCTATGTAGAGGATCATGTCATCTGCAAACAGTGAGAGTTTTACTTCTTCTTTTCCTATCTGGATTCCTTTTACTTCTTTTTCTGCTCTGATTGCTGTGGCCAGCACTTCCAACACTATGTTGAATAGTAGTGGTGAGAGTGGGCACCCTTGTCTTGTTCCTGATTTCAGGGGAAATGAAGAATGGCTAACTTAGATCCCAAAGTTATTTAAAACTTTGTTTAGCAGGAACTATTTTAGCAAAATTTTGATATTACTGAAAGTTTATTCAGGTACTTATAAAGACTTTAAAATGTGCTATAATTTAATGTTTTAGATTTTCTAATCACATACAATTCAACTAAAAATGGTCAAATAATTTAACCTATATATAGTAAGTTGATAAAATGTCTGCCTATAAAATAAAAATGTCACACTAATAGAGAATAGCAACTATATAAAAATGAATACAAAAGAGTTTCTATCATGGGGAATCTAAAGCTCTATAGTAAAGGTTATCTATACAAATTAACAGTTAAGTTTTAGTTGGCATTTAAGGGAGAAATCAAGGCTATAAAGATTTAGAAGGAAACAGAGAATACAACTGATACATATCAAGAAAAGGGTTCTGAGAATCTATGCTTGTCAGAGACCATTCTATACATCTCCAAGTGTCTGGGAGAAAGATAGTACTTTGATTATCTTGGGCTACACCACCAAAGCCTAGTGTTTTTTTAAATTTCTCTGAATTATCAACAAAGTATGAAAGCCAATTACATAAAGCAGTGCTTTCCAACTTTTTCCTCAGGCATACTCAGAAAAATAACGATTATAAGGCAATCGGGAAAGAGAAGGAGCCTCGTGGTTAAGAGGTAACCAGCCTGGGCAGCTCCTGCCACTTATATCTACCTATTCATGGCATACAGCTTGGGAAGCTCTAAAGTAGATCAGCAGAAGGTCAACTTGGAAATAAACTCACAAAAACAAGCAAGTTATAGGCAAGCATCATAGGAAATAATTTCAGTTCACTCTGAATAAATGAATGAATTAGTACCAAGCCAACTATACAAAATGTCACCTTTCTGAAAAAATCCTCATCAGCCTTCTCTTGATTTGTGGTCCTTTTCTTATTAATAACAAACAAACAAACAAACAAAAAAGAGTGAAACATAACCCTCTGGGAAGCGTAACAGGACATTTTAAGAACAAGTAGTGTAAACCTAAGACTGGAAAAACCTTCTACCAAATGCCTCTTTCACTCTTCAGAAAAGTCATCTTTCACCTTCACCACTGTTACCAGTGTTTTGACTATTATATGACCTCTTTAAAATATCTAGTGTTTATTAGCTATGCCAGTGGCTATAGGCACCTCATTAATAATTATCTATTCTTTCTTAAAGGGCATAAGTTTTTTCCTGAGGTATGAGGGGCAGGTATCTCACTTTGTTTCTAGAATTCATCCAAGGTAGAGGATTCTAAGATGTCACCAACAGACAAAATGAACAGAGTTTTTTTTTACCAGTATCTTTTAAATGATTATTAAATGGGAACAGTATTAAAATGCAGTTTATCATCAAGAAGGATTTTAAAGAAAACTATCATTAATTTGGGAAGAACTTTGCAAACTTATGGATTCAACCATCACAGTGAACATCTTTTTTATAGTACTAGAACCCAGAAAAATGGATTAAAATAAAACCAATCAGTAAAAATATCTATAGAAATGGACATTAATGACCCCAAAATGCAGTGAAAACCAATTCATACTTCAATTCTATAACTGCTTCAGAAGTGTCTTAGAAGTGTATTATGCAGCAGAGGAGGCCAATTAATCTGCTTATTTCAATGTCACTGTCCCATTTGTCTTGAGACATCACAAAACTGCTATTTTCAATTTAGAGCCATGTATTATTGCTCTGCCTTTGATCATACGATTTGAACATACAATTCAAATGCTTTATTATAGCTATTCCCTACAGAAATAAGGCAATCCTACACAGAGATATATTTATTATTCCTATTTCACAAATAGTAAGCTTTCTCAAGGAGAAACGGCTAATTGAAACAACAGTTCTGATTCCTAGGTCAGTGTTTCCATCAAAAGGATATATTTTCTTGTTAGTTAATTATTTTACACCTTAGGATTACGCTAAAGGCACTTTTTTATGTCTCATCACAGGAAGTAAGTTTGGATTATGTCTGAATCCCAGGCTTATTCTCACTAAGCTTTATGTCAAAAATCACACTCTGAGCAACCACCTGAAACATCAATCTGAGCTTATTCTCTGACTAGCCTTCACTCCTAGTGATGCAAATTTGGCTCCTTATTTAATTATCTTCAAGTAAACTGTCCACATTCATTAATATGGCCAATACAGTAGTCCCTTGGTATCCATAGAGGACTGGTTCCAGTATCTGCCTTGTCTGTTTGGCCCCTGATGATACCAAAATCTGCAGATGCTGAAGTTCTTTCATATAATGGCACTGAATTTGCATATATCCACATGCATCCCCTCTCCCATATATTTTAAATGATTCTCCAAATTATTGAGAATACCAAATACAAAGTAAATGCTATGTAAATAGTTGGCAGCACAAGGCAAATTCAGGTTTCACTTTTTGGAAACTTATGTAATTTTTTTCCCAAATATTTTCCATCTGTGGTTGTTTGAATCCACAGATGTGAAACCTATGGATATGTAGGGCTGACTGAGTTCTGTTTCATTTTGATTTTTTTCTTTCTCTATTTCATATCTATTTCATGTTCTTATGCTTTCTCAGCAAGATGTTTTTCTCCAATTCTTTTTCAACCTTTGATATCTTTCTTCTCTTTTTCCATCTTCACTATTAAGAAATGCCTTTGTGTACTGTGTGCTAAATCACTTTAGTCATGTCTGCCTCTTCGCTACTCTATGAACTGCAGCCCATCAGACTCCTCTCTCCATGGGGTTCTCCAGACAAGAATACTGGAGTGGGTTGCCATGCCTTCGTCCAGAGGATCTTTCTGACCCAGGGATGGAACCCACATCTCTTATGTCTCCTGCACTGGCAGGTGGACTATTTAACCACTTAGACTGTGACTGTTTTACTCAGTTTCTAAAATCTACAACTTTTCCAATAACACTTCCCAGTCATCAATAGCTTGGACAAAAAGCATTACATGTAAGTACAGGTCACCATGGGCTCTTTCTTAGAATCAGTCTACAGGTTATATTTTAAATAAGCATCAGTATATGCTGGCCACTGCGTTATCCAAGGTCAGAAACACATTTAAATATTTACACTTTCAGAGATGACATGTTAACTTTATTATATATACTTCTGACTTCAACTGGGGTTTCTTATAAGCCTAAAACTACATTCTGATTAACTGAGATATACCGTCAGAAGGGAATCCTAAATTCGTAAAAAATTAAGAGTTAAAAGTCTTTCAAGATGATTTAGGGAAGTCATTAAATCAGATTCAACTGAGACAGAAACTGGAGCACAGACAAGTTAGCTAACCTTTTAAATTACTGAAATAATTCAGGAATAAAAAATATGCAGAAACCAAGAATCAAAATTAAAAGTAAGTTTATTCAAAATATTTATATATGAAAATTATTCAAAACTTAAAACACATTTTCAATAGAAATAATATTATAGATGCTGAATGAGTTCACAAAATAGTTAAAGGGAATTCTAGCTATTTTCAAGAGCCTTGGAAATTTTGAGCACTTTATTCTCATTTTCTAAGTTCTGCTTGATGCAGAACAACATTAACATATCTCAGCTTCTCAGATATAATTATTTTTCGGCTCATAAATGAAATAAAGGAGAAACAGTTTTCTACAATAATTAAAAGAGTAGATGCATAACATTACCAAATGTTGAATTCAAAATTTAAAACATATGAATGTAAGGAAACACTTATCTGTGTGGACGTTAGTAGAGCTATAACCTAGGATGGCCACCTACTAGTCACGTGATGAGCCTAGGTTGACAGGGGATGAAAGGAGCAAGAACCTGCGAACACAAGAGTCTAGAGTAGGGGCC
Source organism: Dama dama (assembly GCF_033118175.1). NCBI lineage: Eukaryota > Metazoa > Chordata > Mammalia > Artiodactyla > Cervidae > Dama > Dama dama. The sequence continues at coordinate 67,956,197 of NC_083692.1, forward strand.
AGGTATCTACAGCTACTCAACTCTACCACTGCGGTGTGAAAGCAGCCACAGACAAAACATACACAAATGAGCCTGGCTATGTTCCAATAAATTCTTATGGACACTGAAATTTGAATTTCATGTTCATAAAATCATTACTGATTTTTTTCAGTCATTTAAACATGCAAAATCCATTCTTAACTCATGGGCTGTACAAAAATACATGACAGGCCTGGATTTGGCCTGTGGACTATAGTGCCAATCTCCAATTTAAGTAATAGTGGGGAAAAGGCGAGGAAGGTGCACCTGGTTTAAAAACTAGGGGGACTATTCATGAATGTTCTTGCATTAAACCTAATCAGAAAAGCAGCTCCCCTTTAACATGCGTACATTAATACCAGTCCCAGGCGCAAAGAAAACAGGCATTGTGCTGTCTTTAACATTAAAAGAGTTACAGAAACAATCATCAACCTGGGATAAAAACAATTTCCATAAATAACAGTATACTAATCATAATTTTACATAGAGAATTCATTCTGTACAACTTAAAATTATAGCAAAAGATGCATTATTCTTACCATTTTGTCCCTGAGTCGCTCTCCACGGATAAAAAAGTCAGCACAGCCATTCTCTTCCTGGTGAGGGACTTTGAAGACAGTGACGCAGCTTAGTCCACTCCCTCCAAGTGGTAACCATCCACCACTTGAGTCATCCCGGGTCATCACCACAGCTCGCACTCGTGCATAACTATTACTAAAATAGATGCAAAGATTAGAAATTAGCTTTTCCATAAACAAAACCAGCCAATATGTCAGTCTTCTTTGAGAAATCAAAGACCACATCGCTTAATGTGTGGTACCTAAGTGTTCACTACTTCCATGACAGTCCAGAGAAAGTAACCTAACTGAAAAAGGTCAAAACCCAGAGTAACTAACTTAGAGGTTAACTTTTATTTTGAAGACCAATCTCACAATAAAAGATTACAGATCTCTCATTCCACTACTTGAGTAGTTCAAGCACATTTGACTGCCATGGAACAAGTAATGAAGGATCCTAAAGACAAACTATAGAGGCTACCATCAGTTGTCTGCGTATGACCATCTCCTAGCATATAACCAGACAATACTGTTGTATTCTAGCACATTTAATTGTGACACCTCTATGCTTCTAACATTTCTGAAATATATTATAAATAAAATGCTGAAACAAACATGCTTAGCTCAGATACATTTTCAATTTTTTTATAACAATTAGAAATCTAAACCACACAAACATATATAAAGAAACGTTCTGTTTTAGTAACCTATCAGGCCAATTGGCCTTTTCATGCTCTCTTTTTGGCGAACTATTCTTGAGGTACACCACATTCCAGTTCCATTCAGAATTATTTCCCAATATTCCACAACTACTTTTTACAGAAAATCTAAGAAATGTTTCATATAGTAATGTTCTAGATAACTGACATCTAAGCATTTTAGTTCTAAAACTTCTAATATAATAATCATTATATTCTTTCTGAAAGTCAAATATCTTGCCAATTTCTTAGAAAATTACACTGAGTTTCTTAGAAAATTACACTGAAAATTAAACAGGTCTTGGTTATTACCACTATCAACTGAGGCTCAACATAATAATTCTGTGCTACTTAGTATCTCTGAATGCTCTTTGCCAGTTGTCATTTCCGTTGTCAGAGTGCCTGTCTGAGACCCACTCCTTGCCTTTTTTTTCTACTTTATATATTGACATTTATTTGACTGAGGTGTATACTCTACATATAATCACATATATTGATATTAAATATAAAATTCCACAAATTCTGACAAACACACTCATCTACACAACCAACATCAAGATATAGAACACTTGCATGACTCCAGAAAATTCCCTGAGGCCTCCTGCCCATCACATAGGTAACCAAGGTAACCACCGCTGTACACGGTCTCCAATATACACACCAGTCCTGCCTGCTCTGGGCCTCTTACATGGGATCAAACAGAGTCACCACGTGTACCCTCCCCTTCTGTCGGACTTCTTTCACTTTCCGTGTTGTCATATTAGGGCTTCATTCTCTGTTACACTAAGTAGTCAGTCCTCTCACTGAATAAATACACATCACAATTCATGTATTCTTTCTTATGCTGATAGGCATTTGAAATGTTCCGAGGTGTTGGCTATTATGAATAAGGCTTTTATAAACATTCTTACATGTTTTTTTGTAGACATGCTTTCATTTCTCTTGAATAATTACCTAGGAATGGAATTGATGAGTCATAGGGGAGTATATTTAACTATATAAGAAACCGTTTTCCAAGGTGACTGGACCGTTACATTCCTATCAACAATGTATGATAGTTTCAGTTACTCCACATCTGTGCCAACATTTGGTGTTTTCAACTTTTTAAACTGTACTCACTGCAGTAAGTATAAAGTGGTAACCCACTATGATTTTAATATCTATTTTCCATGATGAAAGCATGACGTTGTGCATTTTTCTCATATGCTGGCTGACCATTTCTATGCCTTCTTTTTAAGTCATTTATTTTGTATTGTGTTGCCTTTTATTACTGATTTTTAGAAGTTCTTCATATTTCATAGCACAAGTAGTTTTCTGTCAGAGAGTTGTATTCTTTTAAAGTTGCACAGTGTTGGGGGTAGAGTAAGAAGTCTAAAGTCAAACTCTATTATAAAGTTAGATCCTAGCTCAGCATCTTAGCTACATGTCCTTGAGAGAGTTACAACACCCACCTTCAATAAACTAAAACAAAGCCTAACACCTAATAAACACTATGCATTATTGTGCGTAGTCGCTCAGTCGTGTTCGACTCTGTGTATTGTTTTAAGTTAATTACTAGTACTACAACAAAGATTTTAAAATTGAAGTATTTGTCATACTGGTAATTCAAAGCCAGGTAGGATCTGAGGGAAAAAAAATTTCAAATTCAAACATAACTCTCTAATAATTACTAGGGTCAAAATAATTCTTTGCAAAGAAGTTCTAAAATTCTTTAAATTTACAGATGACCATTCTGAACTTTTTATGATTCAGTTATTTACAGGCTCTGATTCCTATCTGGGCTCAATTGTTAACAATCTTCAGTTCAGAGAACTGGCCAGAGAAGGTATGGGTACATAAAGACCGGACTGAATTAGGTATCTAATTGTAATCCTCATGGGCTGAGCTGGGACAAGTACCACCCCAAGAAGTTTGGTGGGATAAAAGTAATAGTAAATGAAGGCTGTTTGGTTAACCAAGAATTTAACCTAAGGATATCCCAGAAACATAGCACATAAACTTCGACGTATTTGGTTCAAATTAAATATTTGTTAATTGAACTCATGCATTTAAAGCTCAGCGCATTTGAGGTTCAGTGAAGTTACAAAGTCACAAGGTGGAACTTGGATCAAAACTAAAATTCAAGTTCCCAATAATCATTTAAGTGTTTATTTCACTAGAGGATCCTGACTCTTTCTTCTCAAATGATTATGTAGTAAACTGGAAACTTGAAAATTTTATACTAGATTCTGCAAGACTGGAGAAACCTAAGGAGCAAAATAACCCAATTTAGAAGAGCAGAGTATATTTTATATTTAGAGGGCCAGAAGCACTTATCCTCTTCAGAGCACAGACTCTTATTTTATCATCTGTGATTATTACTAATTCTCATTTACAATCTCTATAATGCTTCCTGCATATTTACATTTTAAAAATATTAAACTGTAGGATTATTAGAAAATACATAACCATACTACCAGTTATTTTAGGATGGTAAAATTAAGTATTTCCCTTTCATTTCCCATTTTCTCCAAAAATTATCATATAATTCAGTTCACTCAGTCATGTCCGACTCTTTGCAACCCCATGAACAGCAGCACGCCAGGCCTCCCCGTCCGTCACCAACTCCCGGAGTCCACCCCAACCCATGTCCATTGAGTCATCTCATCCTCTGTCTTCCCCTTCTCCGCCTGCCCTCATTCTTTCCCAGCATCAGGGTCTTTTCAAATGAGTCAGCTCTTTGCATCACGTGGCCAAAGCCAAAGTACTGGAGTTTCAGCTTCAACATCAGTCCTTCCAATGAACACCCAGGATAGATCTCGTTTAGGATGGACTGGTTGGATCTCCTTGCAGTCCAAGGGACTCTCAAGAGTCTTCTCCAACACCACAGTTCAAAAGTATCAATTCTTCAGTGCTCAGTTTTCTTTATAGTCCAACTCTCAAATCCATACATGACCACTGGAAATACCATAGCCCTGACTAGACGGACCTTTGTTGGCAAAGTAATGTCTCTGCTTTTCTTTTTTCATTTATTTTTATTAGTTGAAGGATAATTACTTTACAATATTGTAGTGGTTTTTGTCATACATTGACATGAATCAGCCATGGATTTACATGTATTCCCCATCCCGATCCCCCCTCCCACCTCCCTCTCCACCCGATTCCTCTGGGTCTTCCCAGTGCACCAGGCCCAAGCACTTGTCTCATGCATCTGCTTTTTAACATGCTGTCTAGGTTGGTCATAACTTTCCTTCCAAGGAGTAAGCGTCTTTTAATTTCATGGCTGCAATCACCATCTGCAGTGATTTTGGAGCACCAAAAAATTAAGTCAGCCACTGTTTCCCCATCTATTTGCCATGAAGTGATGGGACCAGATACCATGATCTTAGTTTTCTGAATGTTGAGCTTTATGCCAACTTTTTCACTCTCCTCATTCACTTTCATCAAGAGGCTTTTTAGTTCTTCTTCATTTTCTGCCACAAGGGTGGTGTCATCTGCATATCTGAGGTTACTGATATTTCTCCTGGCAATCTTTGATTCCAGCTTGTGCTTCTTCCAGCCCAGCGTTTCTCATGATGTACTCTGCATAGAAGTTAAATAAGCAGGGTGACAATATACAGCCTTGACATACTCCTTTTCCTATTTGGAACCAGTCTGTTGTTCCATGTCCAGTTCTAACTGTGGCTTCCTGACCTGCATACAGGTTTCTCAAGAGGCAGGTCAGGTGGTCTGGTATTCCCATCTCTTTCAGAATTTTCCATAGTTTATTGTGATCCACCCAGTCAAAGGCTTTGGTATAGTCAATAAAGCAGAAATAAATGTTTTTCTGGAACTCTTGCTTTTTCGATGATCCAGTGGATGTTGGCAATTCTTCTGGTTCTTCTGCCTTTTCTAAAAGCAGCTTGAACATCTGGAAGTTCACAGTTCATGTATTGCTGAAGTCTGGCTTGGTGAATTTTGAGCATTACTTTACTAGCGTGTGAGGTAAGTGCAAATGTGTGCTAGTTTGAGCATTCTTTGGCACTGCCTTTCTTTGGGATTGGAACGGAAACTGACCTTTTCCAGTCCTGTGGCCACTGCTGAGTTTTCCAAATTTGCTGGCATACTGAGTGCAGCACTTTCACAGCATCATCTTTTAGGGTTTGAAATAGTTCAACTGGAGTTCCATCACCTCCACTAGCTTTGTTCATAGTGATGCTTCCTAAGGCCCACTTAACTTCACATTCCAGGATGTCTGGCTCTAGGTGAGTGATCACACCATTGTGGCTATCTGGGTCATGAAGATCTTTTTTGTAGTTCTTCTATGTATTCTTGCCACCTCTTCTTAATAGCTTCTGCATCTGTCAGGTCCATACCATTTCTGTCCTTTATCGAGCCCATCTTTGCATGAAATGTTCCCTTGGTATCTCTAATTTTCTTGAGGAGATCTCCAGTCTTTCCCATTCTATTGTTTTTCTCTATTTCTTTGCATTGATCGCTGAGGAAGGCTTTCTTATCTCTCCTTGCTGTTCTCTGGAACTCTGCATTCAAATGGGTATAACTTTCTTTTTCTGCTTTGCTTTTTGCTTCTCTTCTTTTCACAGCTATTTGTAAGGCCTCCTCACACAGCCATTTTGGTTTTTTGCATTTCTTTTTCTTGGGGATGGTCTTGATCTGTTTCCTGTACAATGTCACGAACATCCATCCATAGTTCATCAGGCACTCTATCAGATCTATATCTTATAGATATAGGTCTTATCAGATCTAAATCTTATAATTAATATTGATAAAAGTAATTTAAATAAATTAAAAACTCACATTTTAGCTTTATCTTGGCTTTACTCAAAATACTGTAAAAATTTTAGAATGTTACTTATAAGTGTAAGAATATGTTTTAAACAAGAGAATCCCTGATATAATTCCCCTCACTATTCCCGATTTGCTTTTGTTTTATCAAAGTGCCACCTAAAAGAGATGTGTTGCCCTTTCTAGTCAAGTTGGATGAAATAAAGATTTCATTACTGGAAGAATAAGGTTGCCTGTTTCACAGTTCACCTTAATACAACAAAAAGGTTTTAAAGCTGTCTAATAACTTAAATAAACTTTTTTTTGAATCTCATGTTTTCAACCATACCAAATAAATAACTGTTTCCCTTATTAATCCAAGTAGATCATTCAAACTTTAAAGTACTCCAGAAGCTTATGTAAATAAATTTGTATTTCCTATATAAACAACCTTCATCAGCTTATAATTTAACAACTCAGCTTTCAAGTTTAAGACCTAAGACTAGAATACTTAACACAAAAATTTTCAATCTGTTTAGTAAATGTTGGGGCGGGGGGCGGGCGTGGGGGGTAGTTGACAGACCTTCCCGAGTGCCACAGTTAAATCTTTTCACCTGTGCTTTTAATCGCGTAACCTCCTTGCTTTCAAATGTCATCTTCTTTTCCAACATAAAATCACTAACTCTTTTGTTTCAAATATGCAAGCAATGTCCCAAAGACATTAGTGGCAGCTCTTACAAACTTTATCATACTCTGCCTTGGTAGCATATAAAAATCTGTTTGTAGTCCACTCCTTAGATAATGTGACTTAAGAGCAAGGAACGAAATCATAGTTTCCTATTTAACGATAAATGTTTTTCTTTTTTCTGGTCACGTAAACAATAGATGCCCACTCTAGTAAATGTGGAAAATAAAGAAAAACAGTATTTGCCATCATGCAATTAAAATTCTAGCATTTGTTGGATTTTTACTCTCTCTGGTATCATATTTGCAATCTGTTAGTCTCTGAGACAACAGCTGCTACTTGACAATATACTCTTATTGTCAAAATCTCAGAATTTCATTCTGGAGCTTCTTTAAAATAGTTGAAAGGCATTTGTTCCCACTGATTTATCTAAAAAGTTGAAGAGGATGTGGAGAAAAGGAACTCTTGTATACTGCTGGTAGGGATGTAAACTGGTGCAGCCACTATAGAAACTAGTATGGAGGTTCCTCAAAAAACTAAAAATAGAACTACCATATAATCCATTCCTGGATATTTACCTGGAAAAAATGAAGACACTAATTTGAAAAAATACATGTACCCCAATGATCACAGCAGCAGTATTTACAATAGCCAAGACACAGAAGCAACCCAAGTGTGCCCATCAACAATATGACTAGATTAAGAAGAGACAGTGTGTGTATACAATATGTATAATGTATTATATACAAACACTCCCCAGGTGGCACAGTGGTAAAGAATCAGCCTGCCAATGCAGGAGACGCAAGACGGACGGATTTGATCCCAAGGTCAGAAAGAGTTCCTGGAGTAAGAAATGCAACTCACTCCAGTATTCTTGCCTAGAAAATTCCATGGACAGAGAAGCCTGATGGCAGTCCCTGGGGTCCACGGGAATAGGACACAACTGAGCAACTGAGTGTTCATGCACACACGCGCACACACACACAAACAACACACATTATAAATAAAAAAAGAATGTAACTCAGTCATAAAATAGTAAAGAATGCCATCTGCAGCAAAACAGAAACAGACTCACAGACACAGAAAACAAACTTGTGGTTATCAAAGGGGAGAGGTAAGGACAAATTAGGGTATAGGATTAACAGATACAAACTACTATATGTAAAACAGATAACAGGGATATACTGAACAGTGCAGGGACTTAGACACATTATCATGCAAGAATTTACATGAAATAGAATCTACAAAAACACTGAATCACTACACTGTATATCTGAAACTAACACAGTGTTATAACTCAACTACATGTCAGTTAGAACTTCCCTAGTGGTCCAGTAATTAAGATGCCACACTTTCACCAAAAGGGGCATGGGTTTGATCCCTGGTTGGGGAACTAAGATCCCACATGCCACATGGCTTAGCCAAAAATACAAATAAAAACAAACAAAAAATCCCAAAACAAAAACAAAGCAAACAAAATACGTCAATTTTAAAAAAGCTTTCTGTTTCAAAACCAAATAAATAAAAAGTCAAATATGACAACAACTATTTAATATTATTTTCCAAAATGGCTAAAAACTAAAGCTCTATTTGTCCCTTTGGTACTGGACTACATAATAACCACTTTTCAAGTCAAGTTTTCATTCTAGTGAAATGAAGATGCTCTTGTAATAAATTGCTTGGTTTGCCATATTTTCTGCAAAATCTAAACTGTATCTCGACCATTCATTTCTCGTCTTATTTGAATAACTACATCAAATATATCCTTCACTCACAGGAGGGGAATTGGACAATTAATGCAGAAGTCTAGGTGAGAGGTAATGTTGAACTGAACTAAGATGATAACAGACACAAGAGGAATGGACTGATGTGGGGAGGGGGGGTCTATTTTGGAAGAAAAGCCAAGGAGATCTGTTGATGTGGTTATAACTACAAAGCAAGTATTCTAAACTATCTCTAATTAGATAATTACCTATAATTCTTAACAGTCACCAGCTTCATTATCTAGAATTTATTATTTCAATAGAGCAAAAGATGATCAAACACAAAGATAAACTTTGCTTCAGTTGTATTGATCCATGTAGTTTCTTTTGAAATAGCAGTACCATATTATATACGATCCAGAATAACTCTTAAGTTACACTTTATTAAATTTTGTGAAAAAATACATATTATGACTGAATTTTCAAATGCAAATTGGCAATTTTTAAAATCAAATTAAGAGTACAGTTATAGAAAATTTTTTAAGTCTAAAATAGCTTCCCTCGTGGCTCCCACCTGGGAACCCACCTGCCAATGCAAGAGACACAGGTTCTATCCACGGTTCAGGAAGATCTCCTGGAGAAGGAAATGGCAACCCACTCCAGTATTCTTGCCTGGAAAATCCCATGGACAGAGGACCCTGGTGGGCAACTGTCCATGGGGTGGCAAAGAGTCAGACACGACTTGGTGACTAAACAACAACAGTCTAATACACAAGATGACCTTTTCAGTTTCTTTTCTTCCTCGGAGGATCCTCTAGCTTTCTGATTACCAAGCTGATTATATGATATATTCACTCAACTACCCCCTCTCGCTCTCTTCACTCCTTCTATATTATCCCAATTGTCAACTCGGTTGTCCTTTTCTGTTGATTTGCATAAATGCTTCATATTATACATACTAATCATTTGCCAGTTATGTGAATTACATATATCTTCTTCCAAACTATGGCTTCTTTTATTTTTTAATGTCCTTTGAAGAATGAAACTTTTATCTTACCATGGTCAAACATTTCTTTCCTTTATGATTTGTGCTGTCAACTTTTTCCAAGATCTCATACATACCTATTTTAAAGCTTTTTACATCCAATTAAGAGATAAACTTTGTTTTCTTTTTAAAGTCATTTTAACAAACAGAATATTCTATTTTCTGTGAAAGTAAGAAAGTCCCTAAAATCACCCATGTCTGGCAGAGCAAGGATTTCTGTTATTTACTAAATTAGAGCACACATTCTTTTCCACTATCCAGAAGTTAAATCCAAATTGGTTTTTGTTTCTCAGCTACATACGACCTCGTTTCCACTAGGAACAGCTACCAGGTCTTCAGAGCTGCTGTACAGGGTTGGTGAACTGCAATCTATTTTCATGAGTTTCTTTTTGTATATAGGGGCCATCCTGGTTTACTGTGGATTTGTTCCAGATAATTTCTCCATCCCAAATTTCCATAAGCTTAACCCAACTTCCTACCTTTTCATGCTTTAAAACTTCTAAGTGCACATTTTTTTAAAAACTTCATGCTATATTTAACATTACTTTAAACAGTTTTCAATTATACCTTCACCAAAAAAAATGACCACTTATTACAACATTGTTGCCAATACACATCATTTACACCCTGACCTAAGAAGCTTCCTACCAAAGGAGGAAGGAGGGTGTTCAATAAAGATTTACACAGCTTCAAAATGCAGGAAAAAAATACAACAAAGAGAGACTATGGGCAGAGAAAATACCTAGGAAGTTATTATAATGAACTTTATATAATAAAGTATCCTAATAAATATAAATATTTATATGGACATTATCAGTTTATATCACAGTCACAACTATGGATCCATAGTGGACTGGAATGCTACCTTTCTTAGCTTCCCTTACAGGTGGGTGTGCGTTGTGACTGTGATATAAACTGATAATGTGGGATGTTTCGAAAGAACAGCATGTATATTATCTACGGTGAAACAGATCACCAGCCCAGGTGGGATGCATGAGACAAGTGCTCGGGCCTGGTGCACTGGGAAGACCCAGAGGAATCGGGTGGAGAGGGAGGTGGAAGGGGGGATCGGGATGGGAAATACGTGTAACTCTATGGCTGATTCATATCAATGTATGACAAAACCCACTGAAATGTTGTGAAGTAATTAGCCTCCAACTAATAAAAAAAAAACAACAAAAAAAAATAAAAGGGATTATAATAAAAAAATAAATAAAAGTAAGGGATTACAATAAAAAGTAAATAAATAAATAAAGTATTCCAGTCCACTATGTACACATAGCGTAAACTATTCCAGTCCATAATGGATCCATCTAAAGTATTCCAGACCACTATGGACCTATCATCTAAAAGATGATGCTGGGAAAGTGCTGCACTCAGTATGCCAGCAAATTTGGAAAACTTACCGGACTTTACTGTATCAAGCCTTGCACATCATGCACAAAGTTAGTACACAATGAAGAGACCACAGGGTGAAAATAGCAGTGGAATAGAATACTCTGATTTGTGTTTTTAGCAGAACTTTTACTGCATCAACTTTAATGAGATGGGTTATTTCTTCATTTTACAGATATGGAAATTAAGGAATCACATTAAAAAGACAAAGGTCTTAAAACACTCCTTTTGTATTGGCAACTTTAAAAACTCTTAAGTTATAATTTCCCACATAGTAATCATCAATTTAAAGTGACCACATGGCAGTTAATAACACTGTGTTTTAATACCAAGTCAGATTTCCTAAATTCCAAAGACAGTTGTGCCATTTGAAAGTCATAATCTTGAACAAATCACTTAACTTTCTGTACCTCCATTTTCCTGGTCTGTAAACTGCATCTATGGCAGGGTTTGAGAACTAAATGAGGAAATGTGTGCAAAGTGCTTAGTTAGCGCTGTGCCTGGCTCATAGTTGAAGTGAAGTGAAGTGAAGTCGCTCAGTCGTGTCCGACTCTTTGCGACCCTGTGGACTGTAGCCTACCAGGCTCCTCCGTCCATGGGATTTTCCAGGCAATATTACTGGAGTAGGTTGCCATTTCCTTCTCCAGGGGATCTTCCCAACCCAGGGATCGAACCCAGGTCTCCCACATTGTAGGCAGACGCTTTACTGTCTGAGCCACTAGTGAAGTCCATAGTTAGGTGCTCAATAAATGTTACTTTTATAATGACTTGGTATATTAAACTAACTTTATGATGTTCCAATATCTGTGTTCTGAAATGGTCTAAATTTCTTTTAGTAAAAACACCTAAGTATCAGATATCTAAATCTTCCACATACTGCTTACACAATGGAAGCATTTACATCTAACCAAGTCATAGGTATCTGGGAAGCCTTCCACAAGAATGAAAAATAAAACTAAAATCTGAAGGATATACATAGAGGTATTCACAGAATATTCTTTTAAAATCAACCATTCTAGGTTCTGCTAAACAGTTATCATCAACCTGCCAAAGTAGTTTAAAACTCCAACACTTGGTATGTCCCTGCCTTCTGGCAAGACTACTATCCATTCCTCTGACTCCTTGATTACCAGCACTGATGCTATAATTTCATCTTTGGAAGTTGTCTATGTTAGAAGAGTTGAACTATAAATAAAGGTATTCATTGTCAGAAATCAGAATGTAGAAGGCAGGGAACAACATTAATACCAGAGTTCATAATGAGATAAAAGCATTAGAATAAAATATGGTAAATTTTAAACTAATCTTGTAGTAGAAAAGACTTAAGATTCAGAGGCCATTAAAAAGATAAATTCAACTATACAAACATTCCTGCACAGTAAAAATACCATAAAATTTATTTTTGAAAAAAGGGTAACAAATTGTGGGGGAAAATGTACAACAATATGTTATTAGTCTTCTATAGCTCCTGTAACAAATTACCGAAAACTTAGTGACTGAAAACAACACAAATGTATGCACTTCTATGAGCTGAAGTCCAAAGGGCTTCACAAGGCTAAAATCAAGGTGCTGGCACTGTTGCACTCCTTTTAGGAAGCCATGGAAGAGAACAGGTTCCCTTGTCATTTCCAAATCCTACAAGTCATCCTGATTGCCTGATTTGTGGCCTTCTTCAATCTTTAATGCCAGGAACATTTTTCTCTTTGAATCTTCTTCTAAAATCACATCTTTCTCTGACTGCAGTCCCACAGACAGGAAAGGTTCTCCACTTTTAAGGATTTGTGTGATTAGACTGAACCTGTCCAGATAATCCAGGATAATCACCCCATATCAAAGTTCATAACCTTAATCACATCTGCAAAGTCCTAACACATTTACAGGTTCTAAGGACTAGGGTGAGGAATCTTTGAAGTATGGGGTCTAGGGGTGTGAGGGGATGATCAACACATTATTCTGTCTAACACAAACAACAGACAATAAAGCACAGTATTTATTTCCTTAAAAATAACTTCAAAATCAGTAAGAGAAAAACCAACAATCCAGAATAAAATAGACAAAGTTCATGAATAAAATTTATGGAAAAAAAATACAGGTGCCATGAAATACATATATTAAAAACCCCTAACTTTGTTCGAAATAAGAGGGCAAATCAAAGGCCATTTTTCACTTATCAGATTGGCAGATACCAAGAAATAAGTTAACACAAAAGTTAGTGAGTAGTACAGAAGTATGATCTGTTTGTAAAATTATTTGGAAATACCTATCAAAACTTAAGATGTATATATTTTATGACTTAGCAAACACTACTTCTACCCACTTTTTTATATGTATGAAATTATACCTTTATAAGCAAAGTTTAAAAAAAAATACTGTTTTTAGCAGAAAAAAATATGAGAGCAATCTAAATAAGATGCAATAGGAAATTAAATTATGGAACACCTATTCAATGCAATATTATGTAGCCATGACAAAAATAAGCAAGCTCTTTATATTACTAAAGTGAGCTCATCTCTCTAAGTTCTATTATATTTTTAAAAGGCACATATGTATATTTAGTATACCACCATTTGTGGGAGAAAACAAATTTCACACATACACTTGTATATGAGTAGAATCTTCCTTGGTGGCTCAGACGGTAAAGTGTCTGCCTGCAATGTGGGAGACCCAAGTTTGATCCCTGGGTTGGGAGGATCACCTGGAGAAGGAAATGGCAACCCATTCCATCTCTTGCCTGGAAAATCCCATGGATGGAGGAGCCTGGTAGGCTATAGTCCATGGGGTCACAGAGTCAGACAGGACTGAGAGACTTCACTTTCACTTTACATAATAAAACTAGTAACTATCTCTCTAGTGAGGGGAAATAAGATAAGTACAAGGGTAATTTTGTTTCCATTAAAGCCTTTTATATTTTTTGAATTTTGTACCATGTATACATATAACCCATTCAAAAACACATTTACCAAACTCTTACACATGTACACACGTGCACACACACACACACACACACACATTCTCCCCCAGCCCCACCTTGAAGGGCTATGATCTCAAAACAGTATTTGTCTCTCTAACAGGAGTTAGAACTTGCCATTAAGAGTAAAATGACAACTTTTTCACGGAACACAGATTAATCTAAATTGCCTTGTTCCCCTCCCTGTCAAAACCTGCTGTACGCTATACTCCTCCCATCCACATGACAGAAGAAATGCCTCTGTTCTGTTCCCACTTATTTACAATTTACAGTTCTCTTCAGTCACAGACACCTGTTCAAACATAAGGACTGGAATCCCAGCTCTCTTCACATATTTCTGCAGAATATCCCACAAATCATCTCATATACATGTATTTCTTCTAAAGATGCTGGGCTCATTTTACTAAACTTAAAGAAGTTGCTCTGTAGAAAGGTAGATAGCAAATAAGGTCTTGCCTGAAGAAAACTGGATATTCTCATATGGGACATATCCTAAGAGAGGAGAAACAAACTCAGAAGGTGGAGAGACAGGAGAAAAGACTTGAGACTAGTCTCACACCTTAGAACAAGGTTGTGCGAAGGAAAGATATGCTTAAGAGGGGGTCCCTTAGTGGTAAGAGAAAAATTATTTCTACCCTCTGAAAGCAGACACAGGTTTAGCAGAGCAGTATGCCCTGCTGAACATGGTAATACGGATGCCCAGGTGAACATGGACAATCACTAAATTATAATACATTATATAGCTCTATTTATTACTCTCCAGAAAGTCTTTCCTGATGTCTACCATTTGGACTAAATATCTTTTGTAAATGTTTCCACCAGATAATGTGTGAATAGGGACTCAATTGATATTTGAGAGTCAGTTGTGGTTGATAATTCTTACTTAAAGCAAAAAAGAAATGCTGTTCCCTTTTTCTGATTTAGATTAGGTACAGTATATGCTTATGTGTATACTATGTAGTTGTATGTTAGGTCTATATAGGTCAGTTAGAAAATTCAACTGACAACTAACAGAAGCAGAAGATATTAAGAAGAGGAGGCAAGAATACACAGAAGAACTATACAAAAAAGATCTTCATGACTCAGATATCCACGATGGTGTGATCACTCACCTAGAGCCAAACATCATAGAATGCAAAGTCAAGTAGGCCTTAGGAAGCATCACTACGAACAAAGCTAGTGGAGGTGATGGAATTTCAGGTGAGCCATTTCAAAACCTAAAATATGATGCTGTGAAAGTGCTACATTCAATAAGCCAGCAAAGTTGGAAAACTCAGCAGTGGCCACAGGAGTGGAAAAGGTCACTTTTCATTCCAATCCCAAAGAAAGGGAATGCCAAAGAATGTTCAAACTACCGCACAATTGCACTCATCTCACACGCTAGCAAAGTAATGCTCAAAATTCTCCAAGCTAGGCTTCAACAGTATGTGAACTGTGAGATTACAGATGTTCAATTTGGATTTAGGAAAGACAGAGGAACCAAAGATCAAATTGCCAACATCCACTGGATCATCGAAAAAGCAAGAGAGTTCCAGAAAAACATCTACTTCTGCTTCACTGACTACGCCAAAGCCTTTGACTGTGTGGATCACAACAAAATGAAAAATTCTTAAAGAGATGGGAACATCAGACCACCTTATCTGCATCCTGAGAAATCTGTATGCAGGTCAAGAAGCAGGTCAAGAACAGTTAGAACCAGACATGGAACAAAAGACTGGTTCCAAATTGGGAAAAGAGTATGTCAAGGCTGTACATTGCCACCCTGCTTATTTAACTTACATGCAGAGTACATCATGTGAAATGTCTGGCTGGGATGAAGCACAAGCTGGAATCCAGACTGCCGGGAGAAGTATCAATAACTTCAGATACACAGAAGCAGAAGGCGAAGAACTAAAGAGCCTCATGATGAAAGTGAAAGAGTTGGCGTAAAGGTCAACATTCAGAAAACTAAGATCATGGCATCTGGTCCCATCACTTCATGGCAAATAGATGGGGAAACAATGAAAACAGTGACAGACTTCATTTTGGGAGGCTCCAAAATCACCCTGGATGGTGACTGCAGCCATGAAATTAAAAGACACTTGTTCCTTGGAAGAAAAGTTATGACCAACCCTAGAGAGCATACTAAAAAGCAGAGACATTACTTTCCTGACAAAGGTCCATCTAGTTTTCAAAGATATGGTTTTTCCAGTAGTCATGTATGGATGTGAGAGTTGGACTATAAAGAAAGCTGAACGCCAAAGAATTGATGCTTTTGAATTGTGGTGTTGGAGAAGACTCTTGAGAGTCCCTTGGACTGCAAGGAGGCCAAACCAGTTAATCCTAAAGGAAATCAGTCCTGAATATTCATTGGAAGGACTGATGCTGAAGCTGAAGCTCCAATACTACGGCCACCTGATGCGAAGAGCTGACTCACTGGAAAAGACCCTGATGCTGGGAAAGATTGGAGGCAAGAGGAAAAGGGGAGGAGAGAGGATGAGATGGCTGGATGGCATCACCGACTCAATGAACATGAGTTTGAACAATCTCTGGGAGTTGGTGACGGACAGGGGAGCCTGGCCTGCTGCAGTTCATGGGGTCGCAAAGAGTCAGACACGACTGAGCAACTGAACTTACTAACTGATGTAGTTACATGAGAAGTTCCTTTTTACCAAGTAGGAAGAAGGCAAAGTAATTTATTACTGTAGTTTCTTAGGGTTTCCAGTAAATTCCTACTGTCTGATCTCAACTGTGCTACCAAAGATACTAACAAAAACCTTGTCTGTTTATGCCTGAGATGAAGTAACAATCTTTTGACTGCATCGGGGCAACAGCAAGAACAGTCAGTGAGAGATCACTGCTCTCTCTGGTCAGATAATAGGCTCAGGGAAATTCAACTGACACTTCTGAAGAGGGAATTCTTTCACTGTCAACAAAAGATAGCTTTCCCTAAGGAAGCCACAAGATTCCCTTACATTTAGTATCCACAACTTCTGAATATGGTGCCAGAGATATGGTTCTGTTCATCCTACCTTACTTTTATTAGCGGGGAAGAGCACTCACTTTTCAAATGCACCTAGAGGCAAGTATTTAGGTAGCACCTTTGCACATACTAAGAATGCACACAGCACTTTGGCATTTAACGGCAAGGAATAGAGGAGTAACAAGGGTCAGCCGCCAACCCTGTAAATCTAGAATGTCAATTCTTCAAGGGTCAAGCAACAAGCTGAGGACACCAAAGATACGGAATCAGTGGCATGGACCCAAATTAACCACTAGAATAATCTCCTGAAGAAAATAAGTATCTCCACATTCAGTATTAAAAGTCACCAACATCTCAGAGTGTGGGATATGGCTAACACGTGAAAGTAAGTCCAATGAGTACCTGTATAAAATAGACATTTAGCAAATGTGTGTATAATTGAGTCCAAAAATAAAAAAACAAAATCCAATGAAGAAGCATGAAGAATTCTCAGCTCTTCTTATCAAGAGTGCATTTGGGTAAATCCATGGCTGATTCATATCAATGTATGACAAAACCCACTGGAAAAAAAAAATAATAATAATAGAAAAAAAAAAAAAAAGAGTGCATTTGGAGAGAAGCAGACAGCGACAGCACAAGGTAGCTTAAACACTTAATCAAATGCTAACTGAGTAAAAATCTAGGAGCCTTCAGTGAAGGAGGTACACAGATACACAATGTTAATGACACTATCCTACAGAGGGGAGTATATAGAGTTCCTCTGAAAATGTCACACTAATCTGGGAATAGCTAATCCTAATTGTGCAATTGAGGGACCTTTGAACATTTTCTTCCTTCCAAATTCAACATGAATAGATTCAATTTTTAACTGAAAATTTGGCATCCTACAGCAGTGTTGTCCAATCAAAATACAATTGAAGCCATATATGTAGTCTTCAACTTTATGGTAGTTGAGAATAAAAAGTAAAGAGGAGGATGGCAGTGAAATGGCAGAAAAAGTAGCTCAAAGAGCATATCCCACAACACAAATACTAAAACAAACAAAAAAAATTGTCAGGCAACTTTGTCAGAACTCTAGAAAATAATCAAAGGTTAACAGTAATGAAGCAAATGGTAAATCAAAAGGCAACTTTAAAATGGCAGGAAGGCTTTGTGGCACTTTTACTTGCCAGTGGCCTAACCCCACTTCCCACCTCTGCTCTTAAAGATGTCAGTCTGCATTCTCAGCATGGAATCCTGCTCCCTGGTTCCAAAGAGCACAGCAGACCTGAGTCTGAAAGAATCCTACCTGGAGACATGTGAAGAAAGGACATAAGGCACTTGTATTCCTCAAACACATGGTAAGGCAACAAACAACCAGCCTCTGCTGGGGGCGATATCACCGAAGAGGCCAACAATAGATATACCAAAAGCCTAGGAGAGAAAGCTTGGAGAGACAGTCTTTTTTTTTTTTTTTTTTTTTTAAGGAAATTAGAAAACCATGTGCATACCCAGGGAAGAACACATGTTCAGAAAAGATGTGTGAAAAACCAAAGTTTTCATCTAGGCTCAGCACAGCAGGAAGCAATGGGTAAGGCAGAGTTGTAAATCGCTTGGCTAAGCATTAAAGGAGTGCCAAGATACAGAGATAATCTGCAGACAACAGCAGAGTTCCTTCACTCCCTGTCTCTCTTTTTAAACTCCTGGTGTTTAATTAAATCTTCATCAAAACACAAAAAGAACAGAGACTTCAAGAATCATATAGCAAAGAATAAAGACTTAACAAAAACAGTTTAGAAAAACAACAAAACAAAATACCCACAGCCTATAGCCAACAATAAAACATACACTGAAATGGGAAGAATACAAGTTCCAGAGTTGTCACCTTATAATATTCAAACTGTTCAATTTTTAACAAAAATGTATGAAGTGTATGAAAAGGAATAATGAGAGTATGGCCATTCAAAAATGAAATTAACAAAAACTGTCCATAAGGACGCACAGATATTGGACTTACTACATAAACACTTTAAGTCAACTGTCTTCACTATACTCAAAGAGGCAAAGGAAACCAGGAAAACAACATAGTAGCAAGTAGAAAATATTATTAAAGAAACAGAAATTATGAAAAATAGCCAAAAAGAAATTTGGGAGCTGATAAATACAGTAACTGAAATGAAAACTTCATTAGAAAGTTTCATAGCAGATCCGTGCAAGCTAAAGAATCAGTGAGCTTAAAGACAGGCCAACTGAAATGACCCAGTCTGAGATGCAGAAAGAAAAGTGAAAAGAGCCTAAGAAGTCTATGGGATGCTGTATGTGTATGTAATGGGGAGCCTAAGAAGTCTATGGGATGCTGTATGTATATGTAGTGGGGAGGTTAAGAAGTCTGTGGGATGCTGTATTGTGTATGTAATGGGGAGGCTAAGGAGTCTATGGGATGCTGTATGTGTATGTAACGGGGAGGCTAAGGAGTCTATGGGATGCTGTATGTATATGTGGTGGGGAGCCTAAGAAGTCTATGGGATGCTGTATGTGTATGTAATGGGGAGGCTAAGGAGTCTCTGGGATGCTGTATGTGTATGTAACGGGGAGGCTAAGAAGTCTATGGGATGCTGTATGTGTATGTAACGGGGAGCCTAAGAAGTCTATGGGATGCTGTATGTGTATGTAATGGGGATGCCAGGAGAAAAGAAGGGAAGGGAAGTTACGGCTGACTCGCACTGCTGAACAGCAGAAACCAACACAACACTGGTAAGTAAGTATCTTCCAACTAAAAATCTTAAAAAGAATATCTGAAGTCTCCAAAAAACTTTCCAAATTTGATAAAGACACAAATCTACACATCCAAGAAATTAAACTCAAAAATGGATACAAGGAGAGAAACTGGAGTTGCTGAAAGTCAAAGAATCTTAAAAGCTGTGACAGACAAGCTACTAATCATATATAAGGGAATTTCCGTAAGATTAACAGCTGACTTCTCACTGCAAACAATGGAGGCCAGAGGCAGCGGGATGACATATCTAAAGTGCTGAAAGAAAAAACAATGTCAACCAATCTATATACAGCAAAACTATCCTTCAAAAACGAAGGGTAAATGAGGGCATTCTCAGATAACTAAAGGGTTGGAGTTTGCAACTATCCTTAATGAAAAGATACCAGGTAGTACCTCAAAGCCATATGAAAAAATAAAGAACTCTGGTAAGGGTTATTATATAGGTATACATTAAAACTATCATTTTTTGGATTGTAACTTCTCTTTTTGCTTCCAATAATTATTAATCTATATAATATAAGGGGCCCATTAATGTACAAAGATGTAAATTGTGACAATAACAACATAAAAGGTAGTGGAAATGAACAGGAGCAGAGCTGTTACAGGCTATTAAAGCTAAGTTAGTATCAATTTAAACTATATTAACATGTATACTGCCTGTATACTGTTTATAAGACACTGAATTTACAACCAAAACTACAAATAGGTTAAAAATGGAAATATGAAAACAGATATTCCATGAAACAGTAACCAAGGGAGCTGAGGTGGCTATATTAACATTATTATGAGACAAAGAAGTCATCATATAGTGATAAAAAATTAAATTCATTAAGAAGATCTAACACTTATAAACATATGTACATTAAACAACTGCATCCCAAACTATATGAAGAAAACACCGACAAAATTGAAGGGAGAAACAGACCTACAATAATAGTTGGAGACCTTAATGTCTACCATACTTTTAATAATGAACATAACATCATCTAATAAAAAAGAATAAAGTATTGATATGCTGCAAAATGGTATCTCACAAATATTGTAAATGAAAAAAGATCACACATTGTATGATTTCATTTATATGAAACATCCAGAAGAGGCAAATCTACACACAGAAAACAGACCGATGGTTGCCAGGGGATTATGAAGGGGGGATAAAGGAGAATAACCGCTAAATGGATATGGGTTTGATAGCTGTTTTGTTTTGTTTCTGGCCTTGCAGCTTGCAAGATCTTAGTTTCCCCTCCCAACCAGGGACTGAACCTGGGCCCTCAGCAGTGAAAGTGAAGTCTTAACCCCTGGACTGTCAGAGAATTCCCACAAATTTGTGTTTTTTTAAAGGTGATGAAACGGTTGGAACTACACAGAGATGGTGGTGGCAAACAACATGAACGTACTAAATGCCACTAAATTGTACACTTTAAATGGTTAAATTTATGTTGTATGTGAATCTGAGTGCCATTTAAAAAAAGTAAAAGCAGGCAGAAGTAACGTTAATGTGTCAGTTGCTCAGTCTTGTCTGACTCTCTGACCCCATGAACTGTATCCCATCAGGCTCCTCTGTCCAGGGGTGGATTGCCATTTCCTTCTCCTTAATGTTAATAGTATACTTTAATCCATTATATCCCAACATATCATTAAAATAGGTAATACAAAATAATCAATGAGGTATTTTACATTTTTTTTCATACCAAGTCTTTGAAATTTGGTGCACATTTTACAAACACATATAGCACGTGTCAATTCTGACTACTGCTCAATAGTCATATGTAGCCAACAGCTACCTTACTGGCCAGAGAATCTTATTAAAAAGATTACAAAAATAAGTTGTCAGGTGAGCATCTATTGAAAGAAGACATTCTTAAAATTAGGAATACTCACTTCCTATCTTACAACACTTGTGGGTAATCTCTAGCACTTTCTTTTTTATAAATATAAGTAGCCATGAAACAAATAAATTTATGTATAATCCTACCTTCAATCATATTTTCTTTTTTTTTTCATTTATTTTTATTAGTTGGAGACTAATTACTTTACAATATTGTAGTGGTTTTTGCCATACATTGACATGAATCAGCCATGGATTTACATGTGTTCCCCATCCCCGCTCCTGCCTCCTTCCCCATCCCATCCCTCTGGGTCTTCCCAGTGCACCAGCCCTGAGCACTTGTCTCATGTATCCAACCTGGGCTGGTGATCTGTTTCACCCTTGATAGTATACTTGTTTCAATGCTATTCTCTCAGAACATTCCACCCTCACCTTCTCCCACAGAGTCCAAAAGTCTGTTCTGTACATCTGTGTCTCTTTTTCTGTTTTGCATATAGGGTTATCTCCCTGAAACTGTCTTTATAGCTTGGTAAAAGATCATCACTTAGCTCTCCTATTGTCTTTTAGAGACTATAAAAGCTCCTTCTGATGAACTCAATGTATTCTTTACATATCTTTCCCCAGGCACTTATTAATTTTATGACTCCTCTAAGATTATCTTCTATTCCTCCCATTTATCACATCTTAAACTTCCCTGTACCACCAACAGGCCTTGTATACAGCAAGCACTTAACAGTCAACATTTTCCTGTTTCATCATTATTCTCTCCCGTACTACGACTAATAAACAGTATTTCACATGCAGGTAATGATGATACCAAGAGGACAACTGCAATGTCCTCAGTTCAGTTACAACGGAATGAAATCCCATGGGTATACAATCATGAATGTATGGAAACACTCAGCTTATAAGCCCCACGTTCCAAACAAGAACCAAAATATGTCATTACACTCCATGGCCATAGCTTCCTGAAGTCCTGGCAAGGTAAACAAATATGCCACACTCAAGACAAATCAAAGTTCTGGCTTCCCACCAGGTATATACATTTAGTTCATTCACAATCCTCCCAAGGCAAATGCCATTTACCAATCAGCAATGTTGCCTTGTGAGCTTCCCAGCTGGCACCAGTGGTAAAGAATCCACTTGCCAATGGAGCAGACACAGGGACATGGGTTCAGTCCCTGCGTAGGGAAGATCCCCTGGAGGAAGCAATGGCAACCTACTCCAGTGTTCTTGCCTGGTGAATTCTACGGACAGAGAAGAGCAGGATACAACTGAGCACACATGCACATACAACATGCAATGTCACCCACTAACACACGGACATTCTCGCTTCACCAGAATTCCTGAGGACCAGAGCCTACCCCAAAGTCATTTTTCATAAAGGAGAAAAGATTTGGTTAGGTCTTTATTATGCAAAACAAGAGAAATTGCTAAGCAGATGGGGACACACTTACAGAAGGAGTGCTTGCTCAATGTAATTCACTTTACTGGTATCACTGATTAGAAAATGGGTATTACCTAATTACATGTAACTTAAATTATAATAATATTCTAACTGTTTAAGACTAAAGTTTCTTACACATGTATTTTTAACAGTATAAGTTCTGAATGTGAGAACAATGCCATTTTCAACAAGCAAACTATCTTCCAACAACATCTCAACTGAAATGTCTCTGATGGGGCAAAAAAACTCTAGCAAAACCTTATTCAGAAAGTGGACTGTGACGGAACATTTAGAAATAACCATCTGATATGTATCTGGAGTTGTGGGGACAGAGAACAGGTGAGAAAGTTTATAAGTGCCAGACAA
The DNA here is from genome assembly GCF_033118175.1 of Dama dama. NCBI lineage: Eukaryota > Metazoa > Chordata > Mammalia > Artiodactyla > Cervidae > Dama > Dama dama. The sequence continues at coordinate 67,979,367 of NC_083692.1, forward strand.
CTTGTGTTCGCAGGGTAGAATTTAAAAGTGGGAAGACAGGACATACGCTCCTCCGAATCAAGCCTTCTGAGGAGAAAGTCTGGCACCTGCCAACTGGCGACAGAAACAGGGATCCCCTTGGGGATGAAAACAAAAACATTCTCAATAATATTTCTCTGGTTAGACTAAAATAACTAAGATTCAATTTCAAAACTACTTTTTCTTACCTTGTAGTGAAGTTTTTTAGCTCCTCAATTTTTCCATATCCAATTACATAGTGATAGAGCAAGGATTTGAAGGTCTGAATAGAAATCCTATGCTTTTTATCACTGTTACAACCAAGTAAATGCACAGTTGATATAGCTCACTGATAAAAAATGATATTCACATTTATATCTATTCATTTACTCAAAAATAAATTTTTTAATCTCATTTTTCACAGTTCCAAAAAGCTGTTGGATTCCTGTTGATTAAGTAATTTATCTTGCATGTGTACATATGCACACATGTGCACACACACACACAACTAGCTGCATGTGGACATAATATGCAAATGTTAATATGGGAATTTAACAGGATCCCTGCTATTGAGCTGTCTGAAGTATGCTGATAATGCTTCAAACCAGAAGGGTTTTAATTTTAAATAAAACTGACTTCATTGTAAAGCTGGCTCTGGTTAAGCTTCCTTATGTATCTCCACCAATCCAATTAGTTCTAGAAATGCAAAATTTTTATAGTTGCAGCAGAGAATGCCTCTTCTCAGCGTCCAAAAGTCCTAGAATGGAGTCTCACTGTCACTCATTTGTCTGCCCTAAACCAATCACATCCACGAGCCCACTCAAACCTAAAGGCCTAAAATAAACGTGAAGGGATGATTTCCGCCCACCAAAAATAGAGAGCTCTTAACAGAAGAGGAACTGAGGTACACTTGACATAATAAAACAACTGATGACCACTACAATATTGAAGAAGGTAACATGGTCTTGGACTCAAGATAAGATAAAAAATTATTCAAAATGGGTTGCATGTCATAAAACAGGCCATAAGAGTATGCAATATAACTTCTTCTTGCTTGAGTTGGAAGATTATTGAAGACAACAAAAATGAATTAGACTAAACAGGAATCCTACTGGTGAAGGTCTTGCATATTCAAAAGGGAGCTATTCTAGGCTTCTGTGCAGGGAGGATATAATTAAACTGGTGTGTGTATGTACATGTTCAGATGTACAACACTTTGGGACCTCACGGGCTGTATAGCCCAAGAGGCTCCTTGCTCCATGGAATTTTCCAGACAAGAATACTGGAGTGGGTTGCCATTTCCTCCTCCAGGGGATCTGCCCAACCCAGGGATCAAACCTGTGATTTTTGCCTCTCCTGCATTGCAGGCAGATTCTTTACCACTAGCATCACCTGAGAATTGATATCTAAGAGTAATTATATGATAAATTGATATCTAAGAGTAATTATATGGAAAAATAGACCAGGGAACTTTGGAAGATTCAGAAAGCAGAGAGAGAAAGGCAGCTAGGACAATGTTATTTGAATCCAAATGCTATTTCAATAATGAAACCTGGGAACACAACAGTTTCTTTACAGATAGAAGTTCAAGGTAGAATCCTCAATTTATTCTTTTAAACAGAACAAATTTCATGAAAATAAGGAAAGGATACAAAAGATACAGGAGTCAAAAATAACCTCCAAGATTGTAAGCTTGTAAAGATTCAGTCCAGTGGTGGTAGAGTGTAAAGGATGCAGAAAAGAATCTGCCATCAATCTAGAATAAGAGTTGTCATCAACTGTAGTGAGAACACTCAAAGGAAATAACTAAAAAGCCATGGAGAACATAAGTAATTCAACAGTTCCAAGCATATAATAGATGTCTGATTAAAAATCAGAAATAAGGAAGAATGACTGGATGTCTTTTACAAGCAAATATATTAAACAAAAAGTATCCAAAAAATGAGTAAGACACAGTCCCTGTTCTCAAAGAAATCACAATACAACTAACTTGAATAAGTAATAAGAGCAATAACTTTTTAATTACCACTAATTCTGGTAATGGAAGCCTCAAAAATGAATTAAAAGCCTGTAAAAAAGAAAAGCAGACTATACTGAGACTAAACTCTGGGAGAAATACTCCTTTTAAGGAAGAAGAAAGGAGTCAGTGATATGGGTCAGAGTACCAAGATAGGTAGGAAAATTTGAGGAATACAATGTAATGAAAACCAAGACAATGGTTTTGTCTTAAAATGCCAAAGAGAAGCCTAGTTTACTGGAAACATGATTTGAATGCAAAAGTACTAATGGACTGACACACTCATTTCTCTAGGAATAGAGAATTAAAGCAATGATTCAGATTCTGTTAATATCTTTTTGTTAAATCATTTTAAGACTGTTAGAAAGGAATTACTAACTATAAATGTTTGAATTTTCTCTCTTCTCATTTCACTTAAGACCCAAGATTCAGCCTATAAAGACACCTCTAATAGTCTTAGGTCTTAAGGTAAAGGTCAAAAACAAATGAATGAAGATTACTACTTTAAGTGCTTATAGTACTTGTAGTGGTGGGAACTATGGCCATCTAAAGGGAATATATAACACTCCATTCTAGCAGCTGCCTTGCAGGAATGCAATTCAGTATTATGAGAATGTTTTGATCTTTTCAGAGAAGCTGGAAATCCTGCCTATATCAAGTCCCTTGATTTTTTAAATAATGGTTCATTTCTATGTGGACTGGTTTCACCTGCAGTTTTCATCTTCCGTCTTAAATAGTGAATCTTTAGTTGAACTGAAATGAAAAGTTTTTATACACTTTAATGACTGTACTTCTTTTTAACTGAAAAACTAGGCAAATAAACACAGCATTTGGGATCTCCAACACACTGCAAGAAATAAGAAACATCAAGTAACCAATTAGTACTTTATCTTTAATTCCCTAAACTAAATGTCACTTTAATATATTTTCATTTCAAACTGCTGAATACACTTTGGTCTTAAACATGAAACACAAGAAGTGCAAAATCCAACAAATTCTTTAATAATGACCACATGAGTGACCATGAATTAACGGCCAAACCTGCTCCAGACAAAAATTTCACTGGTTCGGTGCTGGAGAAAACTCTTGAGCATCCCTTGGACAGCAAGAAAATCAAACCAGTCAATCCTAAAGGCAATCAATACCGAATATATACTGTAAGGACTGACGCTAAAATGAAGCTCCAATACTTTGGCCACCTGATGCAAAGAGCCGACGATGCTAGGAAAGACTGAGGGCAGGAGGAAAAGGGGGCGACAGAGGATGAGATGGTTGGATAACATCACCAAGTCAATGGATATGAGTCTGAGCAAACTCTGGAAGATAGTGAAGGACAGGGAAGCCTGGCATGCTTCATTCAGTCCACGAGGTTGAAGAGGTCGGACAGGACTTAGCAACTGTTGTTACATGGTATTTTGCTATAATTTACTTAACTAATTTTAGAAATCTTGAGATATTAAATACCAATTTTAGCAGTTTTCTCAGTTGCTTTTTTCTGATAATCGTACTTTATCTCTTTTGAAAAAAAATCACTGTATAATAAAAATTTTCATCTAAAAAGAATCAAACAAAAAATCCATTATGCTAATGAAGAAGCTAGTCATAGAAGTACCATGTATTATATGATTCCATTTATATGAAATATCCAAACAGGCAAATCCACAAAGTATGAATGGTGGTTGTCTAGAGCTGGGGAGAGGGTTGAGGGGAAAGGGTGAGATGGCAGATAGGGATGGGATTTCCTTTGGTGTGCTAGGAATGTTCTACAATTAACTGCAATGATGACTGTACAGCTCTGCAAATATACCAAAACCCACTAAATTTTACACTTTAAATCAGTGAATTGTTTGCTATATGGATGATAGATGCATAAAGTTGCTATTAAAAAAAAATCCACTGGTTCAGAGGTTCCAAAACTCATGTTCATTCTCTAAGTATTATATGGAGAACTTTTAAAAAAAACAGACTCCCAAAGTCTACTGGTCTACTGCCTTGATTCCGAAATGATGAGGCTTAGGAATGCTGTATTTTAAACTTTTCTAAAGGAGTTCTGATTTGTAGCTGTATTGGGGAATAATTACTTACTCAGAATATTAATAAACTATAAAACTAATCTTCAATTTGAATACATTGACTAAAATCTGTCACATAAATTCTATTCAGAATACTTTATTGCCTATCATTTCAGGCAATATAGCCAGGTTACTCTTGTATTTGGCTTTAGATAATCTTAAAAATTAAGTTCCAAAACAAAGCACTAACTCAAGAATTCAACATACATAACTAAACAACTGATTTAAAATAGCTTGGCAATCTAAAATCTTTTAACAGCTCATTACAATGACTTATAAAAGACACAAAACAGCACTTCTCTGACTACCTCTCCTAGCTCACTTACTATCTCCAACCACAACAGCATTCTTTCCACTCTTTAAATGGTTTTAAATCGTTTCCCTCTATCCCAGATCCCCTGCACTTACTTGGAGACTCCCCTGAGATATTCTATTGGTTTCCTCCTTAAGTGTTAGATAACATGAATCCTCCTCAAATTAGACTCACCCAATCTAAACTAGTTCCAACATCCAGCTTCCCTCCACTCTATTTCTTTTCTTGGTTATTATTTTCCTCATAATGCTTATGACTATCTGAAATTACCTTATTTACTTATTTCTTTAGGTATTTATTATCTGTCTCCTATTAATAGAACTTACGTTCCATGTGAGCAGGAATGTTGTTTTCCTCATTTACTACTGTACTGAGTAGAATGTAATTAGAGATACAATTAGTGATCAATACGTATGTAATTGTTGAGTCAAGGAACAGAAAAACATACAATCCCATCTTATTTTTAAATTTGCCATGCTGATAAGCCTCTGTGAAGACAATATTTGTTTTATACAACTTTTAGTACTAAGCAAGATTAAAATGGGAAAATTTCGTTCTCTAGCTTCCTCTACCTTTCTCCTCTGAGCCCCTTCCTTCAGAAGCAGTCATTCCCCTGCACCTTTGTGGTCAAGTAATTTTAACTTGGGACAGGTAAGCCTAAGAGCCTCCAAAACCAACTCTAACAACATTGAGAGTTGCAAGCAAGTACATTCTTACAATCCAAGCAAAACCCAAAAGATAGAAATTAAAACTTGTTTCAACTACGTGTCATTCAGGGAAGACTACCGAGGATCTCAGAGTGATTTGTCTTCCCAGGAAATAAGTGCAGTCTGGATCTTCTAAGAGCTTAAGGATGAATGGAGGTAAATTAGAAAGAAGAGGAAACATGAAGGAAGGGGTAGTGCTTTTTCTTATTGAAGACTACTTTCTGTAAAAGACACCACTTTCTTCAAGGAGTTCACCACCTAAAATGCATTATTAAAGAGCACGATAGACAATACAGACAGCAACATAATAATGTGTACTATAAATAAAAACACATAGAAACGTGAGCAGAGTTTTAAACATAAATGCAATAAAGTAGGGAAACACTATTTTACGTAGCTGGTAGCCCCAGATTCAAACGCTGAAAAGGAACTAACCTGGGAATGAAGACACACTGTTTCAGAAAGACTTTACTACCTTAAATGATGCTAAAAAAATTTCAACATTAACTCTTGAAAATATTCTTGAAAGAATATATATTGCTAAAGAAATACAGAAATCAGTTCAGTTCAGTTACTCAGTCTTGTCTGACTCTTTGCGACCCCATGGACTGCAGCACTCCAGGCCTCCCTGTTCATTGCCAACTCCTGGAGCTTGCCCAAACTCATTTCCATCGAGTCAGTGGTGCCATCTATCCATCTCATCCTCTGTCGTCCCCTTCTCCTCCTGCCTTCAATCTTTCCCAGCATCAGGGTCTTTCCCAGCATCCAGTGAGTCAGTTCTTTGCATCAGGTGGCCAAAGTATTGGGAGTTTCAGCCTCAGCATCAGTCCTTCCAATGAACACCCAGGACTGATCTCGTTTAGGATGGACTGGTTGGATCTCCTTGCAGTTCAAGGGACTCTCAAGAGTCTTCTCCAACATCACAGTTTAAAAGCATCAATTCTTCAGCACTCAGCTTTCTTTATAGTTCAACTCTCACGTCCATACATGACTACTAGAAAAACCAAAGCTTTGACTAGATGGACCTTTGTCGACAAAGTAATAGAGAAAAATCCTTACCTAACATGTAAAGGCTATTAAAAGCTCCATAATTACTACACACCTATAAGTGAAAATATCTGAGGCACTTCTATTACAGCCAGCTATAGGACAACATTTCTGAGGAAGTTAAAAAATTAACATTACAGTAATATGATTAAAGAGGAGTGAGGGAAGAAAACAGAAATGAAGTACAGATTTTAAAATTTTCCTTATTTAAAATTATATGATCACTTTTAAAACAAAATTTTTATTAGAAAAATAAGGACAATCTGTTTCCAATCCAGCCCATAGTAAGCTTGGAAGCCACCAATCTATGCTAACAAGTAAAAAGCTTAACAAACTAAAAAATAAACACTTCTTGGGATCAGTAATAATAGTGAGGTCACAGGGCAAACTACTGCCCCCAAACTTGAAGAGGCAGAGATTATGGAGGAGGACAGTTTATCAGATCAGAAACCTGAGAGCAGAGAGCTCTTTGGGAAACAGTGCTGGGGTAGGGAACCTGGGGTACTGATGAGCTGCTGGAGACTGAGTGAACAATTCTGAGATTAAAAATTCAGTCATCAAAATGCCCCTCCACCCACTTTTGTTAGTTTTCCCTCTTGGCACTCTAACAAGTCCTCACAGTGCATATCAGGGAAAATTCCGTCATATTTCCAGAAGAGGGAAAGAAAGCATTTTGAAACACACTGGAGCACACTGTTCTTCTTAACAAAGCTTGACTTCAGGAGAAATTATTTAACCAGAGTTTAACCTCCTAAATGGGTTTTCCTGGTGGCTCAGAAGTAAAGAATCCACCTGCCAATGCAGGAGACATAGGTTCAATCCCTGGGTCAGGAGGATCTCCTGGAGAAGGAAATGGCAACCCACTCCAGTATTCTTGCCTGGGAAATCCCATGGACAGAGGAGCCTGGTGGGTTACAGTCCATCGGGTCACAAGAGTCAGACACAACATGTTGACTGAAACAACAATAACCACCTAAAGTTGTATCAGAACCTAAATGACCTAAGGGAAGGTAAATAAATATCCAACCTCAGCCCAATTCAGCCATCTTGTCCTCCTTAAGAGGGGTGAGGGACAAACAGCATTTAAGAAGTTCACAATCCAGAGACATAGGATCACAAAAAGCTAAGTTCTGGAGACCAAATGTTCAGCAATGTGATTATAATTAACAATACTTAATTATATACTTGAAGTTTGCTAACTGTACATCTTAAATGTTCTTAACAGAAAAAAGAAAAAAGGTACCTATATGCTGTGATAGATATGTTAATTACACTGACTGCTGTGATTATTTTATAATGTATACAGATGTCAAAACACTAAGATGTACATCTTAAGTATAAACAATTTTTGTCACAGTTATAATTCAATAAAGCTGGAGCAAAAAAAGACTGAAACTTAATAACAGAACTGGGGGGCTTCCCCTGTGGCTCAACTGGCAAAGAACCTGCCTGCCAATGCAGGAGATGCAGAAGACATGGGTTCGATCCCTGGGTGGGGAAGGTCCCCTGGAGAAGGAAATGGCAATCTGCTCCAGTGTTCTTGCCTGGAAAATCCTATGGACAGAGGAGCCTGGCAGGCTACAGTCCATGTGGTCACAAGGAGTCAGACACAACTGAGTGCATGGGTGCACATGCGCTCACACACACACACACACAGTAACAGAGCTATAAAACACTTTCCTACCCATCCCCTACACACACACACATACACACACACTTTACTACATTACTAAAGGCCTATTTATAGCAGTTCTTTTCAGCCAATACATCATGTCTGGCTATCAAGAAAAAATTATAAGGCATATCATAATAAAAGGTAACAAACACAATCTAAAGAAACAAAAGATCAGAACCAGACTCAGACATGGTAGAGATGTTGGAATTACCAAACCAAGAATTTAAAACAACTGTGATTACTATGCTACAACACCAAGAATAAACCCTAAATGTTAACTATGGACTCTGGGTGATAATGATGATTGATGCGTAGGTTCATAAATTGTAACAGATGTTCCATTCTAGTGGGGGATGTTGACAACTCAGCAGTTAGGTACCTGTTTGGGCAGGGAGTGTGTGGCAAATCTGTACCTCCCCCTCAGTTTTGCTGTGAACCTCAAACTTCTCTGAAAAATAAGGTCTATCAGAAAAAAAAAAACAGAAAGCACAGTGTAGCAGTTGGATATAAAAAATACATCAAAATTAACTAGCTTTCTTACCAGTGAGTTAAGCTTTTGTAACCAGTGAGTTACAAAAAGAGCTAATCCACAACAAAAAGACATAAATGTACTAAAATTAAATGTGCAGGATCAATATAAAGAAATCTTTAAAATTCATGTTCATGGAAGAGCATAAATGACCTGAACAGATAAAAGCACATTTTATGTTTTCTAAAAGGAAAACTCAATATTACAAAGATGACAATGCTGTCTAAATTCTGTTTATCTACTGGAAATTCAGTTTAAAATATCAATGGACTTTTTTGAGAAAGAAGGTAACTTAAAAAAAAAAGTGTCTTTAGTATATTTAGAAGCCAATAACATTTAAGTGATCTTTAAAAATCTTAAGGGACTTCCCTAGCAGTCCAGTGGTTAAAACTCCACACTTCTAAGGCAAGGGGTGCAGGTTTGATCCCTGGTTGGAGAACTAAGATCTCATACATGATGTGTGGTGTGGTCAAAAAAATAAAAACAAAAACATAAGTCAGGTCATATGACTCTTGCTGAAAACTCTGCAAGACCTATATATTTCACTCATGGTAAGAGGCCAAATCCTGAAGACCCAGTTTTAGAGACATAGTCAGATAAAATGTGCATAATATACCTTAAAAAAATTCTAGAAAAATTCACAACATGCTGGATGTCATCATGGCTATTCTTTAGTAGCAGAGTTAGAGGTTACCTTTATTCTCTTCTTTTATAATCATAAAAACAACCAAAGTACCAAAATGAAACAAAACAATCCAAGCTCTAACAACATTAACAGCAAAATTTATGTAGATTTTACTATATACCCAATCTATTTGGAGTAAAGTTATTATTTTTAATTCCAACAATAACCCTGCAAAATGGTGTTAATCCTATATAACAGATATGGAAACCAAAGTTTCAAGAGGTTCAGTTCAGTTCAGTCGCTCAGTCGTGTCCGACTCTTTGCGACCCCATGAATCTCATTATGCCAGGCCTCCCTGTCCATCACCAACTCCCGGAGTTTACTCAAACTCATGCCCATCGAGTCGGTGATGCCATCCAGCCATCTCATCCTCTGTCGTCCCCTTCTCCTCCTGCCCCCAGTCCCTCCCAGCATCAGGGTCTTTTCCAATAAGTCAACTCTCCGCATGAGGTGGCCAAAGTATTGGAGTTTCAGCTTCAGCATCAGTCCTTCCGATGAACACCCAGGACTGATCTCCTTTAGGATGGACTGGTTGGATATCCTTGCAGTCCAAGGGACTCTCAAGAGTCTTCTCCAACACCACAGTTCAAAAGCATCAATTCTTTTGCGCTCAGCTTTCTTCACAGTCCAACTCTCACATCTATACATGACCAATGGAAAAACCATAGCCTTGACTAGACGAACCTTTGTTGGCAAAGTAATGTCTCTGCTTTTTAATATGCTATTCAAGAGGTTAAGTAAGCATAAATGATTTATTTATAAGTGACTGAGCAAGAATTTAAAATTCATGCTGCTGTAGTTCTTCTCTGCAATTTAAAAAACTGTGACTAGAAAGTAAAGAAAAAAGTCGCTCTTTAACCCCAGTTTCATTTATGTAAAACAAAGAATAGTATTTGGAATATTCTTTATTAATTATATTTTTCATTTTTCTACAGTTTTATCAGTCTAAATGTAGGCGTATAGCAGCTATTTAAAAAAATGATTAAAAAAAAAAAAAGATTCCATGATCTTGACTCCCCCTTCGGCAGAGAAACAAGTTTCAAATCTGTAATCGTAATTTCACAAAGTAAACATATCCACCTTGACAACACAACATGTTTATACAAAGCCTAATACCACTCCATGCCCCGCCCCCCTAAGATGTTCAGCAAAATGTTCATACCTCATGGAAACACACTAAAACTTAGGGGAGACATTTTTAAATTATGAGCAATACTGGATTTAAATCAGCATCGTGGTTCTCATACAGTGTTTTAAAAACCAAAAGAGCATGCTATTAAGCATAGTCCTCAGTGAAATTAAAAACAGGTAATGTTAAAATGAAAACAGCCATCACCAAACAAATTTTAATCATCAGACAAATTATAATCCACAAGCTTTTATTTGAAAAGATTACAGCTAAGGTGTAAAGAATACATTTCTCATTGATATTAGGAAACAGGCATCAGTTCAGTTCAGTTCAGTCGCTCAGTCGTGTCCGACTCTTTGCGATCCCGTGGACTGCAGCACACCAGGCTTCTCTGTCCATAACCAACTCCCAGAGCTTGCTCAAACTCATGTCCATCAAGTCGGTGACACCATCCAACCATCTCATCCTGTTGTCCCCTTCTTCTCCCGCCTCTAATCTTTCCCAACATCAGAGTCTTTTCCAATGAGTCAGTTCTTCGCATCAGGTGGCCAAAGTATTGGAGTTGCAGCTTCAGCATCAGTCTTTACAATGAATATTCACGGCTGATTTCCTTTAGGATTGACTGGTTTGAGCTGCTTCCAGTCCAAGGGACTCTTAAGAGTCTTCTTCAGGACTATAGTTTGAAAGCATCAATTCTTAGGTGCTTGGCCTTCTTTATTACTCAACTATCACATCCAATAGAACATGACTACTAAAAAAACCATAGCCTTGACTGTATGGACCTTTGTTGGCAAATGATGTCTCTGCGTTTTAATAAACCAAGTTAGCAATTAATTTTGGATAAGAATATAGATGATCATTATCTTCTTTGCATCTGCTTTTTACTTTTCTAAAAATTAATAAAGAACTCACCCTAAGGCTAAAAATAAACTATTTCATGCCAATATTCTGCTGCCCAGCAAGAGAAACTAAACCATGCTTTCAGAGATGCTTTTTTACTTATCCGTTGTTCCTATTAATGAAGGGATTCTGAGTAAAAGTATTACTATGCTATCAAACCCCTCTAAAGAGGCAAATCGTATATTATCTTCCAACTTAATTGGCTATCCTTTAGGAATTACTGTTTGATACCAGTTGGTATCAAGGACTCCTAAAAATAAAGAAGAGAATGATATCCCACATAAATTATTTCCCTTAACAGAGATTAGGGGAAAAAATCTGTAGTGGAAAGAACATTGAATTAACAGCCATAAAGTCAAAGTTTCCACTGAGAGTGATACAATGCAACTTCAACAGTTTGGGCAAGTTACTTTATCATTATGGTCTTAGTACCCTCTTTCAAAAAAATCAGAGATAAAGATGCTATTTAATCAAATCCCTTTCTCATTCCCAATTTCTTTGATTCTATGAATTATCCAATAGTCACAAAATTATCCCAAGTAGTCCATCATAATATCTGTCAATTACCAGTGTTTATTCTACTCTGGAACTTCTGATGTTTCTTTACAATGTATTAGTTACTTCTTCTATTACCCCTACTATTATTAACAGGCAGCTAACACTTCAGTACTTGCTATTTGCACGGTTCAATGCTTTCCATGTGTTATATTTAATCCTCAAGATAACCCTCCAAAGCAGATATAATTATTACCCTCATTTTACAGACATGATTTTAAAAAATTCCAAGATCACAAAACTGATAAGTGACAGAACTGGGCTTCCAACCTTGGCAGAATGAACTCAAAATCCCATAGGTAGGTATACAGAATAAACTTTTTCATCACACCCTCAACATGAGAACCAAGGGACACTCTGAAAGTGCAAATACATATATAACATAAACAGTGCTTTACACAGTAGGCAGCATAAAACTTGGATTTAAAACCACTTTATGATATTTATTAAATTTTATGATCTTAGGCAAGTCACTTCTCTTTGCTCACATGGAAATATGGGAAAAATAGTATCAACTCAAGAAGTTAATGCAAGAATTAGAAGCAACAGCAAAGTGTTTATTTAAGTGTGCTCAGCCAACAGATATTGTTTAATGGTTGCATAATATTACTAAAAGTATTAAGTGGCAGTATATTAAAAAGAGGCACATATAAATATTTATTAACCTAAATACTATATATTTATTTGGCATGATTTATATATAATATATAAATCTCTAAGCCATTTAGATTCTTGGACAATGAATCAGTTCACAACAGCCCCAACCCCTCATCTACCTCAACCCCTCAGCTATCTATTGAGGGGAAAAAAATACCATTGTAAACAAACAAACAAAAAATTCTCAGCATGATATCCTCTCAAAACATAAGCACATACACAAATACTACCAACGTCCACCATACTGCCTTAACCACAGTAAGCATATAATAAAATATTTTTCAAACTGTAAAGACTATTTTCTGTTTTGAAAAGCTTTCTGTTTTGAAATATTATACTATTTAATAATTTTCTTGAATATTAAGAACTAGAGTGTACCTATTTGTGCCAGAAAAGGCAAATAGTAGAAATAATGGAAATGACAAGTGTTTAAGGAAGGAACTACAGTGATACAGGAGAGCAAGTGGAAAGAATCTAGACTCTGGACTGAAAATGCCTGAGTTTATATCCCAACACATCACTTTTATCTGACCATTATGAACAAGACTTTTAACCTTCAGCTTAGCTTTCCTCGTCTGTAAAATGGGGTCTGTACCACCAGCTTCACCCCAATGCTAATAAGCACATCTGTGTGTACGAATGTGTTCAGTCGTGTCCAACTCTTTGCAACTCCATGGACTGCAGCCCACCAGGCTCCTCGTTCCACGGAATTTTCCAAGTAAGAATACTGGAGTGGGTTGCTATTTCCTACTCCAGGGGATCTTTCCTGGCCCAGGGATCAAACCTGCGTCTCTTGCATCTGCTGCACTGGTAGGTGGATTCTTTACCACTGTACCATGTGGCAAGCCCGTAAGCACACTTACGACTCAGGTAACAGTTTCTCAATATAATTCTCCAATAAAAATACAATGACTCTAAAGCTGTGGCAGGGAAAATACCAAATGAACACAGAACATATTGTGAAGACAAAGTGGAAGTGCCCGTTTGCAGTCAGCTAAGCTGACTGTGCTCTTTTCCCTGAGGGGTCTGGGGTACCACGGCTGCAGACAGCAGCCTCCTGGCATGCATGCAGCATGCTGCCTGGCTGGGATGCTCTAAGGGACCCTGGAGACAGCCCCTTCCAGTGGACACTCAGGACTGGCACAGTGTCCCCAGTCCAGGCCCCAGACAGGTATGACAATGCCTTTGGAAAGCCTAAGGGCACACCGGCAAGGATCCACACTGGTTAAGTCAAGATGTCCATGTGTGCCAAGCTACAGAACAAGAAGCAACCGACTGACGCCCTGACTGAGAACCTGGCAGCCATCACGTGAACCAAATGATCAAAGCTCACACCATTAGTACGGGAGGTGTCACCATCATCGACCTCCTGAAGCAAGAACACACCTTTGCTCTACAGTGTCGTCGCCCAAAGTGTTCAACTTCAATAATCAAGACTGGGCGTCAGATAAATGCAAACTAAAGAACATTCTACAAAATACTTGATCAGTATTCTTCAAAATAGTTTCAAAATTATGAAAGAAAGACTGAAGAACTATTCCAGATTACAGGAAACAAAGAAACGTGAATACCTGATACAACACGCAATGCTGGATTGGATCCTGAACTAGAAAAAAGGACATTAGTAGAACAACTGATAAAACTTGAAATAAGGTCTGTAGATAATATTATTATCAATGTTAATTTCCTGTTTGGCTATTTAAGATACCAACATTTTAGAAAGCCAGTTGAAGAATATATGAATATTCTTGGTACATTTTTTTCTTATCTTTTTGTAGGTCTAAAATTATTTCCAAGTAAGACTGTATACACACATGAAATTTCTGAGGAAACACAGCAATATGAGAACTACCTTATGCTTGCTTTACCAGTATCTGCCACAAACTTTTGAAAGCTCTTTAGTATACAATAGAGAAAAATTCTCAAGATTATGTAGGCTGATGGGAGACAATGACAAAACAGCATGTGTATGTAAACCCTCCAGTGCTTCTACCTTGACCTCTCTGCCCATAAAATCTATAGTTTTTAATACAATAATTAAGAAACAGAAAAATTACAGTAGGTTCATTAAGCTCATGGCAAGTTACTTAAGGAGTTTGGAACCACAAAAACGTACTTCACGTAAAATGCCCCCTTTGTCTCCCTATCAAATTTAGGCTGTTTGCACAATTTATCTATCTTTGAATAACATAGCTCATGTTCTTACACTAAAACTTGACCCAGGTGGACTAAAATATTACAAATTACTCATTTCAAAGCTCTTGCTAATCAAAGAAATGATTTTTTAAAAAGAAAAAAGTCTTTTTAAGTAAACATTTATATAATTTTATTTATATATACTAGATTTATATATATCAGATATATATATATTAGATTTATATATAAAAGATTTCACATCTTTTAAGTAAACATCAATAAATATAACTATTTATAATACATAGTCTAAAGTCATAAAAAGACTAAGTTCACAATCATCTACTCTCAGCTCTAAGTTGATAAGACACTAAATCTTTTACCTTCGTTATAAAAATTTATTTTTATTTATTTGGCTACTCCAGGTCTTAGTTGCAGCATGTAGGATTTCTACCTTCACCGTGGCATGCGGGATCTTTTTAAATTGCAGCATGCTATATCTTTAGTTCCAGCACATGAACTTAGTTGCATCATCTGGGATCTAGTTCCCTCACCAGGAATCGAACTCAGGGCTCTTGTGTTGGAAGCTTGGAGTCTTAGCCACTGGACCACCAGGGAAGTCCTTAAATCTTTTACCTTTCTTACACAGTGAAGAATCTGCCTGCAATGCCAGAGACCTGAGTTCAATCCCTGGGTTGAGAAGATCCCCTGGAGAAGGGTATGGCTACCCACTCCAGTATTCTTGCCTGGAGAAATTCACAGCTTCCCTGCGGGTTCAGATGGTAAAGCATTTGCCTGCAATACAGGAGATCTCGGTTCAGTCCCTGGGTGGGGAACATCTCCTAGAGAAGGTGCTGGCAACCCACTCCAGTGTTCTTGCCTGGAGAATCCCATGGACAGAGGAGCCTGGCAGGCTACAGTCCACTGGTTCGCAAAGAGTCAGACACGACTAAGCGACTAACAGTGCCACATTTACACACAATCTATCCTACTGTAAAAACTTCAAAGTGAACTGAAAGACAAGACTGTAGCTACTTTAATCACCAGATTACTGAACTACACTATATATAACATGTAAACATGTCTTTCCAAAATGAAGTAATTTTTACTTTCAGTGTTTTTCCTCACTCTCCTGGGACTTATCTTTTCCAGTAGCAGGGAATCAAGTCCTTCATTACCAAAGAATCAATCATCTATTTCCAGTATCAGACTGAGAACTCTGTGAAGGCAAAGACTTAGATTTTACTCATCTGTATCCCCAAAGCTTATTGGCTTAACACCAGAAAACAAAAACTTTTAGTTCCTTTCTCCAGCATATAATAAATGCTCAATTAATATTTGTTTTAATCTATTTCACTCAGAATCAATATTAATGATTGTGCCAAAGCTAAGAGCAATGTAAAAACCAGAAGAAGGACTAAATTTGAGTAGTAAGAAATGCTGCAACATCCTGATCTCCATCTGTTTGGCTGTTTCTATCAGCCTACCACTTCAACACACATGTATGACTGATCCTTATAGGGCTCACTGCACTGAAACATTAACTACTACTAAATGTGCAGCACACACATAATGAATTTGAATTAACAGACTTTTCTTTATTGAAACAGCTCTAAGTACTATTTTTACAGTACCTAAACATTTCAAGATCTGAGGTTGAGATAATATCCTACTTTGGCAAGATACACAGATAATTAAGTATATATAACTGGGTCTAGAACTTTGTCATTCAATATTAACCAAATAAACTGTCTTCTATCACTAGAATCAGAATTTTAAAATAATATTTTATCTTAACTAAGTACCTAAAGGGTAAAACAAAAAACAAAACATTTACCGAGCAACTGGCAGCAGATTACAAAGATGACTGGCTTAAAAAAAACAAAACAAAACAAAAAAAACCTCAAGAACAATACCTACAAACGCTAAAGGAAAAAATTTCATTCAGCTCAACAGATGTATACACAAAACCTACGTTGAAATCAGTATACATTCACATCCATGCCAGAATTTCATTAGCTACTTAATAGCTTACTGATGTACAGATAGTCGCTCAGGTGTGTGTGACTCTGCAACTCAAGGACTATAGCCCCCCAGGCTACTCTGTCCAAGGAATTCTCCAGGCAAGAATACGGGAGTAGACAGCCATTCCCTTCTCCAAAAGATCTTCCCAACCCAGGTCTCCTACACTGCATGCAGATTCTTTATTGTCTGAGCCACCAGGGAAGCTGACAATATTCTATTAAAAATAAACTTTAAATCAAATTTTACAATGAAATAAAGCATACTAAGCTGTTTCACATCTTAATATTTAAGAAAAAGAAAATGTGAGTAACTATTCTGAAGTTAATTATGAACTATATAGGAGATTATGTCAAATTACAAAATCCTAGAGCCAAAAATGCTAGGTGTCATCTGAACCATCTTACTCATTCTATAAATAAGAAAACTTCGGTTTTTTAAGAAATTGCTTTTTAAAGGAAGACTACACAATGGACAATGCTAACACAAAATAATATAAGGAAACAATAACCAAAACTCACTATCAAAAGCAAATAAAGGCCAAGAAACCAACGGGACAGAGGAAAAGGAAAAGAGAAGGTGAACCCATAAATAGCCATTTGGAAAGCTAAGATATCACAACAGTTCGGAGGCTGGCCGCTGAAGCCTGACCTAACGAAGTTTGAATCCTATCATTTACTAATAGGTTAGTCCTCTCATGCCTCAGTTTCCTCATCTATAAAACAGATGCAACAGTACCCAATAGGATGGATGTGGGAATTTAAAAATTTATTAATCATTTAAGCATTTAGAACAGTGTCTGCCACATAGTAAGCAAAAAACATGTTAGCAAATATCATCTGTTACAAAAATTCAGTTTTTATACCCATTCTCTCACACTGCCAGTAGGAGTACAAACTGGAACTACATGGGGACAGTTTTGTATTACCTTGTAAACTTGAAAATTTACAACATAACTTAAATCCAACTATTTTAACCCTAAATACATTAAAGAGAACCTTTAGCATATATGCATTAGAATATTGCAAAAATGTTCACAGTGGTAAACTTGTGATAGTAAATACCTAAAAATAACTCAAATATTCTTAGACAACAGACTGTCTATATTGTGGTAATGTAACACAATGGAGTATTATATGGCAGGGCAAATGAATTAAAAACTATAACAAAAAGAATGGAGACATCTTAATACATTACTGAGCATAAAAAAATCAGTTCAGGAGTTGATATATACATAAGTATATTTCTGTTGTTGTTTAGTCGTATGGATTGTAGCTGTCAGGCTCCTCTGTCCATGGGATTTTCCAGGCAAGAAAACTGGAGTGCATTGCCATTTCCTTCCAGGAGATCTTCTCAATCCAGGGACCGAACCTGTCTCCTGCATTGGCAGGCAGATTCTTTACCACTGAGCCACCAGGGAAGCCCATATTCCCTTTATAGATTTCAAAAGTAACGAGACACTGTTAGGTGTACATATATATGATAAAGGTTTTTTTTAACAGGAGATAAAGGAAATCAACCCTGAATGTTCATTGGAAGGACTGTTGCTAAAGCTCAAACTCCAATACTTTGGCCAATACTTGATGTGAAGAGCTGACTCACTGGAAAAGACCCTGATTCTGGAAAGGATTAAAGGCAAAAGGAGAAGCAGGTGGCAGAAGATGAGATAGATAGCATTGCTGACTCAATGGACATGAATGTGGGCAAACTCCTGGATATAGTGGATACAGAGAAGCCTGGCATGCTACAGTCTGTGGGATGGCAAAGTCGACCCCATGGACAACTTAGTGACTGAACAACAGCAACAAAATGATAAATACACAACACGGGATAAAGTAACCTCTAGGAAAAGGTCAAAGGAATATAACAGCAGTATGTTAGGTAGATTTTAGTTATCATCAATGTCCTGATTCTTGGATTATACTGAGTGAATACTTGTCAAGTAAATAAAAAAGTAAAAATAATAGACTACAGAGGTCCATACATAGACCAATGATGACAGTATGAACCAAGATAATCATTAGTCTAATTCTGTGCACCAAAGGTTTTTAAAAAAAGAATTGAGAGTTAATCATAATCTGCTTTGGAATGAAAGGTCAAATGAGATAATTCATGTCTGACATACAGCAAAATACTTAATACACTTCAGCTATTAATATTATCCAAAATGGAACAGTGTATCAGGATAAAATTCATATGATACATAGAATAAATCTTAGAATAAAATCCTATGATTTATAGAATAAAACACATTTCAAGATTTAAAATCTCTTCTCATACTAAACTAACCTCTTTCCCGTTTCCTAAAGTGGAAACCAAATCTAAAAAAGAAAGAAGCAGGCGTGCTACAGTCCACAGGGGTCACAAAGAGTTGGACACAACTTAGCAGCTGAACAACAACAAATAATCTTTAACTTACTATACTCTTTACATGTACCGATACCATTTAGTTCCCCAAACAGGCCCAGACACTTCAATTCTAATTCTTAGGCTTTCCTCTTCTTCCTAAAGTCTTCTAAAACCTTCCCTTTTTCTGCCTTCTCTGCTTACCTCTATTTTTTTTCTCAATCATCTAAAAAACACTTCTTTCCCTCATTGGTAAATCAAAACTCATACATACATAAATCCATTTTTATATAATTTTCATGCAAAAAGTAATTTGTGGGTAAGAAAAGAGTACTGACTTCATAAGCACAGATGCTCAGACACTAAAAGACTTGCTCTAAATGGCAAAACTGAGACTAGAATCTGAGTTTCTTTTCTTTTCTATATAGATTTCCAGATTTCATAATGTGCCAATTGGCATAATTCTGTTCTTTCTGATACAGGTAACTCACTATCTATATAAATCATATGATCTATGTGACATTTTTAGAGAAACAAATCTTAAACTTAAAATCCTTTCTATATATTTTTTGCCTTTATAAAACTTAAAAAAAAAAAAAAATAAAGTGAAAAAAGTGAAAGTGAAGTCGCTCAGTCGTGTCTGACTCTTTGCGACCCCGTGGACTGTAGCCTACCAGGCTCCTCCGTCCACGGGATTCTCCAGGCAAGAGTACTGGAGTGGGTTACCATTTCCTTCTCCAGGGGATCTTCCCAACCCAGGGATCAAACCCGGGTCTCCCACATTGGAGGCAGACGCTTTAACCTCTGAGCCATTTAACATGAGTGCAAAGAAGAAAACTTCTTCTATGAGTAATTTCCTGCTACGTTCCAAGTTTCCTACAATGTGATTGCATTCTCTTTGTACTTCAAAAAGTTTCTATTAATCTTTGCTGGATTTTTACGTTCTTACTTTTTGTTTGAAAATGGCAGCTGCTGTAATTACAGTGCACAATCATGACTTGCCCTTGAGGAACACCCTAATGTACCCTAAATGCTGCCTCTAACCAGAGTACATTTCCTCCCAGAAATGTGCCACACAAGTTAGAGGCATATAATGCCATAGGATATAAATACACAAAGACTTCACAGTTAAAAGTTTTCCTTTTTTTCCTAATATAAATGATTAAAAACATTTCATTTCATATTGAAAACACAACTCAATTATTGACTAAAATGCAATATTCTTAATATCTTTGAAATTGTTTATCAGATTTCAAAATAATAATATACTTTTTACAAGCTGCTTTGGGATACATTCCTAAATTCAGGAATGATAAATTCGGGGCACTTCAGTTAAAGAAATCTGAGATGCAATGATGTAATGCTTATTATCTATAACCTAGCTTTAGTGATTCAAACCTCAATTCCCCTACAATGCCTCACAACTCAACCCTGAAATGTACTGCCCTGAGAATCCTATACCTTTTCATATTATCTATTTTCATGAAATTATAAGCTGAACACAAATGTAAATCTTTAGTACCAATAAGAAAACACATCCTTAAAGGACAATATTCCATAAATTGCACTGCAGTTCAGAACCTGGAACTTTTAACTACAAGTGTCTTAAGCAGCATTATTTTTACACAGAATAGATAAAATATTCTATAATTCTAATCTACAGAATACAGAAATCAGCTTGTGTCATAAGTAAGTCCAAGTTGTTTTATAGAAGGTTTTGTGTGTGTGTGTATGAATGCATGTATGTATGTATGCACACTTTGTTAAAAAGTATGAAGTATTTGTTACTGTTACAGTCAAGAGTTTAAAAGCTATTGTTTTAGGGCATGGGCCTTGGAGTCTTCACCAGCTACTCAACTTTCCTAAGTCCCAGTTTTCTCACCTTTGTAACTGCAGGTAATAATAGCAATAACATTTCAAGTAGCTGTTATCAAGACTAAATCTATCAAATGATTTTAAGACAATACTGGTAGTCATTCAAACATTAGCTGTCACTTAATTACATATTGGGAGCTATGTAAAAAACCCACAAGGTACTAAAGAATAAAAATGAAATCTAAGAAATATGAGAACGCATTTACAAATAATCCACGACAGGCAAAAAATACAATTGTTTGGAAGCAACACTTCATAATTAGAATTTTTTAAAAGGCCACTTATATTCTTGGACATTAAGTATTTCACTCCTGTAAATGCATCCTAAGAAATTAATTGAACAGAAAAAAAACAAATGTATGCAGAAAAGATGCTCATTACAATTTTATTGATAAGCCAAGAGCTGGGTACCAAAATGTTCACTAACAAGAAAATACCTATGTAAACTTATGGTACAACTTGATGAACTATTATAGATGCTAAAATAATGATTACTAAAAAAGCCATGTATAAGTATAGAAATTAAGTATATTTGATGAAAATAAATAATATTCATATAAACACTATTAAAACAAATAAAAACATATTTGTATGGGACTAGAAGCAACTGAAAACTATGCTGAGTTTTGATTTTGGTTTTTTTTTTTTGTCCTCCCCAAAACAAAGTCAGTGTCTTAGTCCATCAGCTTGCAATAACAAAATACAACAGAATGGAGGCAGGTAGCTAACAGAAATTTATTTTTCACAACTCTGGAGGCTGAGAAGTTCAACAATCGAGATGCCAGCATGGTTGGATAAAGGCCTTCTTCCTGGTTCACAGCTAGGGACTTTTCACATAGTGCAAGGGACTCTGTGGAACCTCCATCCTCATGACTTAGGCACCCTCTAAAGGCCCCACACCATTGTCTCTGGGGGTTAGGAATTCAACATACAAGTTTGGTGAGGACATTCAGAGGTCAGAAGTCAGTTAAAAGGATTCAACTCAGTTTTCTTCCTACTAAAGACCTAGTTGAAATAGTGTAAAATGCAAAAATGACTAGACATTACCCAGTAATTATTTAAGTCAAACTATTTTTGTATGATGTATGCTGGGACCGAGTACACAGTATAGATTCAGACTCAACAGGACCTATATAACTTAAAACTCAACATTCAAAAAACTAAGATCATGGCGAAGAGATGGGGGGGGCGGGAATCAAAAAACAGGGACAGGCTTTATTTTCTTGGGCTCCAAAATCATTGCAGATGGTGACTACAATCATGAAATTAAAAGACAACTGCTCCTTGAAATAAAAGCTATGACCAACCTAGGCAGCATATTAAAAAGCAGAGACATACTTTGCCAACAAAGGTCCATCGAGTCAAAGCTATGGTTTTTCCAGAGGTCGTGTATGGATATGATTGGACCATAAAGAAAGCTGAGCGCTGAAGAATTGATGCTTTTGAACTGTGGTGTTGGAGAAAACTCTTCAGAATCCTTTGGACTGCAAGGAGATCAAACCAGTCAATCCTGAAGGAAATCAGTCCTGAATATTCTTTGGAAGGACTGATGCTGAAGCTGAAACTCCGATACTTTGGCCACCTGATGCAAAGAACTGACTCATTAGAAAAGACCCTGATATTGGGAAAGACTGAAGGCAGGAGGAGAAGGGGATGACAGAGGATGAGACGGTTGGATGGCATCATCGACTCGACAGACAAGAATTTGAGCAAGCTCCAGGAGCTGGTGATGGGCAGGGAAGCCTGGTGTGCTGCAGTCCATGGGGTCACGAAGAGTTGGACATGACTGAGCTGAACTGATAAAACTTAGAAGCTAAGTTTGCTCTCTCCAGAAGTATCAAGATGAGGAAAAACTGCAAAGGAAAACTCAGATGATTAAAGAGAGGCCAGCTTGTCCACTCATTCATCTACTTCTCTCCCCTTCTTTTTTGAAAAAATTGTAATACAGAGTTGAAAAAATATCTTAATTTGATAAACTACTTACTAAAGTTACTTGTTGTATTTTTTTAACTCTTACTGAGTTGATTAAGTTTTTTGGATCAAATAAAATAACTCTCAAGAGAAAAAGCATACACATTTTTCATCATATTTTTAAGCTCCTAATTTATGTTCATTTAGGACTTTGATTCACAGATAACTTCAAACTCATTCCTAAACCAAGTTTTAGTAATTACATATCTAAGGCTATTATGACACAGTATCAGAATAATAATGTTAAACATCAGGTTAAATCAAAATATAAACAAATTTTTGCTTTAGTTGTTGATGATTATAAAATGAACTAAACATAAGCTTACAGACCTTTAGCTGTCCAAATCAAAGTCAGCAGTAAACCACAGCAATAAACTTCTACTTAGATCTAGCTCATGTCACCTATTATAAGTTCCTAGTTGATTACACAGGCAAAAAATTAAAAATCTAAATCTTTAATAACCTGAAAAAAGTACTCCTCCTCCCATCTCCCATGAAAGTAGTTTCTTTCCCCCTCCATATAATTTGAAAGTTCCTTCATTCAACTCTGCAAATGATGGCTTTTTCCCACTGAAATTAGCTAATGTTGATGAAAGTGAAAGCTGTTCAGTCATATCCAACTCTTCATGACCACAGGGGACTACAGTCCATGGAATTCTCCAGTTCAGAGTACTGGAGAGGGTAGTCTTTCTCTTCTCCAGGGGATCTTCCCAACCCAGGGATCGAACCCAGGTCTCCCACATTTCAGGCATGTTCTTTACCAGCTGAGCCACAAGGGCCCAAGGATACTGGAGTGGGTAGCCTATCCCTTCTCCAATGGATCTTCCCGACCCAGGAATCAAACCCAGGTCTCCTACACTGCAGGCAGATTCTTTACCAACTAAGCTATCAGGGAAGCCAATTGTGATGGAGAGATATCAAACCTACTTATATGTATTTCCAAAATGTGCTCAGATACTAAAATTGCTTTAAAAAATATACACAATAGAGATTTATATTATTTTTTGCATGTTGGAATGTTTAAATTTTAAGTTTTTCTGAAAAACAGCTTTTTAACATTTAAACTCAAATACAATTTTTCCATCAGGTCCATAATCCTTTTCAAAAAGTAACCCTACCTTCAGGCTAAATGAAAATGTGTACTGATTTCATGAACATAGTACCTTTCTTCTCAAGAACTGAAAGTTCTTTTTAATATTCTCTTATCTCTAAGCAAAAAATGTTATGGAGGGAGAAGGGAAGGTTATGTTTTATCTTTTAACATCCCTCTGAAGTAGGGACATGTTATCCTGGTTTTACAGATGGAAAATCAAGCACAAAGGCAGGTTACATGATTTGCCAAAGTCTTAATGGGACAGTCAGGAGTAACCACAGGATTGTGTTGATTATGAATACCAAGTCAATTATAGAAATTTAGTGAATTTTGTTTCAAAAAAATCTAACCACATTAGGATTAAAGTATCCCCAAAATACAAAATGTTCTGTCAAAGACAATATAATTTATTTGGATAAAGCCCTATAGTATCAGTCAACATTTTGGTCAGTCTCTCAGAAAAATCTTTAAGTTCATGGTAAGTTCCAACTCTGGGTAATTTACTCACATGTCTAAGCTTCCTTTCTATTTCCTAATTCCCAACACCATTATTACATGAGATCCTATCATTTCTAATACTCCCAACTCCTCCAGGATAAGCCCTTCCCTTTTCTTATCCTCTATGACACCCTCCTTTTCAATTTCCAATTCCAAAACCCTTCCTCCTGTTTCTTAAAATTGCAGTGGCAGATGTCAATATTCATACTCCCATTTTAAGCAGCTCATCCCACACACTAATTAAATACAATGTCCCTGGCTCAGGATTCCTCTCCACCTCAACTTCTGATACCAACCCAGGAAACTGAACAGCCATACTGGTGAACTTTTAAAATATCCCAACAAATCCTGGTTCCTCTACTCCAACAACCTGTTTCTACTTTAATCTTCCATCATGTTACCACTCTGGAGTCTGTGTTCTTTGATCAAAATCTATCTTTTGATTTCCCCACTTGCGCTCTACTGGTTCTTTAACTTTATCAAAACTTATAGTCTCTCAAGACATTTATCACTTCTACTTGTCTACCTATCACTTTGAGCTTACTTTTTTTTCTTCAAAATCTAGTCTGGCCATGAAATATATGAGGTACTGCTGCTGCTAAGTCGCTTCAGTCGTGTCCGACTCTGTGCGACCCCACAGACAGCAGCCCACCAGGCTCCCTTGTCCCTGGGATTCTCCAGGCAAGAACACTGGAGTGGGTTGCCATTTCCTTCTCCAACGCGTGAAAGTGAAGTCGCTCAGCTGTGTCCAACTCATAGCGACCCCATGGACTTTGGCCCACCAGGCTCTTCCATCCATGGGATTTTCCAGGCAAGAGTACTGGAGTGGGGTGCCACTGCGTTCTCTGACATGAGGTACAGTGTGGTATAAATATAGTGCAATTTGAATTTCAGTTCTACCACTCACTCCCTTGCGTGGCTACAAGTAAGTTACTAAACCTCTTTTAAGTCTTGGTTATCTCAATTGTAAACTATGGATAATACTTAGTTCACATGGTCATTAGAAGGATTAAATCTAGCACAGTATCTGACCCAAGCAATAAAACAGTTTGCAAGACTCCTCTTTCCTGGGCTGTGCTCTCCCAATTAACCACCTTTCCTTATTTTTTGTTTTCTTCCTCTCCATTATCAACATCACCTCATTCAATAAATAATCTCAACTCCAAACTTCCCCCTAAATTTATGTATTCTTACTTTTTGCTGTCTCCACTTCATCACTTCCCATTTTGTCTAATTTCTCTCCTACCTCTCAAGACTTTTCTGTCTTTTATTGTCCATTCTCCCTCTCCCTTAAAAACACTCCTGATTCTCACTATTCATTTTCTATTACTATTTAACATTATCCTTGGGCAATTTTTCACTGGCTTCAACTACAGGTATACTTTGCAGATATTGTAGTTCAGTTTCAGATTACTGAAATATCTTCTATGCTTGTTTTCAGTCACCCCCCACCCCCCACCAAGCCTCTCTTCTTGGAACGCCCCTCCTCTTCCCATTGCCCTCATCTCTGGCTGACTCCTAAATACCATCTCTTTTCTGAAGGCCTCCTTCACACACAACTTCCACTCTGCAGTTCACCAAAGGTAAAATTACTTTCTTCTTAAGCCTTGAAGACTTCATAACCAGAACACTCGGCACATTTCAGAGGGATCTAGTTTCCTTGCTGGATAGTGAAAGCAGTTATCAGGTTTTACTTATCTTTGTATCCATATATATAACTCAGCAACTAAAATTCTGAAATGCTTTTACATATTATTAAAGGGACAAACCCAGAACTGATCCTGAATTCCAATCTCAAAATATCAGTGTAATTCACAACAGAACAGTGAAAGTAGTTTGGTGATTTTATGCCAAAGTTAATCATTAACATTCTGACGTGGTAAAAGTTATAACTTTGAAAAAGTAGCATCAAAATAGTCAAAGTTCACCAAATTCCATCTAAAGTTTGGTAATCCAACTACTGGATACTAAAACATTAACAAATACTGCGTATTTGTGAAAGTAATCTCTAACCAAGTGAAGAGACAAACAAAATGTGTCTAATCCTAAGTATAGTATCATTATATACTACCAACAGACAATTAAATTCTGCATTCCAAGTCATAATGGCCTTTATCGAAACTATAATACCTGTTTCACAGATAACATTTAGAAATAAAATGATAAAACTGATATTAAAATATAATTTCCAATTACTCTTAAATTTAGAAATGCTTATTCTTCACACTCTAAATATAGAAAGAAAATGCCTTCCAAAGTAATTTTAAAATTTCATATGCTAGGTAATTTCTACTGTTCAATCCTACATTTACAAGCAACATGGATGATCTATTAAATGTGGATTTCCAAAGTACAAAGAAAGTCACTCAGGATTCTTGAACTAAAAGCAATCCTAAAAAGTTGATCAAATACAACACTCATTTTAATCAGAAAAAGTAAAATTCTAGAAAGCAGAAAAATAATATAAATCCATATTTATGAACATTTATATCATAAATCTATGAAATATGGACATTCACTTCCATACTATAAGCAGAGACCAAATGACAATCTGGCATTTAAGATTGTATCATTTCTTTTCCTTATTCTTCAAATGTGACAAACTATATTGATTTTCTCATGTTGACATTCTTGCAATCTCACAATAAATCCAGTTTGACTGTGAGGCTTTGTTGTTTTTAGTTCACTGAATTGTGTTTAATTTGCTACTTTTTGAAAATTCTGTGCCAGTATCTCTCAGTATTTCCTCTCCCCCATTATTTCTTCTTTTAGAACTGTTAGCTGCATCTTGGACTGGTTCATCTTATCATCCACATTTCTTAACCTTCCTATTTTGTATCTCTATCTTTGGGTTCAGTCTTTAGGACCTCAGTCATAGCAGGAAGATTTTAACCTTTTGTGCCATGGACCTCTTTGGCAGTTCTAGTGAAGTCAATGGCCCCCTTTCTCAGAATATTAAAGACTTTAAACAAAATACGTAAGGTTACAAAATAAATCAATTATATTGAGATAATTATCAAAATATTTTAAATTTTGGTGCTTGCTTCGGCAGCACATATACTAAAATATTTTTAATTTTGGTAGAGTAGTAATGTTCCTGTATTAACATATTAAAATACAAGCTCTACCAATGGCTTAATAATTATAATAATTTCAAACTAGTGATGGTAGTAAGTGCTATTTCAAGATATCTGAAACAACTAAACAGGAAATGTACTGTATGGGGAAAAAATATGAGTCTATTGGTGTTATGCATTGAACTGCATCTCTCCAAAAAGATGTTAGGTCCTAACCGCAGTACCACAGAAAGTGACCTTATTTGGAAAGAAGGTCACCACAGATGTAATTAATTAAGAGACAGTCATAGTGGAGTTGAGTGGGCTGCTAATCCATTATGACTAGTGTCCTCATGAGAAGATGGCCATAATACACATGCAGTACTTTGTTAGACCAGCCCTGTGAAGCTAACATAGTTGCTGTCACAAGTACCTCTAACCCTGCTATGGTTGCTGGTATTTTCTTCAATTATGAATGCAGACACATTTCAGCTACAGATTAGTAAAAGCACTCTGAGTTCTAAGCCCTTATGTCTAAATCAATTACCACCTCAGTCTGAGATCCAGTACTCATTAACTATGTTTTAGCAAAAATAATGAACTATGTTTAAACAAAAATATACCAACAATTTTCTTTCCTTCCCATTACAAACCATTCTGCGTGCCACAAAAACACCTTATGGGTCTGTTAAGACTTTGGTTCCAGACTCTAAAATGACATAATGCTATCACACAAAACTTGAAATAAACAGCAAATTAAACTTAAAAGAACAAAACAATTCATTATCTGAGTTAATTTCTTACGCTGAATAAATGTGAAATTATCCTCTAGTGTTAGATTAACATTTGTGTGAATAACCAAATGAAAAGACTGACTTTTGACACGTCTAGGCCAGGAAGTAAAGCATGAGAGCTGGTATCTTAATATATTCCTCTTAAGACCTACCCCAAAAGCCTTTTATTCACTTATTCATCTAAAGACCATATTTATTGGGGAAAAAAAAAAAGTTTTCTATCTGTAATGAATATTATAATTATCAAAGACACATGGCTATTAATTTAAGCTCAAAATGAGGAAGCCTTTAGAGATTAGGAATGCACCAACTGTTTCCAAATGTATCTTGGTTCTTCAAAATTCATGCTTCTACTTCATCATCCTATGAGATCTACTGAAGTTCTTCATTTGCTTAAACATAAATCAACAATCTAATCAAACTGACCAATTAACAAATACATATGTTACTATGTATTAAGTCTAAGACTTAAAGTGTGTCTATCACTGTATTACTTTAGGATAATTGAGAACAAGAAGAGCTCATAATGATGATTAGTTCAAATTCCTTGATTTACAAGTTAACAAACTGAGTACCCCAAAGGCTGTCACTTGCCCAGAATCAGAGAATAAATTAGGTACAGTTAGGACAGAAACTCAACTCCCAAATCCAACATTCTTTACATTATAGTTGCGTCTGACTCTTTGTGACCCCAAAGAGAGCAGCCCACCAGGCTCCTCCATTCATGGAATTCTCCAGGCAAGAATACTGAAGTGGGTTGCCATGCCTTTCTCCAGAGGATCTTTCCAACCCAGGGATGGAACCTGGGTCTCCCATATGGCAGGCAGATTCTTTACCATCTGAGCCACTAGGGAAGCCCCGCATAAAAGTTGGTGCGAGTTACATAAATTATTAGTAAATGCCTTTTATATGATCATCTTAATTCTCCTTATGTTTAAAAACAGTGCAGTTGCCCCACAACCAACTAACAAGTTTTCTGTTTTCTAAAAAATCAATTTTATTTTATTATCCAGACATTTAAAAAATAGGAATACAATCTCATTTCCACCTTCAAAGTGGGCAAAAATTTTTTTCAAAGAGAAAAAGGCGTAAGCACTCTCACACTTGAGTCTTCTTTTCTAGAGAGCAATTTAGCAGAAAGAGTAAGACAACTTAAAATTTGTGTATTTTATTCAATCTCTAGACTATTTCAAGGAGAAAAAGATTTGGATGAAGACACAACTTAGGATCAAAGGCATCACTGTTCAGAAATAACAGAAAAATAGTAGATCAATTAAAATATGTTATACACTGAACATAATGCAGGTGTTAAGAATTATGTTTTAGGAAATATTTAATGATACCAGAAAATATTCACATATATTAAGGTATGACAGTACCCTACTATGCAACTCTGCTAAAACTACATGTGTATATATAAATTACATAAAAATGTGTAAAGCATTTAGCACAGATTTTTACTCTTGGCACATGGTAAAAATCAGATAAATGAACATGATTCATTATCAACATCACAGAAAAGGGAGAGTTTGACTACGTATCAAATGTTTAAATACTGTTATGTGAATGGTAGAAATGCAAATACATTACTTATTCACTTTAAAGACCAGTTTGTGCATCATTTGAAATAAACTATCACTCTTGCATGGAGGGTTTTGTTTTTTTGTTGTTTTTAATAACAGTTTTAACCCACTTACAGTTCCTACTGAAGGCTGGGGAAGAAAAGCAGACTTTCACCAACCCTCCCCAAGTCTGGCATTGTATAAGACGAAGTGTTACAGACTTACAGAATTACTTACTTAGTTTAAATATATTACTTAATTAAGTATATACCCACAATCAACCTCTGAGAACTATTTCTCTCTCTACACATAACTCTAATTTCAAATAAGCACGTACTAGAGGGTTTCAAAATGAGGCCTCTAAAAGCCTTACTTGATTTTACCACAATGGCTATCTAGAAAAGGTTAATGGTTTTCTAAGACACTGGTAATTTGCACTCTTTTTAAAAGTCAAAATCACGTGAAAAACATACAAGTGTTAAGAACAGTCTCTAACTACCTATTGATTATGGATTTTAAAAAAAGAGAGAAAAGAAAAAGGAAAAAATACACATAAGGCTCTAATAAAAGCCATATATTAGGGCAGTTTTAAACTATGCTAAGGCTTTAAGGACATCTACCATAACATTTGTTTCTTCCTAATACATGTAATTATAAATAAGGAATTTCCATTTGAAAACATTATATATTAAAGAGCAGATACCTAAATTATCAGGATAATGTCTACATTCCAAAAAAGTTCCCTCTTTCTGGTTTACCTATTGCACAAACAATGCAGGCTCTAATAAAACTGATTATCAGATGAACACATCACTTTCTAAAACAAAAAAATAAAAGTAAAACCCACAAGAGTTTGTCCCCACGAAGAGTTAACATCTCATGGCAAAAATTGTATGTTAAAACATATTATTCTCGACCTATCAAAATTAACATAACAAAGCCCCTAGCAGGAAAAAATTTAACAACAAACCAGGATAAATTAGTGAAAACAGAATTCTTAAGTCTGAGTGAGATAATTTCCAAATTGTCCCATACTAAGTACATTCATTATTTTAAAGGCAATTTTATCATTAATAAATATTGTCATTAGGTGCTTCAAATATCAAAATGTTTGAGATTAAACCACCGGGAATATTTATTCATTTTTAGTGTAAAAAATTATCATTCACTGAATAATCACAACAAAAAACTTGTACTCTCAATTCGTCCATGGCAAGTATT
This sequence comes from Dama dama, assembly GCF_033118175.1. Lineage (NCBI taxonomy): Eukaryota > Metazoa > Chordata > Mammalia > Artiodactyla > Cervidae > Dama > Dama dama. The sequence goes on from NC_083692.1 coordinate 68,010,221, forward strand.
ACAAAAGTCCACTTAAAAACTGTATTTTACACGTGTGTCAATTCACATTTCCATATTAGCGTTTCTATTAGCTGCATCCATAAAAGGAGGTATTCAATATTTTACTTTAAATATGGTAATTAGTCCTCTCCCATCCCCAAAATAGAACCTGACATTTTGATCCAGGCTACTTTCTTAAAAGAAGGTTATCAGCAAAAAGTACCGTCATTCTGTTCACGGGTTTTAGCAGTTTTTCTCCTAACTAAGCGTTATCTGAGATACGTCTTGATCTCTCTCAAAGTAGGTCTAATCTGCGGAAGGCTGTGAGACAGTGTACAGCACTGTGAATGGCCAGCCAGGTATTTTATGAATGGAGGCGATCACGTGATCCCAGCACCTCCCCGAACTGATATTTCCCACATAACTGTGTCAACATTCTGAGAACAGGGGTAGTTGTTTGTGTGGGCGTATATTTTTGAATTTAACCTATAACTTCGATTGCTCCTTACTTTCTGACCTCAAAACTTTACATGAAGACTGGCAGTTGAGCTTCGAATTTCTGCCTGGGAAATCCTTTCAAGATGTCCAAGGTGATGGATGTTTAATTATTTTTTTATGAATGAAAAGTGTGCTATGCAAATGAGGGCGATTCACAAAAAGAGAGAGAACATGGCGGCCACTTCTGCTTCTAGACTGCACTGACACTGCAGCAATCCACCTTCTCCCACACCCCGCTCGTCAGAGGAGCGTGTTGTGGGGCGGGGGGTGGGGGTGGAGGGTGGACGCTGCCCGGCATTTCTCAAGCTATTTTATGTTAAACAAGCCTAGGCTTTGGACTTTAAAGCTCTCAGAAAGGTCTGACTCGAGGAATGCTCTTTACTTAAAGGAATGCGTCCTAGGACTAGTCCTAACTCACTTAACTCTTTCCAACCCTCCGAAGATAAACAAAACTTGGAATTTAATAACAAGAAAACGGACACTAATACTCGCATGGAATTAAGTTCCGTCTCAACAGAAAACTGTTGCAGCCTCATTATTCCTCCAGGCAGCTGTTATGTTACAGCAAAATATTTAATAGGCAAAGTATTTTGCTTGGAAAACCTAAGGACAGCCCAAATAAACAAAAACTTAAGCCGAGATGCTCTACAAGTTAATGAATGAAGTCATCAACATGTTCAGCAATGTAAACACTGTTAAATCGACGTGAACGGTGTGTTTCAACGTAGCTGAAAGATAAAATTTAGCTTTCAAAATTTTCCTATGCTCCTCATAAAGATAAGTCCAGCGTTCGCAAAGCAAAATCGAATAGTTCAACATCGCCCACACTCCAGGTGTCCCCAACGCTACAGAAATTATAAAAATGCTTCCCTAGCTCCATTTTTTGCAAAAATTTTACAGGTCATAAGTTTAAAAAGGGTGAGGGGCGGGGGGAGGCTTAATCGGTATTTAAGAAACACTGACTCATCGAATTAAGATTCAAGTGCAGTTTGATGCAGGAGGTGCTCCCACACATTAGTTTCCAAGTGAAACAGCTATAAAGGAGGCAAAATGGGTATTTAAGGTGTGTTGATTGGTGTGCTAAAGTGAAAAAGGACAGGCCAGAGGTCTTCCAGGCACTGGGTGGGATAATTGCTACCCCTCCTCCATCCATCCATATTATTCCATCTCATGGACAAACAATTGCCATCCCAGCCCAAATTCAATACCTTCTCCCAGAAGAAAGCAACTAAATGCTGGGGGTGGGGGTCCGGGGGTCCTGACATTAAATAAAATGGCTAAAGAAATCGAATGTTTTCTCCAGAACAAGATGCACGCAAACTCTCCACGGTTGCAAGCACCCAACTCCCCGAGGAGGTCTGGGGAGGTGTCGAGGAAAAATGGGGGGGGGGGGGGGTGGTGGTGGTTAGTAATCAAGATCAGTGAGGTGCTTACTCGTTGTCAGAAGTCGCCGTCTCCTCGCTCATCTTTCCCTCACCGCGATCCGATCTGGAGATGGAGGAGCAACAGCAGGCAGAGGAGCAGCAGCAGCACTGAGGGGCAGGAGGCAGCGGCGGCCGGGGGGGCGCGGGGGCAGCGGCTCAGGGGCCTCACCATGGTGGATGCCTCACCCGGAACGGTGCCCCCCCAGCCGGGAACCCCGGCCACCCCCGCAGGGGGGTGGCGGCGACAACCTCCACCGTGGCGACCCCAGCCTCTTCCCCCCGCCTCAGCGTCCAGCCAAAGGACCCGAGGAGGCCGGGGAGGGTGGGAGCCAAGCAAAAAAGGAAGGGGGGGCTGCGAAGGTTGACTGGAGACCGGCGCCTCGGGCCACTGGTGGAGCGCGGCGGGGTCCGGCCAGCAAGGAGCAGGCAGGCGGGCTGAGAACCCAGGAGCAGAGGCGGCGCTTCCCTCAGGGATGCGGCGAGGAGGAAGCAAGGATCCGCTTGGTGGGGGCCGGCGGGGGGGTGCCGAGCCCAGGCTCCGGGCGGCGGCGACGCGGTCCTGCCGGTGCCCACCCCACCATCTCCCGCCTCGCCGCCGGCTGCCCGCTCAGCCCCGGGCGGCGACCGGGCCGGTCCTTCCGGACGAGCAGAAGCGGGCGAGGGGCCTCACGGCGGCGGATTCCTCCAGACACGCTCCGGCCAGGACGACTCCAGAAGGGGGAGGAGGGGGCGGCGGGGCGCGTGTGCGGCAGGGGCGGGCGAACGTATCGTCCTCACCCGGGTCGGAGAAGAGCAGCACGCTCGAGGGGCAGGGTCCCGAGAAGAGGCGGGAGAGCGAGGAGACCGGCCGCGGGTCCCCCACCAGACGGTGCCCACCAGCAGCTCCGCGGGCCAGCTCCTCACGCTCGCCAGAGGGGAGCCGCGAGGGGGGCGGCGGAAGCGCTCACGCCGCCCGCTCCTTCCGCCGCCGCCGCTGCCCGAACCGGGGGCGCCCGCGGGAGAAGGAGGCGAAGTAGTCCCTGGCGATTTCTGCAGGCCGCCGGCTTCCCGGAGGGCCAGAGCGGGGACGGGGCGGGGTTGCCGCGCGGAGTGCCCGGCCTGAGAGGGTGTGTAGGTAGGAGGACGAAAAGCTGCGACCTCCGGGCGAATCACTGCAACTCGAAGTCGTGTGCAGCATAGCAAGTTTCAGGAAAGTAGTTCCCTCCTCCCTTCATTTCCCAAATCGTTGTCGAGCCTCCGAGCGGGGAGAGGAGGAGGGAGGCGGAGGGATACGCAGGCACCGTGCTCGTGTGCGTGCGCGCGCTCCAAACTCTTGGCACGCCGCGAAAGGGGGCGGGGGTGGGAGCTGCACGGGGAGCCGCTCCGGAGGTTGCATTGTTGCGGCGCGCTGCTCCCCGTCACTTGCTTTCGAATATCCTGGTGGTTTGAACAGAAAAGCTAGAGTGACAGTGTGCTCCAGGAGGAAACTGGAGGCCGCCCTCTTCTGCTATGCGTTTGTGTGTGTGTGTGTGTGTTTTCCTTGCAAAGAATGGAACTGGCAGGAGTTCATCTTCAGTTGGTGGGGGTTGGAGAGAGGGACTGTACAAAGAGAGCTCCGCCTGCTGTCCCTCTGGTTGCACTGCTGCAGTCTCCGAGCTGCATGCCCGGAGTGTGTGTGCATGAGAGAGAGACAGCGAGAAGAGAAAGAGTTCTAATATCTTGGATTCTTACTGCGCAAGGGGGATGCTCCGCGGGGCATTCATCTCTGAAAGCTAGACTGGTTGTTAATGGAGAACGACTCCCATTGAAGCCCTGGGTAGGCGTGTTACAAGAATCTGGCGCAGCCAGAAGCACAGGAAATAACTCCCGCTGCGAGTGAGGTTGCATAACGATAGCGCAGAAGATGCCTCTGTGGCACGCACGAACTGCTCGAAACGGAGGCGGAACGATTATTCAATAGGCAGCTGTCACGTTTGCATTGTTAGAGGACAGTGTGTGCATTCAGTTCAAAAGGTTTTTGCACAGAAACCTGCTGGGGTTGCGGGCTGGAGTCGAGGTCTGCGGGACCGGAGGACTCAGAGTTCCTGTCTCTGCAAATTCTACTATCCCTTCTCTACCTAGAAAGCCAGCCTATACATGATCTGGCCTGGGGGACTGAGTCCCAAGTTTCTGACGCATCTCCCTAGGTATTAGCTCAGCTCTGAATGCAGTGCTTGTCTGTCATTCTTAGGTTTGTGCAACCTGAGAACGAAGGTCGTTGCTCCTGCCACCTTGAAGGGTAGGACAGTTCCTGAGGAAGAAGAAAGTGGGAGAACTCCTCAACAAACCAGCACTGCTCGTGCTATCTCCAGAAAGTGTCACGGTCGCTGTTCTCAGGAGCCTCACACTAGCCTGCTAACAGTGTTTTGGACGTTGTCATTTTAGTGACAAAGTCGTGTCCGACTCTGCGCCCCCGTGGGCTGTAATCCACCAGACTCCTCAGTCCATGGGATTTCCCAGGCAAGAATACTGGAGTGGGTTGCCATTTCCTTCTCCAGAGGAACTTCGTGACTCAGGGATGGAATCCCAATCTCCTGTCGTGGCAGGCGGGCGCTTTACTGCTGCACCACCAGGGAAGCCCGTTTGGACATAGTAGGTGTTTAATAAACGTTTGGGGAATAAAGGAGTTTAGTCAGTCTGCCCAGAAAACTACCCTATTGATTTCTAAGGTTTCTTTATGTAACTCTTGCTTCCAGCCTCAAAGCAGAATTGTCCTTTCTTAGAGCGAGGAAGGGGCTGTGTTGATTACAGGGGGAGATAAGGAGATCCTGCAGAGTCAGAGGTTACCTCCCTTACCTCTGAACCTGCGTTTTTGGTCTTGTTTCTGCAAGGAACTTGTAACTGCGGGTATTGGTACTACCTCGCTCTCCTTCCAGCGCTACTGCTCACCACTTTGGCAGCTCCGATTTGAGTCAAGTCCCATCAGTTTTAATTTGTGTTCTAGACAGTTTGTGTTCCAGGCAAGTTCCTTAAACTTTGTGCATGTGTCAATCCGGCTAATAGTACCTAACTCTTAGAGTAGCTGTACCGATTAATGAGGTGATAATATACAGAAAGCACTTAGAACAGACCTAGAACTCAGTAAGTTTCACTCTTACCATGATCTTGTAAAACAAAGATAATAATAAACTCCATGACAAGGTGGTAGCAGTTCCTCTGAAAGTTCAACGTAAAGTGTTCAGTAGCCAGTTGATTCCTTTAACGGAAAACCACCGGTTTTCTTCCATGTACCATGCTTGCTAGACACATGACCTGGTCCCTAATAAACCATCAATAAATCATAGCTCTTGGGGTTATTATGGGTGAGTACAAGAAAAGTTGGATCACTTGCAAAGTCCCCCTTTTCTTTTGAAGAAGATTTGTATCTGTTTGAGGTTCAAGTACATCAGGCAATGTATCAATTACAGGTTTTGGGAAAAGATATGTAAACCATGTTGGCTGTCATGTGCAAGGCACTGTGCTGGCCACTTATACACATGTTCCTTACCTAAGGGGCAAGATATGATCAACAGCTTGAATTAATGCTTTCCAAATTGTTCTCAACCGCGTAACCAAGACACAGTCACCAATCTGGTCACTGCTTTTAGAGTTTCCCAGGTCTTTCTCAGGACACTTCAGTGGAGACTGATGATTATAAAGAATTGGTGTTGTGGTTGTGCCTTTTACATCCTTATCTTTCAGAAATATGTACAGATGAAATGACGTGATATCTGAGATTGGCTTCAGGAAAAGCCAGTGGGGTCAGGAGTGGAGAGCTGTATTCAGGTGTTTAAATGAAACAAGATTGGATACTCTGTATTATTTTATATATTTGAAAGTTTCCATAATAAAACATTTTTTAAGTACACTGCAAGCACTGCTTTAGTGCAGATTCCTAGGCCCCACTTCAGCGATTGTGATTAGCAGTGGGACAGAGAAATCTGCTTTTTCAGAAGCATGCCAGGTGCCTGGTCCTTCTTTGCTCTTCACTGTCTTCTCCCGCTTTCCTTGCAACTACTTGTGTCACCCCATCTCTGAACACATCGCTTGCTGAGAGTTCATTCCAGCAGAACACAAAAAAGGGTAGTCCAAGGTATATCACAGGCTGAAGCATATATTGATCAAGGCTGGAGGGCTGGTGCAGCAGGGAAAGTGGATCCAGTAAGACTTGACAAGCCACATGAGAAGATAGATATAGACCACAATTTCACCTGAGTCCCAACTCCATTCAGATGGTATAGCTTCCAGAGAACACTAGTCAAGAAGGATTCTATGGCCAAGTCAGGGGTCAGCAGGGCAGGGGACACATGTTTGCTGTGTTTCCTCCGGTGGATCTTTGGAAAGAGGCCAGTCACAATAGCTGGTGCTCACAGGTGGCTCTCAGGACTATTGTCCTCAGGTTGAGGAATTAGCCACAGCCACCCCCTGTTGTGTGTATGTGTGCTAAGGCCCTCAGTTGTGTCCGACTCTTTGTGACCGGAGATGATTAATTATTGAGAGCATCCATGAACCAACAGCACAGTTGCCACCTATTTGCCAGTATAGATCATCATCAAAGTACAAGTGGGTTCTGGGTTCCATGCCGGTGTCAGACCAGGCTTCACAAGCACAGGAGAAGGGTCCCGTTCTCCTGGAGGCACTGATAGATGGCAGGTAGCACTCCAATGCTTTCTCTGTCTTCCCAGACCACTTCTTCCATAGTGATTATCTTTCTCATGTACTCAGATTTTGTTTTCACAAATTCTTTTTTTTTTCCTTCACTGTTTTATACTTGTTTTGATAACCACCTCCCCTTTCCTAATCAACTTTTTTTGACTTCATGTTTATTTTAAAGGCTTGAAGGCAGAGGCTGTATTTCATGTTTTTTTGGCATTCTCTTTAGCACTGACTTTCAGTAATGGAGGCTTTTCAGATATCATGCAAGGGCCTTATGCATGTATAAAAATGAAGCTGTATTGACTGACACTGCAATGGAAATCAGGAGTCCCTTCTGGCTTCCTATTGTGACTTCAACACTTCTGCACTTCAGCATTTCACACACACTGTCCCTTGTACTAATAAGCTCTCAGCAGGTACTTGTGTTCTTGGAAAGCCAAAAGGAGACAGCCATGCCAACATTTGAAGTTCTAACAGTACATAAAATATATGTACACATTTCCATTTCTAAGATTACTCTTAACATTACTTCTTAGCAGATGTTATTAAACTTTTGTATTTTAAAACTGTAGTTAATATGTACCTAGATCAAAGGGAACTCTTTCTTCATGCTGTACTTTGTTTAATGAATAATTTTTTCTTTAAGTGTAACCAGTCTCTTGGCTAATGAGCTTGGCCTCTCAGTGGAATTACTAAATGGTAACCATGTTTCTAAATAGTTTCCTTGCCTCTGGCATGAGTCTGTTTCTCCATCACTAGGGTTTCCATGTTCTTCCAAACTAATACAAAGTATAAAGAATAAGTATGCTATTTTATTTTTCTCCCAAAGGACTACAATTGTTGGTCTGGTAGTATCCGGTAAGTGTGAAATCAGTTTACATGTAATGCTATAACTGCCTTTTACAGGAAGTTTCCAGGAGATTACAAGCAGTACAAGGGAAATGAGCAGTCTGTGATTTCCTTTCTTTTCAGTATAATCTTAGCAGGGAGGATGCTTACCAGGCCCCATGCTACTAAATAAAGCACTCCTCCCTTAAACCATCATGCTCCCAAATGGCTTTGGAATGCTCATTCCTTGAAGGTTATATCCCATTTCAACAAAAATGAAAGATTGAAATATCCGTTACATAACATTTCCAAGGCCATGTGCATGCTACACAAGTTCAATACAACAAAAGAAATCTGGGCAGTTCCTTGAATTCTGTTTTAAATATGGCATATCACTTCCCTTTTAGTGAGTAATAAATAATTAGCCATTGCATAGAATTTTAAAACTTACAAGGCCCTTCAGGAAGTTACTTTCCTAACACTCTTATCCACTAGGCATTTTACCAACTCCAATTTACAGAGAGAATTAGAACTGAAGATTAGCAAGGTTAGGTGGCTTGCCAAAGGCCATACACTGGTGAGGATGTAGCTAGAGGTGAAATTCAAATTTTCTTCTTTGAAAGCCTCTGTGTGTGTGTGTCTGTGTCTGTGTATTATGTTTTTATAAAACATAATATATTAGATCAATGTTATATTATATTATTATCAAAGACAGGGTCCTTCGTGGAATATTCTTTCTATTTCAAGTTAGTGTTACTATAGATGATGACTTGGTAGGAGAACTCTGCTTTTGATGAAAGGAGGATTGAATTCCCTAGCTTTTCTCAGCTGTGTTCTGTGGGTGTCAGGCACATGTATTCCCTTATACTATCAGTGCTCTGAATGTGATCTAAACACTTCTGGGGTCTCTTTTGCAGATTGGGAGCTAATTCTAGAGCCTTGATAGGAAAACTACTTCCATCTGAAGGCAAAACCATCTGATTGTCTTTTGGTGATGCCAGCAGCTTTAATGATTATGGAAGCTACTAGCTACTTTGAGTCAGTGATGCCATCCAACCATCTCATCCCCTGTCATCCCCTTCTCACTCAATGGACACAGCTTTGGGCAAACTCTGGGATATAGTGAAAGACAGGGAAGCGTGGCATGCTGCAGTCCATGGAATCGCAAAGAATCAGATATGACTGAGTGAACAACAGCATCTAGCCACCTGTGGCTGTTTCAGTTTGAATTAATGAAATTCAGTAAGATTAAAAATTTACTTCTCAGTTATACTAGCTTTATTTCAAGTGCTCAGTAGCCACAGATGGTTAGTGGCTACCATATTGGACAGTTCAGATATAGAACATTTCTTTCATCACAGGAAGTTCTTTGGGGGCACTTGAACATGAAGATGTGTATCAGTAAACAACATAGTTATCTTCTTAATAAGGTAGACATTTAACAATAATTATGTTCTCAAATGTTATCTTTGGTTTGAACTGGGGCACTGTATTCCCTCTTTTGATCTTAAATATGTTTTCATTGCCCTCAACTAAGGGTTAAAGGGAAGATAATTCATAATTAAAGTCTTTGATAAACCCACTGAAGCTCTCTATATTGGGAAGCACTAATTCATTGATTTGTTTCTTTTATAAAAATGTTTTAAATGCTCTTATTTAATACCAGATAAATCCTTGCCACTCAAAGCAGCATAGATCCACTTGGGAACTCATTAGAAATGTAGACTCTTGGGCTCCACCCCAGCCCTGCTGAATTCTAATCTGCATTTTAACAAGATCCCCCAGTATTCACCTGCACACTGAAGCTTAAGTCCTGCTATAGATTTCTTGCTGAAAATGGTCCTTCCTAACCTTGAATAGATCTGTTGTTCTTCAGACTTTTGTATAAAAGTCAAATATTCCCCCCATTATTTCCAACCCATTTACCTGGTCCACCAAAGAGGATTTTTGTTCTTGATTCCTTTTAGCCTCTTCCTTCCGATCTAGGATTTAGACCACTCAGCACCTTATCTCTGCTTCTCTCTGGATTAAGCCTACCATGAACTCTGAGCTCCTTGCAGTGCTGGGACTCTGTGATAGAGGACTATGCCCTTGAGAGCTACTCTTTTCCTTCTCCATCCTTGTTTCCCTCTTCTCTCAAATCTTCCTATTTTCCTAAAAAAATTCTTTTTTTTCAACTCTACTTCTAAGCTGAAGTTTCCCTTCTCTTCTCACTCTGCAACATTGCACTTTAATTGGAATTTGTCACACTTTACTAGGCATGTGTGAACCCTGGTAGTTTTACACAACCCACTCAGGGAGTCTTCAAACTTTGTAATTTGTCCTAACTTCTGCTTGCTCTACTATAATGTAAGAACAAACTTAAGATCCTATGTTTACATATAACATTGGCCCTTCCAGCCCCCAACCTGTGTTGGCAAAGTGCCTCCTTGTGTGTGTGTGTGTGTGTGTGTGTGTGTGTGTGTGTGTATGTACATATATAATAGATAGTTTACTAGTTATGATTCATAGACTGTAGAAGGTTAGGTGATAGTGACAGAAGGAAAGCTATAGATGAAATGTCAGTATTAGAGGGAAAAGATAGTATTTTTATTATCTGCTTTATATAATATCTTCTGTTATCTAAATACTTCCTTTTGGTTTTCCATGTCTTCCTAGATATATTTGTGAGGATTTTGGAGAGCAATAAAAAGGTCATTGCAATGGTCTACATAAGAAAAATTAGGGTACTGGTCAGGGGCTAGAGAGAAGAGAATGGATAGAAATATTGTGTTGGCCAAAATGTTCATTGGGGTTTTCCCATAACGGCATTCAAAAACCCTAATGAATATTTTAGCCCAACCCAATACCTGTAAGTAACAGAATATTCAGGACTACTTTAGGTTCTGGGAGTGAATCTTTTTTTTTTTTTTTTTTTTCCCCATAAACTTGCATTCTAACTAGGGAGACATGGAAAATCAAAAGGAAGCATCTAGAAAATACAAAATGTTCTATGAGAAAATGTCATGGCAGGTAATAAAAATAATTGCTGTTGTTTATCTCTTATGACACTAGCCTTATTAACATCCACAAATTTGTCCATTTTGGAATCCTATGATAATACCTTTAGTATCTTTGATTAAAAAAAATGCTGTGTGTAGAAGTCATTAGATGCTGAAAACTTCGGTTCCAGTGATATCTGCCCAGTCCCTACATCACTAGAGAGAGATGCTTTCATTCTCCATAAGATTTAAAATCCTAAAAAGACACTGACTTTCACTCATACTAGAGAATGCCACCCTCAGCTCTAATGCTGCTTATCAGGAAGCCCTAAAACACTTCACACCCTTTTTATCTTCTGGGTCTTAGCCAGTCTTTGTTTATTTCAAGTTTCCTTCCTTTGTTGGATCATCCCAGTCTTCCTTCTGGGTGCCCTGCCAAGCTGTGCCAAGTACTTTGAACAGTCTCTCTTTACTAACTTATTGTCCTGGTTTATTTTAAGTATATCCCCTGATAGTTTTCATAGAGCTTTTTAGAATTGATTTGGTAAAATAAAATTGTTTTCTACCGTCCTACATTATTTGATCTAGTCTACATCAAAGAAATATAGTTATTCTAGATAGTCCCATGACATTATTGTTAACTCTGTATATCTGTTTAATATCTGTATTTAGTTATCCATCACTTCCAAGTGTATCAAATTACTTTTGTATGATAACTTATAAAGTGAGCTGTCTGATAGGTGTTTATCAAATATTTTACATGGTGTTAGTAATTTATTACTCCAAAAGGACAACTTTTAATTTATATTTTAAATTTTTATCTCTGGAACTCCTATCCAGTCAAATGTATAAATGACATTAGACATTGTGTCAAGGTTTCATTCACAAATTCTATTTATGTATAATTCTAGTTTCTTTTATACTTTTCATATATATACATGTCAAATTTCCTTGGCAATCACTTGAAATGTAACTCATTTAATTCTAACAATAATCATTTCTTGATTTTTTTTGTTCTTTTTCATCACCTTCACTTCTGATATTGATCTTCTTTTATAAAACCAAAAGTACTCAGTAAGGGATAGAGAGAGACACTTCAGAAAACCTGTCATCAAAATTCATTACAGAGTGGTGGTAAGTCCACCTCTCAAAAAAAAAAAATCCATCTTTGATAAGTGCACAAAAGATATCTGTATTAGAGGTATTAATTAACTGATCAATTAATTTATATGCCAGGCAAAGTACTAGAGATGAAATTAAAGCAGTCCTTGACTTCAGAGAATTCACGTCTGGTGAAAATAAGATGTAAGTTGGTAAATCACCATGGTAAGTGCTGTAATGTTATGAACAAAGTGCTACAGGAACAACTGCTTTTGCTTTACTTAAGATAGAGGATTCACAGTAGGTGAGTAGTTAGGAAGAAAAAATCCGTTTTCTCCTTTTGTGTAGAGAAAAGCAATTCTTCCCTTCTATGTTTCTCTTCTATGTGTCTCTGTTACTTTTACACAGAACACTTCACTTTTGATGTAGTGGTTTTCCCCCACACAAATGATATAAGCTTTATGTCCTACAATTTAACTCAGTTCTGCCACCATCTGCCTGAAGGTAGCATCAAATTTCACAGGTGAGGGTCTCAGCCCCACAAGACTTCCCCCTTAACTTCATGTGCCAGTTGCAAGCCCAAGTAATAGCCTATAGATGGGAGATTCCAAAGGGCCCCTCATCAGGTTTAATTTGCTAAAGCAGCTCTCCGAATTAAGGAAATATTTACTCATACCAGTTTATCATGGGCTTCCCTGGTGGCTCAGATGGTAAAGAATCCATCCACAATGCAGGAGATGCAAGAGAAGAGGGTATGATCCCTGGGTCACAAGATCCCCTGGAGAAGGAAATGGTTACCCACTCCAGTATTCTTGCCTGGAGAATTCCATGGACAGAGGAGCCTGGCAGGCTACACTCCATGGGATTGCAAAGAGTCACACATGACTGAGCTACTAAGCCCACCAGGCTCCCATCCCTGGGATTCTCCAGGCAAGAACACTGGCGTGGGCTGCCATTTCCTTCTCCAGTACATGAAAGTGAAAAGTGAAAGTGAAGTGGCTCAGTCGTGTCCGACTCCTTGTGACCCCATGAACTATAGCCTACCAGGCTCCTCCGTCCATGGGATTTCCCAGGCAAGAGTACTGGAGTGGATTGCCATTGCCTTCTCTGACTAAGCACAACAGATTATTATAAAAAAATATCATAAAGGATACAGAAGAATATCTAGATAGAAGGGATATGTAGGGCAAGTTATAGGGAAAGGGGTGGAGATTCCATGTGTTCACCAAACCAGAAACTCTCTGAACTCTCTACTATTGGGATTTTATGGAGGCTTTCTCACAGAGGCATGATCAATATTGAAGTCAGTTTCTCCCTTCCTCCCCTCTCCAGAAGACAGAGGTTGGGGCCAAAAACTCCAAGCTTCTAATCATGACTTATCCCTGATTCAGGAGCTATCCAGGAACCTGCCCAGAGTCACCTTATTAGAATAAAAAATGCTCCCAGAACTTTTATCATGTAGGAATTTACATTTTAGAGTAAAGAGTTTTAGGAGGTCTGTGTAAGGGACAGGGGCCAAAGACAAACGCTAGAACAAGAGATCATTCTAGGGTTCTTAGCATTTAGGAAATTACAAGGGTTTTAGAGCTCTGTGCCAGGAACCAAGGGCAGAGACAATATATATCTAATCTATGTAGATCTGTCTGTCTATCTGTCTATCCATCTATTGTGTTTTTTCCCAATTTATGTCACATTGAGTTACTATAAAACATTATTTTGAGACATAAGCAAGAACAATGAAATGAAAAACCGTTTTTAAAAATGTCTTTACACATGTTCAAGGAGAGCATGAAAAGGAAAAAAAAAGTGTGAATGTTTTTTATTTGTAAAATTTCTACCTCCAAAGGGACAGTTGGAGCTAAGAGAGACTTGATACATGTTTGGTTCTTTTTTTACATTTTTATATGACAGTAAGGTCAGTGCTGAAGATGAAGCCCCCAGAGGGTAAAGCTATTACAGTCACTCCCCAGATTTCAGCCTATTTAAATATTTTACCCATTTTCACTGATACCTACCTTCACTTTCCCTGGAGCGTGTTTGTTTGATACAACCCCATGACCTAATGGGTATTTATGTAGCTGGCTTGTTTGTTTTCAATGATGTTTTCTGGCAGTTATTTATTGTTTAGACCCTTTTGGTTTATTTCAGCAATCTACTAATTAGTAGCTAAATACCCCGAGAAAATGATCTTTTACATAATGTACTTTGTTTTGATTCTCAACTCAAGAACTGTCTGTGTCTGCTCTTTGTGTACAAGAGTGCACAAAAATGCCCAAGGCCGCTTCCCATAGTTTTCACTGAGCCTTCCATTTTTCTCATCATTTCTGAATGCATGCAATAACTCTATCCTGACATTTTCTGTTGTATTTATTGTGTTCCAAAAAAATGTTCTTAGATTTCTGCTATATATCATGTTAAGACAAAGGGGGATTTACTTTCTAAGATTTCTTTTATCTTCTCAAAATGTCTAGTGTTGTACCCTCAACAGTGTTGACAGAAGTTATTCACTGCCTCTTCAGAATTTGAAGGGAGCTTCCCTGGTGGCTCAGAGGTTAAAGCGTCTGCCTGCAATGTGGGAGACCTGGGTTCGATCCCTGGGTCCGGAAGATCCCCTGGAGAAGGAAATGGCAACCCACTCCAGTATTCTTGCCTGGAGAATCCCATGGATGGAGGAGCCTGGTGGGCTACAGTCCACGGGGTCGCAAAGAGTCAGACAGGACTGAGCGACTTCACTCACGTGAAGCTGGGTGATCATGCACCGTGTGCAATTCAGAGCTGTGAATTTAAAAGGTACAAAACAATATCAAAATGAAAAAATCCTAAGATTTAACCAACTACCTCAAGTTAAATATATCAGAGTTGAAAGTTTATATAGGCTTTTCCATATATCATCACAGTAATCCTCAAGTGCAAAGACAAAATACTAAACTATCTTTTCTATTTCAATTTTAAATTAATTAAAATAAGTGCTCTTGTAAAAACTTAGAACTCTAAGTAGTACAAAAGTAAAAGTGAGGACTCCAATCCCACTTACCTAAAGCTGACCACGATTAACAGTTTAGAATAAATAATTTCAGATCCTTTTCTATGTATTTATTGACATACTCATATAATAAAGCAGGTTTTATATATTCTTCTACTATTCTACTTCCTTTTTAACATGTCAAGTATATTTTCAGCATTAAGAGTTCATTCCTATAAATGGTTATATGGTATTTTATAATGTGAGTATACTATAATTTGGGCTTCGCTAGTGGCTCAGTTGATAAAAAATCTGCCTGCAATGCAGAAGACCTGGGTTTGATCCCTGGGTCAGGAAGATCCCGACAGAGAAGGGAATGGCTACCCACTCCAGTATTTTTACCTGTGAAATCACATGTACAGAGGAGCCTGGCCAGGTACAGTCCATGGGGTCTTGAAGAGTTGGACACAACTGAGTGACTAACGCTTTCACACTATAGTTTATCTGATTCTCTCTGTAAATGGATATCAGTCATAAATTGTTTGCAGATTTTGATTTTTCTCTTAGAAGCAGTCCTTTAATAAACACCCTTATATCTTTGAGCTTAAAAGTGAAGATTTCTCTTGGGTTTATATTAGTGAAATTACAAGGTCAAAGAGAATAAACATTTTAAATAATGAAAGATAATACCAAATTGTCCTCCAAAACCTCTTACATTAAAAAATTTTTTTTTAC
The DNA here is from genome assembly GCF_033118175.1 of Dama dama. Taxonomy (NCBI): domain Eukaryota; kingdom Metazoa; phylum Chordata; class Mammalia; order Artiodactyla; family Cervidae; genus Dama; species Dama dama. The sequence goes on from NC_083692.1 coordinate 68,025,382, forward strand.
TCTTTATTTTATATTGTAGTGTAGCCAATTAACAATGTTATGATAGTTTCAGGTAGACAGCAAAGGGACTCAGTCATACATGTATGCATTTTCCCCCAAACTCCTCTCCCTTCTCGGCTGCCACATAACATTGAGCAGTCTCTCTGTGCTATTCAGTAGGATCTTACTGGTTATCCATTTTAAATATAGCAGTGTTTACATATTGGTCCCAAGCTCCCTAACACAGTTCCATTTTTTTAATCAATTATTTTCTCACCAATAGTGTATGAGAGTACCCTTTTCTCTATACCCTCACTCAAAATGTTTTTTTTTTTTTTTTCAAGTATTGAATTTGTTACAGTATTGCTTCTGTTGTTTATGTTCTGGTTTTGGGCCACGAGACAAGTGGGATCTTAGCTACCCAACCAGGGATGGAACCCACAGCCCCTGCACTGGAAGTCTCAACCACTGGACCATCAGGGAGGTGCCTCAAGTGTTTATTAACAATCTCTTTTCGTTTTTACCAGTCTAGTACACCCAACATGTTATCTTATTGCTGTTTTATTTTGTACTTCCCTAGTCATAAGGTTTAATTTTATTCATGTTTCTTCTTCAGTGACTTTCCTAGTCCAGCTGTTTCTCATTAATTTCTATGTGCCTCAATTTCCTTAGCTGTTCCCCTCAGGTGAATATTGTTGTGAATTAAGTGTTATGAAAATCCTCATTTATTAAACATTATTTTGAATGGGTCATTGTCTTTTCTAAGAAAAATAGATTTAAAAAATAGAAGTACAGCTGAGTCTTGAACAACGCTGGGGTTAGGGACTCCAACCCATATAGCAGATAGTCTGCCTATAACTTCACAGTCAGTTCTCATATTGAAAGTTCCACATTCACAGATTCAGTCAACCTGATTGTGTGGTACTGTAGTATTTCTCATTGAAAAAAATCCCTTTATACGTGGACCGACACAGTGCAAACCTGTGGTATTCAAGTTTCAAATAAGGCTTTTCAAATTTTTCTTTCCTGTATTTGATATTCTATTTTTAATTATGTACTTTTAAAACTTGCTTTATCTCCACTCACAGCAAGGCTGTATATGCTGTATTTTGACTAGCAATAACAATACATATACTTCAAGGAGAACTACATATGTTCTATTACTGTAAAATGCATTTCTGTCCATAGTGTTCCCTTAGCACAGTTTCCCCAGCCAAAGATATTAAATAAAACCAGCATTATTTCAAAAGGTCTTATGAAACAGATACCTATCTCCTCTATTGTTGTTCAGTCACTAAATTATGTCTGACCAGGCTCCTCTATTCTCCACTAACTCTTGGAGTTTGCTCAAATTCACGTCCACTGAGTCAGTGATACTATCTAACCATCTCATCCTCTAAATCTTAGAGAAATGCAAATCAAAACCACAACGAGATATCATCTCACATCCATCAGAATGGGTGTGTGCATGCTCACTCAGTCGTGTCTGACTCTTTGCAACCCTATGGATTGTAGCTTGCCAGGCTCCTCTGTTCATGGGATTTTCCAGGTGAGAATACTGAAGTGGGTTGCCATTTCCTCCTCCAGGGGACCTTTCTGACTCAGGGATTGAACCCACATCTCCTGCTTGATAGGTGGATTCTTTACCACTGAGCTACCTGGGAAGCTTTCCATCATAATGGCCATCATCAAAAAGTCTACAAATAATAAATACTGAAGAGGGTGTGGAGAAAAGGGAACCATCCTACACTGTTAGTGGGAATGTAAATTGATGCAGCCACTATGGAAAGCAGTATGGAGGTTCCTTAAAAAACTAAAAATAGAGCTACCATCTGATCCAGCAATCCCACTCTTGGGCATATACCCAGAAAAGATGAAAACTCTAATTCAAAAAGATACATGCACCCTTTTGTTCATATAAGCATTATTTATAATAGTCAGGACATAGAAACAATCCAGGTGCTCATCAACAGGCATTTGGCTTAAGGAGTGATAAATATATATAGGATATGTATGTATATATAGGTATATATATAGGATATGTATGTGTATAATATATACATGCAATGGAATACTATTCAGCCATATAAAGGAAAGAAATTTTGCCATTTGCTGCAACATGGTGATTCTCAATAATCTTAGCTGCCACAGAAGCCCATATTTTCATGTCTACACTGGTTAAATTGCTTCCTGTCAAAGTATCATGTTCCTGACTGGCTACATTGCAGACTTCATAGTCCTTAAAATCTTCAACATTTAGAAATGAAAGAGCTATTAGAATATACTTGGATATAATTTCTCATCTCAGTAGATGATTTAATGGCTACATGTCTCATTTAATTTTTTAAAATACGGAATTTAATGTGAGCATTCTAAGACATCTAATTACATAAAGGACAAGAATGCATTGGGCCTCAGGGTCATGGATTTAAAAGTTGTTTTTGTCATTCTGCTCTACCTCTGTGTCTGATTCTTTTTCCTATCTATTGGCTATTTCTACCACTCAGATCGACTGAGGAAAGTGGCTGCAAACCAGTTGCAAGTTTGTGTACTCTCAATTTTATCAGTTTCAGTCACCAGAAGGAGGCTGACATTAATTTTTTGGTTCCAGGTCTGTAACCCCTTGAGAAAAAAACTCATATTTACCCACATGGACCAATCAACCTTGTCCATGGGATGCGTTGGAGTTTATGAATTTGGTGACTTGCAGTGAGGTCCCACTGTAACCAGAGAGTTGATGGAGTTGAAGAGGGTGCTTGGCAGAAGAAAGCCTCTGTATCTACCATGAAATACTTTAGTCTATATCTTTCATGTAGTAGATGATGAGAATGAAGCTCAGAGAAGTGAGTGGATTGAGGCTAGTAAGAGAGCTCAAAGCAGATTCCAGGTCTCCTTAGTGCTAAGCTTGTGTCCTCTTACTCAATGGATATTTATGGAGCATTCTGTATGAGCCGGATGGGCTGCTTTCAATGGTCAGATGGTTACAACAGTGAACAGCCAAGGAAGCCCTTGTCCTTCCTCAACTGCTTCTTAGATCAAACAGGTGGTCTTCTGATCACCTTCTTCTAAACAGCTTAGTTTTTTTTTTGTTTTTGTTTTTTTAAAATCACTGCTCCTAATCTTCCTGATTGAAAACTCAAGAAAATAACCCATTCTTTCTGCCTCTTCATTGCTTTCTCACACACCATTTGATTCCGGTATTAGCTTTTCTAAAATCCACACAGAGTGATTGCTCTGAGACACACCCAGTCATAAGATACACATTTAATATACACCAGGCTTTTGAAGGAGTAGATGTTTTCATCATAGAGCAAGGATGTTGTAAGTAGAGAGGAAAAAATGAACACTTTTAGCTAGTAGTTGTGATCCTCTATTGACTACTTTTCCTCAAAGGAGGAACTTTTAAATGTACAATTGCAGATTCCTTGAGAAATTTTGGGAATGCCAAGAGGGAAAGAATATAAAGGAATCGACAGTACATGGAGCCTTGGTTTATAGTCAGACAACACACTTTTCATTTGCCAGCTCTGTGAACTTCAGAAGTTCCTTAACTTCTCTGTGCCTTAATTTTCTAACTTATAAGAACGGGGACTAGATCATCTCTATTGAAATTATTTATTATTTCTATTGTTGCCATATTCTTAAAAAGACTAGAGGAGCCAATGAAAAAGAAAATCCCTTCCAGTTTCAAAATCCTACACTTTGACAATGGCAAGTGGCTTCCCTCTGCTTTGCAAAGGTGAAACAGTGCTTACATTTTACTGTTTGTACACAGATCCTAAATGATCTAATTTATGTTAATTAAATCAACCAAATTTCTTTGAAAACAAGATGACTTTGTCTCCCAGTGCTAGCATTATAATAAGTTGCTGATGTGATTTTAAAAATACCTCTTTAGGTAGCCAAAATATCGTGAGATTTTGCATGGACTCTCTGGCCTTGCATGGAAAAATGCCAGCCCTCCAAATGCGCTCTTTTGCCCCTTTCCACGTTAGAAGGCTAAGATGTGGTATGACTATGTAATTCATACCACAGAATTCTCCACACACTTCATTCCATGAAAATTAAGAGAGCAATGGAGAGAAAAACATTTCATTTTTGTTCACTGGATGTCTCCAGTATGCCTACCTGATTCTTTTTTTCAGACGGGCTTTAATGTCTTCATTACCTGTACATATAGGTCAGTACATATTTTTTGGTCTCCTATCAGAACATTTTCATATTAAATTGTATTTTTTAAAAAAGATCTTGGATCCAGCACTTCCACACTGCCTTCTGTTCCCTTGACTACCGGAGATGGCTGTGCCTTGATGGGCCCTGGAAGGGACAGCCTGTGAAATGTGCCAGTTCCCAGAAACGGCATACAGTCTCTGTGGCCGGATCAGGACAGCCATTCCTGGAAGCAGCCACTCAGGAGTGCTACTTTTAGCAACAATAGCAGCTAAGATATGATGAACGAGTCAGAACATTGTGCTGCATCTTTTCTAAGTCTCTTGAATGAGCCACTGTTTGTGGGTGCTGATAGCTGAATACTAGTTTTCATGAAACATAACTGTCAGTGTTTTCCCCCTCAAAAGCAGCCACAGAGCAAACCTTCTGGAGTGGCATCTTGGCAATGGGCATCAAAAACCTTTGAAATATATGAAACTTATCTGAATAATTCTGCCTCTTAAGAATTTGTCCTAAGGAAATAAGTGTGTAGGATAGTGGCTGATACCTAGGAAACTTGCAATAAATGTTAGCTGTTACTATAAAGAAAAGTTATAACAGCACAGTTTATAGGGGTGGAAACTTAAATTAAACCTAGATGCACAAGACAAGGAGATTGATGAAATAAATAGTATCATGTCGATATAATATACGACAGTGTGTGTAGTTGCTAAGTTGTGTCCGATTCTTTCTGACCCCATGGACTGTAGCCTGCCAGGCTCCCCATCTATGGCATTCTCCAGGCAAGAATACTGGAGTGGGTTGCCATTTCCTCCTCCAGAATATATACTACTAGAAGTCTTTAAAAAGTATGCTAGTGGTTTCCAAATTTTGCTGTGCATCAGAATTGCCCAAGGAACATGTTAAAAACAGTTTCCCAGACCCCATCGAAACTATTCTAAAACTGGAAAGGTCAGTAGGTAAGACAGTAGTTAGGCTTCATATGAACTCAGTATATTTTATGGAAGGAATATTATTTTTTCTTAAAGCTTTATTTTCTGTATCAGAGACTTGGAAACGTATTTGATCTATTGCACAAACAATTCATCTGTTTCAAAAGGACCCATTTAAATCCTTCAGGTCACTGAAAACAGACCTGACTTGAAGCTACATCTCATTCACTGAACTTTTCTTTAAATGAACATCATTATAAAATATCTTTTCTCCAATTCATGCAATCCTTTTTCTAGATAGATAGATAGATAGATATCTGTTTGATAAACAAATAACACTTTCCTTCAAGAGGAACAGTCCATTTGGAGAAGAATTTCACATTTGGGGCTGTCTTTTCAATCTTTCTTCTCTCTGTGTTTTCATAACATCTATATGGGAATGAAAGATAGTTGGAAGCCTGTAGTTGAGTATGAAAGCATTTTGTTCCAGCCCCAAGATAAACAACTGTTTATCTGTATGGTTTCTTTCTTGCTCAAAGAAATATACACACTAAGAAAATGGCCAACTTAGAGCCTGTTATACAGAGTGAAGTAAGTCAGGAAGAGAAAAACAAATATCATGTAATAACACATATATGTTAAATCTAGAAAAATGGTACCGATGAACCTATTTGCCAGGCAGGAATAGAATAAAGACACAGACATAGAGAACAGACTTGCAGACACAGTAGGGGAAGGAGAGGGTGGGACGAATTAAGAGAGTGACTTTGAAACATGTACATTACCATCCGTAAAATAGATAGCTAGTGGGAAGTTGCTTATAACATAGGGAGCTCAATCTGGTACTCTGTAATAACCTAGAGGAGTGGAATGGGGTGGGGTTCAAGAAAAGGAGGTTCACGAAAAAAGGGACATATGTATACTTAAGGCTGATTCACATTGTTCTATGACAGAAACCAGCACAACAATAATTGTAAAGCAATTATTCTCCAATTAAAAATTAAAAGAAAATGGCCAACCATGTGAAATTAATTAAACAAGGCTATTAGACTGAGGTGGCTTCCTTTTTTTCCTTTTTTTTTCCCTTGGCCCTCCTGTGCCTGTGGCATCTTAGTTCCCCAACCAGGGATCCAGCCCATGCCATCTGCAATGGAAGCACAGAGTCTTAACCACTGGACCCCCAAGGAAGTCCCTGAGGTGGCTTTAATGCCTTAGTAGCTAGCTCCTGTAAGCAAACCCAGACTTAAACTGAAATGCCTCAAGGTTAAGAAACAGAAACCTAAGAACAACCAATCACAAACAGCCAGCTCGGCTTCACCAAATAAGGGAAACGCTCAAGTTACAGCCAATCAATAATTTCCTTGCTTTGCTTCTGCCTCTTGTCTAGAAAAGTCTTTCCACTAGCTCTTTTGATGAGGCACTCCTAACCACTTCTGGCTTGTCTCTGCCTGATTTGAGTCAATTTTTGCTCAAATAAACTCTTAAAATTTTGATAGGCCTCAGTTTATCTTTCAACAACAGGATGTGGTTTTTTTCCTCATGAACTATTACTTCAAAGATCAACATAATAGATTGTATTAAAACTGACAATTCCAAGGTGTAGGAATTCAGAGATATTCCTTGTTCTTTATCAGTATTGTTCCAAACCATGGAGATGATCCATCAGCTGACCCACCACTCATGCATTGAGTAACGCTCTGTCATGTTTTAGGAAGAGTGTTAAAGTTCTAATTTCTTATTCCTTCCCACACAGCAACTTCCCTAATAGCAGCATTTTACAATTATGTAATGCCTATCTGTGCCTGCTCTAATCACTTCACCTAGGTATTTACATATTTAGTGCTCACCCGTAAGGTGATAGCACCATGATTCAACCCTGTTTTACAGATGAAGAAATCTCACCTCAGGAAGGCTGAGGCATTTGCCTAGGATCACACAGTTTACACACACAAGGAATTCCACAAGGAATTGAACCCAAGCATTCTAAGAGTCTGCATGTGACCTCTAAGCCCAATCTTAACTGTACTGCCCTAGTACTGAATTTCTGCTTCCTCTACTGGAAAAACCTTTGGGTGGAGGAGGGAAGGTAAAGGACTGAGTGGGAAGAGGTACCTCAGGGCAAAAAGGGGAGAATTCTGAAGTTTGTAAAGTGGAACTGCGAGAGAAGTGTCTGAAATCCTGCTCAGATCTTCTTTTTTTTTTTAAAGGCATTTATTTATTTATTTTTTATTTTTATTTTTTTTTCAATTTCTCCTTTATTTATTTATTTATTTTTTCCAGTGGGTTTTGTCATACATTGACATGAATCAGCCATAGATTTACACGTATTCCCCATCCCGATCCCCCCTTCCACCTCCCTCTCCACCCGATTCCTCTAGGTCTTCCCAGTGCACCAGGACCGAGCACTTGTCTCATGCATCCCACCTGGGCTGGTGATCTGTTTCACCATAGATAATATACATGCTGTTCTTTTCCAAGGGTCTTGGGCCAATCAAGAAGATCTGAAATCTTGCTCAGATCTTCTTGATTGGCCCAAGACCCTTGGAAAAGTATTTCATTTTTTTGAACCTCAGTTTTCTATCCTGTATTTGGTCCTTCTAGTAAAATAAGATAATGTATGCATTTTATTCACAGAGAAACCTTAGCTGTCACCTACCCCCACCCCCAATGAAAAGCAAAGAAAGAAACTTGAGATCTTTGAATTAGCTAAATTGAAAAGACATGGAGTAGACTTTCCTTAGGACTGGATAACAAAACAAAGAAGAAAAGAAAAACTTAAAAAATAAATCTGGCATTTGTTAACACTGATTTCTGTAATTTCAAATATTCTTTCTTCTTTCCATTTTGTTTTTTTTTTTACTTACTCTCCTCTTCTTTCTCCTCACTGTTAATTTTTCCCTTTGTTTCTTAGTAGAATACTTTTTGTGGAGAAGGCAATGGCACCCCACTCCAGTACTCTTGCCTGGGAAATCCCATGGATGGAGGAGCCTGGTAGGCTGCGGTCTATGGGGTCGCTAAGAGTCAGACATGACTGAGTGACTTCACTTTCACGCATTGGAGAAGGAAATGGCAACCCACTCCAGTGTTCTTGCCTGGAGAATCCCAGGGATGGGGGAGCTTGGTGGGCTGACGTCTATGGGGTTGCACAGAGTCGGACATGACTGAAGTGACTTAGCAGCAGCAGCAGAATACTTTTTGAGAGTTTCCCGGGTAGCACAGTGGTAAAAAATCCACCTGCAGTGCCTGAGATGCAGGAGACTCGGGTTTGATCCCTGGCTCAGGAAGATGCCCTGCAGGAGGAGATAGCAATCCATTCCAGTATTCTTCCCTGAGAATTTCCCATGGACGGAGAAGCCTGTCAGGCTACAGTCCATGAGGTCGAAGAAAAGAGTCGGACACAACTGAGCGCGCGCACACACACACACACACACACAATACTTTTTGGAAACCTCCCGCTTTGATTCAGCTAAAAGGAAAGAAGAGTAAGTTTATACTTTGACCAGAAATCTACGGAAAGCGGAGTACCCTGGGGGCCATCCCAGCTGCAAAACAAAAGTACAAAACAAAGCTGGCTAAGTTGGGAGATGAATGTTCTAGAGGGAGGAAGAATGAGGATGACTAAAAATTGCAGATTCTTTCCAGTCTGGGATTGACTTCCCCAAGTTCTACTTTTAGCATTGGTTTATTTTACTAGAAAGTGGTCCTTTGCCTAAAACATTTTATATTTCCTTTAGTACTCCTGTAGAATCATTCAAGTTGTTTCAGGTACACATGTCTCATTTGCCATCCAAATTACTGGCTGGAATAGCAAAATGCATCTTTTCCTTTGGTTTTAACTCTGTATGTGAACAGGAAAGAATGGGCTTTTGGGGTCAAAGAGCCATGGGCTGAGCTCCCTACTTATTAAGTCACCTTCGGCAAATAATTTAACCTCTGTAACTTTGCTCATTTGGAAAGTAAGCATAAGAATAGTAACAGCCATGTAGATTTGTTTGAGATAATACACGTAAAGCACTTGCATAGGAGTGGAGCCTAAGAGATATTCATTATATAGTAGCTCCAATGATCACTTTTCAGTCTATTTTCCTTTCCCCTAAAAATACCTAAGTACTCAGTTTAACAAGGTTTTGGTCAGATGAACGATATGAATGGGAAAACAAACAAACAAACAAAAAAAACCACCATTAGGGCAAAAGATATATCACAGAAAAAAGCTTACTTCTTTCCAGGGGCTTGAAGACTTTTCATGTTCTAGGTTATATTTTAGTTGCAAACCAGAAAAGGGAGCATAAAGACATGAAAATAAATACAAAGTGATATCCTCCACAGTTGTCATCATGGTCGCTTCAGGTCACTCAGTCACTCAGTCATGTCCGACTCTTTGCGACCCCATGAATCACAGCATGCCAGGCCTCCCTGTCCATACCAGCTCCCGGAGTTTACTCAAACTCATGCCCATCGAGTCGGTGATGCCATCCAGCCATCTCATCCTCTGTCGTCCCCTTCTCCTCCTGACCCCAATCCCTCCCAGCATCAGGGTCTTTTCCAATGAGTCAGCTCTTCGCATGAGGTGGCCAAAGTACTGGAGTTTCAGCTTCAGCATCAGTCCTTCCAATGAACACCCAGGACTGATCTCCTTTAGGATGGACTGGTTGGATCTCCTTGCAGTCCAAGGGACTCTCAAGAGTCTTCTCCAACACCACAGTTCAAGCATCAATTTTTCGGCACTCAACTTTCTTCACAGTCCAACTCTCACATCCATACATGACCACTGGAAAAACCTTTATAGCCTTGACTAGACAGACCTTTGTTGGCAAAGTAATGTCTCTGCTTTTTAATATGCTATCTAGGTTGGTCATAACTTTCCTTCCAAGGAGTAAGCGTCTTTTAATTTCATGGCTGCAATCACCATCTGCAGTGATTTTGGAGCCCCCCAAAATAAAGTCTGACACTGTTTCCACTGTCTCCCTATCTATTTCCCATGAGGTGATGGGACCAGATGCCATGATCTTAGTTTTCTGAATGTTGAGCTTTAAGCTCTCCTCTTTCACTTTCATCAAGAGGCCTTTTATTTTTTTTTATTGTTATTTATCTCTGAATTTATTTTCAGAAAATCATACCACAACAATAAAGATGATCAAGAGGCTTTTTAGTTCTTCTTCATTTTCTGCCACAAGGGTGGTGTCATCTGCATATCTGAGGTTACTAATATTTCTCCCGGCAATCTTGATTCCAGCTTGTGCTTCTTCCAGCCCAGCGTTTCTCATGATGTACTCTGTATATAAGTTAAATAAGCAGGGTGAAAATATACAGCCTTAACGTACTCCTTTTCCTATTTGGAATCAGTCTATTGTTCCATGCCCAGTTCTAACTGTTGCTTCCTGACCTGCATACAGGTTTCTCAAGAGGCACGTCAGGTGGTCTGGTTTTCCCATCTCTTTCAGAATTTTCCACAGTTTATTGTGATCCACACAGTCGAAGGCTTTGGTATAGTCAATAAAGCAGAAATAGATGTTTCTCTGGAACTCTCTTGCTTTTTTGATGATCCAGCAGATATTGGCAATTTGATCTCTGGTTCCTCTGCCTTTTCTAAAAGCAGCTTGAACATCTGGAAGTTCACGGTTCACATATTGCTGAAGCCTGGCTTGGAGAATTTTGAGCATTACTTTACTAGTGTGTGAGATGAGTGCAATCGTGCAGTAGTTTGAGCATTCTTTGGGATTGCCTTTCTTAGGGATTGGAATGAAAACTGACCTTTTCCAGTCCTGTGGCCACTGCTGAGTTTTCCAAATTTGCTGGTATACTGAGTGCAGCACTTTCACAGCATCATCTTTTAGGATTTGAAATAGCTCAACTGGAATTCCATCACATCCACTAGCTTTGTTCGTAGTGATGCTTCCTAAGGCCCACTCGACTTCACATTCCAGGATGTCTGGCTCTAGGTGAGTGATCACACCATTGTGATTATCTGGGTCGTGAAGATCTTTTTTGTACAGTTCTTCTGTGTATTCTTGCCACCTCTTCTTAATATCTTCTGCTTCTGTTAGGTCCATACCATTTCTGTCCTTTATCAAACCCATCTTTGCATGAAATGTTCCCTTGGTGAGTGATCACACCATTGTGATTATCTGGGTCATGAAGATCTTTTTTGTACAGTTCTTCTGTATATTCTTGCCACCTCTTCTTAATGTCTTCTGCTTCTGTTAGGTCCAAACCATTTCTGTCCTTTATCAAACCCATCTTTGCATGAAATGTTCCCTTGGTATCTCTAATTTTCTTGAAAAGATCTCTAGTCTTTCCCATTCTCTTGTTTTCCTCTATTTCTTTTCATTGATCGCTGAGTAAGGCTTTCTTATCTCTCCTGGCTATTCTTTGGAACTCTGCATTCAGATGGGTATATCTTTCCTTTTCTCCTTTGCTTTTCGCTTCTTTTCTTTTCACAGCTATTTGTAAGGCCTCCTCAGACAACCATTTTGCCTTTTTGCATTTCTTTTCCATGGGGATGGTCTTGATCACTGTCTCCTGTACAATATCACGAACCTCCATCTATAGTTCATCAGGCTGTCTATCAGATCTAGTCCCTTAAATCTATTTCTCACCCAACTAAAAAAAAAAAAAAAATCTATTTCTCACTTCCACTGTATATTTTAAGGGATTTGATTTAGGTCATACCTGAATGGTCTGTTGGTTTTCCCTACTTTCTTCAGTTTAAGTCTGAATTTGGAAATAAGGAGTTTATGATCTGAGCCATAGTCAGCTCCTGGTCTATCATTTTTGCTGACTGTATAGAGCTTCTCCATCTTTGGCTGCAAAGAATATAATCATTCTGATTTCTGTGTTGACCATCTGGTGCTGTCCATGCATAGAGTCTTCTCTTATATTGTTGGAAGAGGGTGTTTGCTATGACCAGTGCGTTCTCTTGGCAAAACTCTTGCCCTGCTTCATTCCATACTCCAAGGCCAAATTTGCCTATTACTCCAGGTGTTTCTTGACTTCCTACTTTTGCATTCCAGTCCCCTATCATGAAAAGGACATCTTTTTTGGGTGTTAGTTCTAAAAGGTCTTGTAGGTCTTCATAGAACCATTCAACTTCAGCTTCTTCAGCATTACTGATTGGGGCATAGACTTGGATTACCATGATATTGAATGGTTTGCCTTGGAAACAAACAGAGATCATTCTCTCGTTTTTGAGATTGCATCCAAGTACTGCATTTCGGACTCTTTTGTTGACTATGATGGCTACTCCATTTCTTCTAAGGGATTCCTGCCCACAGTAGTAGATATAATGGTCATCTGAGTTAAATTCACCCATTCCAGTCCATTTTAGTTCGCTGTTTCCTATAATGTCAACATTCACTCTTGCCATCTTCTGCTTGACCACTTCCAATTTGCCTTGATTCATGGACCTAACATTCCAGGTTCCTATGCAATATTGCTCTTTACAGCATCGGACCTTTCTTCTCATGGTAGGGACATCTTATTTATATAAATAATTTTTTTTTTACAGTATCATGTGGCTTGCAGGATCTTAGTTCCCCGACCAAGGATGGAACCCCTACTCCAGCAGTGGAAGCATAGAGTCGTAACTGCTGGACCACCAGAGACTTCCCTACAGAAATAATTTTTTATTGCACTAACTATATTGATAGAATGCCATACTATTTGATAAGTTAAAAACAAAAGCAAACCAGGGCTTAGTTTCCATGAAACTAAAAAACTAATTTGAAACAGAGCAGTTTAGTCTTAGAGATTAAAAGAGTACTTAAATTTCTCCTCCTGAATTAGCAGGTTTTTGGATGGATGAGGCTACCTAGCAGGTACCTTTCTGCCTTTAGGTGACTTGTTAGTATTTTAAATATGAATTAACTAGTCATGTAGAGTGAAAATATCGACTGTGTTTATATATATGCAGCGTATGAGGGATTAAAACATGAGCAAGCCAGAGCAGTCACCTTGGAAAACAAAAATGATTGCAAATGCATCAAGCATACATGGAAATTTTGCTTTTGAGGAATGTGTTTGTGTTCATTTGTGCTTATTTTAAGACTAGAGTGGGATCAATCTGATCCTTCCTACCATGTCCTGGTTGTCGAACTCTGGGTCCATATGTATTTTCCAGGTTGTTGGTTTATTAGGTTAGGCGGATATTTATTTTCCATCTTGTGAATGACAGTCAAAATTTATGCCCCAGAGTCAGAAGCTTGGGTGAGCCATTTGCTAGGGCCCTGAAAACCACCTTTCTCTGTCACACAAGCAGTTGTTGTAATCAAATTGGCTCCATGCCTAGAGCATGCTGTGTGACTCAGTGACAGTTGCAATCAGAGCATGGAGATGGAGACAAAGACACCATAGATTAGGAAATCACGGTGACGCCGGCCGAGAGGGGTTGGGTGGTTTTATATGAGTGGAGAGTTTTTTGTTAAAGAATTTTTTCTTTAAATATCATTCATCAAAGACACATTTAATCCTGTTACTTTTTCATGAGATTTAAACAATTTTTTATCCTAGTAATACTCTGTTCAATACTGTGAGTACAGTATTGGAATACTGTAACAACCATTCAGCATTTCCAGTGATTTTAGATCCATGCTTAGTAAGGGCATATATGCTTACTTTCACTTGAATTAGATGCACTTTTTGAAGAAGCTTTGATTTTTAACATCCACCTTGGGCTAAATCCAATTCATTCTAGGGAAGACAGAATTAATTTTCAAATGATTCTTAAATCAGAAGTTCTCAAATGCTTTGAAATCCACAACATTTGCATTTTATTTAAAAATGATCAAGGACTTAGCATTTTTATCTACCCACCTAGTTGTTGATTGTTGTAAATGTACATGACAAATGATAATAGAGATATACATGTGTACCTGTTGGTCCACTTTAAGGGGAAGGTGTAAAAAACTGAGGAAGGATGAATAAGTGTGGTAAGTTGTGGTATAATACAATTTATTTCTTCTCTTTTTACAATACCAGTTATGTAGGTGGAGATAACAAGGTAGAGATACTCAGGTGACACCAGAGGCATCATCCTTAATTGTGGTTGGGTAGAACTGCTGTCCTACAGGGTAAGGATGAGAATAACCTGGAAACAGTAACAGAGGAAGGCACTAGATTCTGAAATTATATCCTCACATAAACTTCAAATATTGTCCAGAGGGGAGCAGCTCTTTCACAGTGCACTTATTGTGCTCTCGGTGTGAAATGTTCTAACAGCACCTCAACACAGAATCCCTAGGATTCTGTGTGAGGCAGATTGCAAAAGCCATTGAAAAAAATCCTGGAGAATTGTGATACAGTTTGAGGCAGATCTAACTGTATGAGGATTAGTGCTCATCACCCCTAAGTGAATAGACATTACTTGGAGAAAGAACTGGACAGGCCACTGTGTGTGATTTGGTTGCTCAGATACTTGAAATGAATAGACTATCACAATGTATGTGTGATTGGATCTATGTATGTATAGATAGATCCACTATGTGTGACTGCATCACTATGCCAGGATCTCCGAGCTCAAGAAATGTACACAGTAATAAAACTATAATTCAAAAAGATACATAGCAGCAATATTCACAGTAGCTAAGACCTGGAAACAACCTAAATGTCCATCGATAGACAAATGGATAAAGAAGGTGTGATACATATACACAACAGAATACTACTCAGGCATGAAAAGAATGAAATAATACCATTTGCAGCAACATGGATTCAACTAGCAATTATTATACTAAGTGAAGTAAGTCAGAAAAAGATAAACAAACACCATATGATGTCATGTATATGTGGAATCTAAAATATGACACAAATGAGCTTATCTATGAAACAGAAAGAGTCACAGACATAGAGAACAGACTGGTGTTGCCAAGGGGGAGGGTAGGGGAGAAGGGTGGGTTGGGAAATATCTGCCTACAGTCAACAAATATTTGTTGAGCACCTATTATGTTCTAGATGCTTCTCTAGGGTCTTGAGATACAAATATTCTGTTCATCATCTTTCATGAACAAAATAGACATGCCTGACCTTATGGAATTTATGTGTTAGTATGAGATGATAGTAAATACCAAACCTAAGGAAGAATATAGTACGGAAAAATAAAGCAGTACAGCAGAGTAAAGGGGATCAGGAGTGCTAGAGGGGAGTGCTGCAGCCTTAAACAAAGTGATCAGGGTAAGCTTCATTGAGAACCTAACATGTGAGCAGAGACTCAAAGGAAGTGAGAGTCAGACATGCGGCTTCTATAGGAAGAGCCCTTCTAGGAAGAGGGAACAGTCAGTGCAAAGGTCCTAAGGTCAGTATTATCACAAGCTTCACTGTCTTCTTGGACTTCCCTGATAGCTCATTTGGTAAAGAATCTGCCTGCAATGCAGGAGACCTGGGTTCGATCCCTGGGTTGGGAAGATCCCCTGGAGAAGGGCACAGCTATCTACTCCAGTATACTGGCCTGGAGAATTCCATGGATGTGTGTGTGAAGATGTGTGTGTGTGTGTGTGTGTGTGTGTGTGTGTGTGTGTCTGGTGTCCCATATCATTCATTTACTATATCAGTATGATGCTGCCAGGAGAAGGAAATGGCAACCCACTCCAGTATTCTTGCCTGGAGAATCCCATGGACAGAGGAGCCTGGCAGGCTACAGTCCATGTGGTCGCAAAGAGTCAGACATGACTGAGCAAATTTCACCTTCCCTTTCACTGTCTTCTTAACTAAGGAGAATGGCATTCTACTCATGGAGAGGTTATTATACTCCACTTCATGGGTTTGGGAGATAAATACGCCCTTTCCCAGCTTTCTATTCAAGGTTCATAACCCTTAATGCCTCAAATATCTGTGATTTTTGGCTCAGAAAGTGATTGTGACCAGTCTTGGCCATATTTTAAGGATCTCATTTGCCTCCTTGAACAGGTATAGCATAGGGAACCAACTCAATTATGGATACTAATTTTTTTTTGTTAGACTGAATAACTTGGGAGGGAACAACTGTTTCTAACTGCCTGCATTTATCAGCTATAAGTTGGATATAGTGTAAGGATAATTGTTATCTCCCCAGGAATTGAACTGATGAATTTGGCGGCATCATGGTGGTGGTGATGGTTTAGTCACTAAGTTGTGTCCAACTCTTATGACCCCCTGGACTGTAGCCTGCCAGGCTTCTCTGTCCATGGGATTCTCTAGGCAAGAATACTGGAGTGGGTTGCCATTTCCTTCTTCTGACAGCATCATACTGACATAGTAAATGAATGATATGGGACACACAGACACACACACATCTTCAATATGTCATTTTGATCCAAAACCTAGTCTTTGAAGATGTAAATTTTGCCTTCCAGGTAAAGTTTGAGAGATATAAATAAATATTTCATAACATCTTGAAAGAATAGAAAATGAAGAAAAATCCCTATTCTTTGTTACTCTTCAAAGTACATGTGTTGTATTGATACTAAATAGTCAATAAGCAATTTCAGATGCAGAAATGCTACCTCATACCACACAATAAACTCTAGAATAAAACATTTCTGTGGCATTGTGATAAACTGTAACCCTGCATATATTAGAATATACATACATATATATATGCATGCACATGCGCACATACACATAAAGAAAAATATTAATTCTAATGTAGGAAATGTAAATAAAAGTAAAATAAATATATACATATCCCCTTGCCCAGACAAAAATATATTATTAAGCTTCCCGGGTGGGTCAGTGGGTAAAGAATTTGCTTGCAATGCAAGAGATGCAGGAGATGTGGGTTTGATCCCTGGGTTGGAAAGATCCCCTGGAGGAGGGCATGGCAACTCACCCCATTATTCTTGCCTGGAGAATCCCATGGACAGAGCAGCCTGGTAAGCTACAGTTCATAGGGTCTCAAAGAGTTGGACATGACTGAAATGACTGAGCATGCAAACAAACCACAGAGATCATTAACAAACATATTAGGAACCTGCTGTTAGTGGATTCTGAGGCAAAGGCCCTTGCTTCACTGCAGAACTTGAATTAATTCTGCTTCTAGGAGGAGCACAATATGACAGCAACAACTATAACCACCATTATAAACTGCTTGTTATTAATACTTCCAAGGAGTATGCTAGGTGCATGGACTAGCATTATTGTATTACACAATATTGTATCATTTAACCCTATGTAGTATGTAGTATCAATAGATGATAAAGGAAGGGCTCAAAGAAGCTAAGAAACTTGTGTAAGACCTCAAAGCTATTATAGTAAATTCTAGATCAAGGATTTGAAACCAGGTATTCTGTTTCTAGGGCTGATAGGCTTCACCCCTGCAATGTGTTGCTTGAAAAGGATCTCAGGAGTAGTGTGTGAATATTGGAGTCAGAGGAGACCCAGGATTAAATCTTGTTTTTGTCTCTTATGTGCCCAGAGACTAGGCATTTAACCTTTGAGACTCAAAGGTCAGTAGTATAGACACTAATATCTATAGTATAGTATCTATAGTAGTTACTGGTATCTATAGTATAGTATCTAAGGGTATAGATAATAGTATCTTCTTTGCCAAATTGCCTTAGATTAGAGATAATATGTGCCTGCTACATGGTCACTCCTCAGTAAATGATAGTTTGATTTAACTGTTATCTCTGAGTTTAAACAGAGTCATCGAGGAAGAATGCTGAATGCTATGCCAGACTCAGAAACACCTGACTTTCCCTTTTCTCATTAACCAGGACTTCCGGTTGGCTACTTGAGAACTTGTTGCTAGAACTGACTGTAACCATTGCTAAAGGAAAGAAGACTAGGGAGTGCATGCACTTTCCGCATTTTGCACAACTCAGAAGAGGAAGCCCATTTATTTAATTTACACCAGAGCTCTTGGGCATCCTGTAAAGTCTTCCTCTGGAGGAAACAGCCAACAAGCTAATGTCCCAAAGACAGAGAAACAATTTAGCCAATTCATGAACTAAGGCTGTAGTTACAGTATACTCTTTTTGCCAAAGAGAGTAATTTGTAAGTTTAAATAGCACCAAACCAAGATTACCAATGTTAGTTGAGAACGTGCTGTTTAAGGATAAGTCAAACCATAAATTACAAAATTGAAATTTAGAGATGATTGGCATGTTCAGAAATGTTAGGATTTACATAGGAGATTTTTACAATAAAGACAGAAAATCAAACCTAAAACAAGTTGTTATCCTGAACTATAGAAGTATAAACAGGATCCAAGTTAGTGAATATTATAGTAATTTTTAAGGAAATAATATGGTCACAAAGCTGGAAGGGATTTTAAAGCTCATTTATTCACACTCCTCTTTTCCTCTTTTTTTTTTTTTTTTTAGGTGTGGAAACTGGAAACCAAAGAAAGGAAACACTGTGGCGAGGTACACACACAACAGTAAAATATTTCTCATCTCTATTTTCTCCTGGATGAGGTGATGGGGCTTAGTGAGAAGCACAGTTTATAAGAATTCTGAAAGCCAGCAGCCTTGCTAAATTTAGATTTGGTTTTTGCTTATGTAATTTTCCTTGTGTTTTCAATTATTTATATGAATATATTATTTATATATGTCTGGAACTTGTGCTTTTAGCACTCAATAAACAGGAATAATTTATAGGACTACAGAGTGCTTCCTGTCCTTACCTTTCAGAGTCTGTTCTTTTGCATTGTTAATTAATTGTTATATTTCAGCCCTGGGCAACTTCCTTTCCCAGCAGTCTTGTCATACTACATAACTAGCCAGAGAGAGCTGTGTTAGCATCTACCTTCATCTTCATACTCACATTCTGAAATCCAGGTTAATGGTCCTCTTAGTTATGTCACTAGTCCAGCCACCTACTGGGGTGTGGGGGTAAGCGGGTGGTCATGGCACGACCTAGCAGAACACTGTCTTCAGCAGACTGAGAACAGGCTGAAACAGGAAACGCTGCCAGTCCTATGCTGAATTTGTCCATGCTTCAAGTTTCTTCTTTGCCTCTGCATTTTTTTTTTTTTTTTCAAATCAAGTTCTTGACACACCTTCCTCTGCCTTCCCTCATCGCCTTTTTCCCCTCTGCTGCCCCGCACTGACCTCAGGTACCTATGTCATCCTGGCTCATGGCCACAGATATGGATTCTACCACCAGAAATGACTCCTGATTCTTTCCTCTTTCCCCACATTGTTCACTTGCCTGTGTCTGACTCTCTTCACCCCTAGTTCTCATCTTGCCTTGGATTTATCACAGGACAGAGTGATAATTGCCGGGAAGACCCAACACGCAGGTACCCCAGGGTGGTGCTCGGATGTCAAGAGGCCTCGGCAGGACAGCGCTGGGCGGGCTCGATGACCGCACAGCCTCTGAGGTGCCCCTTTCCTTCACTGCCTCCTCAGCATTTTCCAGAGCAAATACAAAGAGGCCCTTGGTTGTTACACCCTGAGCCTGGAGGATTAGCTCTCTAATCAGTTTTTAGAAGAGTAAATATAGTGAAATACATAAACTTTTCTTCCGTGGAAAGGCAAGACAAAAGTGAGATGGCCTGTATTTTTTTGCTACTGTCACTCAAAGGCATGACGCCTTTGCTTGGACTTTAGAGCAAGGTCTTTCCTAGATTCCTTCTGTCTCTTTGATGGAATCAGCAGGTGAGCAGCCCACTCACAGGCCATTTCATCTGAAGGCAAGAAACTACCTTACCATAGCCATGGGTATTCATGAGGATGCAGACCAAATCAAGGGCTTCACAGGTGGCTCAGAGGCAAAGAAGCCATCTGCCAAGGCAAGAGATGCTGATTCGATCTCTGGGTCAGGAAGATCCCGTGGAGAAGAGAATGGCAAGCCACTCCAGTATTCTTGCCTGGAAAACCCCATGCACAGAGGAGCCTGGCAGGCTACAGTCCGTGGGGGTCACAAGAGAGTTGGACATGACTTAGCCACTGAGCATGCACACAATGCAGACCAAATACCCCATCGACTTGACACGAACGGAGTACAGAAATAAAGACAAAATAATCCTTAGGAAAAAGGGCCATTGAGGGAAATTTCTCTTTGCTCTTCTCAGCATTGTCAGCAGTTTGTTTTTAAGTAAGGTACATTGTGGTCAGTCACAATACTAGACTGTCAAAATATATTGAATGGAGGATTGATGGGAGGATGAATAAGCATCTTAGTGAAAGATGTAAAACTCTGTAGACCTGCACTTGTTCACCCTGGGAATGCCTCATGGTACCTTATATATGTATCAGCGTCTTTAAAGACTTGAGGAATGCACCTGCAGATTCACCTAGTTCCATGAGCCTGACTGGCCACTCCCTCAGCTGTCTGGAGCCTCCTTTTGGAGGGGTATTTATTCTCTAGCACACTTCCAAGGATAGAGGCCAGAAAGTTCTAGTGCACTATGGGGCCAACTATGTGTCCAGGAAATTCCACCCAATCCTAGCTGATTAGGTCAAGTAGGCAGTAGTTAGCTGTGTTAGAGGTGAAGGGGAAGATTCTAAGAAAGATACTGTTAATATAAATGCCCCGGGGCAGAGTGTTGTCATAAATTCATCTGGCTACAAAATGTATATTAGCTCCATATTTAAAACATCTTAAATTTTCAGGGTGACTTGTCCTTATTATAAAAAATGCAAAAAGTACAGATGAATGAAAGTAAAGCCCCCACCTGTGTGACACATTATTCCCACACCTTGAGTAAGCACAGCTAAGCGTTTCTTGTTTATCTTTTCAGGAGTGTTTAATCATGACTAACTGGTATATCGAATGGGCTCGACTAAATGGGGTAAAATCAGAAAAGTAGTTTTCTTCTTCCTCTAACCCAAACACTTCAGAGTCATTCTCCAGATCTCTGCACCACCCTTGGACAATACCTTGGGCAGACCCTGTCACTTTTACAAATACATCTAGATGTTAAAAACAGGGTGTTTGTGTGTGTGTTTAAATGTATTTAAAAGGCCAGTCTGGATCTCCCTAGTGGTACAGTGGTTATGAATCCACCTGCCGATGCAGGGGACATGGGTTCCACCCCTGGACCAGGAAGATCTCACATGTTGTGAGGCAACGAAGCCCCTGCGAAACAGCTCCTGAAGGGGGGCACGCACAGTAGGGCTCCTACTCCAACCGTAGGAGAAGCTGCGGCAGTGAGAAACCTGGGCACGGGAAGCACTGCAACGAGAGTGGAGCCCTCCACTGTACTGGATGCCAATTCGGATGATTTCGATGCCAATATGATCCAAATCAAAAGTTCCTTCTCACATCGAGTTTAAAATCTCCCCCCTTCCTGGGGCTTGGGCCTGATCTTGGCTCAGAAAACTGCAGGTAGAAACAGGAGGGTGCGCGCTGGCTTTCCCTCCGGTAAAGAGCTTTTCATTCCCGGATTCCGGCACTCGACCCTGCAGTCCCCGCCCCTCCAGGAGCAGGCTGCGGAGGCGGAGGCGGATCCGAGGCAAAGGACAGGACTTGCTCAAAGCGTGGTATGTAATCAGAAATCTAAACCCTCCGGTGGTGGATGCCTACTGCTGGCTTTTTCTTACATCAAGTAGTTTTGTGGGTTTTCAGAGACTTCTGCCCAATCAGGGACCCTGCTCTCTGTTCTCTGAACTGTTCCTGCGGTGGGAGATGCTCCCTCTCAGCCTCGCCTCTCACGAATCTCCTTCAAGAGCAGTCTTGTGATTCCTCTCCTTTCTCAGAAGATTACTGCTGGAATTATCTTGCCCCAGCAGGCAGAGCTCTGGGGCAAGATCTTTTCAAGATGGCACTAGCCTGACTGACTTCCAGATAGCCTAGCTCATGCGAAAATTTAGCATCTTTGCCCCACCAAACCCTGGAAAAATGGCTATTCCCTCTGCAGCCCGCTGTCATTGCTCTGCCATTACAGGTCATGCTACGCAATCCCTGACTTTTACCCTTCTCCAGGCGGGAGGCAGACACCTCATTCTGTGCTCCTGAGTTCCAGGGAACACAGATTAAGTTCACCCAAGAGCTCTCTGACCACATTCTGTTATAAGAGCAGTGTGAAGGGGTCCCTCTGAATTTCTGCAGATTGACAAGCAACGAGATGAGGCAGATGCTTTTTCACCTTTTGGTGAGCTTGCCATTTTCTTAGGTTTTCTCTTTCTTTCTCTCTTCTTGGCATTCCATTCAGCCTCCCTCATGAGGAAGGGAATCCCATGGAACTATAATGCTGTCCGACCAGTGCACACCTTTTTTCTTCCTCACTCTGATCATCCTTTGGACTGAAGGTGGGTGAAGAGCTAAGTCAAAGTATAAATTTTTGTATACTTTTAAGTAAGTTCTGAATGAATAATATTGCTATTTAAAATATGGGGGAACATATTGCTTACTATTATTAATGTTGAAACCTCAGCCCAGATTGATACAGCAGAAAGTCCATTTAAGCAACACACACACACACACACACACTTCTAAATACTACAGATCCTTTCTTGACCTCAAATGGAAGTATACTGTTTATTGTTCTAGAGTTTGTTTTCTTAAGAATAAATCTCCAACAATTTGTATCATACGTCAGTACAATTCACTAGAGTATTGCATCACTTGACCATCTCCAGATTTCTGTTATGGCAATACTAAAGCAGAGTCTCTGTATACTTTTGGGGACATATCTGCAGAACAAATTCCTGGAAGAGTCACTTTGAATCACAAATAAAATTTGAATATATATTGCCAATTTGCTAACTTTTTATCAATTTTTATTCTAATGATTAGAAATATGGAATGCCAAATGTATATATTACATATGTGTATATATACATGTGGGCCTCCCAGGTGGCACTACAGGTAAAGAACCCATCTATCAGTGCAGGTTACATAAGAGACACCAGTTCTATTCCTGCATAGAGAAGATCCCCTGGAGAAGGGCAAGGCAACCAACTCCAGTATTCTTGCCTGGAGAATCCCATGGAGGGAAGAGCCTGACAGGCTATAGTCCATAGGGTTGCAAAGAGTTGGACACAACTGAAGCGATTTAGCATGCATATATCCATATGTATATGATTTTGGTTTAGGTTTCTTTAATTATGAGCGTGGTAGAACATCTTTCCATACATTTATTGGCCTTTTGAATCTTTTTTCTGAATTGCCTTTTCATTTCCTTTGCTCATTTTGATATTCATAATTTTCATATCTTTTTTTTAAAGAGGACTTTGTATGTTGAGGACATTTGACTGTTCTGACATGTGAATGAAACATTGTCTCTTGTTGTTTAATATATTGACTCTGTATATCTTGAATGTTTTTCTATAAAGCAGTTTTCCAATTTTATGTAGTAATTCCATCCATGTTTTCCTTTGTGGCATCTGGATTTCATGACATCCTTAGAGAGGCTCCAAAGTTCTAAAAATATTCCCCCATTTTATTCTAGGGTTTTCATTACATCATTTTTTTTTAACTTTTAAATTATTGATCTTTGTGGAATATATTTTAGGGTAAAGTGTGAGCTTTTTTTTTTACATCTAACAAAGCAAACTCTTTACTTCCCAAACTTTTCTAATTTCTCTTTCTCTCAATTCACATCTCTGGATGAAAATCTAAGTCAGAGTCCTCTTTTAAACACGGAGCTTCTCACATAGTTAAACACAAAGGTAAATAAATAAGAAAAGCAAAACAGTTTTGTTTTAAATGATCCCTACTGCTTACTTTCCAGGATTCTTAGCCTGACTTCTTTGAGCATTGGTCTCTTAGACCAGTACTTATTTTCATGGCACTTACAGTGTATTTCAAATCCAGCAGTGAAAGAGGCAAGAACATTTGCTCCTTCCCATTTTTACAGGAGAAGAGAAGTAACAGGCCCAAGGTCACAGAGCAGTTTAGGGTGTTGAAATCTAAGGTTCCGAGCCATCTAGCCTGTTGCAGTAATCAGCAGACATCATGTACAAAGCGCAGGTAGAAAGCATTCTTCTGATTGCATCATTCACTAAATTATATAATCTCCAACAAAAACAGCCAGAGGGCAGTGGACAGGGTAAAGCTCAGCCCATTGAAATGTGCAGATGTTTCAGTGAATTGGGAAAATGGCCTGCTCATAGAGATCATATATAATATTTGACAACGTGAGTCAGACTTGGGCATTATTCAGGGTTAATCTTATCCCCTTAATGAAATAGCTGATTGTTTTGACTTGTTCCTCTCTGCCTGTTCCAAGTTGCCTGACAGTGTGTTGTAGAGACAGTCTTGCTACTCTGAAGCTCTATGCTCAAGTGCTGAATTACGGAATCCATTAAGAAGTTCAGAAGATCTGTTTGGAGAGGCAGGAATCCAGTAAAGCTTCTAATTTTTCCATGATGACTGATGGATTTGGAGCAGTCTTAAGGGGTGGCTGTATAATGCTAAGTGTTTAGTGTGTGCCGGCTTTGTCACCTCGCATGAACTCTGTAACTACCTTTTATTCCAACCTCATCCTCTCAGGCTGCCTCCGAGGGAAGGAGAAATTTCTGACTTTGGAAGTTTGAGAGAGACCAGAGAGAAGGTGGGCAGAAGAGGGGGAGGGGGGGTGGGCAGGGAGGCACCAGAGAAAACCTGCCTGTGTCTTAAGTATCTGGCAGATTCCCTAAGTTTCATAGGCCATTGGACTTCTTCCAGAAACGTTGTTTTGCAAAGGGCGTGTGGAGTAGCGCAGGCCCTCTGGTGAACAGGCTACTCCTTTCCAGCAACAGGATATGGGAGAGTTCAGCCCCAGGGAGATCACTGTGTCCAAAATGGTGGGGAGAAGTCGGAAATGGTCTCTGTCTGACCAGCTGCTATTTTCTCTAAATGCAAGTGGCCCCAGGGATCGGCCCCGGCACCTCGTAATACTGGGAGACTGTGTTTAATCCCAGGTGTCTGAAGCTCTTCAGTTAGTCTGTGGTTCGTGCGGTCAGCGCTGACAGCACCAGCTCAGTTAGAGTTACAGGCAGCGATTGTGCTTGTCATAGAAATGGTTCATTCCTTGATGTGCTTTCAAGTGCTGTGTGCTGTGAATCCTGTTGGCAAGAAAACCATCCTCCACCCTAGCACTTAGTTAATAAATATGGCTTGAAAAGAAGCCAAAAATGCATATGTTTGCTGTGCTGTTAGATTCCTCCTTGAAAGGGAAAAGCTCTTCTGAGTGTGATGCACAAAAGATCCTATTAATTAGGAAAACTTATAATGTTTCCCTATAGAATAAAGAAAACAGAATAGCCTACACTGCTACTCCCCTGCTTCCTTGGTTGGACAAAGTTTATTGCTCTCGCTTCTAGAAAAGAAATGGCTGCTCTGACCCCGTGGTTGTCTCTCTTATCCTTGCACTGTGCACACACAACTATTCATTAATGTCAACAAGACTTATGAGTGCATATCCGCTGGCGTGGAGGCAAGGGGACTAGATCCCAAAGTCAACATCTTTGCGATACATTCCAAGATGAAAATGATCAAAGTCCCATTAGTCTTCAATGACTAACAGAAGACAAAGTAGAGCATTCTACACACAGGACACAGGTTACAGAAAAAGCAAAAGATTTTAAAGTTTTTCCTCCCTGAATTGTGTTCAGATGTGCACCAGTTTTTAAAACATTTGAAGTCAAACTCACCCCCCAGGTATCGTAGGATAGGGTCATCAGAGCTTGTTTGGAGATAGAATTTCTAGAAAAAATTTTAAGCTTCCAGGAAGCTGAAGGAGAAAAGAGCAGCCACCCAGGCAGAAGCCAGGTGTTGAGGATTCTGAAATGCACATGAGGGAATATAGTCAGAGGAGGAGATGTGTTGGATGACGGAGTTAGGGAGGGCCCTTTGTGCCCCCAAGGAGACAGAGGAATTTCTTAGCTCCTTTCTGCCTTGATGAGTATGTGGTTACACTGGGGAGGGTTCTTAAGAAGACTTAGTCTCAATTCTAAGAACAGTTCCTTCAGAAGCTCTTCTTATTCAGAGTGATGGTACCCTCCTTTTAGCGCTGTTTCATTGTACTGTGTATTCTGTGCCCTTCAGACTCATACCCTCTGTTCTCTGAGCTGAGCCCTGTGAGGCTGATGTCTAGGGACTAATCCACTTGGGCTTCCTTGCCTCTGGCTTCTGGGTTTGGCTGACGGGAGGGACTGGCCAAGGAGGCAGAGGGCAACAGGAAGGAGAGGTGAATCTACCTATTCCCCATCATCCTTCCTGCCAGACCTCAGGTTATCAGTGGTTCTGTTCTTTTTGTTTTTTCTTAATATAAATACATATATATATATTTTACTGAAGTATAGTTAACTTACAGTATTTCAGCTGTACAGCAAGGTTATTCAGCTGTACATATATACATATTATTTTTGAAATTATTTTCCATTATAGGTTATTTTAAGATATTGACTATAGGTCCCTGTGCTATCATCAACCTTTGTTGCTTCTTGCATATTTATTTTTTAATTAGAAATCTAGCAGTCTATTCATACTAAGTAAAACAAGTGGAATCAAAATGTCATAAACTTTTCAGTTAGGCAAAATTTTGTGTTTTCTAAAATATATGTTATACATAGTATTTATACATATGTATACAAAAGCTTTTCTACTGTGTTTGATAAAGGCTTGAGAAAGAATGTAAAAAAAGAGATGGAGAGATTGGAAAACATAGAGGCAAAATTTTGTGTTTTCTAAAATATATGTTATACATAGTATTTATACATATGTATACAAAAGCTTTTCTACTGTGTTTGATAAAGGCTTGAGAAAGAATGTAAAAAAAGAGATGGAGAGATTGGAAAACATAGACTAAATGAAATGGGAGCACTGAATATGAAATAGAAAAAGTGAAACAAGCTAGACAAAAGTAAAAGTTGTGTTCTATTAGAAAAGGCCACAGTTCCTATTGGGACCCTTTCCTATAACACAGATCTCACCAGATCCAGCAAACACAATAACCCCTTGCTGCCCAGGCCTGGGGTTGCTGGCCCAGGGATGCCTCACTGTCCTTTGTTGACTTTCCTTGGCCAGTTACTCTTTTATACTCTTCATTTTCTGCTAAAATGATGGTGTACATCTGTCCACATTAGTAAAGTTGTTTAGAACAGATAGCAAGCAACCAGCCCCTCATATGGGTCCAACAATTATATCTTATAGTGCCGTGGGCTCCTGGTAGTCATTCCACCTTTGGAGATGTGGTTCCCAGACCCTCATGTTAAACTGTCATTCCTTGCTGTGTTTGGCCTTCATCCTCTGGCCAAGCTAGCTGTTAAGTGGCAACCCTGGCCTATCTGCTCTAACTCTTTCTTTGCTCTGGATAATTTGAGTAAGTGGTTCCTATTGAGGCACATCCTGTGCTGAGCTCTTTGCCTAAATACTTCATTTAATCTTCACAGCAAATAGTTATGATCTTTATCCTCATTTCACAAACTAGAAGACTGAAGCTGAAGAAAAGTTGTTGGAGTTCCCACAGCTGGGAAGAGCAGGGATTCAAATCCCGTTCCACTCTAAAGGCACTAAGCTCTGCACTTGCCAATTTAATCTCCTGGCTTGGTTCTCAGAGTTCACTATAAACGCATGTCCCATTTCTATGTACACTGGTGTTTCCCTTTTATTTTCTAAACCATGGGGGTATTCTAGCCATTCAGATTGGTCAGTGGCTTTCGAGTCCTGGCCCATCTTCTGGTCCTCCCAATTATGAATGTGATCTCTGTCTGCCTCTTCTAGGGCTGCTATAGCAAAATACAACAGACTGGGCAGCTTCAACAATAGACATTTATATCTCTTACTTCTGGAGGCTGGGAATTCCAATATCAAGGTGCTGGCTTGATAGGTTTCATTCTGTGGCCTTGTCTCTTGGTTTGTAGGTGGTTACCATCTCTCTGTGCTCACATGGCCTCTTCTTTATGTCCATTCACAGAGAGAGACCTCTGCTGTCTCTTCTTATAAGGACGCCAAGGTACGAGGATTAGGACCTCATTTAACCTTTATCACCTCCTTAAAGACTCTGCAGACTTCAGACTTAAAGGCTATATCTACAGATACAGGACTTCAGCATATGAGTTTGGAGGAGAAACAGTTCAGATCATGATAGCCTTTCTCCCTTGGAACGTGGACTTTGCATTGATTCCTGATTTGCTGCTATTGTTCAGTTGCTAGGTCATGTCTGCCTCTTTGTGACATCCTAGACTGCAACCTCATGGACTGTAGCACGCCAGGCCTTCCTGACCCTTACAATCTCCCAGAGCTTGCCCAAGTTCATGTCTGTTAAATTGGCGATGCTATCCAACCATCTCATCCTCCGATCCATCATGTCAAAAACAAATGTCAGACCTCCCTGTAGGAAATAAGTCCCTTTCTCTCATACCCACAAGGTAATAAATCTTTTCAAATTCTTATAAATAGGTGTAAAATGGTTTAAAAAAATATAGCAGGATTTGGAAATATCTAAATCAAACTCAATTTAAACTAAACATACATCATGAGGATCTTGACAGATTACTTACAGTTAAAGCATTCTGTCCTATCTTCAGGTAGAACAACATTATGTCACCCTGGTAAGGTGTGGTCTGTATTATAAATAATCATTCTATGTTGAATTTACACATTTATGAAGTGGCCAGTGATTACTTCTACAACATGAAGAGGGTATGGAAACAAGAACAGACAGTCATGGATAAAAATTTATTGGAAGTGTTTCATTAAGGGGAGGAGAGAATGGAAAGCTGTGTTGTGGGGGGTGAATGAAATGTCTCTCCTTTGACAAATAATTTTTGTGATCAATCATAGGATGAAAAAAGTGATCACATAAGTAGTTCACTTCCCTGTTCTCTTCCTCTACCTTTCCATTCCCTTGAGTCTGATTGGTTTCTTTGTTTTTGCTCAGTTCTACCTCTATAGAAGGACAGACAGTTGCTGTCTAGAGTGGTATAAGTTGGTGTTAGATGGTTCCTCAGGTCAAGTTGGCACTTGGTGATGAAGCCTCTGCAAACTTCAGGTTGTCTCAACTTCTAAATAACTGGATAATCTGGTGGAAATACTGTATCTCTGCAGAAGAGCAATTCATCACTTTGTTTGGAAAAAGAAAATCAGTATTTTTTTACACATAGTGAAAAAAAGTTATAGAACATTATTTAGATCAATCTGCCATTTATATTATCTTTAGGTTGGCTTGTGTAGTTACACGGTTTGTGTCAACACAAATGAGTCTGTGTTTTGTTATCACGTACACTATAGAAAGGAAATCAGAGTAACACTAGTGGTGCCAGCTCTTGGAGTGAGGGGCACACCTCGGAGCAGGCAGTCCAAACCATTTTTGTTTCTCCCAAGTTCTGGGTGTGTTTTAAACTGAAATGGTAAAAGTAAGAAACAGTTTGGGGGTTCTGAATAGTAACAGGTCTGGGGGCCACTGATTCTTGGGATGTGTGAGGAAAAATTCTTGATGAGACACTTCGATATTTAGCACACTGGTGTGTCCTCATATTACTGGTATGGAAAATCATGGTCTATCTTCACTCTGAGCTTTTCGGGAAGCAGGGTCCACAGTCTGTCTCAGACACCCTTTTTCATTTACAATTTTTTCAATATCACACAGATCCTCCTAACTCCAATCACTTATGCTAAGCCTAATCCCATTGCCTTTTGTTTTTTGGTCACACTGCATGGCACATGGGATCCTAGATTCCCGATATCCCCTGCATTGGAAGCATGGAGTCTTAACCACTAGAACTCTAGGGAAGTCCTTAAGCCCATCGTCTTTTGTTCTATTTAGAGTAAAGCTAGGACTTCCCTGGAGCAGTGGATAGGAGTCTGCCTGCCAATGCAGGGGACACCAGTTCAATCCCTGATTCAGGACGATTCCACATGCTGCTCTGGCTAGGCACATAAGCCACAACTACTGAGCCCGCACGCTGCAACTACTGAAGCCCATGTGCCTAGAGGCTGTGCTCCACAACAAGAGAAGCCACTGCAGTGAGAAGCCTGCTCACCTCAGTGAAGAGTACCCCCCAACTCGCTGCAACTAGAGAAAGTCCATGCAAAAGCAACGAAGACCCAGTGCAGCCTCCCCCCAGAAATATAATGAAGCTAAAAATCAGCTGGTCTGCAGAATGATCCATATTACTGAAAACTTTCTCTTCCCTTTATTAAATATGCTGCCCCTTTGAATTATAAAAATACAAAAAAAATGGGTGCAGCATTAGATTAAATGTCTTCAGAGTCCCTTATACCCTGTGCATTCTCTGTTCTTGATTATCTTCTTGAATAAGGGGATATATGAACAAAAAACCAGAGCCTGC
The DNA here is from genome assembly GCF_033118175.1 of Dama dama. Taxonomy (NCBI): domain Eukaryota; kingdom Metazoa; phylum Chordata; class Mammalia; order Artiodactyla; family Cervidae; genus Dama; species Dama dama. The sequence continues at coordinate 68,055,599 of NC_083692.1, forward strand.
CATTTTTTTCTTCATGAGCAGCAGGGAGGGGTTTTTGTGAATTAAAAAGTAAAATGCTAATGCCAAGGGGAATTTTTGACTTGGTACTACAGATGCTCCCTGGAGGAAATGGCAACTTACTCCAGTAGTCTTGCCTGGAAAATCCCATAGGCAGAGGAGCTTGGTGGGCTACAGTCCCTGGGGTCGCAGAGTTGGATGTGCCTGAAGTGACTGAGCATGCATGCATCACAGATGCAGTCCACGTGATTAAACTATAATGTGTAACTCTCATTTCTTCACACAAGCACAAAAGTATCACAGGGAAGCTACTTATGATAAGTCTCCCCCCCCCCCCCCCTCAACTTCCTTTTCTTTTTTAATGAGAGTGTGGGGGAAGAGTTTCAGCTCTTAGATGTTGGCCTTTATAACTTCCTTGTTGAAATTGTGAAGTTTCAAAGCTAGTATTTCCCTGAGGGAATTTCCTTGACAAACCAAACAGTTATTGCCTTATTCTTTCAGAGTGGGAAGCTCTTAAGATGGGAGGTCCCTCAACCATACCCCTTCACAGGACATCTGACCACCTCACTCTGGAACATGGGACATATGGGGCCTGTGGTGGGTGGGAATCCTGGGGACTACAAAGACCATTGTGCCTCTTCTAAAACTTTGCTATGTCTGTTCAGAAACTGTCTTGATCAAGCTGGTGTCCCTGTAAAGAGATGCCATGAGAATCTATGGAAGTAAATACATTTTGGGAGTAGATCCCAAGAATACTGGGATGAAACAATTAACTCTCCAAAAACCAGAAGGGTCAAAACCTCATTCCTTCACCTGTACCAACAGGCCCTTGTGAATTTTATGTGTCAACTTGGCTAGGCTACGGTACTCATATATTTGCTCAAAAACTACTCCAGCTATTTCTGTAATGGTGCTATTTACATGAGATCAACATTTAAGTCTATAGATGTTAAAGAAAGCAGATCACCCTCAAAGCAAGCATGCACCTTTCCTTTGTGTTTTGTGTGTTAGTCACTCAGTCCAGTCTGACTCTTTGCAACCCCATGGATTGGGCCCACCAGGCTCCTCTGTTCATGGAATTCTCCAGGCAAGAATACTGGAGTGGATAGCCCTTTCCTTCTCTAGGAGATCTTCCCGACCCAGGGATCAAATGCAAGTCTCCTGCACTGCAGGCAGTCTTTACCATCTGAGCCACCAGGGAAGCCACCTTTCCTTTGTCATTTGGTAACTCTACCTTTTTACTTTTATTTAGGTCCTTATCAGATTCAAGCTTGACTATTGACCGTAGACTTCACAGGGTTGACACTACATCTGTAGTTTCAACGCTTATGTGCTTGGCACACAGAAAACACCCCATACCCCCCATACTGATTGAATAAATGAGTGAATCCTATCCCTTATAAATGAAGTGTTATTTTCACAGGTTTGTAGATGAGGGGACTAAGGCCCATTAGTACGCCCTTGGTCATGCAGTGGTAAAACTGATATTTCACCCTAGTTCTGTTGACTCAGAGCCCATGCCCTTTCCACCACACCAATCTGCCTTTCTCAGCAGCCTGCAGAAACCAAGGGCAAAATGATTTCAAGGAAACACTCCCATCTGTGAACTTCCCTTATTGCTTCATCTCTAAAAACACACCCCGTTTCTTGACACCACTAAGAGAAATGAGAAATCTGTGTGTTACAGATTGGAACCAAACAGAGTAATTGTCTGGAAACCAGGGTACCCGTTGCTGCCAACGACCTTGCATCAGAGTGAAGTGTATCACTTGAGGGTGAGAGTAAGCATGTGAAAGGTTTTCTTTAGGTCCAGATTGTAGAGGGTGAAGAAAATCGCAGGACGGAGAGAATCAGACAAAATGCATAATGTCTTCACATGTCACAAAATGGAGATTAAAATCACATATCTCAAATTTCTAGGCAACTCAAAAGTGTTTTAGATATAATTCTAAAGGACCAAGCAATTGATTTTAACTGGTTCCTGAATAGCAATACTGAACCCAGTCCTGGTTGTCAGGTAGATAATCCCATTTCATTTTAGAAACACAGCAGCTAAAGAATTATGCAACCTTCCTTGGGTATCATGTAATAAGCAGACAGCTCAGACAGGGAAACTTGCAAAAATCTAATCAAAACAGCCTTACAATACTGTCTCCTGAATTTCAGACCCACAGGGCAGTTTCACAGCCAAGTCTGAAAGACTTGAAAAAACAGGGTTAGATGGGAAGTGCTGACACAAGCCCAGCAGAGAGAATGGCCTTACTATAGTGCTGCAACAATCTGAGGGAAAAAAAAGAATATTTTCTTGGTGTGCATTAATCTTCAAGCTGCTTCTACGTGACTTGAGAATATGCCCCTGAAATTGACATAACTTGGCCATATAAATCGTGTGTACATTTCTGGTGAATAGGGCCCTTGATCACATTCCTACCAATTATGCTGTTCTCAAAAAGATCTGAACTAAGTCCTAACATGTTAAGAATGCTCGGGGGAAAAAAACAACAACAGTGGAGAATTTTGCTTCTCTATTATAAAAATAGAAGGAGGAGGGGCTTAAGGCAATGGCAAGTTAAGACCTTTTTCAGGCAAAGTAAACTGATAGACACGTTATTAGTTGAACTTTGGGTTAACTTGATGGCAAAGAACTTCAGGTTCTTAAAAAAAAATCATTTGGGTAATATCTGTGTTCCTACAGGATTTGGTTTTTCTCTCTTGGCATTTACCTTATCCTGGGCTGAATAACAGACATTTGTGTTTTGTTTTATTTGCCATATCTGTATTCTTACCCCCAACCCTTTAGACTTGAGTTGCTAAAGGACAGGAAAGATGTTTTACTCTTTTCATCCCATACAGCACTCAGTAAAATGCAGTGAACATAGCAAATGCAAAATATGTGCTAACTCACTTTAATACTGTTCAGTAACTGGCAACCTGTAGAGAGTGAGATGCAGGTAGAGGAGATGTATCTTGGCAGATAAAATAATGATGACTCTTGAAATTGATAGAGCCACCTGGGTCTGAGATTCTTTGTGTGTTGTATTATTAGCCTCTTGAGCACTAGTGCTCTTAACTTGGGCCAGGTCTTCTGTCAAACCAAATTGGCAGCATTGTTTTCCCTTTAAAGAAGCACTTAGAGCCGCCAGTAACAATGGTTACCATCATAAGGGCTTTGCACTTTTGCAAATTTAATTTGAACCCTAGTTTTGCCCATCCCTGCTGTATGACCTTGGGCAAATTTCTTCATCTCTGTAAAGGAAATGGTCTAGACGAATTTCAAATTCCTATGGCTGACGGGTGTTCCATGTGATGGTACCATGCATTTGTGTGGGTGAGCTGGGTTCATTTAAAGACACCAAGAACAAGAACAATTAGAAACCATAATCCATCTCTTGGGCACAGCAGGGAGTCTTGAGCAGAGTAAGATTTATAGTTTGGTCTACAACTTTGGAATTATTTGTTATTTTATCTGGGAAAGTACAATAGATGCTAGCAATCAGCTGCTATGCCTGGATCAGGAAACCCTTCTCATTTCTTGAAGGTTTGTGGCAATTCTGCACATGCACTGTCTCTAATCCTGAAACTCTACTCCTGAGGCTGCTGCTGGGAATCCCAGTGTCCTTTCCAAGCCCTTAAACTGTAAAAGAGCTATGGAAACCCCCAGATGTTGCTTCCTCCATGTTGACCTATGATAGGAAACTACCGTGCTATATACCCTTCTAGGGGCTTCCCAGGTGGCGCTAGTAGTAAAGAACCTGCCTTCCAATGCAGGAGATGTAAGAGACTAGGGTTCGATCCTTAGGTCAGGAAGATCCCCTGGAGGAGGGCATGGCAACCCGCTCCAGTATTCTTGCCTGGGGAATCCCATGAATAGAGGAGCCCTTCTAGGCTTTTTAGGACTGGGGAAAGGGAATTAACTGACTTTTCTGAAAAGTCCATGTGAATCATTCTATAAGTTTGAGATTAGATTAGATCTTGGCATTTCACACCCTATGTTGTACCCTATGCAGTTTAGCATTCTGTATATACTGATACAGTTGATAAAGTGTCCCCAGTGGCACTTTAGATATGGTGGTTGCTCCTGGAAAGATATTGTCCTCCTTTTATAGACAGTTCAAAAGGAGATTTGGAGTGAACCTTCTTGCCCAAGGCCATGTAGAGTGTGTACAGTGGCGGCAGGAGTCTCAGGATTTCAAGTCTAATTGGTCTGATGTTTCTGAAGAGTCTTCTCATGATTGGAAAGTGAGAAAGCTGCGACATGGCAAAGCCATTCCATTTTTTACTCTTTCTGAAATGGGTTGCATCATCTGACCCTCTTAAAGTAAGTGTACTTAAAAAAAATTAATGGGGATGTTTATCACAAAGGATGCAGCATTTTAAAAACACTGCGTGATTCAGTGAATCATTTCAGAGATGACTTACGTAACAAGGATTTCCCTCCAGCCATACCAGTCATGGGATAGAGCTGGGATGTCCTACTGCAGCAAATTGATTTTCTGCTCCCCTTGCCCGTGCCCTGTGGGAACTAGCAACTCAATCTGATTCCTCCCTCTGCTCAGACAGGGGAGGGGAATCCCTGTAGGGTGCGTGTCTTAGGAACTGCTGTCTCTCCTACACATTTCCTCTCTGGGTCTGGCAACGCCAGTGTTTCCTGACCCAGCCACAGGCCATAGACCATGTTCCAGTCTTGCCTGTCCCGTCTCACATGCCTAAATATTCCACATGCCAACGCAGAATGCTTTTCTCTTCTCCATTTCCAGCAGGTGTGGCCATTTTCTCTGCTGCAGAAGGCAAAGAGGATGACTGACTCTCTGTGCAAGAGTCTTTCTTAGGGATTCTTGCATTCCACGTCAACCAGTCCCACCCAGCTCTCCTCTTGAGGAATGGGGTCCCTAAGACCATGCTGGCCCGCCCTTCTTTCTTCCCTTCAGGGCAGTCTCAGGGCCTCTTCCCCCAATTATTTCTTCCCACCTCCATGAACAGATTCTTTCCCAAACAAACCCAGCAAATAGGGGGCAGGGGATATGGGTGCAGGTGGCCTTTGTTACATTTGTTTGAAAGAGGAGGGATCCAGGACACCAGTACACAAAATAAAGAAACTATTCAGACATATATTTAACCTTAACTCTGGTTCCCTATTAGGTTTTTGTTTTTAATTAGTAAATTTTATGTTTTAGAAAAGTTTCAAATTAAAAACAAAAACCTAATAGGGAACCAGAGGAGCTAGTACAGAGAATTACCATATACCACCTCTCCCCACTCTGTGAGGTTGGAAGTGCTCAGTTTTGGAATTTATGTTTTGCTGAAAGAATAAACATGGTCATGCAAGTAAGCACAACATTTCTAAGCTGCCGAAGCACAGAGTGATGTGCAGGGAAGTGAATAAAGTCAGCATTCTAAGTAGATCATTTATCATCTTGGCCCACAGCTTATTTATAAAGGCAAATTACTAAATGTCCTAATTGCAGGGCATTTTCAATTATTTGGGCTTCTCTGATAGCTCAGTTGGTAAAGTCCACCTGCAATGCAGGAGACTCCAGTTTGATTCCTGGCTTGGGAAGATCCACTGGAGAAGGGGTAGGCTTGGGTTTCCTTTGTGGCTCAGCCGGTAAAGAATCTGCCTGCAATTTGGTAGACCTGGGTTCAGTCCTTGGGTTGGGAAGATCCTCTGGAGAAGCAAAAGACTACACACTCCAGTATTCTGGCCTAGAGAATTCCATAGACTGTATAGTCCATGGGGCGTAAAGAGTTGGACATGACTGAGTGACTTTCACTTCACTTTCAATTATTCAATATGAAGTACAATTAGTGAAGAATGTTTATTTTATAGCTTAACATATTTTCGTTTTAGTTTAAAGACCTAATATAGTTGAGTAGTATTTTGACAATAACTAGAATTTTCTAATTGCTTATCTCCTTTTGTAGTTGCTTCTTTACTGGGTTCCAGTTCTGGTGCAGCCCGTTTGTCCAGGACCACAAATTGATTCCTAAAAGCTACCTGCGGTTGAAGTATGGTGCAGAGTCGGGGCTCCATTAACTGTAGCTGTATTTTCTGCAGCTAAATCCCTGAAGCCTTTAAAGGGCCAGGGAGTTTGAAGTCTTCTCTAATGACCCAGTAATGGTTGAAAAAGCTTGTTGAAAAGGTTGTAAATATTTGTTGATTGATTTTCGACAGGAAAAAAAGGGCTTTTACTCCTCCATCGTGCCTGAGAGGAGGGTGAGGGAGGAAGCTTTTACACACCCAACTAAATCTGGCTTTTTAATTTCTCATGCTTTGAGGTCCTAGACATACATTTCAAGAATAGATCTCTTCTTTCACCTTGTAAAAGGAAAAATTGAGAATAAAACAGTTTCCTTAAGTTTTGTTCTATAACCCAGAGAAATGTACATAGATAGTCACCAAGCTGAACAAGGCTAAGCACAGCTCCTCACGAATAAGAACAAACTTTCAGTTTCAATCCACTGAAGGGAGATGGAGTAGGTGGAGTAGGCAGCTGCCGATGTCGTGAGATATGAACATTACCAAAAGACTTGCCTGCACAAAAATATCTTTCCCCTGGGTCTATCCTAGATACTGTAATGCAGCCAGCCACTGCAACTGGTTTCTGGATAAAGGCAGTGTCTCCATAAGATGCCATTAAAATACATATCTATTCCTTGAGAAAGGTAAATGTTAACACATTGGGAAAGATTAGAGTGTATGTCTGTGAACTTTTTATTGTGAGAGAATTTGCAGATTTGCGTACAGTTGGAAGAAATTATATAAAGAGATCCTGTATACCCTTCATGCATAACTTGCACAACTGTAATAAAATAGCACCACTGGGAAATGGACATTGATACAACCTGCAAGCTTTATTCAGATTTCTCCAGTTTCGCATATACTTCTTTGTATATGTGTGCTTAGTTCTATGCCATTTTATTATATGCGTGGATTGGCGTGGCCATCACCATGGTCACACAGGTAGAAGCTCCAGTGCTGGTAATGTTGCTGAGACTTGAGCCCTGAGAATTTATGTACTGGATTCAGAATTGGAATGAAGTATATGAGTGACCCAGGCAGACTAAAAATTTGGCACTCCTACAAATCAGCTTTCTTTAAATATTTATGCACAGGAGAGGCTGAGCACTACAAGGGGAAAGTGCAGAAGAAAGAATGCTAGAAACAGAGTTAGGTCTATTTTTTTAAGGTCCAAGGACTTTAGTGCTATTGTTGAATTCACATACACTATTCACCAATCAGACACCCTGAGGTTAACTTGACCCATCTCCTTAGAAAACGGGTCTGAAGCATGCCCCCTGAGAGGTCTCACATGGCATCCCAGTGCTTGCCTTATCCAAATGTTTCTTTAAGCCATGTATTTCACTCTTTCTGAGAAAATTTCTGTAAGTATATGCTCTCCCACTCATTACTTAGCACAAAGGTTAATTACTCCCTACTGTGTTGATTCCCTGGTCGACAGTCCCTTCATCTGACTCTGATTGAACCTAGGGGATGGAGACATTATCTAGACACCTGAATTTCTACTTCTTATTTACCCTTTCTTATAGGTACAGATACTGATCTCCATTTTAATTTAAAGATAATTACCTACTCTAATACATGTATTAAGCTGTAAATTTGTGTCCTTGATATACTTTGACAAAGTAATTGCCTACTGCCCCTTAAAACTCAGACTATTTATGGACAGAATGGATGGCTGATTATGGGATAAATTTTTTAAAAATTCAATTTTATATTGGAATAGAGTTGATTAACAATGTTGCATTAGTTTCAGGTATACAGCAAAGTGATTCACTTATATATATATACATGTATTTATTCTTTTTCAAATTCTTTTCCCATTTAGATTATTACAGAATGTTGAGCAGAGTTCCTTGTGCTATTTAGGTCCTTGTTGGCTATCTGTTTTAAATATAACAGTGTGTAAGATTTGTGTCCTTGATATACTTTGATGGAAATAATGGATGGGAAATGGAAAACTCTATTTGGTTAAAATAATTTTTTATTGACTTACCTCTAATTGTAACTTATTTAACTGTAAAAAATGCAAGTATTACTCATCATTGGGTAAAAGTAGAAAATTCACATAAGCAAAATTAATAAAAATTAAAGTAATCCCAAAACATCTGCCAGAGATTTTATAATACATTTGGGTAGATATTCTTCCAGGGTTTTCCTAGAAAAATATGCATGTGAAAATATTTATATATATATGAAAAATATATTTACAATGACCAGAGGGTTATCTATATTATGCTATATAATCTACTTTTATATTTCATAATATATTGCCAATAAAGGTCTGTCTAGTCAAAGCTATGGTTTTTCCAGTAGTCATGTGTGGATGTGAGAGTTGGACTATAAAGAAAGCTGAGCACTGAAGAATTGATGCTTTTGAACTGTGGTGTTGGAGAAGACTCTCAAGAGTCCCTTGGGCTGCAAGGAGATCCAACCAGTCCATCCTAAAGGAGATCAGTCCTGAATAGGAAGGACTGATGTGAAGCTGAAACTCCAATACTTTGGCCACCAGATGCAAAGAACTGACTCATTGGAAAAGACCTTGATGCTGGGAAAGATTGAAGGCAGGAAGAGAAGGGGATGACGAAGGTTGAGGTGGTTGGATGGCATCACTGACTCGATGGACATGAGTTTGAGTAAGCTCCAGGAGTTGGTGATGGACAGGGAATCCTGGTGTGCTGCAGTGCATGGGGTGGCAAAGAGTCAGACATGACTGAGCAGTTGAACTGAACTGAACTGGTATTATTAAAAATTTCCATAGAAATAAATATATATTTAATTTGTTATTTTAAATATTTGTATATTATCCCACTATGTGAATTCCCTGTCATTATTTCACTAATTGGATATACTCTACTGTATTAAACCATTCCCCTACTTTTGTGTATTCAAATTATTTCCAAATTTTCATTATGATAAGTAACATGGTGATAAACATCTACATTACACATATCTTTTACCTGGTATATATTTCCAGAAGTCTAATTGGCAAGTCAAAAGATTTTCACTCTTTTAAGACTTTTGCTAAGCATTACTGATGTTTGTTGCTGTTTTTTGCAGCCCAAGGATCTAGGTCTCCAGAAGATCTTGATAACAAATAGTTTACCTGGAAGGAATACTAATTAACCAATGAACCATGACTGGTAGAACAAATTGACTTTAGGACTCTGAGAAGCTGGGTGAATAGTCTAGAAGATCATGTTTTATATGGAGAAGACTAAAGAAATTTTCTCAGCAGACCAGAAGGCCTGTGTGAGTAGCTATCATAGGAGCCTGTACTGTTAAGTGTGGACAGAGCAGGAACAAGCGCTAACAGGAGGTGTGTGTGTGTGTGTGTGTGTGTGTGTGTATGTATGTGTAAATGCATGGGGAGGAAGGGCAAAATACAGACTTTACTGTCTCATGCTTTTGCCTGTTTCATGTCTTGGAAGAGAACAAGTTTTCTGTACTAAACTGATGATTATGGAGAACTTCTACTGTGCATCTTTCTTAGAGAAGCCTGCTTCATTGTTATGATAATGTATGTTTGCAAATTAGTTTTTCATAGTTGGTGGGATGTAATGTCTTTATTTGACACCTTATCCATGTTTGTTTGTTTTCCTTGTGTTTTTGGTGGTTAGGCATGGATAAATGCTGATACTAAGAAGCCCTGAACCTCTTATAGAAGGTTCTGGTGGCTTAGATGGTAAAGTATCTGCCTGCAACAAGGGAGACCCAGGTTTGATTCCTGGGTCGGTAAGATCCGCTGGAGAAGGAAATGGCAACCCACTCCAGTATTCTTGCCTGGAGAATTCCATGGACAGAGGAGACTGATAGGCTAAATAAAGTCCATGGGGTCACAAAGAGTTGGACATGACTGACTGCTAACACACACACACACACACACACACACACAAACCAGGGAGTCCTGAACATCTTATAGAAAAGTAAAGAACATATAAACTTGAAAAACAGTCTTCTACTCTCCCTTTACTATGCAGTCACTGGTAAGCTATTGAGCATGAGAGCATCCGAAATAGATTGTTACTGGAGTCAAGGAAAGGTTCTACTCTCAAGCAAGGAAATCAATCAGGGACCCAACTTTGTGGTATTAGTAAAGATAAGCCACCTTTTGATGGAGAACAATATGGGATACTCATCAATTTAGAGACTTAAGAGTAAGACAGCCCCTTAAATTTAAAACACAGAGAAACTTGGTGTAAGTTCATTAGAAAAATAAAGACTTGTGTCAGATTATAGCTCCCCCCAAATGGGTACAGTGGCATTTCTACTGTTACATGTTCCTTCAGGCTAGAGGTGAAGTTTATTTCCCCTTCCCTTGAACCTAGTGGGGCTGGTGACTTCTCTGACCAATAGAATATGACAGAAGTGATACTGTATTATATGAAGGACACACCTTCTGCCTGCCTCTTTTTTGCAGGCACAATATTGTGAAGAAGCCCAAGTCACGTGAAGAGATGTGTAACATGTGGATTACACACATATATGTGTGTTGTAGTCAGTAGCTCGTGATAAGTTCTCAGGGACAGCTAGCATGATTGTGAGCAAATAGCCTTCAGGTGACTAGAGCCTCCAGGGTTCAAGCCTTTCATGGGAACAGGCATGAGCTATTCCCTCTGTGCCCTGTTCAGATTTCTGACCTACAGAATCAATAAGCATGATAAAGGGTTGTTTTACTCCACTAAAGTTTCTGTGGGTTTTTTTTTAAACTTTATTTTTTGGCCACAATGTGTGGCTTGAAGGATTTTAGTTCCCTGACCAGAGGTTGAACCTGGGCCCTGGTAGTGAAAACATGGAGTCCTAACCATTGGACCATCAGGGAATTCCCTCTGGTTATTTTTAAGATAAACAGTATAAAACAAAGATATTGACCAAATTCAATACTGTAAGCAGTTGATCACTCAACAGATAAGTACTGTAAAGCCTTCTTGGTTTGAAGTACTCTGCTAGACTTGTGAGTTTGCAAAAACAAACAAAAACAAAAAATATATTACTTGTCCTTGAAGAGTCCAGAAATCTTGTAAAGGAATCTAAATGTGTGCTTGCATGCTATGTCGCTTCAGTCATGTCTGACTTTTTGCGACCCCCATGGACCATAGCCTGCCAGGCTCCTCTGTCCATGGGATTCTCCAGGCAAGAATACTAGAGTGGGTTGCTATTTCCTTCTCCAGGGGATCTTCCTGACCCAGGAATTGACCCCATGTCTCCTGTGTCTCCTGCAGGAGACAGACGGGTTCTTTACCACTAGTGCCAACTGGGTAGTCCAAAGGAATCCAAATATATAAGAGCAAAAAGACAGCTAACAATATATGGTAAGTGCCAAATGAAATAATACACATGTATGTAAAGGAGTTGGGTAGAGCAGAGAGACTGGGCTTTAGTATGTAGAACCCAGCACCCCAGCATACATCAAAGGCTCATTTGAGCAGAGAAGAAGGCAACTTAGGAATTGAAGGATGAGTGTCAGGTATTTGGAGGAAAATGATGAAGGTTTTAAGCCAATTGAAAAACAAAGCATTTAGTCTGGAATACTTGGATGTGGATCACAACAATAACAGCATCAGTACCCTATGTGTATAATAGTGTATAATTTACAAGCTTGTTCATAGACATTATCGCATTTAATCTTCACAAGGACCCCATGAAGTAGGTTATCTTATCTCTCTTCTTTGGATAAGGAAATTTAGGCTCAGGGATATAAAAACCATTTTGATTTTATGAGATCTTTCTGGTAGGGGTAATGGTGAATGAAAACAACAATAAAGAGAACTAATGTTTACAGAGTACCTAGCAAATGCCAGGCATTTTCCTTGGTATTTTCATAATTTACTTGACAACCTGAAATCTAATTTTATAACAACCTTGGAAGTAATTGTTATTATCCTGATTATATGAGGAAATTGAGGCATAGGGACATCAAGTAGCTTTCTTAAGGTCATACAAGTAGTTAGTTAGGACGTAGGGATAGACATTTTAAAATGTGATGGCAAGTTCAACAAACCTCCTACATTCCTGTGGGATAGAGTCTCCCTGCTCCCCTCCACATAGTTGCAAACAAACCTCCCTTTCACACTTCCACAGAAACATCTAGATGTTGCATGTCTAAAGCACTCAAGGCATTAATACGGGAATGACCAACGGGTTTAGCACCTTCCAAAAAAAAAAAAAGAGCTAGTTGTTAACCTCAAAGAATTTATAGTTGGTTGAATGTGAAAGGGAAATCTGTCTTTTTCTCTCTCTAATAAGCTGGGGAACTGATGATATACCCAGTAGTTCAGCAGTGAACTTGGAATATGACCTTGAACTAGCCACTTAAGTCCTCTGGGTCTAAGTTTCCTCACCTGTAAAATGAAGGGCTTGCTGGATGATCTTTAAGGTTCTTTCCAGATGGAATATTTTATGATTCCATAAACCTAGGACTAAGATGTAAAATGGGGAATTCGCTTTAAAAAATGTTACATTACTCAGCCTCTTGCCTTTCTTCACCTTTGCAGAATGAGTCTATTTGATTCACTGAGAGCAAAGAATCATTGCTGGGAAGACTGGGTCTTGGTGAAATGATATCGGATAAACAGCAGATCCTCTGTCTAACTATGGTGCTTTCAGAATAACCACCATAAACCTGTGATTTCAAAAGTATCTATGTAAAACTGCTCTACATACCTTGCTATTCTAGATTTTACTCTGCTAAGTACAAGTCTGTTTTTCAGTTGATGCTTTGGAGATGTTTCTATTAGGTGAAATTGCTCTAAGAATAAGTTCCAACAATGTGTTCTCATCAAATGGCAGAAGGTTCTAATTGCATAAAACTAGTCACTTGAAAAAAAAAAATCTGTTGCTGTTTGGACATGGTAAAACAAGAGAAATTATGATGCTAACTGCTCTCTTCAACTTTCTCTCTCTGTTAACTTCCAGTGATAATTGCCACTTCCTAGGGAATTATAGAATATGGGGATGTTAGGTAGGTTGCCCTCCCTGTCTGTATTAAACCATTTGTAACAACAAATGAATATGCAGGAACTGGTAGGCAAATAAATTTATGACCTTGATTTTATTGCTTGGAGTGAGTTTTATGTGTTTCAAAACTGCTCTTTAATTGCTATGTCCTTGTCTATTTTTGAAAGCCTAGGCAGTTATAAGTTGTTACATAAAATCTAATGATAGGTGAACCTCCTATCTCCAGAAGTTGACTTATCACATATATTCTCTTGCATTAATATTTAGAAACTATTGAACAACTCAACACAAACCAACATTTCTTGGCAATTTTCAATTGCTTATGAACTGACCTGTTAGTATAGAGCTTCAAGTATGCCACAATCAAGCAAATGATTGATAGATGCTTTATAAAACTTATGAAGCTTAGTTTCATTTTTGCCTTCTACTTTGTGTCTCAGTTCTTAAGGAAGATGAAAGAATGCTGAGTTTCCTTTATAGGTCTCATTTCACATAGACAATACTCAAGTGATGGTTTTTTGCCCCCAAAGAAAGAAAATTTAGTTTCAAGTATAATTATTTTGGAATGGTCCTCTGAATAACATGGATATTAATTGTTGCTCCCCAAAAGGGTGCTTGCCTGGAAAATCCCATGGACAGAAGGAGCCCTGCAGACTACAGTCACAGTTCAGTTTCTCAGCTGACTCTTTGCAACCCCATGAACTGCAGCACGCCAGGCCTCCCTGTCCATCACCAACTCCCAGAGTTCACTCAAACTCCTGTCCATTGAATCGGTGATGCCATCCAACCATCTCATCCTCTGTCATCCCCTTCTCCTCCTGCCTTCGATCCTTCCCATCATCAGGGTCTTTTCAGATGAGTCAGTTCTTTGCATCAGGTGGCCAAAGTATTGGAGTTTCAGCTTTAGCATCAGTCCTTTCAATGAATATTCAGGACTGATTTCCCTTAGGATGGACTGGTTGGATCTCCTTGCAGTCCAAGGGACTCTCAATAGTCTTCTCCAACACCACAGTTCAAAAGCATCAATTCTTTGGCGATCAGCTTTCTTTATAGTTCAACTCAAAATCCCATGGACAGAAGGAGCCCGGTGGGCTACAGTCTATAGGGTCACAATGAGTCAGACATGACTGAAGTGACTTAGCATAGCAAAAAAGGACGAAGGATTGACCCAAACTTATGTATCCCACTTTATTTCCAAATACTTTCCATTTTGATTCTCACAGCCTGCTGTGGTAATCTCAAACCCATTTGCCTACAATAATCACATGCTCACTGAGAAAACATCTAAATCTATTAAGATCATGATCAACAAGACTGTTGTTATTTGATGATACCCAAATCTGACTCTTCTTAGTACTTAAATAAAATCATTTCTAAGGATGCAAAAAAATATATGTTGAAATGACCAAAGGCAGTAACTGTTATCTTAAATAGGGTTCAGCTCCAGAAGTGTATCTGTAAACCACAAACAACAGTGCTAGTATAATACATTAAAAAAATTTTTTTTGGAGAATGCAACAATCCCATAGGCCCCTGCTGACTAGAAATAGTGACATTTCATAACTCTCCCAAATTTGGGATTGGTTGAGCTCTTCTAAGGTAGAGTGTCTTCTCAAACTTGCTTCTATCATCATCACTGCTTTCTTTATTATGGTTGTTTCCAGTGGTATGAATAGAAAGATGCTACACATTTCTAGGTGAGGAGCCTTATGCAGACTTATATATATTCAAAAGAAGTAGCATCTAGGCCACACGCACGTTTTCAGCCCTTGCCACTAAACTGGATCATTGTTCTCCAGGCTACACATAATAAACGCCTGTGGGGCTTAGAGACTATTCCAGATTTCCAGCCCTGCCCTGGACACACTCATACAGGAGTTCCGAGTTAGGATCCAAGCTTTACAGGTTAAAAATATATCATAGGTGGTTCTTGTACACAGTGACCATAAGGTCTTAGGTGTAATAAAGTAACATCAGGAATCTTAATTTCTTTTCTGTTAGAAAATTTGAGTTAGTTTAACTAACTTGCAGTAAAGTAAATGTGAGCACAAGTCTAGCCTCTACCACTTACTGTGTGAACTTGGGCAAATTGCTTACCTTCTCTGTATTTTGTGATTTTCATCTGAAAAATGGGCATAAGAGTTTCCTAGTGAAATGTTGTGAGAATTAAATAAGATACTGTATGTTAGTGCTTCCTGTGGTCACTGGCATGATATGATATAGCTATGTTTTGATTTCCCTTTAGGTACACATGTACCTGATTGATCAAAATATATCATTAAAATATGAAAGGCTATTTTATCTACCTATGACACGAGGACTGGAGGACCTTGGAGAACTAAAAATTGTGAAATTTGTTAGTTTACATCAAAACATTCAGAAATGAAAGATTAGGGGCTTCCCTGGTGATCCAGTGGCTAAATTCTAGGTTTCCGCTACAGGGATGTGAGTTTGATCCCTAGTCAGGGAATAGATTCCATATGTTACAACTAAGAGTCGCCAGCTGCAATGAAGATCTGTGTGCTGTAACTAAGAGTTATGGCGCAGACAAATAAATAAATATTTTTAAAAAGGGAAATCAAAGATTAGTCTCTTTTCTGATGGAGGAAAATGGAAAAACAGAATTAGTCCTCTTTACTATGACAGAAGATGCCTATGAAGAAGAGTTCTCTGAAAAACAAGATGTAATAATGGCATTGGTTATTGGCCCACATCCACTGGATAGAGAGCTGATCTCTTCCTGTTCCCAACACCCACCTTGGGGACAAAAGGTAGGTCTCTTCCCTTTTCTATTATTGTTATTCTCTTTTCCCTATCATTGTTATTCCTACTTCTTTGCTTGGGTTTACTTCTTTTCCTGCTTCCAAGATCACCTAAGTCCCATCCTTCTTATCACTTTTGATCTTCCCAGCCTTAGTGCAACTTGTTTTCCATCTCTTGAACTTCCATTGTCTCAGTGAGTTCCTACACTATATCCTCTTTATTATTTAGTGACTATTAGTTCTGTCTTTCCCAATGGACTTCAAATTTTCTGAGGGAAAAGATATTCTTAGCCCACATTTACATCTTTTTTTGCAACTCAACACACAAAGCTCCCAGGCATAAAGGATTGCCTTATACAAATAGATGGAGTGCCAGAGGGGGTCGTCCATTTATGAAGTAGAGAGCCAGGAGGCTATCTTTAATAGTTGGTGTTCAGGTCACTTTAGATTTTATTTTACCAGCTGTTCTTTGCTTTCCAACACACAGATCATTTTTAACTTGTGGCATTAGCTATCATCATTGATCAATTTAACTTTTTTTTTTTTAAAGTAAATGTTTTTTAGAGGGCTTTCCTGGTGGCTCAGATGGTGAAGAATCTGCCCTCAATGCAGGAGACCTGGGTTTGAGCCCTGGCTCGGGATGACACCCTGGAGAAGGAAATGGCAACTCACTCCAGTATTCTTGCCCGGGAAATCCCATGGACAGAGGAGCCTGGTGAGCCACAGTCCATGGGGTCGCAGAAGAGTCAGGCACTACTGAGTGATTAAACAATAACAGCAGCAGCCATGGCAGAATCCTGGGCCTCTCTATGGAATTTTCTGTCCACAGTGAGATAATGTAGAGAGGTGGGCACCCTGAGTCCTCCAGTTTTGACCAGTGATTCTCAAAAATGACTTGTTCAGGAGAATCACTTGGACATTTGTTCAAAGTACAGATACCTACACTTCATCTTCAATACTATGAGGTTAGAACCAGCAGTAGGTTTGGCAGTTGATTGTGATGCTCTGGGCCACAGTTCACTGTTTAGAAACTGCTGTCTTAGGTATCAATCACAGTGAAGTGACTTTTAAAATCTCTGTCAAGTTTGGATCCTGTAGCTTCCATAGCTCAGCTGTTCTGTTTGTTCTGTGATAGAACTGGGATGGTGAAGTTGAAAGTTTTCTCTGGAGGAGAGGTTCCATGCTTTATACAATAGCTCTGGAGAGAGAATGTCCCCAATACTATCCACCCTGTTTGGTAATGTGGCTGGCCAAACCTGTGGTTTCTGAGAAATCAGTGTAGTAAAATCTGATGATAATATTAGAAATATATCGCTGTAGTACTTTCCCCCAATATTTACCGACAAAAGTCTGTCTGGTCAAAGCAATGGCTTTTCCAGTAGTCATGAGTGGATGTGAGTGTTGGACCATTAAGAAGGCTGAGTACCAAAGAAATGATGCTTTTGAACTGTGGTGCTGGAGAAGACTCTTGAGAGTCCCTTGGGCTGCAAGGAAATCAAATCAGTCAATCCTAAAGGAAATCAATCCTGAATATCCATTGGAAGGACTGATGATGAAACTGAAGCTCCAATACTTTGGCCACCTGCTGCAAAGAGCTAACTCATTTGAAAAGACCCTGATGCTGGGAAAGATTGAAGGCAGGAGGAGAAGGGGATGACGAAGGTTGAGGTGGTTGGATGGCATCACTGAGTCAATGGACATGAGTTTGAGCAAACTCTGGGAGAGAGTGAAGGACAAGGAAGCCTGGCATTCTGCAGTCCATAGGGTTGTAAAGAGTTGGACACAACTGAGCAACTGAACAACAACCATTCTTATAATCAAAAATTAACTGGTAACAGTTACATATGTTATATAATATAATATTATCATAAACAATGAAGAATCCAGGAAAGATAGTTTCCATTTTATAGATGAAGAAACTATAAGGGGGGGGGGGGGGGTTGAAGATCTTGATGAAGTTTTTGTGATTCCCTAGTCTAATAATCTTTCTGTTGTGCTAGATTGCCTTGTAAAATATAGAACAATGCTTAATAATCATAAAGATAATCTGGAGTCATCATGCAAAGGTTAATATTTAGCATACTTTGTTCAAAAATGTAGAAAAATCTATATTATTTTACAAAGTATCTATTAATGGTGATTAAATTAAAATAATGATGTTTGAGAACCTAAAGGAATATGTTTTTGTTATATGGAAAGGTCACTGATGTGAAATTTTTATACAGTAGGAAGTCAGAAGAAAAAGGAATACACACAGACAGATGCACATGCACACATGTATTTTTTAAACTAGATTTTTCATCTCCTATAAATTACCACCATTCTTACATTCACATATTTCTTATGTGGCATGGGCTATTTCTTATTTAAGTGATTTACAAACCATTCTTCTGTGCTCGAAATGGCCCTGGAAAGGAAGGGAAGGAGATGGCAGCAGTCAATTAAAACTAGAGAAGGATTTTTAGCAGACAGAGATTATACACTCAAACTGGAAGAGAACTAAGACATTGAGGCTATCTTCTCTACAAAATGTGGTTTGAGGATCTTGGCTTGTACTAAAGGTATGCTTGGCAATATACATGATTGTACTCTTTCAATAGAATATGTAATTGATGCCTTTTCAAATTCTAACCTTGTGCTTTATTTATTTAATTCTCTCATCCTAGGGTCAGATATTTGGCTGCTATGAGTAAGTAGAAAAAGTAATTCTATGTGCTCCCTGCCCTTCACCCACAACCCCAATAATGTGTGGAGAGACTGAAGATTTTCTTTTTCAGATATTTATAGGGGTATTGTAACCCCTGAAAGGATGTAAAGTGCAGTTATTTTACAACTACCATTCCTTACCTTATTTTTCTCGTGGCTCAGATGGTAAAGAATCTGCCTGCAATGTGGGAGACCCAGGTTCCATCCCTGGGTTGGGAAGGTCCCCTGGAGAAGAGAATGGCAACCTACTCCAGTATTTTTGCCTGGAGAATCCCATGGACAGAGGAGCCTGGCGGGCTACATTCCATGGGGTTGCAAAGAGTTGGACTAACTGAGTGACTGAGTGACTAACACATTCATTACCTCATACACTGATTATACATACACACACACACGGCATCACTGTGTTGGTTGTTGGCCTTTGATCTTCCAGCATTTGTTATTTCTTTCCCCTAAGATATTCTAATGTAGAAAATAATTTATGAATATTAGACCTCTATAACCATATTATAAAAGTAATCTCTCCAGATGTTAATCTACTGTTTTGATTCTTTATTCTGTTGCTCTTAAACTATTGCAGAGTTGTTATTCCTTCTCTATTTCAAAATTAGGAAAATTGATTTTGAGTTACTGCATCAATTCTTCCTCATTCCTTTATCCGTTAATTTGCTAATTTATGTGCAGAAATTCTTTGGCACAACTTCTTGCAAATGTGGGAATCTAAACTATCTGCCCTTTAAATGGGGCTTGATGTAGGAACTTCCTTTTCACAAACAGAAAGTGACATAAGTCACAACTTGTGACTTCTGAGACTATCTCATAAAAAATATTACATTTCCATTTGATATCTCTTAGATGGCCCATTTCGGGCCATCTAATTGTCATATTGTTGGGGGGGAGGCTAATTGTCATATTATGAGAATATGTCTTGAAAGAGACTATGTCTTGAAAGAGGTCACCAGGAGAAACGACAGAGACCTCCTGTCAATGGTCACTGCAAACTTGCCAGCCATGTGAAAGATCCACCATAGATGTCCATCCTTCAGCTCCAGACAGGCTTTCAGATAGTTGCAGCTCTGGCTGATGTCTTAACAGTAACCTCAGGAGAGACCTCAAGTCAGACCATTGAGCTAAGCCACTCTCAAATTCCTGACCCATAGAAGGTCTATGAAGATATGAGATTAATACATAATTACTGTTATTGTTAAAGCACTAAGTTTTGGGGCAATTTGTTAACTAGCAATAATACAGTTATCTTACCTAGACAACTGCTGTCTGTATTCATACAACAAATATTTACTGAGTATCTAATATGTGTCAGAGTTGGACACGACTGAGTGATTAAGCACACAATGTATGTCAAGCAGTCTGTTAGGTGCCAGGGATACTAAAGTGAATAGAAGAGATATAATTCTTCCCTTTAAAGAATTTATAAACATGTGATAAATTAAATATTAAATAAATAATTATATAGCTATTTAACCATAATAAGTGTGAGAGAGAATAGCAGGGTTATGAGTGCTCATGATCCTCAACCTGAAGGTCAGGAAAGGTTTCCCTGAGGAACTGACATTTAAACTCACACATGAATGCACAGGAATTAACCAAGTAAAGAGCAAAGTGGAGGATGAAAAAGAGCTTCCCAGGTAGAGGGACAGTATAGGTGAAGGCCCTTATTCAGTGGCCCAATAAGAAGTTTCTGGGCTAGTAGAAACTACTGGACTGTGTGTTTTCATTTATTCAATTTCTTTAAGGAAATAATTTCCGAGGGCCTACTCTGCATCAGCACTGTTCTAAGCACTGGGGATACTGTGGTGAACATACCGGACAGACATCCCTGCCCTTCATAGAACTTGCATCCTAGTGGGAGAGGAGGACGATAGATAAAAGTAAATGAATAAAATACATAATATGGACTTCTTGTTTCTGGTCCAGCAGGTAAAGAGCTTGGAAGTCATTTCTCACCTCCAGTCAGTTCAGTCGCTCAGTCATGTCTGACTCTTTGCGACCCCATGGACTGTAGCGCTCCAGGCTTCCCTGTCCATCACCAATTCCCATAGCTAGCTCAAACTCATGTCCATCAAGTCAGTGATGCCATCCAACCATCTCATCCTCCGCCGTCCCCTTCTCCTCCTGCCTTCAATCTTTTCCAGCATCAGGGTCTTTTCCAGTGAGTTAGTTCTTTGCATTAGGTGGTCAAAGTATTGGAGTTTCAACTTCAGTATCAGTCCTTCCAATGAATATTCTCACCTCCACACAACAACAAAAAGCTAAACAAATTGAAAACCAACAACTCTTCTTAGATCCATCAGAAAACTGAGGTCATAAGATAAACCACTGCCATGAAAATTGGAGTGATAAACAGGCTGTTCCAGAGAATCAGAAGCCCAGGGGCAGAAAACTCCTTGGGAACCAGGGCCAGAGTTGGAAAACCTAATCGACAAATTGCTAGAGGCTGCGGATAAGTGTGAGAGATGAAAACTTCAGGGGAACTCACTGTTAGGGGAGGACCCCACACTTTTATGAGTTTTACCTCCAGCAGCCCTATTAGGTTCTCACAGTAACGATCAGAGAGAAATCCCCTTGTGTTTCTGCCAGGGGAGGGGAAAGTAGCCATTTTGAAATACACCCAAAACATTCTGTTCTTTTTAACAAGGTCTGCCCTTAAGAGAACCTCAGTTGGTAAAGAATCGGCCTGCAACGCATGAGACCCCGGTTCAATTCCTGGGTCAGGAAGATCCCCTGGAGAAGGGATAGGTTATCAGTCCAGTATTCTTGGGCTTCCCTGGTGGCTTAGACAGTAAAGGATCCACCTGCAACACGGTAGTCTTGGTTTCGATCCCTGGGTTGGGAAGATCCCCTGGAGAAGAGCATGGCAACCTGCTCCAGTGTTCTTGCCTGGAGAATCCCCATGAACAGAGGAGCCTGGCGGGCTACAGTCCATGGGGTCCCAAAGAGTTGGACGTGACTGAGTGACTGAGCACACCCCTTAAGAGAAACTGTTTTATCAGAGCCTAATCTACCAGGGTTTTACTAACTGACCCAAGGGAAGGGAAATACCCAGCTCCACACCCTTTAACCTTCTTGTCTGTCATAAGTGTGTAATGCGGGTGGGTGGGGTGGAGGGAGGAATCAAAAGCACCTGTGAAGATCACAGCCCAGGGAGACAAGCTCACTGAAGGCTGAGACTTAATCACAGGATTATAAAACTCTTCCTCTTCCCCCACACCTGACCAGCACATCCTCAGGGCTCCTTTAGAATAACCACTGAAAGAACTGTGCATCTCAAATGATATTTAAGGCACCTCCGTTGTTGCTATTCAGTCGCCAAGTCATGTCCAACTCTTGCGACCCCATGGACTGCGTCTCAGGGAATGCAAAGACAAGGGAGCCAAAAACAAGAACACCTGAGGAAAATATAATTTCTGACACCCATAGCTACAGTAAACACAGCCTAACCTCTAGCCAGATAAATAAAATCGATAGCACGGCAGGTGGTGATAAGTGCTGAGAAGAAAAATAAAGCAGGTAAAAGGGGTAGGGTGTGTTGGTGGAGAGGGCGGGTTGCAGTTTTAAATAGGATGGTCAGGAAATGCCTCATGGAACAGGTGACATCTGTGCAAAGATGTGAAGGAGGCAAGGGAGTGAGTCATGGAGATAGCTCGGGAAGAGCAGAGGGAATTATAGTGAAAGGTCTTTAGGAGGGAGTGTGTCTGCTATGTTGGAAAGTCAGAGTGACTGGAGCAGAGTGGGTGTGTTAGGGGGTGGGAATCATAGGAAATGAGGTCAGAGAGGGAAGGTTTGGGTGAGGTAAATTGTGTACGGTCTTGTAGACCACGGTAAAGACTTGTCTCTCTGACTCTTAAGAGAGTAGAGCACAGGGGAGAAAGGGAGCCCAGTCAGGAGGCTTTTTATATAATTCAGGAGAGAGATAACAATGCCTTGGGTCAGGAAGGAAGTGGTAGAAAAGATGAGAAGTCATTAGATTCTGGATACATTTTGAAGACAGAGATGACATGTTGCTGACAGACCAGGGTGTAAGACACAGAGAAGTGTCAAGGTTGACTCCTTGGTCAAAACAGAAAGTTCAGTTCAGTTGCTCAGTCGTGTCCAACTCTTTGTGACCCCATGAATCGCAGCATGCCAGGCCTCCCTGTCCATCACCAACTCCTGGAGTTTACTCAAACTCATGTCCATCGAGTTGGCGATGCCATCCAGCCATCTCATCCCTTGTCCTCCCCTTCTCCTCCTGCCCCCAATCCCTATGCCCCAACCAGTAGGTGCTGAAGAAGCTGAAGTTGAACGGTTCTATGAAGACCTACAAGACCTTCTAGAACTAACACCCAAAAAAGATGTCCTCTTCATTATAGGGGACTGGAATACAAAAGTAGGAAGTCAAGAAACACCTGGAGTAACAGGCAAATTTGACCTTGGAGGACAGAATGAAGCAGTGCAAAGGCTAATAGAGTTTTGCCAAGAGAACGCACTGGTCATAGCGAACACCCTCTTCTAACAACACAAGAGAAGACTCTACACTTGGCCATCACCAGATGGTCAACACCGAAATCAGATTGATTATATTCTTTGCAGCCAAAGACAGAGAAGCTCTATACAGTCAGCAAAAAAGACCAGGAGCTGACTGTGGCTCAGATCATGAACTCCTTATTGCCAAATTCAAACTTAAATTGAAGAAAGTAGGGAAAACCACTAGACCATTCAGGTATGACCCAAGTCAAATCCCTTATGATTATCCAGTGGAAGTGAGAAATAGATTTAAGGGACTAGATCTGATAGAGTGCCTGATGAACTATGGACGGAGGTTTGTGACATTGTATAGGAGACAGGGATCAAGACCATCCCTATGGAAAAGAAATGCAAAAAAGCAAAATGGCTGTCTGAGGAGGCCTTACAAATAGCTGTGAAAAGAAGAGAAGTGAAAAGCAAAGGAGAAAAGGAGAGATATACCCATTTGAATGCAGAGTTCCAAAGAATAGCAAGGAGAGATAAGAAAGCCTTCCTCAGTGATCAATGCAAAGAAATAGAGGAAAACAACAGAATAGGAAAGACTAGAGATCTCTTCAAGAAAATTAAAGATACCAAGGGAACTTCATGCAAAGATGGGCTCGATAAAGGACAGAAATGGCATGGACCTAACCTAAGCAGAAGCTATTAAGAAGCGGTGGCAAGAATACACAGAAGAACTGTACAAAAAAGATCTTTATAACCCAGATAATCACGATGGTGTGATCACTCACCTGGAGCCAGACATCCTGGAATGTGAAGTCAAGTGGGTCTTAGAAAGCATCACTATGAACAAAGCTAGTGGAGGTGATGGAATTCCAGTTGAGCTATTTCAAATCCTGAAAGATGATGCTGTGAAAGTGCCGCACTCAATATGCCAGCAAATTTGGAAAACTCAGCAGTGGCCACAGGACTGGAAAAGGTCAGTTTTCATTCCAGTCCCAAAGAAAGGCAATGCCAAAGAATGCTCAAACTACCACACAATTGCACTCATCTCACATGCTAGTAAGGTAATGCTCAAAATTCTCCAAGCCAGGCTTCAGCAATACGTGAACCATGAACTTCCAGATGTTCAAGCTGGTTTTAGAAAAGGCAGAGGAACCAGAGATCAAATTGCCAACATCCGCTGGATCATCGAAAAAAGCAAGAGAGTTCCAGAAAAACATCTATTTCTGGTTTATTGACTATGCCAAAACCTTTGACTGTGTGGATCACAAAACAGAAATAGGAAGACTGAAATGAGGAGCAAGCCTTCTATGGGGAAGATTAAGTGCTAAGTTAGAGATGCCCACTAGACATTCAAGTGGAAATATTGAGTAGGCAGTTGGGCATCCAGGTTTGGAGTCTGGGGAGGGGTCTGGACCAGAGATATAAATTTAGGAGTTGTTAGTTTATAGGTAGAATGTTAGGCCATGATGAGAAATGCAATCATTAGAGAATGCACATGAGAGAGAAGAGGGCCAAGGACTGAATCCTGGCATACCCCAATGTTAGAGGCTGATGAAATATGGAGAAATGAGCAAAGGCTGAGAAATAGGAGGAAAACCAAGAAAGTGCAAATCCTGGAAGACAAATTAATAGAGTATTTCCATAAGGAGGGAACAAACAATGGTGTTAAACATTATTGAGGGGTCAAATAAAGGCACTAGCTGTTGGGTTAGCAATGTGGGGTACCATTGGTGGAAAACCTCTTTTGCAGAAGAAGCAGAAGCTTGATTAAAGGAGATTCTAGACAGAATGGTAGAATAGGGTTTAGAGATAAATCTTTAGTGGAAAAAAATCTTTAGAGGAATTACCGTAAAGAATGGAAATGTGAGCTTGTAGATGGAAGGCAACATAGAGAAATAATATCACTTTATATATTGATGGAATGATCCAGTGAAGAGGGGAAAATGGTGATGCAGGAGAAAGAGGAGGGACTTCTGGAGCTATATTCTTGGATATTTAGAACACTTGGGATCTAGTGAGCAAGCGGAAAGTTCAGCCTCAGATAGAAACGCGGACAGTTCATCCCTGGTAACAGGAGAGAAGGCAGCATTTAGAGCCCAGATGCTGATGGGTGGGTGGAGGTGTGGGTGGGAACTTGTGGAAGTTCTCTTCTGATTGTTTCTATTTCTCAGTGAAATAACAATCAAGGTCGAGGGCTGAGAGAGAAGATGGCAGAGGAGGTGTGGGAAGGTTGAGGAGAGATGAGAAAATACAGAATCATCTTCCT
The DNA here is from genome assembly GCF_033118175.1 of Dama dama. Lineage (NCBI taxonomy): Eukaryota > Metazoa > Chordata > Mammalia > Artiodactyla > Cervidae > Dama > Dama dama. The sequence continues at coordinate 68,080,776 of NC_083692.1, forward strand.
AGGATTAGGACTAGGGAAATGCATGGTGATTGCTGGGCACTGTGAAGGGCATGCTTGAAATTAATGTGAATTAGTGCTGTGAATGTCATGAATTTAAAGGAAGATTGGTCAGTGTGGGTGATGTTTCTTCTAGCTCCATTCAGTTACACGCCTTCTGTTCAAGAGGAACATTTGTGCAAATGAGGATGACATAGTCGCTTGTTCATATCTCACAGCCAGCTACTAAAGTAATAAAGAAATTAGAAATTTGTGGAAAATTGTCTTCACTTAGCACTGTTAGAGAATAAGGGGGTTCCTCTGCTTACTTGAATATTTTAGATAATTAAGTCTATTATATCATATATGAGTTAATTTTTTATAGAATTAGAAGATTGAAAAATAGTCCTACTCTGAGCATCACATAAGAGTTTTGGGACAATAAGAAGTATCTTGAAGCAGTTTAGTGTCATTGTTACAAAAAGTAATGATGATTGTATATCCTACGGAAAAATCTGGTTATTTGAATTTTCTGGCCATTTGGAACCTGAATACACTATATCAAGAATTTTAAAAAAGATATGTAAAGGGATGTCACTAAATGTAATAAGAATATCATCATAGAAGTCCATGTCTTGATTGTACCTGTGACAGCATAACAGTAACACTTTATTTTATTCCTCTCATTTGCCTTTTTCTTGGATAGTAAAATGACAAAGATAACATAATTAGATTCAGTATCTTTGGTAATGGCAAAAGCAATGCTGATGTCACGGAGCATATGATAATGCACTTTCACTGCATCTTTGATTGCTGAGACACAGATTTATTTCTCTCTCAGGTACTTGTGTTTTCTAGTAGCACAAACTTTTTATGAATTGTGAATTTGCTTTACAGTATTTGGTTATTTTTTAAAGTAACTGCCTGGTTATATAATTGATGTGTATTCACTGAATATAATTTGGAAAATATGGAAAGGTAGAGGGAAGAAAATAAAAATTATCTACTGTCTCACCACTGTGAGGCAAACCCAATTAACATTTTGGTGAATTTTAATCTAATATTCAAATTCATGCATATGTTTATTTAGAAAATTTGTTTCAAACTATCATTTTAGATTTAATATAAAAGATAATATTTTAACTTACTAGTTTATTGTGAGCTTCTCCTATTCTACCACAGTCTTTAAGCACACAATTTTTAATGATCAAATAGTAGTGTGTTATATAAATATGCTATAATTTTTTAATAGTTCCCCCATTCCTGCACATTTAAGATGTTTCTGAATTTTAGAAAACACTCTGGTGAGCATCCTTGACCATAAACCTTTTTTTGTGGTACCGATTATTTTCTTAAGGTAGATCCCTAGAAAAGGAATTTTGAGCTCAAAAAGTACAAACAGTTTTAAAGTTACATGTATCTATTGTAGCTGTCCTCCTGGAAGGTCATGCTTATTTGTAGTCCCCTTGGACGTGAATAAGGTAGTCCATTTTACTGAATCCTTGAGAACTCTTGTCTTCAGAGCACCTATCCGCACACTTTACTTGTGATTACTTCACTCGTTTGGTCTCCGTTGAGCTATTCCATTAGAGTCTTAAGCAGTATCCCTGACTGCTATCTTTACAACCAGAGATATTTTCTATGCTCCTGCCAGACATAGTTTCCACGTCACTGACCTTGTCACTTTCCTAACAAAAACTTCAGATCCTCCTCTGTCCAGTGGGTTCCACGGTGGCACCCAAGGTCCCTCCTAGTCTGCCCCAGCCTCCCCTTTCCTTAATTGTATCCTGAAGTTCACCCTCCCTAATTCTTTCAGTCTATCCATTCTGTCTTGATTTTACTCTCCTGACAAAGCTCAGTGCCGCGAGAGGCCAATGGCTTCACTTCCTTACCTTCTTTGTTCTCACACTGCTCCCACAACACAGCCCAGCTATTAACATTTGTACAGGTGGCTGAGAGTTGGCTGGAAAAACACAGAATTGTGTAGCCTAGAGCATCCTCCTTAGGAATTCTAGTCTATATTTATATATTTTCTCAGCTTCTGGTTTATTTTTTACTTTACTGTTCTCATTTATGTCCTGTAAGCACCTTCTATGCCTTGTTGAACAAGGTAGAATATAATTACACACAGAGATCAATGCATAAATGCATACACACATGCTGGTTTCCATAACTGCAGACTGCATGCTCCCCACAGGCTGCTGGGCATTTCTTGCTGCCCACCTACACATATACTGTTTGTCTTTTCATACAACTCCTCAAAATTGCTGTTCTAAAGCTTTACTGTCCTCTCTTTTAGTGAATTGGCTCCAAAATTTTAGGTAAAAATTAGATACCATCTGAGGAGCATGTCCTTAACTCCTGTTTCTCCTATCCTAGCTCCTCTTTCAGGACAGCCCAGTTGGCCTTTTGTGGGGTTCTGCCTATATCAGGGCGTGTGTGCAGGGTGCCTCTGACTGTACTTTGCCGTCTCCAGGCCCCTACTTCTCTGCTTACAAACATGCTCCAGTGAAGCTCAGTCCACACACGAACTCAGCTAACAACCCACCTCTCTGTCCTTATAATGCAACTATATTCCTGACTCAAAGCGCCATTCTGCTGGTGTGGTAAAAAATATGTTCACTTCTTTCCCTCTTAGGGCTTATGCTTTCTCTGCAGTAGAGCTTCTGCAGTAGGAAGGGTTGAGAATGGGGGAAGAGTGATGAGGGCAGCCGTTGTTCTCCTGGTCCCTGGTCGCCATTGAGAAGTCTGTTTCCACTCTCTGTGGCATGCGGGCACCACCCCTGAGCTTGCTCTGGATCCCCTATTTCTAGACAGAGCACATAGCACTCCATCTCTCAGGCCTTACCTCCTTCTGAGGGACTGCTGGGCCCCTCATCTTTTCTCTGGGAACCTGACTTTCTATTTCCTCTTCTTGCCCTGACTGAGGAAGACTCTAGTCTGGGGAAAATGTCTCCCTTCATTTTCCTTCAAGAAACTTCTTTAACCACAAATTCCCTCATTTCTCCTAAGGGCTTAAGAGCTTGGGAGAACAATGCCGAAAAAGAAAAAAAAGCCATGAAGACTTTTGAGAAAGGACAGAGCTGAGTGAATGCTTTAAATATCAGAAGGAAAAACTGTAGAACAGTATCTCAAATGAGGTTCCAATCACAGTAAACAAAACAAAAAGCAGCCTCAGACTTTCCCAAACTCACTGCCCAGATCTCTTTACCACCCTCAACCTTTCTGTATTCATTGTCTTCATTCTGTGTTAGTCACACCTTTAACCACTTGCAAGCTGGCTTTTACTACTACCATTCTATTGAAAACAGTCTCTTAATCACCAACTGACTTTTTAAAGAATCTTCCTCCTTGCCTTTTAATTCCCTATTTTCCTTCTTCCAATCTCCCTTTATCCCTCTGCATTACTTGACTATTCAGTGGCAGGCTTTGTGCTGTGCCCAGTAAACACAAGAATGAATTACGCCCTTCTTGTTTTTGAGTAATTTAGAATCATGGAGGGACATAGGTTATAAGCAAATACTTCACAAAAACCTGTTCTGGGCTTCCCTGGTGGCTCAGTGGTAAAGACTCTGGCGGCCAGTGTAGGAGATATGGGTTCCATCCCTGATCTGGGAAGATCCCACATGCTGCAGAGTAACTAAGCCCCTGTACCACAACTACTGATCCTGTGCCCGAGAGCCGCAACCCCTGAGCCCCCGTGCAGCAACTACTGAAGCCAGAATGCTCTAGAGCCCATGCTCCACAACAAGAGAAGTCACCGCAAAGAGAAACCTGAGCTCTGCCACGAAGCATAGCCTTGCTTTCTGCAACTAGAGAAAAGCCCTGCACAGCAACAGAGACCCAGCACAGACAAAAATCAATCAGTCAACAAAATTATTAAAACAATTCTGTTCTTTCTGTTTTTGATGCCAGGAAGGCCTTGGCCCTTTCCTGCTAATGTCATGTTCCTAACTCCTCCTTACATTTCCGCTCTCTCTTTTTCACTGGCTCCTCTTCCATTTTCCACCAGTCAAACACCTTCCAAGAGCTTACGGTAGGTTTTTTCTCCCTAGGCATGTTTCTTCAGCGAAATTCTTTGTGTCCATGTGGATGAATCCTAAAGCTGCAACTTTGGGTTGGCTAAATCAGTTCACTTAGATGACCTCCTCTTCCCCTGTTTACAATGTACCACCCTCCTTCAGACCTTAAGACTGCCAGCTCTTCTCTATTCTCAGCATCCAGCCAACTGCCATGTCCAAATGGATCTTCCTCTCCAGCGCCTCTCTCAGCCTTTCCTTTTCTTGTTCACCCTGTTATTTAATTGAAACCATTATAGCAGTGAGAACTTTCTGTTTGGTTCTTCTTCATGCCTAAAATGTGGATCTCTCCTTGAAATAATCACAATAACCTGGAAATTTGTCTCCCTGTTCTAAACATTTTTTTTTCTTTTTTTTTTCTTTCTTTTTTTTCTTCCTGTTCTAAACATTTTACATACTGAAATAAACTTTCAAAAGTACCACACCCATCATCATTTCACAATATATACACAGAGGTTTGAGTTTTGAGGTCCAGTTACACATGGATTTTGTTTTTGATAGTAAATACTACAGTACTACACAATTCTTGGTTGGTTGGACCCACAGATGCATAACCTTGAATGTGGATGAAAAGGACCACTTATGCAGAGAGTCAAGTTATAAGCTATACGAAGATTTTTGACTGTGTAGGGGTCAGTGCCCTTAACTCCTATGTTGTTCAAGGATCAATTGTATATCAAATCATTGCAATTGTATTCCTTAAACTGATATAATGTTACAAGAAAATGTAAGGGTTCTAGTACTAATTCCAGCCTAGTGGGGAGGGGTGATTCTTCACACCATCAAGCAGGTCTCTGATGCCAGCTGGGTGTCCTACTATCCAATTCAGTTCTGACACTATCTACATGGAGATCATGTCAGATCACACAGGTTCTGGGTTCGGGCTTACAAGACTGTCCTTCCCCGCATTTCAGACTCTGGTTGAAAGTCCAAGCTGTCACCTAGGCCTCTGATTGAACTGGTGATAGATTAGGCCTTCCAATGACAACTTCCTTGGATTTGATTAATTTGCTAGAGCCACCTGTAGAACTCAGAGAAGTAGTCTACTTACTAGATTACAGGTTTGTTATAAAAGAATACCTCTCAGGATGGCCAGGTAAAACAAAAGCATAGGGCAAGGCTTGGGGGAAGTGTCTGGAGCTTGCATTGTGTGGAGGTCCCCTACCTTCTCCAGACTCTCCATCTCCCCAAATTGCCACATGTTCTCCAACCTGGAAGCTCTCAGAATCCCATCCTTTGGGGTTTATGGAGACTCCATTATTGAATCATTGGTCATTGGTGACTGAGTCAACCTCCAGCCCCTCTCCCCTCCCCAGAGGCTGAGGGGTGGAACTGAAAGTTCCAACCCTCTAATCACAGGGGTGGTTCCCCAGGCAACCAGCCACCAGTCCTTCCTTCCTTGCCATCCAGAAGTCACCTCAGAAATATCACAAAAGACACCTTTGTTACTGTCATCACTTAGAAAATTCCAAGAGTTTTAGGAGACCTGTGCTAGAGATAAGGATGAAGAAAGACTAAACATACATTTCTTATTATAAATCATAGTATCACACAATCATCTCAATAAACTCTGGGGTAAGTATCACATATGTTTGTCTTCCTTCCCCAAATCCTTCACTGTTTCTTCTTTGTCAAAGGATGAAGTTTGAATTCTTCAAACTTCAAAGGGTCATGGGTGACCCTATGATCCTGTCGGGGCTTCTCAGGTGGCGCTAGTGGTAAAGAACCTGCCTGCCAATGCAGGAGTTGTAAGAGAGGCATGTTCGAACCCTGGGTCAGGAAGATCCCCTGGAGGAGGGCATGGCAACCCACTCCATTATTCTTGCCTGGAGAATCCCATGGACAGAGGAGCCTGGCCGGCTACAGTCCATAGGGTCGCAAAGAGTCAGACATGACTGAGCGACTTAGCGCAGCACACAGCACATGATACATCCCAAATATATGTTTCTAGTTTCATCTCAAGCAAAGTCTGTGACTATCTGATACAGTAGCATACATTTATTTTTCCTCAGATATCAGATAGATTGCTTAACTGTTTTCACTGGTTCTTTTACAGCTAAAATATACTACTGCTCATGATTACTTGTGAAAATCTTGGCCATCTTTAAAACTTCTCAGAAGTTTTATTTTATGAAGCTGTTCAGTTGTCCCTAGTGGATGTTGCCATTTCTGCCTCTGATCTCCTGGACCACTTTGTTTGAACCTCTTTCAGGGATTTTATCTTCCTCTTCCCAGTATTATGGTTGTTTTCTACTTCTCTTATCTCCTTGTTAAACTTCAGTCTCCTTAGAGATGGAGCCTTTTCTTATCCTGTGGTTTTACCTTCTACAAAGAGGGACCCAGTACCTATGCTTTCTTTATTTTGAGTAATAGAACTCCTATTTTTTGGGGGCAATATTGTGCCCAGCTAAAAATACTTACTCTCCAAATTTTCTTGCCAAATGGGTCAGTTCTATATGAAGAGTTAAAATCAGAGGGTTTCTAACTTTCTGGATGTAGGTACCAAACTCATTTCAGCTTTGTTCTTTGCACCTAGAACATGGACCAAAAGGCCATTATTAGGCTCATCTTGTGGTCACTAGATCATAAGCTTCAGAAGATTAACATGTTGATTCTGTCATTCAACAAATATTTACTGAACACCTACTATAGTGCTGGGCACTATTACAGAAACTTCAAAAAGTGGCAGAGCAGAAAGACAGAAAGAATCTAGATCCCAGATGGCATCATTAAACACTGAAACAGCTTAACTGTCTCCCTCCAGACTTCACGAACACTCCTTTCTTTAGGCTACCTTTACTCAGTTTTATTATTTTCTTATATTTTTAGCTGAATATATTTCTTATTCATACAATGATGTTCAATTACTTTTCTTAAAGCCTAGAATTTTAAGTGAGACTGACTCAAGTTTATTTTTCTACTGAAATAATCATATGGATTTCTTCCGTTATTCATTTTCATTGATTTTAAAATCTTTATTAACCTTTGCATTCTTGTAAGAAGCCCCACTTGATTGACACATAGTTATTGTTGCGATGAGGATGTACCCATAGATGTAACTTGATAATATTTTATTTGTGATTTTTGCATTAAGTCCATGAAAAACACAGGCCTGCAATTTTCCTTCACTGTAATGTTAATGCTAAGTTTGGTGTCAAAGTTATGCTGGCCTTATAAAATAAGTTTGGAAGCAGTCCTTCTTTTTCATTATCAGAATTAGTTTGCATAAGATTGTTCTTATTTCCTTAAATGTTTGGAAGAATTTACCAGTGAAATATCAGGGTCAGGAGTTTTTATTCTTTAAAATATGGACTCAATTTCTTTAGTAGATACAGGACTATTGAGATTTTCTATTTTTTTGTCATTTTTAGCAAATTGTGTTTTTCAAGTAATTTGTCCATTTCATTTAAACTCAAGTTTATGTATTATCTTCTTAATGTCTGTGATTTTATAGTGAAGTCTCCATTTTTATAGCTGATATTAACAAGTTACATTTTTCTTTTTTCCCTTGATTAAGCTTTCTTGGAGTTTATCAATTTTAAAATCTGTTTTCAAAGAATCATCTATTTTCACCTTTGTTAATTTTCCGCACGTGTATATTTGCTTTCTATCTTATTGATTTCTGCTCTTATTTTCTTTGGGATTTATTTGATGTATTTTTCAGCCTAGTTTCTTGAGAAGAAAGCTTAGAGTTTTGATATATGGCCTTTCTTTCTAACATATGCATTTAAAGTTATATATTTTGGAGAAGGAAATGGCAACCCACTCCAGTATTCTTGCCTGGAGAATCCCATCCATGGGGTCACAAAGAGTCGGACACGACTGAGCGACTTCACTTTCATAGCTGGTTCATGTTGTTGCACAGCAGAAACCAACACAACATTGTAAAGTCATTATTGTCCAATTAAAAATAATTCTAAAAAAAAAAATAATAAAGTTATATATTTCTCTCTCAGCACTGCTTGAGCTGCAGACCACAAGTATTAATATTTCAAGTCTTCCTTATCATATGTTCCTTAAAAATATGTTCAAATTTACATTGTAATTTATTCACTGATGCATGGGTTATTTAGAAGTATATTGTTTAATTTAGTTTCTTTTCTGTTATTGATTTCTAAGTTAATTCTACTGTGGTCCAAGAATTTACTCCATGTGATTATATCCTTTAAACTTTGTTGAGACTTTCCTTATGATCTATGTTAGTAAATGTTCCAGGTACATTTATTAAACATGCATATTACAAAGTTGTTGAGTATGGTGTTATATATGTATTAATTATATAATTTTTAATCATATCATTAAAATGTCATATATCCTTACTAATCTTTTTCTTTGCATATTTTATCAGTTACTGAAAGAGATGTTAAAATATTCAATTGTTGTTTTAATAAATCTGACCATTTTGTTTCATATAGATATACACATATACATTGAATTTATGTTATTAAAAGCATAGAAATTTATGACTTCTGTTGAGTTGATACTTGTACCAATGTAAAATATCCATTTTATTTCTAGTCATACTTCTTGCTTTAGACTCTTCTTAATCAAATGTTATTATACTTTTATCAATTCTCTTTTGGGAAAGTTGACATGGTATATCTTTTCTACTCTTTCACTGCAACCTTTCTGAGTCTTCATATTTAAGGTATGTTTCTCATCAAAGTCAGATTTGAATCTCAGTTCCTCTGCTCTTTATTAGTTAAAGCTTAATTTTCTGACTATAAAAGGGTTATATATATAATAGTTATGATTACAGTTGTCCTCCATATTCACAATTGTGAAACTGTAGATATGGAGGGCTGACTGTACTATGCTATATGTTTTATATAATAAACTTGAGCATCTACAGATTTTGATATCCATGGGGTTCCTAGAATCAATCCCCTCTGCAGGGGTCCTTCAGATATCAAGGGACAACTGTACCATTAATTATTGTATTCAGTAGATACAATCTGTCTTCTTAGAGGTAGATTTTTTTCTTATTTTTATTCTAAATAAATTCTATTCCAGTGTAGTCCTTATTATATGGTAACATCATTTATATTACGATAACAGGAAAGCACCTCTTTACTTTTGTTTGAGTTTGTGGTCCATCATTGTGAAACTAAATCTGGAGAAAATACTCACGCAATTTTACACTTCCTCCTTAGTAACAGTGCTTCAGAAAGGAACATTAAGAAAGTCCCACAATTTGACATCCATGAGTTGGCAGATATTCTTAAAATTTTCTCAGTGTGAAGATGAAAATTATAAGCTATGTATAAACAGAAAAGAAGTGATTCACTGAAGAGTATCATTTACTTCAGTTTGAGTGTCTATTTACATTCCAATCACCTATTCATTCATTCAGTAATTAATTCATTTAACATATATTGAAGTTTTTTCAAGTACTAGGGACTGTGCTAGGAGACTGGAGTACAAAAAAGATTGTGATAAGGTTTCTCTTTCTAGAGGAGAAGTAGGAGAGTCTAGCAAGGAAGAAAGATAAATTTAAGGAAACTTTTAGATTCTGTGATATATACAATGTTAACAGTATGTATAGGGCACTGTGAAAGTATGTAGGAGAAAATGTAACCTCCCATCTGGAATACCCTCCTGTTTATTTTCATTTATTTTACGATGACTCAAATTTCCTAGATGAAGACACATTTGAATTGGAACCTATGGAATGACTTGACATTAGAGGGTGAACCAAACAAGTTTTATATAGGAAAAATAAAAGGTACTGTAAGTATTTTAAGTAGAAAGGGATTAAACATAGTGTGTGTGTGTGTGTATGTGTGTGTGCATGTGTGTGTGTGTGCATGTGTGTGCTTATGTGATTACTGGAAGAGCTAGAAGAATGAGCTCTAGCCCAAGATTCCAGTAATGACTCACAGAATACCACCTACTATGGGAAATACTATCTTGTCACATTCAGGAGGTGGAAATGAAGAGGTTTACTGGACCTATGAATTTCAAGAACACGATTCTGTGATTGTGATCCAGGCATCAGGAAGCTAGAATCAGGAAGCCATTGCTGCTAATAATATCCATGTAGCTGGAAACTATAGGAATGGAGAAAAAGCCAAATCTGCACAGCTTTCTTTGCCCAGAGAAAACAAACACAGCTGGAACATAGCTTCTCATTCATTTCTACCTTGCGATCTTTGAGTAATTGCATCTGATTGATGAGAACTAATTCACAGTTCCCCAAAACCTAGCTGTAGAGGAGTCTAGAAAATGTGGTTTTTAGCTTTCTAGGCTAAAAGGAAGGTACACTAGGAGGTTTGTTGTTGTTAAGTTGCTAAGTCGTGTCTGACTCTTTGGAGGTGGGAATAAATGCAGAATGCAGGTCAATCACTGAACATACCAGTGAGAGGAATGGCCAAGATGGCAATGTAGGGAGACCCTGAGCTCATCTTCCACAGGCACACCAAAATTAGAACTATTTACAAAGGACTGTCAATGAGAAGAGCCTGAAGATTAGCAGAAAGTATCTTCTACAACGAAAGATGAAAAGAAGGATCCACACTGAGTTGAGTAAGAGGGGAAGAGATATAAGATCCTTATATCTTATATAAGATAGTTAAGACCCACTTGTCTGGGTGAGTAATCCACAAACAGGAAGATTATCACAATTTAATAGGCTTTCCCAAAGGAGCAAAGGGTCTGAGCCCCTACTGGGCTCCCCAGCTTGATTGGAAAGTTGAGCCCCTAGAATGTTTGGCTTTGAAGAACATATTTGAAGACATAATAGCTAAAAACTTTCCTAACAGGGAAAAGGAAAGTGACAAGAAGTTCTAAGAAGTACAGAGAGTTCCAAACAAGATTAACTCAAAGAGGAACATACCAAGGCATACTGTAATTAAAATGACAAAAAATTAAAGATAGATAATATTAAAAACAGCAAGGGAAAAGCAATCAGTTACATACAAGAAACTTCCATAAGGTTCAGTTCAGTTCATTTCAGTCGCTCAGTCATGTCTGACTCTTTGCGACGCCATGAATCGCAGCACGCCAGGCCTCCCTGTCCATCACCAACTCCTGGAGTCCACCCAAACCCATGTCCATTCTGTCGGTCATGTCATCCAACCATCTCATCCTCTGTCGTCCCCTTCTCCTCCTGCCCTCAGTCTTTCCCAGCATCAGGGTCTTTTCCAATGAGTCAGCTCTCCGCATCATGTGGCCAAAGTATTGGAGTTTCAACTTCAACATCAGTCCTTCCAATGAACACCCAGGACTGATCTCCTTTAGGATGGACCAGTTGGATCTCCTTGCAGTCCAAGGGACTCTCAAGAGTTTTATCCAACACCACAGTTCAAAAGCATCAATTCTTCAGTGCTCAGCTTTCTTTATAGTCCAACTCTCACATCCATACATGACCACTGGAAAAACCATAGCCTTGACTAGACGGACCTTTGTTGGCAAAGTAACGTCTCTGCTCTTTAATATGCTGTCTAGGTTGGTCATAACTTTCCTTCCAAGGAGTAAGCGTCTTTTAATTTCATGGCTGCAATCACCATCTGCAGTGATTTTGGAGCCCAGAAAAAATAGGTTATCAACTGATGTTTTCAACAGAAACTGTAGTCCAGAAGTGTGGAAAGGGAAAAACTATAATCAAGAATACTCTACCTGTCCAGGCTATCATTCAGATTTTAAAGTGGGATTAAGAGTTTTACAGACAAGCAAAAGCTCACAAAATCAGCACCATGAAACCAGCATTACAGGAAATGTTAAAGGGACTTCTTTAAGATGAAAAGAAAAGGCCACAACTAGAAACATGAAAATTATGGAAGAAAAAAATCTAATTGGTGGAAGCAAATATACAGTAAAGGTAATAGAGCAACTACTTATGAAGCTAGTCGGAAGGTCCAAAGACAAAAATAGTAAATAATCTATATCCATAATAAGTAGCTAAGGCACAGAACAAAAAATAAAGAGGTGTAAAATTTGATATCAACACAGAAAATTGGAGGGGCAGTAAAAATGCATGATTGTTAAAATGCATTCACAATAGCCAAGGTATGGAAGCAACCTATGTGTCCATCAGCAGATGAATGGATAAAGAAGATGTCACACACACAGAGCAATACTACTCAGCCATAAAAAAAGAATGAAATCTTGCCATTTGTGACAACATAGATGGACTGAAGGGAATTATTACCAAATGAAATGAGTCAGATAGAGAAAGACACATACTGTACGTTATCACTTATATGTGGAATCTAAAAAGCAAAACAAATGGACAAACATAAAATAGAAAGAGTCATAAATACAGAGAACAAACAGGTGGTTGCCTGAGGGGAGGGGGCTGGGCAGGGTGAGAGAAATAGGTAAGGGAGATTAAAAGGTATAAACTTCCAGTTACAAAATAAATGAATTATGGGTGTGAAATGTACAGTGAGGAGAATATACTCAATAATTACATAATTTTTTTATGATGACATATGGTAACTAGACTTAACCTGATGATCATTTTGAAACATACAGAAGTATCAAACCATGATGCTGTATACCAGGAACTAACAGAGTGTTGTAGGTTGTGTGAAATTACTTTGCCAACAAAGGTCCATCTAGTCAAGGCTATGGTTTTTCCAGTGGTCATGTATGGATGTGAGAGTTGGACTCTAAAGAAAGCTGAGCACAGAAGAATTGATGCTTTTGAACTGTGGTGTTGGAGAAGACTCTTGAGAGTCCCTTGGACTGCAAGGAGATCCAACCAGTCCATCCTAAAGGAGATCAGTCCTGGGTGTTCATTGGAAGGACTGATGTTGAAGCTGAAACTCCAATACTTTGGCCACCTGATGCAAAGAGCTGACTCACTTGAAAAGACCCTGATGCTGGGAAAGATTGAGGGCAGGAGGAGAAGGGGACGACATAGGATGAGATGGCTGGATGGCATCGCCGACAGAATGGACATGGGTTTGGGTGGACTCCAGGAGTTGGTGATGGACAGGGAGGCCTGGTGTGCTGAGGTTCATGGGGTCGCAGAGAGTCAGACATGACTGTGTGACTGAACTGAACTGAACTGTATGTAAGTCAACTCTGGAATGACTATTTTGTTGTAGTTTTTGCTTGTTGTAATATAGTACTTGGCTTCCCAGTTAGCTCAGCTGGTAAAGAATCCGCCTGCAATGTGGGAGACCTGGGTTCAATTCCATGGTTGGGAAGATCCCCTGGAGGAGGGCATGGCAACCCACTTCAGTATTCTTGCACGGAGAATCTCCATGAACTGAGGAGCCTGGTGGGCTACAGTACAAAGGGTCACAAAGAGTTGCACATGACTGAGTGACTAAGCACACAGCATTATATAAGACATAGAATACATTCTCAGTTTTACTGAATATCTGCAGCAGTTGTGGTTCTAACTTTCCCTAAGGGGGAAGATGAGGTACTTTTACTTTATTTTAAGTCCAGTGCAAAGGACTTATTAGAAATCCTTACTGAACTTGATAGGAAATTAGAATAGAGAGAAAACCCGAGTTTTCCTCCTCTTGGAGAAATCTAAAAGGCATCCGACAGGCTGCTTTGCTTTAGACGGATGAACTGGAGGAGTTTGCCTGACTCATCAAGGGACTCTCAGATAAGAAGTCCTCAGTGATGGGGTTCTTTCTAAGAATCTGCTAAATAGTTCCATAAGAGTCAGTGTTATTCACCAGAGCACAGGACCATTTTATGATAGCATTAATTAGGTGAGAACTTTTCTGTTCTCCCTAGTCTCTTTTCTACCTTCTCAGACCCTTTGGCCTTAGAAGAAAGGATCACAACTTGGTTAGCAAAGGATAAGAGGAGAGATACAAGGAAGAACTCTCCTTCCTCCACCCAACCACTTTCCTGATTTCCTACCCATCAAAAGCCTAACAGGAGGAGGGATGGAGTTTTAATTCTATATCCAGTTTGAAGTTTTGATTATTGCATGTACTTAGGTACTCAATACAAGATGTATTGTCAAAAAGATTTGGATTAAAAACACTATGACCTGCCTTCTTGATTTTACAATATGATTGGGAAGATCAAATAAGATTGTACACTTGAAAATGTTCCTAAATTCCATTAGGTACTCACAATCAATTAAGTGCTCAATGGTGAATGTACCTTGACTAGATGGTACCTTGAAAGCTCATAAAATCTTTCCCTTTTGTCCCATGGACTGCGCCATCCTAAACTCAGAGCCAAATAAGAACAACTGAAGAAGAAAACTCCAGAGAAGCATATTCCACAGAATCCCCAGTGGTCCCTTCCTATTTCTGACACTGCCAGGATAATCTGTTCTGCCTGAGTATTCTCAATGTTTATCACCACTTATGAAAGTCATTGACAACTTAGCACTAATGAAAGTTTTCTTCCCTCATCAGTTTTTCAGCACCTTCTCCAACATAAGTGTTGAATTACTAACCAATTACTTGGAAACTGAAGTGAGCCCAAGAGAGTCAGTGAATTACTGAGAAAATCATTTACAGAGGGAGGTAATGTTGATGGAGAAGGTCAATTGAAAAAGTGTCTTCATTTTTCTCATAGAAGGGCTGGGAAAGTCGAAGAGAGTGTGAGGAAGCAACTGAGGGAAGACTTTTCTTGTCAAAAACAAGGAAAATAGTATGAGCATCTCATATACAATGCAATAGCTGTCTGAGGTTATGGCATGGGGTCTCCCTGACAAAACTGTAGAGAACTAGCTGCTGTTAGTTGAAAACAATACCAGCAATGCTTGAATGTGGCAATGCTCTGTTGTGTTGTATAGAATAAAAAATAAAGGCATTTGTGGAGGAAAATAGACGATGAAATCTAAGGGTTGCTTCAGTTTCTACAGGAAACCATTCCTCTTCTCCCTCTCCCCAGAATGTTTCAAATTTAGATTTTCAGCTTCTTGAAATCAGAGATGATGAATTCCACCACCTCCACCATCACACTGTATCTGTCTGCTTTTTCTCCTGTGAGTGGTGCCATTTAAAAGAATATAAACCACCTCTCCCATTGCTTCCTAGGAGCTTATGCTTTAAAATGAACTTTGCATTTACAGACCAGTGAGGAAAAAAGTGGGCTTCCCTGGTGGCAGAATAGTAAAGAATCTGCCTGCCAATGTAGGAGATGCAATAGACACGGGTTTGATCCCTGGGTCAGGAAGATTCTCCTGGAGTAGGAAATGGCAACCCACTCCAGTATTCCTGCCTGGAAAATTCCATGAACAGAGGAGCCTGGCGGGTTATAGTCCATGGTGTATCAAAGAGTCGTATACGACTGAATGACTGAGCAAGCACACAAGAAAAAGTACATTATGCAACAGTGTATCTTAAGGAATGGAAATGACAGTTAGAAAGGCTATGAATTACCCCGTGTTCAGATGTTAAAAGTGGTATATATATGATATGTATATATGATAAAAGTGATATATATATGTGTGTGTATATATGTATGTGTGTATTGGAATGGGTGAGGAGTGGTAGACAGTGCAAGGATGCTATTTTAGTTGGTAAGAGATGAGATGTCATCTCAAGTCAAAAGAAAAAAAAGCAGTACTCCTTTAGTATAATATTTGAAATTCTAACAGTAATGAAAAAAAGGACAAGTAAGTTGACTTTACAAACTAGGAAGGGAGGGGAAGGAAGTAGAATTGAGTCAAAGTGCTTTATCTTTTATAGAGGGCAATCAAAAAGGTACTGTCTTGTCTAAAGTCGGTAAGTCAGGACTCAGGAGAGTAACCTTTTTTCTGGTGATAGCAGTGACTATCTTTGGTTATAAACGTAAGAGGCTTCCCTAGAGCTTCCCTAAGGGCTGAAGCAGGGCTTCAGGGCGCACCATGGAGCAAAATGTATGGAAGAAGTGGCCTCTGTTCTCTACCCTCTCCTGTTCAATCAGAACAACTCTGCTTTTTTGTCTGTTTTACATCTTGGTTTACAGCGAAATATTTTGCTAAAAAAAAAAGTCCATTGCTTTAAAAATGTTTGGAAAACATCATCTGGGAAAAGATGCATTGTCAAAAAGATTTGGATTAAAAACCCAAATTTCAGCAAAGCCAAATAAAGAACAGAAAAAGGTAAGGGACTTTTATAGCATAATATGTACCCATAAGATTTCTTTGAAAATGATCCTCTTCCACCCATGCGTTGCCTCAGAAACCATAATTTCCCACCTGATCAGGCCATGGCTTACTGAGTGAAGAGTGAAGAGCTCATGGAAGTTTGGGCTGTTTTAAATATGGATTCTACCACTACAATATTGTAAAGTAATTAGCCTCCAACTAATAAAAATAAATGAAAAAAAAAAACAAAAAAAAAATGTGGATTCTTAGGTCCTAGAAGCTGGGATTTGAACTGAGTTGATGTATACTTGGGAGCTATGGTGTGGTGTCTTTGTCATTTTGCAGAGAGACAGTAAAGAAGGAGAAGAAAGCAATGAGGAAGTGAAGCAGTATTAAAGAGAGGAAAATTTCCCTTCTTTGCATTTCATGGTTTACCATGCCTGATGAAACTATTGGATTCCGTTATCCGAGATCTTTTCATAAAGCTTCCATTATATTTGCCAAGTGTGGATGAGATTCTTTTCCTTGGAATCAAGATTAAAAGACGAGAAGGGAAGACAAAGAAAGAAAAGAGAAGAAAGCCTTGACTAAGACATAGAAGGGAACTTACAGAACCTTAGGGGAGAGAACCTAGAATGATCTGAAGGTAACAGGAACAGTTAATGAAATTAGTATAAGAGAAAGTCATTAGAATTCAGAGAGGCTCATGACTGAGATTGAAAGGGTGCAGCTCAAATGAACACCTGCTAGGGCAGTTAGTCACTGGAGCTCAGTGGACCTACTGAGATGAGGGTCTGGTGACCAAGAAGACCTTCAACCAAAGAGTCTATCAAAGGCATGAACAGAAAAAGACTTTTCTTCCGTAGGGACAGTGAGAATGAAGGGAAGTATTTCACCACTGGATTGGGATTAGAAGAAGAGAGGATAAACAAGGAATGATAGTTGCAGTTATGGGAGTCAGCTGATTTAGAAGTGGTGATAGGAAGCCAGGGATGACTAGCGTGGATTGACTAGCATTTGAATCTATCAAATTAATTGCATCGAGATAACTATAAGTAATTTATTTAATTCATACATGGTTTTTGCCATGACATTCCTGTAAAGCATAGTGATGAAGTAGTTTAATAAGCCAGATGCTGGGGCTTCCTGGTTTCATGAATTAGACTCAGTTCAATCATCCATAGTTCCCAAGTTTCATTCCCAAACCCATCAAGGTTCTCGGCAGAAGAAGGGTCTACTAGTTAGTAGATTCTGTACGAGAGATGCCTCAAGGACAGTCGGTAAACATTTACTCTCTTCAGAAATGCTACAGTCTAGTGAATTATTGGAGAGAGGTTGCATTATAAAAGGGAATATTGAAGGCATAAAAGACTCAGTATTTCTGTAGGAAAAATTGCTGCAATGCGACACCATGCACCTCTGAGAAATCTTCTTTTTGCTTTCCTGGGCTCTCATTTCTCTGGTAATGGTGAAGACACCAGAAGAGTTGGAATGCCATTTCTAAAGGCATCTGGCTCCTGGACCCAGTTCCTCAGATAATTATCTACAATACAGCTTTGTCAATCAACTACCAAATACTTACAAGTTCACAAACATATTCAGGAAGACCACTGCCTTTCAAGATATAGATAGATAGTAAGACAGTATCTTCACTGCTTTTAAAAACTCACAAACATAATGTATTCTCCTTTAAATTTGTTAAAACCTAAAGCTGCTTTTCTAATCTACAGATTTGTAGGATTCAGTAAACATGCTACACTAATATCAATTGCATAAGCACTATTAAAGAAACCTTTGACTCAACCTTGGAAAAAAACTTTTCATCTTCTGAGCAGGAGAAAAGAAACTCCTTGTAATTCTTCTTTGCATATTTGCATACATCTATTTTTTTTTTAAGTGTTTGCCTTTGCCCTATAGGTGCATTTTCTTTTGAAATTAATAAGGTTTCCTCCACAGTCTTAATATTTTGACCAATATGTGCTATTGTTCAGCCAAACATTCAGGAGTGTAGGTGGTGCTGGAGAAATCATATGATTAAATGGAAAAGCAGTGTGTGAGATTGCAATTGTGTGCTACATCACATTCTGTACTTCATGTTCTGACATACTGCCCTGGCTCTTCTGGAAGAATATTTGCATTATTGTCCTTGGGAATAAGAATAGATTAGAGATTGCTGTTATGTAACAATGATCCATTACTACATAATGGCTTTCACACGTGGTTACCAGGCTCCAAATAGCTCTGTGGTCCTCACTGTAGAGCTAAGAGAGGCCAATCTGTTATACCAGGGTTTTCCCTAGTGCGATTCACAATCAACCTACTTCTTGTTGTTAGTTGCTAAGTCGTGTCCAACTCTTCATGATCGCATGGACTGCAGCATGCCAGGCTCCCCTGTCCTTCACTATCTCCTGGAGTTTGCTTGCTCATGTCCATTGATTTGGTGATACTATCTAACCATTTCACCTTCTGTCACCCCCTTCTCCGTTTGCCTTCAGTCTTTCCCAGTATCAGGGTCTTTTCCAATGAGTCAGCTCTTTGCACCAGGTGGCCAAAGTATTGGAGCTTCAGCTTCAGCATCACCTTCCAATTAATATTCCGGGTTGATTTCCTTAAGGATTGACTGGTTTGGTCTCCTTGCAGTCCAAGAGACTCTCAAGGGTCTTCTCCAGCACCACAATTTTAAAGCATCAATTCTTCTACACTCAGCCTTCTTTTTGGTCCAACTCTCACATTCTTACATAATTATTGGAAAAACCATAGTTTTGACTATATAGACCTTTGTTGGCAAAGTGATGTCTCTGCTTTTCAATACGCTGTCTAGGTTTGTCACAACTTTCCTTCTAAGGAGCAAGGGTCTTTTAATTTCATGGCTGCAGTCACCATCTGCAGTGATTTTGGAGCCCAAGAAAATAAAATCTGTCACTGCTTTCACTTTTTCCCCTGCTTGAGAAGTCTGTAAATATCCCACATTAAAGTCAGTTGTTTAAACACTATTAAATATTAATTCAACTATTAATTCAACCTTGGAAAAAGATTTCCCTCATCCAAGATTTACTCTTAATATATCACAACCTCACCATCCCAGCTACCCACCACCACCTATTTGTTTACTCTTTGAAGCAGCTGCTCTCAAACTTTGTATTGAGAATCTCTTTGTATTGGAGATTTGTATTGGAATCTCTCAAGGTGCTTTAAAGCATTATGATGCCTAGTTCCATCTTCAGAGATTCTGAATCAATTGGTCAGTGACATGGCCTGAGGATCAGGGTATCTGGAAGCTCCCTAAATGATCCTAGAATCATTTAGGTTTAGAACTACCTGTCCTAGGGCTCCTGATGATTTCAATGTTACTTCCCTTCATTGTCCTTGGCCATGGGACTTCCCAAAAGAACTAGTTCAGGGATATGTTGATATACAAATACTGTGAGAAGCACTTCACTTCTTGCTCTTAGGAGGAAGACATTGTCTCTCCCCAAAAGTTTTCTTCAGTACTGATGATCTGTACTCTTATAGGTCACTCAATATCACTTCCCCCTAAAGTCCTACAAGTGGTATTTGGAGTAAGCAATCTAAGAGAATGGCCTATGTATAAGCATGTCCCAGCCTTCATAGCCTGTGAACTACAGCCATGCCTTCCTTCATATACTAAGCACAAAATGTAAGGAAATAAGTAGGTACACTTTGATATTATTGACAAAAATCTTGACTCTTTTGAGTCTTGTTGCTTTTTCTTTGTCTTACTGAAAAGTACAAGAAGACAAGTCCCTAAGTACTTCCTCCATACTTCTTGCTGTCTTGCCTTTGCTGTGCTATCTTTGCAATGCCTTTCTTCTAATTCCTTCTCCACCTAGTGAACTCATTACATTGTGCAACTATCCCAAACATGTCTTCTTTTAATGAGAATTAATTGATTGTTTTTACATGCTTATACCTCATCTTGAACCTATTTTAATGGCCGTTCTTATCAAATTGCATTATAGCCAGTTGTTTTCACAATCATGGTCTCTGCCAAATCAATCCAAAAACATCTGAGTGGCCACACGTGCCAGGACTTGGGTTAAGCAACACAAAAGTGAATCATGCTCCCTCTAGCTTCTCTATCCTTTAGACACTCATGCTGCAGTGGGGAAGATAAATAAATCATTACAGTCTACCTGGATAGAGGCTGTAAAATATAGATATATAATGTTAGGGAAAATTCTAAGTGCTTAGGGCTATTGTTTAAGGCAGGAATATGTAATTTCTGGATATCAGAATCATGCTCAGTTGTAATGGGAAGCTGGATTATTTGAATAAATAATTAACCTTTGTCAGGACTTGTCTGGCAGTCCAGTGGTTAAGACTTTGCTTCCAATGCAGTGAGTGCAGGTTCTATCCCTGGTCAGGGAACTAAGATTCCACATTCTGGGAGGCATGGCCAAAATTTTTTTTAAAATAGTTAACTTTGGTCAAAATGGTCTTTCAGAAAAGTCTTATCAATACAGCTGGAGACAATGTTCTGGCAATGATCAACTATTAGTTTATGATAATAATAGTCATGATGTTATGAGCTGTGTGGAACTTTTTAAAATTTTGTGCTACCTCCAAAGAGTTAGACAATTTCCTGTGATTTCAAGGTACAAATCCTCAGGTGCAGGAGGAAAAAAATACTGGGCTTTGAATTTATTAGATTTGTATCTGAACCTAGGCTCTATTGTTTATGAAGTGGCCAAGGTACTTACTTTCTTTGAGCATCAATTTCTTTCTAAAATGACGATAAATACAAATATGTCACTTGACTGTATGGATGATTAAATAAGATAATGCTTGTAAGGCACTCAGCATAGTACCTGGTACATAAAAAGAACCCAGTAAATGTTGGTTTTCCTCTGTGTGTGCACAGGGGATCTTCTCTGTGTACTTCTGGAAACTTTAAAAGAACAGGTTAGTCCAGAGCCAGAGGGAAAAAGCCAGAAAACTTTCAGAGTAGATATCAATTATTTGCTTCTCCTTTGGTCTGGTAAATAGTAGCATTCCACAACTTGCTAAGCTTGTCCAGCAGCTGAGGAGTTAATTTTCAACCCCAATTCCATCTCCAAGTTTAGACTCAGGCCACTTGGGTTCAGAGTTTCCTGTGTCCAGGGTGAGCAAAATTCATGGCCTTCCTCCATTGGTGCTAAGCTTCTGAGGCTGGCAGCTACAGGAGTGCTCACCGTTTCTTTCGCTCTTCAACACCACACAAGGTTGCCAGGAGAGGAGAAAGTAGGTTGTTTCATGTGCAGTTCAGTAAATATCTCAGGGCTGGGCAGAGAGCAACGACTTGCAAAATGAAAGAGGAAGGGCTTTCTGATTTGTGTCTGGCTCCCCCAAACCCTGAGCAATCTGTTCCTGTTCAAACAAAAAGCAAAACGTATTTCCTCAAACTGGTTTAAGAGAATAGTGATGATTAAGACAGTATATTTATTTCAGCTGTCACAGGAGTCCTGGATTCCTGGACTTTAAAAAGTTCTCTTGTATTTAAAAAAAAAATACTATGCTTCCCTTCCTAGGGGCTCTTGAAAAGAAATTCTTTTTTGGACATTAAGATGTCAGAGGAGCAAGTTTTCAATTCTGAAACTTATCCTTCATGCAAACTGATACAGCCATTTTGGTGGCTCAGACAGTAAAAAATCTGCCTGCAACGTAGGAGACCTTGGTTCAATCCCTGGGTCAGGAAGAGCCTTTGGAGAAGGTAATAGCTATGCACTCTAGCATTCTTGCCTGGAGAATTCCATGAACAGAGGAGGCTGGCAGGCTACAGTCCACTGGGTTGCAGAGTCGGACATGACTGTGTGACTAACACACTTATGGAGAATAGTATGGAGGCTCCATAAAAATCTAAAAACAGAACTACCATATGACCCATCAATCCCACTCCTGGGCATATACCCAACCCAGAGAAAACCATAATTTGAAAAGACACATGCTCCCTGATGTTCACTGCAGCACAATTTATAATAGCCAGGACACAGAAGCAACCTAAATGTCCATCAACAGAGGAATGGGTAAAGAAGATGTGGTTTATATATATACCATGGAATATTACTCAGCCATAAAGAAGAAACAAAATCATGCCATTTGCAGAGATGTGGATGGATCTAGAGACTGTCAGAAGTAAGAGTGAAGTAAGTCAGAAAGAGAAAAACAAATATTACATATTAATGCAAGCATATGGAATCTAGAAAAAATGGTACAGATGAACCTATTTTCAAAGCAAAATAGAGACACAGGCATAGAGAACAAACATGGACACCAAAGGGAAAATGGCTTCCCTCATAGCTCAGTGAGTAAGAATCTGTCTGCAATGCAGGAGATCCAGGTTTGATTTCTGGGTTGGGAAGATCCCCTGGAGAAGGAAATGGCAACCCACTCCAGTGTTCTTGCCTGGAGAATCCCATGGACAGAGGAGGCCTGGCAGGCTACAGTCCATGGTGTCGCAAGAGTCAGACACAATTTAGTGACCAAACCACCACAAGGGGGAAAGGGAGGGCGGGATGAATTGGAAGATCGGGATTGACATATACGCACTACTCTGTATAAAGTAAATATCTTATGAGAACTGACTGTATAGCATGGGGGACTCTACTCAGTGCTCTCAGGTGACCTTAATGGTAAAGATAAATAAAAAAAGGGGACATATGTATACATATAACTAATTTGCTTTGCTGTATAGTTGAAACTAACACTACATTGTAAAACAACTGTACTCCAATAAAAATTTTTTAAAAAGATGAGAAAAGTTTGTTGAAAAGAACACAGATCTTTAACCTTTTAGTGAGGTTAAAAAATTAATGAGGACAAATAGAAATTATATTCGTTTGTTCAATAAATAATCATTACACACCCATTTTGTCCCAAGGACTGTAGATACAATTGAGTTAACAAAGCGAATGAGATGTACCTGACTCTTCCTGTTCCTTAATAGCCTAGGGGACTGCAGACAAGTAAACACATCACTACAATACAGTGTGATAAAGGCGCTGATAGGAGAAGCACAAGGCTACATAGGAGGAGGTTCAGAGATGCAAAGGATGAGCAGAATTTAACCAGATGAAGAGAGTTGTGGATGCAGAGTATTCCAGGGAGAGGGAATGACATATTTTAAGGCTTAAGAAGAGGTGGCAAGAATACACAGAGAACTATACCAAAAGGATCTTCATGACCCAGATAACGATGATGGTGTGATCACTCACCTAGAGCCAGACATCCTGGAATGCGAAATCAAATGGGCCTTAGGAAGCATCACTATGAGCAAAACTAGTGGAGGTGATGGGATTCCAGGTAAGCTATTTCAAATCCTAAAAGATGATGTTGTGAAAGTGCTGCACTCAATATGCCTGCAAATTTGGAAAACTCAGCAGTGGCCACAGAACTGGAAAAGGTCAGTTTTCATTCCAATCAATCCCAAAGAAAGGCAATGCCTAAGAATGCTCAAACTACTGCACAATTGCACTCATCTCACACACTAGCAAAGTCATGCTCAAAATTCTCCAAGCCAGGCTTCAATAGTACGTGAACCATGACCCTCCAGATGTTCAAGCTGGATTTAATAAAGACACAGGAACTAGAGATCAAACTACCAATATCCACTGGATCACTGAAAAAGCAAGAGAGTTCCAGAAAAACATCTACTTCTGCTTTATTGACTATGCCAAAGCCTTTGACTATGTGGATCACAACAAACTGTGGAAAATTCTTAAAGAAATGGGAATACCAGACCACCTGACCTGCATCCTGAGAAACCTGCAGGTCGAGAAGCAACAGTTAGAACTGGACATGGAACAACAGACTGGTTCCAAATCAGGAAAGAAGTACATCAAGGCTGTATATAATCACTCTGCTTATTTAACTTATATGAAGAGTACATTATGAGAAATGCTCAACTGGAGGAAGCACAAGCTGGAATCAAGACTGCTGGGAGAAATATCAATAACCTCAGATATGCAGATGACACCACCCTGATGGCAGAAAGTGAAGAGGAACTAAAAAGCATCTTGATGAAAGTGAAAGAGGAGAGTGAAAAAGTTGGCTTAAAACTCAACTATTCAGAAAATTAAGATCATGGCATCTGGTCCCATCACTTCATCGCAAATAGATGGGGAAACAATGGAAACGGTGACAGACTTTATTTTGGGGGGCTTCAAAATCACTGCAGATGGTGACTGCAGCCATGAAATTAAAAGACACTTGCTCCTTGAAAGAAAAGCTATTTACCAACCTAGACAGCATATTAAAAAGCAGAGACATTACTTTGCCAACAAAGGTCCATCTAATCTAAGCTATGGTTTTTCCAGTAGTCATGTATGGGTGTGAGTGTTGGACCATAAAGAAAGCTAAGCATTGAAGAATAGATGTTTTTGAATTGTGGTGTTGGAGAAGACTCTTGAGAGTCTCTTGGACTGCAACGAGATCCACCAGTCCAACCTAAAGGAAATCGGTCCTGAATATTCACCGGAAGGACTGATGTTGAGCTGAAACTCCAATACTTTGGCCACCTGATGCAAACAGCTGACTCATTTGAAGAGACCCTGATGTTGGGAAAGATTGAGGGTGGAAGGAGAAGGGGAGGACAGAGGATGAGATGGTTGGATGGCATCACCGACTCAATGAACATGAGTTTGAGTAAACTGCGGGAGTTGACGATGGACAGTGAGGCCTGGCATACTGCAGTCCACGGCGTCGCAAAGGACACAACTGAGCGACTGAACTGAACTGAAGGCTTAGATATAAGAGAGAATGAAGTGGATTTGAGGAAATAAACTCATTTCAGTGTATCTCAGTGTAGCAGGAGAAGTAGCTGGAGATGAAGTGTGCAGGATACCTATTGTCTTCCTTTCAGCAGCCTGATGCTGGTGAGGTGGGGATTTAGGATTGAGAGGAAGGTAAAACTCCCTGCAGATTCTGGGCCCAAGCCA
Source organism: Dama dama (assembly GCF_033118175.1). Lineage (NCBI taxonomy): Eukaryota > Metazoa > Chordata > Mammalia > Artiodactyla > Cervidae > Dama > Dama dama. Next base: position 68,105,765 of record NC_083692.1, read on the forward strand.
TTTGCTTTAACTGAAACTTGTCGAAAGAGGTGTGTAACTTGGTTTCTTGGTTCCCATCCTGCTATTGTTTCAATTGTAAACAGTTTCCAAAGGAAGCTCAAGAGGTGTTTGATGGGGCTAGATTTGTGTATATTCTTTGGCCCACTTGTTAAATATCAGAACTGCTCTCAACTCCAGGGGTGTTGGCATCCTTGGCAGGTGGAATTGACTGTTTAATGTATCAACTAATAAATGAAAGATGAGGGGGACCGGATGGAAACAGGGCTTCCTTGGTAGTTCAGATGTTAAAGAAACTGCCCACAATGCGGGAGCCCTGAGTTCGATCCCTGAGTCAGGAAGATCCCCTGGAGAAGGGAATGGCCACCCACTCCAGTATTCTTGCCTGGAGAATTCCATGGACAGAGGAGCCTGATGGGCTACAGTCCATGGGGTCGCAAAGAGTCAGACATGACGGAGTGATGAACACACTCTTCATATGATTGGAATGACTCCTAGATACAAAGGGCTTCCTGAGCACTTAGTTGGTGATTGATCATTATCAGCTATCTTTAACTTGTCTGTATGAATTGAGGGATGAGGAAGTGAGAGAATACCAGAAGAATAGTTTTTGAACGATGAGTAACTTAAATGCTGATTGGAACCACATTGGACATGTGGGCATTTTAACACTTGCTACCTTAAAAGTGTAGCCATGGGTTTGATTCCACTGAAAATACAGTTCTCTATTCTTCCTAGGACACTCGTGAATAGTCATCTTAAAAATAGCCATGAAATCAAAAATTAGAAAGACTTCAAGGATCTTCTTGTCTGACAACTTTATTTTCAGAAGAGGAATTTCTGTTTCAGATAAGTGAGGTGTTGCACCGTCTATTTCCTGCCTTGGGGTTTTTGCACTTGCTGGTCCGTCTGTCTCCTCATCTCTGCTTTGCTTGTCACCTCATTATTCAGTATTCTGCTCAGAATTTATTGAATTCCCTAATCAAAATAGCTTCTGGCCAATTTTTCTAAATATGTTTACCTGTTTTATTGCACATATATTTTCTGAAGTATTGTATTCTTGTTTATCGACTGTCATTAGAATTTAAGTAAAAATTTATTTTCATCATTTCTGTGTCCCCAGAATTTAAAACAGTGGCCAGTAAAACAATAGGACTCTATAAATATAGTTTAAAATTTATGAATGAATGGAAAGCAGAACTTGGGTCTGCTAGGTTATTGACCTTTCTATTATTCCAGCTCCTCTCAAATTTAAATGTACATATGAATCACCTGGAGATCTAGTTAAAATCCAAATTTGATTGAGAATGTCTTGAATTCTGAGACTGTGCATTTCTCAGAAGATCTCATATGATGCTAGTGAGTCAAGTCCATGGACCACATGACAAGTATTCTACTGCAGCTGTACTCCTGAAGCAAAAGTTAATCTCAGTTTTGCCAGAACCTTTTGTAGAGTCGACTTAAATGTGTATGTTTTAGTCTTATATTTTTTTCTAAGCAAGGAGTTAAGTTCCATTTGTTTCAAAATTTTATAAAAATTTTAAGACAGAGAAAAGTTGTAAGATTTTTATAGTGAACCCATCATGTAGACTATACCATTAACATGGTACTACTCTTATTTTCCACATTTCAATCAAACTATCATCTTTCTGTCCAGCCTCAATCTATATTTTGGTGCATTTCAAAGTGAGTTGCAAATAGCAGTGCACTTCTTCCAAGTACACTTCCACTTCTAAGCTACATTTTAAAAAATGTAAAAAATCTTCTTGGTTGGTGATCACACTGTGGAAGCTATTCAAGAGGCTTCTGTATGGAGTTGGCCTCATCTGTCACTTTTTCTACCTTTAATCTTATTCTTGGCCTTTTTCTTCCTGAGGACATTGAAGTTCATGCTCTTGGAAATGTTAGATATATTTCCTATCTTTTGAAAGCATCCACTTTGATTTTAAGCCCAAACAATGTTGACCTATGGGAATAATTGATATTTTTCTGCAAAACACAGACTAAAAGGAAATAAATTTATTTTTTGGTTTCTTGTTTGTGTGTGTGTGTGTGTGTGTGTGTGTGTGTGTGTGTGTTTGGCTGAGCCACAAGGTTTGTAGGGTCTTAGTTCCCCTACCAGGGACTGAACCCAGGCCCTTGGCAGTGAAAGCACAAGTCCTAACCACTGGACCACCAGGGAATTCCCCTTGGCATTTTTTTGATAAAAGTGAATAAAGGCTGTAAAGTTCAGACTTTCCTTTTAGACTTCTTGAAGGCAGGGATCATTTCTTAATCACCATCATATCCCTTGTGCCCAGGGTGGTCTTTGGCACATAATAAATGCTAAATGCTTGCTGAAAGCATGATTGAATGAATGAATGAACACGATGTAATAGCAGTTTTCCCACATGATTGTTTTCTTCCCCACTTGGTCTTTGATTGTTGGTGCTTGTCCCCACCAGAGCCATCCTTATGCAGTTTCCCAACCTCTATACCATTGACATATTGGGCCAGATCTTTCTTTGCTGTGGGGGGCTGTCCTGTGCATTGTAGGAGGGTTAGCAGAGCCTAGGCCTCTATTAAGAAGAGGGCAGTAGCAGTCCTCCCAGTCATAATAATAAAAAATGCCTCCATACATTGCTGGATGTTACCTGGGGGACATTGTCCCTGTTTGAGAACTACTGAGTTATAGACTTGGAATCTCACAACCTGAAGCTAGCTCTGTTCAACCTCTGAGCTGATAAGGACCAAGCCTGGATATATGTTTAGAGTCAGAAAAAATATTTTTATTCCTCAGGATTCATGTTAGACTTGAGAAATGGTCTGTGGCCTATGTGCTTAAAATGCCCTGAGTGCCCTTCCTACTTCAGAGTTTTCTCCCTCGTCCCACTGCACAGACCCGGGCTCTATGACCGGCTGCTGCCCTGACTGCCGATCTGTACGTTAGTCTCTGCGGCGATTCAAGCATAATCCTAATGCTTTGACTGAGGGGCTGATTTCTTGTCAACTTCTCCTGTTGGGGGTTGGACCCGGTCAGTGCATACGCCATTGTTGCCTGCGTTGCTACTTAAATCAGACGTTCTCACCTCCTTGGGCCTCTAACTGTGCAACTACCTGGACTATGCGTTACTGCCTAATGACTCCTACTGTGGTTCCCTGTGCTCAAACAGGCTGATGGCTATTGTTATTACCTTGGATCTGACACGCGTTTTCTACATCCCTTGGGATAACAATTTTGCACTACTGGCCACCTTTCTTTGGAATGAGCCATACATTTGGGGACCATCCATCCTGGTTCTTTCCTTGCCAATTCTCTGAAAGTTCTGTCAGTCCTTATAGTTCACCTCCCCATCCATGTTAGACTCCTCCCTCACCAAAGATTAAAAGTTCAATATCTTCAGAGCCATCTCTTTAGCCTGTTTGACTTTTCTGTCCTGTTAATCAGATTCTGACACCCTCAGAGTCACCTCTTTTGTCTACTGCTCCTAACTACAAAAGCTGCTAAAGAAAGACTCATGATTAAACCCAAATGGCCCACAAAGTCTTATATTTCCTCCTTGGCCATTGGACATCAACTCTGCTGTTTGTTCCTCCTCTATTACCTTCCTAACTCCATCCCCTGATGGTTGTTTCAAATACAAACCCCCAGCTTGTTTTCTTTAACACTGCAGACAATGGTAGAGTCTCGCATTTCTTCAGCAAGATTAGGCTCTTTTTATCTTCATCCTGATATGTCCATGTATCTTTACCTTCATCTGATTCTCTCTTCTAAGCTCAGCTAAGAAATACCCTTACTTTTCTCTTGCTTATGAATGGTTCTTTCTGGATTCCTTAACCAGATTGAAGATCTGCATTTGTTTGACTTAGAACTGTGTCTTTATATGCTGCTGCTGCTACTGCTGCTAAGTCACTTCAGTCGTGTCCGACTCTGTGTGACCCCATAGATGGCAGCCCACCAGGCTCCGCCGTCCCTGGGATTCTCCAGGCAAGAACGCTGGAGTGGGTTGCCATTTCCCTGTCTTTATATACTTGTGTGCAAAGTCCACTTATATCCAGCTTTGCCTTACCCAGAGTGGACAAATGGGATCTCTTCCCTTTTGCAAGTTCTCTCTTTCATGTTGCTGTGTGAAGAGGGAGAGAAAACACACTGTAGTGTGCTTATGAACTCAGCTGCTAATGATTTTTGACCCTTTCCCATGATACCTGTAGTAGCATGCTGGGCATATAACACAAACTGAAATACTGAAATTACTCATCAATTGTTAGATTAAAAGAGTACTCAACTCTTGTTCAATTCCATTTTTCAAGGGACACTCATGCCCCTGGCATAGTTCATCTTGCCTGCCTGATTACCTCCATGCTTGATTTACTTTTTTCCCCCCTTCTTCAATCAAGCATCAGTTTTCTCTGGTACTTATGATTAGACATTCTTTAGCCCACAGAAAAGTTCTTCTAATTAAATCAATTCCCACCAATTAGCTCTTACAATATAGTTCTTAAGAGATTGGTAGAAACTTAATCTTTGTAGCCACCCACAGAAAACTCAGTATGGGTTTGCTTATACAGTAAGCAAATATTCAGTTCCTCAACAAAACAGATCTTTTAATTCACAATATTTCCAGTAGTTTTTCTTTGAGTGAACCACTCTTGTTTGGCTGCTTGGGCAGGGCTCAGTGTTGGATGGCTAGTTTATTCATTTGGTGAGTGAGTAGGGTGACCCCTCATTATTCCATTGGTGCTCCATGGATCCCCTGATATTAAAGACTCTCCACTGTTGGATTAGAAAATGAACTGAGCAGGGATTTTGATGTGATAGCTAAGATATTTCTAATATTTTAGGAAGGAAATGTGAAATGGCATTAAGAATACTGAAATTCTGGAGATTTGGGATTTAATACTGAATCTGGCAACCCCTTGAAAGGAAAATGAAATCATCCTTAATCTTTCTATGTTTCAAGTGTATTTTTTGAAAAGTGATTCTTCCTTTAGATTGAACATTTTATGGTTCCTATGTTTCTAGTGCTATTGTGAAAGAAATGTTTTAGGGACTTTTCCTTATCTCTGCCATTCCATAATTGTACTATGATAGACCTTGCTGTAGACCTTTGTAAAGTCATTTTCCAGGAAATTCATAGGCCCTATTCATTCACAGACATATGCTTTAGAATTTTTCCCACATTATATGAGCCTGAGAATTTAAAAGGAGTTTACCCAAAGTTAAATGCTTTCATTGAGCCAAACAAGAGTGGTTCACTCAAAGAAAAACTACTGGAAATATTGTGAATTAAAAGATCTGTTTTGTTGAGGAACTGAATATTTGCTTACTGTATAAGCAAACCCATACTGATTTTTCTGTGGGTGGCTACAAAAATAATGCTTTCATTGACCCTGAAAGCATATAGATATTAGGTTTAGAGAATCTAGTTTATATAAAAGATGAGATAGAAGGCAGTCTTGGAGAGGCAATATTTGAAGGAAAACTGGCTGAGAATTTTCCTGAATTGAATCCTTAAGTGGAAAGTGCATTTCTTTGAAAGACAGCAATACTTTATATTTTGTTAGAAAAACATAAAGTTAAGTACATACATTCAGAGAAATCACTAGAATAGAAATATGACCTACAGCTTACCCACCAACAAATAGAAAACCTTATATTCTAACTAAAAATAGGAAAGGAGGTGGGGGAGGCCACTAAACAAAAAACAGAAAAAGATGAATGAAATAAGTCTAAAGCTGGGAAATACTGAAGGCAAAAGGAGAAGGGGGCAGCAGAGGTAGAGATGGTTAGATAGCATTACCAACTCAATGGACATGAATTTGAGCAAACTCTGGGAGATGGTGGAGGACAGGGGAGCCTGGCATACTGTAGTCCATGCGGTCGCAAAGAGTGGGACACAACCTAGCGAGTGAACAACAATAATGAAAGATATAAAGAACAATGATTGCTGAACATATTTTAATTATTAGTTCTATTTTATAGAGTTTTGGATTACTCTAGATTTCTTGTGGGGGTCAAGGAGTGGAAAAGAATGACAAGGGGATGGAAATCAACTAAATATTATTTATAATATAGTTTTAGACAGATTTCCAGGTTTTCTGTATATAAGCTAGAAAATAGCTTATATGTAAACCATTTTCATTAAGTACTGAAAAGAAGGAAATGCCTTTGCATTGCCTCTCAAACACCTGGAATCTGGTGTTTGAGTCCACTTCCCAGATGGCCTCTTTTAATCTAGCTCTTTATAGATGGCCCATAGGTTAGAAACACCAAATAGTATGCTGCAATTTTAGAGACTGTTATCTATGTTTACTATAATTAAAGAGGTATTTAAAATGTAAGCATTTAGTCATTGGGAGAGAAAAATAAAATAAAAAATAAAAGGATTTGGAGTAATCAAATCCAAGATATGTTGTGGACATATCTTGAAGTCAAAGCTACGATATGTCTGCCTGTAGCAGTCTGACTTCAAAAAGAGACAGGGTTTATGAACGTTGGATATTTGCAAATATTCTAAATTCAATTGCTTAAGTTTATCAACCAGCCACTGACCTTCAAAAACCAGAATATTAATAGGTTATGCTTTGCATTTATGATGAGGTTTAAAATTCTCAATCACTCATTTAATCAATTAGTAGTTTTTCTCTTCTTCATGAAATATTACTAATCAAAAAGATTTTTTTTCCTTTTTGTTTGAGCTTGAGATGCTTGAACTTAAGTTTACTTTTTTGTTCTCAAGTCAAGTTGTAGAGTTATGAATATTAGTATTCCTGATAGGAAACCCCTAGTCCAAACTTCTATTACACAGAAGATGACACTGAGTCAAGGAAGAAATATAAATTTCCCAAATCCTTGAGACTCGTTAGGAACACGGGTGCTTGGCCTGAAACCTAGAGAATTTATGCTTTATCTTTTTAGAGCTCTTCACATGTGCATGCCTGCTTAGTCACTCAGTTGTATCCAACTCTTTTTGACCTCATGGACTGTAGCCCTCTAGGCTCCTCTCTTCATGAGATTCTCTAGGCAAGAATACTGGAGTGGGTTGCCATTCCCTTCTCCAGGAGATCTTCCTGATCCAGGTCGAATCCAGGTTTCCTGCATTGCAGACAGATTCTTTACCCTCTGAGCCACCAGGGAAGCCCCAGAATTCTTCATAAAGTGTCCAAAGGAGGGTGATCATTTTGCTATTTAGGCAAAAAAGTTGTTTTATTACTTCAACATTTAACAAATACTATTTTCATTGGTGACACATCCTAATGTTGAACTACAACAACAAAAATCAGTAAAAATTCAGTGCCATAATTGACTCATCAGTTTGTTGTGAAATGTTGTCCACACTGACTAATTCACAAGAGGAAGATCATTTGGGAAATACCTGGATTCAGCTGATTCTGCTTAATATTCTGTAAAACAGTAATTTGTTAATATTTTAAATTGTAAAATATTTTATGCATATACAAAGGTTAGAAAAGTATCTAGTAGATACTCATATTTCCACTAGCAGATTTAATAATGTTTCAAATTATGGCTTTTAGTTTTGTCTATGTTAATAATGTGTTAACATACATGTAAGTAGGATGTACAAAAATCATAATGTAGGGCTTCCCTGGTGGCTCAGTGATGAAGAACCCATCTGCCAACACAGGGGACACGGATTCAGTCCCTGGTCTAGGAAGATCCCACATGCCACAGGACAACTAAGCCCGTGCACCAAAACCACTGATCCTGTGCAGAAGCGCCTGTGCGCTCTAACTACTGAAGCCTGAGCACCTAGAGCCAGTGCTCCGCAGCGAGAGAAACCACTGTAATGAAAAGCCTGTGCACCCCAACTAAACACTGGCTCACCGCACCAGGAGAAGGCCCATGAGCAGTAATGAAGACCCAGCACAGTCATAAAATAAAATAAAGTGAAATGAAAATTATAATGTAGTATTCAATTGTATTATTTGTTTTTCTACTCATCCCCCCAAGATAATACGTAGGGTTTTGTTTTTTTTTCCCCAACTTATTGCTACTTTTACAAGCAGTACTGCAATTATTGTTCTTAGGCTTCCCAGGTGGTGCTAGTGGTAAGGAACCTATCTGCCAATGCAGGAGATGTAGGAGATTCGAGTTTAATCCCTGGGTCAGGAAAAGCCCCTGCAGAAGGGCACAACAACCCACTCCAGTATTCTTGCCTGGAGAATCCCATGGACAGAGGAGCCTGGAGGGCCTGCAGAAGGGCACAACAACCCACTCCAAGTATTCTTGCCTGGAGAATCCCATGGACAGAGGAGCCTGGAGGGCTACAGTTCATAGGGTTACAAAGAGACACGACTGGAGTGACTTCAGTACACAGTCATGCCTGCATACTGTTCTTAGTATACATAGAGTACTAGGATATATAACTAGACAGAAGAGCTGCTTCGAAATTCTTTCCTCAGTTTTATTAGACATTGCTCAGTTGAATCAGTTTCCCCTTCTGCCAGCATATATGAGAGCTCCTGTTTACCCCATCCTCATGTATCCTTGGAATTACCAACTTTAAAATATTTGTCAGTCTTGTGAGAGTGAAGGGACATCTCACGGTTTTAATTTGCAGTTCTTTTGTTAGTGTTGTAGATGACATTTTTTTATGCTTTATTGTATTAGGCTTTCTTCCTGTGTGTTTGACTTGCCTGCTTATAGCTTTCCTCAATATTCTACTCAGTTGTTTTTAAATTGATTTGTCAACATAATTTATATATTCTGGGTACCTATTCTTTATTTGTTATATATGTTGTCAGTACATTTTCCCAGTACATAGTTTGTCTTGTTTGTTCTTGATACTTTGTGAAATACAAATTTTTAAATGTTAATGAAGTCAATGTATCCATTTTCTAAAAAGCCTTAAACTTTGCCTTATTTGCAAAAACCTTTCTTATGCTCACCGATGTTTTCTTCTAAAAGAGTTAAGACTTTGCTTTTCTTATTTAAGTCTTTAATCCACCTGCAATATAATTTTGAGCATAGTAGAGATAATTCTAATTTTACCTTTTTCCATGTAGATAAGTTCTTGTTCAGTTCAGTTCAGTCACTGAGTCGTGTCTGACTCTTTGCGACCCCCATGAACCTCAGCACCCCAGGCCTCCCTGTCCATCACCAACTCTCCAAGTTTACCCAAACCCATGTCCATTGAGTCAGTGATGCCATCCAACCATCTCATCCTCTGTCGTCCCCTTCTCCTCCTGCCCTCAATCTCTCCCAGCATCAGGGTCTTTTCAGATGAGTCAGCTCTTCACATCAGGTGGCCAAAGTATTGGAGTTTCAGCGTCAGCATCAGTCCTTCCAATGAACACCCAGGACTTATCTCCTTTAGGATGGACTGGCTGGATCTCCTTGCAGTCCAAGGGACTCTCAAGAGTCTTCTCCAACACCACAGTTCAAAAGCATCAATTCTTCTGTGCTCAGCTTTCTTTAGAGTCCAACTCTCACATCCATACATGACCACTGGAAAAACCATAGCCTTGACTAGACAGACCTTTGTTGGCAAAGCTCTTGTACTGTTCATTTAACGGTCTATCATTTTTACCTTCTGTCAAATACCAAGCTTTCCTGTATATGTGGATATTTTCCTGGGCTCTTGATTCTGTTCCATCAGTCTGTTTATTTATCCCTGCAAATAACACATTTTTTAAAACAATAGGTTTATAATAAGTCGACAGTTGGTGAGATATTATCATTCCTCCTTCACTTCTTCAATACAAAACTGTCTTAGTTGCTTTAGCCTTTTATATTTCCACACAAAACTCAAAATCAGCTTTATAACAATGCTGTTGGGATTTTGATTGTCTTGAAATTATAGGGTAACTTGAGAAGAATTCCCACCTTTATGATATTAAATTTTTTTCAACAAAAATCACACATTTTTCATTTATTGAGACCTCTTATGCCTTCAAAATATTATTAAAAATAGCCTATATAAATATCTTAAACATGTTTGGTAAGATATACACTTAGGATTTTTATTCTTACAGTGAATGAACTTTTTAGAAAAGCTGATCTTATATTTTATAATTGATTATTGCTAGCAGATGAAACCATTGCTATCTTTTTATGTAATGTATTGCCTATCTAGAAACATACTTCTGTTAATTCCAATAATTTCTATTTCTTCTTTTCCTATCCGCAAATTTTTCTTTGTTTTCTTGTTTCATTGGACTATAAAAATAGTCCAATAAAATGTTGAATAAAACCAGGAAAACAGGCATCCATATAATCTTTCTTACAAAACTTGGGATTTTTCTATTGTTTTGCCATTAAGTATTGTTTGGGGTCTTTTCAATAGATGTTTGTTATCAGCTTAAGGAAACTTTTTCTATTCCCAGTTTGTTGTAAGTTTTTAAACTTTTTTTTTCCGTCAGCCACCTTCTGGGAGGCCTCATAAATTGTGTCAGCTATAGGTTTAGCTTCTCCAGGCAAGAATACTGGAGTGGGTAGGCATTCCCTTCTCCAGGGGATCTTCCCAACCCAGGGATCGAACCTGAGTTTTCTTCATTGCAGGCACAGTTTTTATCATCTGACCCATCAGGGAATCTTTAAGTTTAGGTTTACTTAAAAAAAAAAAAAAAATCAGCTCATTGGTATGTAGAGAATACATTGTAGGCTGAAAACATGATAGCTACCAGCTTAAACTTTAGAATCAGGAGGAAAAAAAAAAATCTGTGACTTACATGAGAATCTAACTGCCAAAAAATTCTATTTAATAAATGCTGAGACTATGCTGAATCCAGGACTTTCCCGGTGGCTCAGTTAGTAAAGAATCCACCTGCAACACAGGAGATGCAGAAGACATGGGTTTGATCCCTGGGTTGGGAAGATACCCTGAAGGAGGGCATGGCAAGTTCCTCCAGTTTTCTTGCCTGGAGAATCCCCATGGACAGAGGAGAATGGTGTGTTACAGTCCATGGGGTTGCAAAGAGTCAGACACAGCTGAAGTGACTGAGCATACGCACACACATGCTAAATCCATGCATGCAGGTCTTCCTTGGGTACAGGATTTTGAAGAGGTATAGGAGTCTAGTGAAGCCAAAAAGCCTGCTGCAACATATAGGCTCTGGGCTTGTGATAAGTAGTCAGTACTCTACACAAATATGTGTGGGAAGGCACACCTACTTAACACAACAGGATTACAAAAGTTCTTCAAAGGTCTTGTGCAAATGGTTGGGTTAACTAGCTTGTTTGAATCTAAAACCTGTACAGTCATTTTTACTTTTATATAGAGGCTATGCTACAGATATTTCAGGTAAACTCTCTCTGTGCACATGTATTCTTACTCCAGTCTGATAGAAAAAAATCATCAGCCTTTCCCATGACTGCTTTCCCACATAATGAAGAGGAAACATAGACTAAAGGGTCTTCATAAGTCACTATTCAGGGCTTGTTCTCCAGCGGAGAACTGAAGATGAAGAAAGTCGTCAGTATCAAATCAGTTCAATTTCACACATGTTTATTGACAGCCGGGTTTGTCAGATGCATCGTGTGAGTCATCATGTGGCATATGAAGATGGAGAATTTCCAAAGACTTTATAATTTAATTGTAACAGGGAGCCAGTGGAGACTGAATTTGAAAATTTTAAAGATGGAGGACTGCCATTTTGAAGTTGAATTTAGTTTTGGCTCATAAAGTGACAGGTAGGAATCAGTCTTTAGGGAAACCTTTTTGTTCATCTTGGGAGGGATTGTTATGCTTTTAGTCATGCAGATTTAAATCAGAGGCCTCCCTACCTACTGTTTGGGGAGCTCTGAATGCAATAAAGCAATGTAAATGTACTTGCTTCAGACTGGGCTGTAAAATAATTAGTTAAATAAATTGAGTGTACTAGCACAACTGTACTCCAGCAGAACTGGATAATTTTTCCCTTGAAATCTGGACGGAGGTTGCCTTATGGACAGAAGCTGGTTTTTCTTTGATTATTTGTATGTGAGTGTGGTTGCAAAAACTGCTGTTTATGAACTGTTTCCTCTTTTTTCTTTTTTTCTGAACGCAGAGCCAGACTATTATCTCTTAGCCTTCCTTACAATTAGTTTTGACCTTGTGATTGGTTCATTGTTGAAATTATGTAAGTGGACATGATGTGGATTGCTTCTAGGCCAAGGCTCTTAAGAAGTGGATTGAACTTTTCCATGTTCTCTTTCTTCTTTCCCTTGATGGATTCAATTGATGTAGTGTCTAGAGAATGGCAGGACCCAAAGAAGAAAGAAGCCCAGGTCCCTGAACTGCCTTGAAGAGGAACATTACTGCAGGTGTGGAATGCTATCTTTGATCATTAAATTAATGGGAAATAAAGCATATCTGTTGAAATTTCTTATTTCTAATAGCAGCTCATATGACACTTTTCATACAATGATCTTTTCCAAGCACTTCTTCACAGCACACTGGGGAACTAGACTTCTACCCCACATACAAACAGACTCATCTCTTCACTTAATATGTGAGGAGAGACCATGAAAAGGGACCAGTGGTGATTTGGTGCAGCAATACATGGATTGGAATCATTGATTTAACCAACTGCTTCAGCATTTCTATGACCTTTACTCTTTTAGATATGTCATGTAAATGGAATCATGTAGTATCTGTGATTGGCTAGTTTTACTTAGTATAATGTCCTCAAGTTTTATCCACATTGTCACGTATTTCAGGACTTCCTCTGTTTCAAAGGCTTATTCCATTACAGGTTTATATCACTTTTCTTTAATCCATTCATCTATCTTGGGCATTGAGATTGTTCCTACATACTGGCACTGTGAATAGTGCCACAATAAACATGGGAGTGCTAGCATCTTTTCAAGATCTTGATTTCAGTTCTTTTGGATAAATACCCAGAAGTTGGATTGCTGGATCATATGGTTGTTCTACTTTTAATTTTTTGAGGAACCTCTATTCTGTCTTCAAGAGTAGGCTGCACCATTTTGCATTCTTACCCACAGTGTAGTATGGTTCTAATTTCTCCACAACCTCACCAGTACTTGCTGTCTCTTGTCTTTTGATAATAACCATCCTAACAGGTATGAGGCAGTATCTTATGGCAGCTTATATTTGCATTTCTTTCATAATTAATGATATTGAACATCTTTTCATGTGTCCACTGACCATTTGTTGGCTATATATCTGTTGGTCATATCTTCTTTGGATATAATCAGATGTTCTGTTAGCCACTTCATGTTACAGTTAATCACGTTATCCTTTACATCTTTAGTGAAATAATGCTGAAAGTCACAGATAGGTATGATATGGGAACTCAGGGAGAAGAATGTGTACTTCCTGAGGTCAGAGTAGGGGAAACTCAGTGGTAGTTCACCAGCAGCGAATGGACATGTTCCTTGAAGTGGTGAGCACATAAGATCATTCACAGCAGAAATGAAGTGTAATATTAGAATGCTGGTGTGGAAAAAACTGGTGTTCTTTTTTTCAAAGTTTATGTGAGGTAGTACACTGAGAAACTCTTAGAAATACCTGGGGGAAGCTCTAAGGAGACTGTTTTCCAAAAATAGGCCAGCTGGGGCATGTGTAATTATAGTTTGGATATAAACAGTGTCTTTATTTTGTAGTCATAGGTTGGCAAGGCTGCTGAAATATGGGTGACAGACAAGTTTGATTATGTTTCATTTTTTCACTGTTCTAGTAGCACTTATAAATGAGGGTGTAAATAGACAACAATGGACAGTGTGTTTTACATGACCTCTGTCATAAAATATATTTTATACATTTGTTTATCCAAATACTCAATATCTTAATTTTATTCTCATTCTTCAAAAATAATTTTTTTCAGATATAAAATCCTAAGTAAGAAATTATTTCCTCTCATAATTTTGAAGATATTATTACACTATCTTCTGATTGAGAAGTCAATTTTTAGTCTCATTCATGTTACCCTGTAGGTAGTTATGATTTTTTTACCCTCTGACTGCTTTTAAGATTGTCTTTTTGCATACAATTTGTCTTGATTTTTTTTTTCCTGTTTGGTATTTATTGGAATTCTTGAGTCTAAGGAATTATATTTCTCATTCAGAAAAATTCTCCGACTTTTTGTCTTTAACTTTCATCATTCATCCATTCTCCTAGTTCTTTTTTTGGAGTTTCAATTAGACATGTGTTGGGGCTTTTTGCTATACCTTCTTAGTCTCTTAACCTCTTTTTGTATCTATGAGCTGAATTCTGAGTAGTATCTTCAGGTCTATTTTCCAGAAAAATAAGTCTCTCTTCAGCTATGTCCAAACCACTGTTTAGTCCATCTAGAGAGACTTTTAAAAAGAAACATAATCAACTTTATTTTTTAGAACAGTTTTTGATATACAGAAAAATAAAAAAGATAGTACAGAGAATTCCCATAAATTCTGAATCCAGTTTCCTCTATTAACATTTTGTATAGTATATTAGAACTATGGACGGAGGTTCGTGACATTGTACAGGAGACAGGGATCAAGACCATCTCCAAGAAAGAAAAATGCAAAAAGGCAAAATGACTGCCTGAGGAGGCCTTACAAATAGCTATGAAAAGAAGAGAAGTGAAAAGCAAAGGAGAAAGGGAAGGATATTCCCATTTGAATGCAGAGTTCTAAAGAATAGCAAGGAGAGATAAGAAAGCCTTCCTCAGCAATCAATGCAAAGAAATAGAGGAAAACAACAGAATGGGAAAGACTAGAGATCTCGTCAAGAAAATTAGAGATACCAAGGGAACATTTCATGCAAAGATGGGCACAATAAAAGACAGAAATGGTATGGACCTAATAGAAGCAGAAGATATTAAGAAGAGGTGGCAAGAATACACAGAAGAACTGTACAAAAAAGATCTTCATGACCCAGAATATCACAATGGTGTGATCACTCATCTAGAGCCAGACATCCTGGAATGTGAAGTTAAGTGGGCCTTAGGAAACATCACTACGAACAAAGCTAGTGGATGTGATGGATTTCCAGTTGAGCTATTTCAAACCCTGAAAGATGATGCTGTGAAAGTGCCACACTCAATATGCCAGCAAATTTGGAAAACTCAGCAGTGGCCATAGGACTGGAAAAGGTCAGTTTCTGTTCCAATTCCAAAGAAAGGCAATGCCAAAGAATGCTCAAACTACCACACAATCGCACTCATCTCACACGCTAGTAATGCTCAAAATTCTCCAAGCAAGGCTTCAGCAATACGTGAACCGTGAACTTCCAGATGTTCAAGCTGGTTTTAGAAAAGGCAGAGGAATCAGATATCAAATAGCCACCATCTGCTTGATCATCAAAAAAGAGTTCCAGAAAAACATCTATTTCTGCTTTATTGACTATGCCAAAGCCTTTGACTGTGTGGATCACAATAAACTGTGGAAAATTCTGAAAGAGATGGGCATACCAGACTTTCTGACCTGCCTCTTGAGAAACCTACATGCAGGTCAGGAAGCAACAATTAGAACTGGACATGGAACAACAGACTGGTTCCAAATAGGAAAAGGAGTATGTCAAGGCTGTATATTGTCACCCTGCTTATTTAACTTATATGCAGAGTACATCATGAGAAATTTTGGGCTGGATGAAGCACAAGCTGGAATCAAGACTGCCGGGAGAAATATCAGTAACCTCAGATATGCAGATGACACCACCCTTATGGCAGAAAGTGAAGAGGAACTAAAAGGCCTCTTGATGAAAGTGAAAGAGGAGAGTGAAAAAGTTGCCTTAGAGCTCAACATTCAGAAAACTAAGATCATGGCATCTGGTCCCATCACTTCATGGGAAATAGATGGGGAAACAGTGGAAATAGTGGCTGACTTTATTTTTCTGGGCTCCAAAATCACTGCAGATGGTGATTGCCACCATGAAATTAAAAGATGTTTACTCCTTATGACCAACCTAGACAGCATATTAAAAAGCAGAGACATTACTTTGCCAACAAAGGCTCGTCTAGTCAAGGCTATGGTTTTTCCAGTGGTCATGTATGGATGTGAGAGTTGGACTGTGAAGAAAGCTGAGCGCCAAAGAATTGATGCTTTTGAACTGTGGTGTTGGAGAAGACTCTTGAGAGTCCCTTGGGCTTCAAGGAGATCCAACCAGTCCATCCTAAAGGAGATCAGTCCTGGGTGTTCATTGGAAGGACTGATGCTGAAGCTGAAACTCCAGTACTTTGGCCACCTCATGTGAAGAGTTGACTCATTGGAAAAGACCCTGATGCTGGGAAAGATTGGAGGCAGGAGGAGAAGGGGACGACAGAGGATGAGATGGCTGGATGGCATCACTGACTCGATGGATTTGAGTAAACTCTGGGAGTTGGTGATGGACAGGGAGGCCTGGCGTGCTGCAATTCATGGGGTCGCAAAGAGTCAGACACGACTGAGTGACTGAATTGAACTGAACTGAACTGAATAGTATATTAGTATGGTATATTCATTGTAACTAAGGAACTGATATTGATATGGTATTACCAATTAAAGTTCACGTTTATTTATATTTTCTTAGTTTTTAGCTAATACCCTCTTCTTTTTTCTGTTGCAGGATCCCATCCAGGATCCCACATTACCTTTAGTTGTTATGACTCCCTAGGTGCTTCTTGGCTGTGACAGTTCTTTCTTTGCCTGATGATGACCATAACAATTTTAAGGAGTCCTGGTCATGTGTTTTGTAAAATGTCTTTCTACTAGTACCTTTCTGACCACAGAGGTCAAACTACCATTTCTCATCATATTATCTCGAGTATAGACTATCGACAAGACTTATCATTGTTCATGTTGACTTTTATCACCTGGCTGATGTAGTGTTGGTCAGATTTCTCCACTATAAAATTTCTCCCTGCATAATCCACTTTCCATTGTGTCCTCCTTACAAGGAAGTCACTAAGTACAGCCCATGCCTGAGGTGTTGGGAGTTATGCTCTATCTCTTTGATGATGGAATATGGGATAAATTATTTGGAATTCTTCATGGGAGATTTGTTTCTTCTCCACTTACTTATTGGTTCAATCATTTATTTAAGTCAGTATAGACTGTGACCATTTATTTTACACTTTGAGTTATATGTAATCCAATATTATTTTATTTTATTGTTCAAACTGTTTCAGCTTTGGCTACTGGGAGCTCTTTCAGTTGGCTCCAGTGTCCCTGTATTTTTGTTTTTGTTTTGTACTTTCTTACTTTCTATAACCTCATTTTGTATATAATCTCACTATAACCTAACTTTGTATATTTCTTCTGAAGTCCTAGAATCAGCCATTTCTCCAGGGACCCCTGATTTCCTTTACTGGAGAATGTTATTATAAACCAAGACATAAGGTGATCAGAGGTTGTCACTGAATGTGAATTACACATTTTATATCTTAGATATATTTGTTTTTTAGTTGCATTTTACTTTTTTATAGTCTTTTGCTCTTTTTCATATTATCATTCCCTTAATTTTTAAAAAAAGACACACTAAGCATATGTCTTTTATGGTCTATATCCATGATTCTGATACCTGAAAATGTTGTGGGTCTATTTTAAAAGCTGTGTATGTCTGTTTCTGTGATTTTTGGTGGCTTGTTTCTGTAAACATGGTGGCTTGTTCCTTGTAGGTATAGTGAATTTAAAGAATTACAAATTAATCTCTGTTATTTCTCTTATGCATAGAAGTTCTCTGAGGTCTAAGGTTGAGGTTGTATTCTCCTACAGAGGGCTATTAATTGCTTCTGCCAGATAGATGCTTCAGGGCCCTGTAGACCTTCAGTTCAGTTCAGTTCAGTCGCTCGGTCGTGTCCAACTCTTTGCGACCCCATGAATCGCAGCACGCCAGGCCTCCCTGTCCATCACCGACTCCCCTATAGACCTTATAGCACTTTAAATTATAGTTCTAAGTTTATAGGCTTCATAATCAAGTGAAGTCTTGATTTCTTCAGGTTATGCATTCTTCAGAGAGATCTTTATTTTGGAATTCCCACGTAAATCAATGGTTTTCTGAGCCCACGTTTTATATAGAAAAGTGTTCATTCTATAATTCTGTGCTCACAGTATTAAAGATTATTCCTAGTCCAACTATGTACTGAAGTGCTTGGCCACAGGGCTTATAGTGCAGAGTTAAAGCACAGATTCCGCAGCCAGACTACCTAGATTCCAATTTCTGCTTTGCAACTTGCTAGCTTTGTGACCTTAATTTTGTGGCCTTAACCATCTTAATTTCTGCATTCACAAAATTAAGATAATTATAGCACATACCTCGTAAAGTTAACAAGGATATTAGCTGTATTAACATATGTAAAATATTTAGAAAAATGCCTGGCAGCTAGCAAGTTCACTTTGTTCACATTCATTTATGATGTTTGGATGAATGGAAAACTTCAGCTCTTGCTTAGCTTCCTAGACTTGTGTTTCATTTTTGGCCTCAGCCAATTTCTCTTACTTCATTTCAGGCTAAGCTATTTATTTGAAATAGTTGTATCATTCAGGGTTTAATGTTTCACTCAGAGAAGCAGAATATAGATAAACAGAAAGGAAGAAAGGTAGACAAGGAGAGGAAGAATTTGTTATTGTTTTACAAGGATTTGACCTTAAGCAATTGTAGAAGTCGATTAGAACTCTCTGTAAGGTACTTGTCTTTCCTGAAGTTTGAAGTCAATACAGCAGGCAAGGAAGGATGGGTATAAAGAGAGACAGAGAGAGAGCAATAAAAATTTGGAGCTCATAAGCACGAGAGTGGGCAGTGAGGACAGACCGAAGACCATGTCAGGACTTCTGGTCTCTGACATTGGTGATACCAGTATTCTGCAGAGGGTTCTTTGCCACAGAGTTAAACACCCTGGCTCAGGAGTCCGAGCAGCCGAAGGAAGATTTGTGAAGAGCTAAGGTGGAGCAGTTGATGTAGCTGTTTCTTCAAGTCAGTAGATAATCCAGCAGAGAAGCAACCCGTATGAATTACAGAATGGTTGCTGACTCACTTCCCCTCTCCAAACCTCTCTTGGGGCCCACCTCTAACTGGAATCATACAGGAAAGGGATTTCTGGAAAACATAGGTCAGCCTAGCCAAATCAACATATTACAAAGCCACCACAATGGTATTTTTAATATTTTATGAGGCATTTCCAGATGTTATGTAGGGATAGATTTTCAGGATCTCTAGGTCACCTTGTTGGTTAATATGGAAGTCTTGACTGTAAGCTTTCTGAGAATAGAGAAATTTCTTTATTGTCTTCTTCTGTACTCCAATACATACACATTAAATTTTACAAAGTGGCCTCTCAACAAATGTTTGCTGAATAAATGAATGAGTATGATGTTCTAGATATCATTCCAGGTGCCAGGGATGCAAAGCTAAGACATGATTTTTCTTCCCCTATGAAATTCAGTCTAATTAAATAAGACATATATGTTAAGATACACACATTAGAAATATTTAAACATGCACAATCTTTGCCAACATATATGGTGAACAATTAAATTTTGATATAAAAATAATTTGTTATATTATGCCATTTTCAAAAATGCATAAAAGATGATTAAAAGAATTTTGAATCTAAAATTATAGTTTTCTAAGTTTAGGTCAAGGGAAGATTGAGATTTAGTAAGAGATATTAGACATATATTAGATATATATTAGACATTCAATTTGGGTAGAAAGGTTTCGGAGTAAAATTTTCTTATTTTGCTACTTTATCATAGCTGCTGCTGCTTCTAAGTCGCTTCAGTCGTGTCCGACCCTGTGCGACCCTATAGACAGCAGCCCACGAGGCTCCTCTGTCCACGGGATTCTTCAGGAAAGAATACTGGAGTGGGTTGCCATTTCCTTCTCCAACTTTATCAGAGAGGAGAATGATAATTGCGGCAGAGACTGGCTAGAAGGGCACCAAAAGTACAAGCCACAAAGGAAAAGAAAAGCTGACAAATGGGACTTCAGTAAAATTAAAATTTTTTGTGCTTCAAAGGATACCATCAAGAAAGCAAAAAGAATACCAATAGAATGACAGAAAATATTTTAAAATCATATATATCATATGGGACTTATATCTAGAATATATAAACAACTCATAATTCAATAATAAAAAGACAAGCCAATTTAAAAATGGGCGAAGGATCTGAATAGATGTTTATGGAAAATATACAGGGCTTCTCTATTGGTCAGTGGTTAAGAATCTGATTGCCAATGGAAAGGACACAGGTTCGATCCCTGGTCCAGGAAGATTCCACATGCCATGGGGGCATCTAAGCCCTTGCACAACAACTACTGAAGCCCAAGTGCCTAGAGCCCATGCTCCACAACAAGAGAAGCCACTGCAATAAGCCTGTGTACTGCAACGAAGAATAGCCCCTGCTCACCGTAACTAGAGAAAGCCCCTGCACAGCAACAAAGGCCCAGCTTAGCCAAAAAACATAAATAATAAATACATAAAAATAAATCAATCTTAAAAAATACACAAATGGCTAATAAGCATATGAGAATCTTCATTCTTAGCATCATTAGCCATCAGCGAAATGCAAACAAAAATCACAATAAGATGCCACTTCACACCCACTAGAATGCTTATAATAATATTTTAAAAAAGGAGATAATAAATTTTGGTGAAGATGCAGAGTAATTGGAACCTCCTTACACTGCTGGGAGGAAAGTAAAATAGTATAGCTGGTTTGGAAAACAATCTGTCAGTTCTTCACAAGGTAGCACAGAGTTGCCATATAATCCAGAAAGTCCATTCCTAGGTATATACCGAAGAGAAATGAAAACATATGCTCACAAAAAAGCTTCTACATGAATTTTCATAGTAGCATTGTTCATAATAGCCAAAAGGTGAAAACAACCCAAATGTCCATCAACAAACAGGTAAACAAAATATGAGTCAGCAATACAATAATATATTATTATTCAGCAGTTTAAGAAAATGAAGTCGTGATGCGTGCTACAATATGGATAACACTCAAAAACACTTAAGTGAGAGAACTATTCACAAATGACCACATTTTACATGGTTCTATTTAAATGAAGTGTTGGGAATAGGTAAATATAGCAAGTAGATGATTGTTCGCCTAGGACTAGAGGAGTTGTGGGGCTTTCCTGGTGGCTCAGTGGTAAAGAATCTGCCTGCAATGCAGAAGACCTGGGTTTGATCTCTGGGTCAGGAAGATCCCCTGGAGGAGAGCATGGCAACCGACTCCAGTACTCTTGCCTGGAGAATCCCACGGACAGAGGAACCCGGCAGGCTGCAGTCCACTGGGCTGCACAGAGTTGGACACGACTGAAGTGACTGAGCGGCAGCAGCCCCTGCAGAGGAGCTGTGAGAAAATGGGTAGTGACTGCTAATGAGTATGTGGCTTTTTTTTGGGGGGGTGGTAAAAATGTTCCAAATTTTATTGTAATGATGGTGGCATAACTTTTCAAACACACTAAAACTCATTGAATTGTATGCTTAAAATTGATACATTTTTTTCATGTATGAGTTGTATCTCAATAAACTTCTTACTGAAAAAACCAGGTAACAACATGTCATCATTTGTGTCCCACTTTTCTCATTTCTGTTACGTAAGGAACTACGTTATATGGTTTATGGTGCATGGCTTTTCTTCCATTTCCACTCGTCTACAATTCCACAGTTTTGTGATTACCAAGGAACATCAATATTGTCACCCATACTGTATTTTTAATAGCTAAAGATTTTTAGCAGTTCGAAGGTAATCTTCAAATCAGCTTGGAAAGTTTCTATGGTATAAATAACAAATCAAGGATTATTCCATTTTTAAACTCACAGAGTAAAAACCACTGCTTTCTGAGACCATTTGAAGAGTCACCCCTGGTATATGTATTGAACCTCGAGAGAACTAGTTTTCTGTATTATCTTGAGCAGAGAAAACACTATACATAATACAAAAATTTCCATCAGTTTACATTGTTAAAAGCTGTTTCTTAGTTCCATTGCCTGAGCAGCACATTCAGTATACCAGTTATACTGATTGATCAAGCATGAGAAAAAAAAAAAACAAACATTGAATCAAACTTTAACATTCTTTGGAGAACAGGCAGAAAAAAAATTTGGCAGACTGTATAAATTGAAGGTATATAGAACAGTGGCAGTGATTAAAGCTAAGAAGCTATGATTTGATCCAGACCTTCAGTCAAGATTCTTGAAAAATATCATTTTACAAACAAATATCTATGACCATTCATTAAATGATAAAACAAAGCAACATAAGCCAACATGTTGCAAAGTGTAAACAGCTTCCAAGGATTGAAACGATGATTTTCATCATGTAGTATGGCTCTTCTGGCATATGATGAAGCTAGAGGAAAGTAGGCTCTTCTAGCTCTTTGGGATTTGAAAAGGGTTGGTACCATGAACAAGGTTGATTGATGAGCTTCTCATAGCACAACTTCTAACAACGTATCTTGCTAGTGGCCTTTGGTAACTAATAGCTAGAGAATGGCTAGTCTGACACAAGAGAGTAAGAGAAGTGACTTTCTCAAAAGAAGGATACAGGCTCATTAACTGTTGGAAGTAGTGATATCAATAGTGAACAAGGCTTGCAGAAAGTGTCATATTTATGTATAACTTGAAAGAGCTGATGGCCACCAAAGACTATTTACAAAGGCACCACAGGCAACAGCACTAATTGCCATGTCCTCTCTGGAAGCAGGGTGGGTTCTATGTAGTTATCCAGAACTACAGCCATCATTAAGATAAATGCCACTTCTAAAAACAGAGATAGTTGGAAAGGCAAAACATAAGCAAATTAGTTTAGAAGGGACTTCTTTGAAGTTAGAGGGTCAGAAAAAAGTATAGGTTAAAAATGAGTAAGAAGGGACCAGACCAAAGAAGAGAATGCAGAATTTTAGAGCTAGATGGAACCTGATAATCTTATCATGATTTGTATTTACCAGGAGAAGATAGACTATACTGAGATAATAAACCCAGAAATCTCTGTGGCTTGACACAACAGAAGTTTATTTCTTAGCCACACATGGCTAATTTGGGTTGGCATGTTCATTCATCTGATTATTCAAGGTTCTCAGCTCTTTTAGATCACAACACCACAGCTTCCAAAGTTGCTGTGGTGAGAGAATAAAAAGAGGAAGAGGGCACCCTGGCTTCTCACAGAAGAGGCACATTTTAAAAATTTGATTGTTTTTTGGGGGGGCTGCACCAAGTGGCATGTAGGGTCTTAGTTCCCTGACCAGGTATCAAACCAGTGTCCCTGCATTGGAAGCATGAGTCTTAATAACTGGATCACCAAGGAAGTCCCCAGCAGAAGAGATACATGACTTGTGTTTATATTTCACTGGCTAGAATTCAAGTACATGACTCTTAACACAGGAAAGCTGGGAAATGTAGCTTTTCTGTGAAACATGGAGACAAAATATAACACCATTTCCAGGTCACTATTATGAACCACCTTCCATATCCAGTTACCCCTTGGACCTGCTTAATATTTTAGTTCACTGAAAAAAAATCTAATTGTCCTTAGCATGTGTGCTAAGTCGCTTCAGTCATGTCCAACTCTCTGCGACCTCATGGACTGTAGCCTGCCAGGCTCCTTGGTCCATGAAATTCTCCAGGCATGAATAGTGGAGTGGGTAGTCATTCCCTTCTCCAGGGGATCTTCCCAACTCAGGGATGGAACTCGCGTTTCTTGCGTTTCTTGCATCTCCTGCATTGACCGGTGGGTTCTTTACCACTAGCACCACCAGGGAAGCCCAATTATTCTTGGATAATGTCCTAATCAGATTAAAATCTAATTTAACCTGTTTTGATATAACAACCATATATTTTTCTAACATATATTAAAAGAAATCCATGCTTATAACAATATAAAATTATCTTCCATATCAGCGATAGTAGGTCAAATACTTTAGAAAAAATGAATCTAACTCTCCCATTTTAAGATGAGAAAACTGAGGCCTGGAAGGATGA
The DNA here is from genome assembly GCF_033118175.1 of Dama dama. Lineage (NCBI taxonomy): Eukaryota > Metazoa > Chordata > Mammalia > Artiodactyla > Cervidae > Dama > Dama dama. Next base: position 68,129,594 of record NC_083692.1, read on the forward strand.
CTTAAGTCCCCCCAAAATCACACAGGAAGTTGAATGGCAAAGCCAGAATTAGAGTCTAGGTTTCCTTTCCACTGCACCAGGTCTTCAATCCTCTAAGTCTGTGGGGAAAGGATGTGGGCACTATAAAAACAAACTGAGTCACTACAATTAGTGGAATAAAAAAGAACACAGGCACAATGTATAAATTTCTCAGGAGGAAAAGGAGCTGGTAGGAAGAGTTGTGAGGCTGCAAAGCAGATGGGGTCTCTTGGAAAACATGACTCCCACACAAACCAGCAGATTTGGGCACATGACTGCCTAAAAATTATGAGAGATTGATTTTCTGAATTACTTAGACTCACTGATGGAAAATTCTCGGGGTCTTAAGAACCACCATGAGAATGGACAGGAGCAATGCGACTGGAGGAGCTGTTAGGACAGGAGCTGGACTCTGCACATGGAGAAACAGGAAGTGCTGGCCCCACATCTCGCTGTCCTCTGATTACAGACACGAACCCTTGGGAGCACACTGCCGATAAACACAGGGAAGAGCATCACTTCCGCTTGGATCAAAATAAAATACCAAGAGGATTTGGCTAGGAAGCTTCTGGAGGTTTGCTGAGAGTTCCTTAATCATCTATGAAGTAGCTTTGTAAACAAATGTCTGCTCCTGGTGGATGCAGATTTAATTTTAGGAATTAGAATTATAGAACATCATAGGAGATTGTGGAGGTCATCTGCTCTAACAGTTACAGCAGTTATGAATTTCCTCTTGAAGGCTGTGAAAACCAAGTTTTCAAAATAAGCCTTATGGACAAAGTTACTACATAGAACTGATAGGAGCAGAACCACTTTGGTTGGAGGACTTAGTCAGTCTGACTACTATTAATATAACAAAATACCATAGACTGTGTGGCTTAAACCACAGACATTTATTTCTCACCAGTTCTGGAGACTGGGAGGTCCCAGATTAGGATACAGCATGGTCAGGTTTGGGTGAAGATTCTTTTTCTGGCTTGTAGGTAGTCTTCTTCTTGATGTGTCCTCACAGGGTGGAGAGAGCACATGCTCTGGCCTCTTGCTCTCCTTATAAGGGGACCAGTTCCAACATGGGGGCTCTCCCTCATGACCTCATCTACACCCAGCTACCTTCCAAAGGCCCCACTGCTTAATACCGTCACAATGGGGATTAAGGCATCAATATACGAATTGGAGGTGGGGGGACACAAATATTTAGCCCTTAGCAAGGAGAAAGGGTTCTGGTGCTTTGCCAGCCTGGCTCCTCTTACCATCCTCTCTCTCTCTACTTCCTGTGTTATGCAGTAGTATGATGCTGTTTCATGTAGTACAAAGCCTTCATTTTGGAAATGCAGAAACTAGGCTCATAAGCATGGTGATTTCAGAGGCCACCCAGTTAGGTAATGGCAGAGTCAGAACTAGAATTATAGCCTTTTGACTCCTGCTAAACCTTTCTGTGAGATTATTATAGTAAGAGACCATGATATTGTGATTTATGGACATACGTGTATAATATTGAAAAATTCTTTCTATTGGGTTGGTCAAAGAGTTCATTCAGGTTTTCCATAAGATGGTACACAATAACTCAAATGAAGTTTTTGGTCAATCCACTAAATAATATCTAGAAACCATATAGGGCTTCCTTTGTGGCTTAGCAGTAAAGAATATGCCCGCAATGCAGGAGACATGGGTTTGATCCCTGGGTAGGGAAGATTCCCTGGAGAAGGAAATGGCAACCCACTCCAGTATTCTTGCCTGGAGAATCCCATGGACAGAGATGCCTGGTGGATTACAGTCTACGGAGCTGCAAAAGAGTAGGTCATGACTGAGCGACTAAACTACAACAACAGAAACCATATACTAACTGAAATAGATTATAAACTAGAGTTCTATCCTCTCTTGTCCTAAACACTGAAAGCACACAACACAAATAAGTTCTTTAACGTCTTAATAAAGTGTAACTGACATAAACTGGTATAAAAAATCGACATAGGATAAACATTTACACTTGATAGGTTTTGAAATAAATATGTACCTGTGAAATCATTATGACAATCAAGATGATAAATGTTTATTTCACCCAAAAGTTTTCTTGTGCATCTTTTAAGCCCCTCTCAAACTTTCCCACACCTTCTCCATCCCAAGGCAATAACTGCTCTGATTTCTGTCACTGTATGTTAGTTTATAATATAGGAATTAATGTAAACGGACTCATAGAGTAGGTACTGGTTTTCTTCTCTGGCTGCTTTCTCTCAGCATAGCAACTATGAGGTTCACTTATGTTACCGCACGTATGAATGGTTTATTTGACTACTGCTGTGATCTAGCTCAGTATATAGTTACATCACATGTTGTTTTTTCATTCATATGTTGGTGAACATCTGAGTTATTTATTTTCAATTTTTGACTATTACAAATAAAGCTGTATTGAATATCTGTGTGCAAGTCTCTATACGGGTATTTCTTTTGATTATATACCTAGAAGAAGAATGGTTGGAATGGAAGGAAAATCCTATAGTAAATGTACGACATTTTAAGAAACTGCTAAATCTTTTTCTGAAGTGGTGGTCCTACTCTACATGGGCTTCCCTGGTGGCTCAGTGGTAAAGAATCTGACTGCCAATGCAGGAGACATGAGTTAGATCCCTGGCTTAGGAAGATCCCCTAGAGAAGGAAATGGCAACCCACTCCAGAATTCTTGCCTAGGAAACCCCATGGACAGAGGAGCCTGGTGGGCTACAGTCCATGAGGTTGCAAAAGAGTTGGACACAACTTAGCGACTAAACAATAACAACCTACTTTGCATTCCCGTCTGTGAGGCAGGAGAGTTCCAATTGCTCCACTTACTTGGTAGGGTCAGCCTTAAAATTTTTAGCCATCCTAACAGGTATGTAGACATTTGTTACTGTGGTCTTCTTTTATTCTATTTAATTTTCTAATAGCTGATAATATTGATTAATGATCTTTCCATGTGCTTATTTGCTACTTGTATGTCTTTTGGGGAAAGTGTCTGTTCAAATCTTTCATCCAATTTTTTATCTGGGCTGCTTATTTTTATAGTATTGAGCTTTGAGAGTTCTTCATGTATTCAAGGCTACAGGGCATTATCAGACATGTGAATGGATTTTCCGTCTTCTTAAGTGTCCTTCAAAGAGCAGAAGTTTTTAATTTTGATGAAGTCAAACTTACCATTCTTTTATGGATTGTGCCTCTGTTGCTGTATTCAACAAATCTTTACCTAATTCAGCATCACAAAGATTTTCTTCTGTTTTTGTCTAAAAATTTTAGATTTTACATTTAGGTCTCTAATCTCTGATTTTTAGTTATTTAAAAATATATAGTGAGAGGTATGCTGGGAGATATTTTATTTTTCTGTATATGGATATCCAATTGTTCAAGCACCATTTGTCAAAACACTGTACTCTCTCAATGAATAGCTTTCACACTGTCAAAATCAGTTGTTGGTACACGCGTAGCTCTGTTTTTGTACCCTTGATTCTGTTCCATTGATATAATATTGGGATAAGTGTAGCTTATCTGTAACTTTAGGATAAGTCTTGAAAAGATATTGTAAGTCCTTGAAATTTGGTCTTCTTTTAAAAAGTTATTTTGGCTGTTCTAGGTCTATTACATTTTCTTATGAATTTTAGAACTCGTAATGCCAAAAATGCCTGCTGGGATTTTGATTGAGGTTGTACTGAAATTACAGATCAATTTGAGGAGAATTTATATTAACAAAACGAATCTTTTGGTACTTGAATATGGTATTTCTCTTTATTCATGTATTCTTATTTCAGCAATGTTTTATAATTTTCAGTGAACACATCATATACCTCTTTTTTCCAGATTTATCCTCAAGTATTTTTGATATCATTGTAAATTGTATTTTTTAAGTTTAAATTTTCATTGCTATTGTATAGCTTATACAATTAATATAGGTTAATCTTGTGTGTCATAGTTTTGCTAAACGCATCTATTACATGCCATTTAGTAATATACACATGATTTAGTGGCATTTTTGTAGATTTTGCAGGATTTTATTGATAGAAAATCACTGTCTGTTAATAAAGACAGTTTTACTTCTTCCTTTTCAATGTGGATATCTCTTTTTTCTTTTCCCTAATTGCACTGACCAGAACTATAATACAGTAGAAGTCATGAAAGTGTTTAACCTTGCCTTATTCCTAATCTTATGGGAAAGGCATTCAGCCTTTTCATGAAGTATGACATTAGCTGTATAATTTTTGTAGCTGCCATTTCAGGTTGAAAACAGTTTCCTCTATTTCTAGTTTTTCTGATAAAAAGTCTCGAAAAACTAGAAATAGAGGATCATCAGCCCAGGCTGGATGCATGAGACAAGTGCTTGGGCCTGGTGCACTGGGAAGACCCAGAGGAATCGGGTGGAGAGGGAGGTGGGAGGGGGGATCGGGATGGGGAATACATGTAAATCTATGGCTGATTCATGTCAATGTATGACAAAACCACTACAATATTGTAATTAGCTAATAAAAATAAATGAAAAAAAAAGAAGTAAAGTCAAAAAATTTCTGTTAATATGGATAATCATATTGATTGAGTTTCAAGTGTTAAGCCAAACTTATATTCCTGAGCTATTTTATTTTTAATATATTGTTGGACTTAATTCTGTAAATCCTTAATAATTTTGCATCAATCTTTATCTGAGACATTGAAAGTAATTTTCTTTTATACCTCTGTCTCATTTTGGTGTCAGGGTAATGGTGGCCTCATAGAATGAGTTGAGAAATACTCCATCTTTAATTTTCTGGAAGATTTTGTATAAAATTTTTTTTTCCTTAAGTATTTGGTAGGATTTCTTAATAAACTTATCTTGGCTTAGAGTTTTCTTTATAGGAACAAACAAATTTAAGCTCTTAACAAATTTATGTGTTTTAATAAATATTGAACTATTTAGTATCTATTTTTCTTGAGTGAGTTTTCAAAAATGTATTTATTTCATCTAAGTAGTCAAATTCATTGGACATCCCCTATCTTAATCCTGATATTAATACTTTTGTCTTCTCTATTTTTATTCTGGTTAACTTGGCTAGGTGTTCATCTATTTTTTAAATTGATCTCACAGATGATTATGATACTGAAATGCCTTCTTGATCCATTATTTATTACTGTAACTCTAGTTCCCATTTTGAATCTTCCCATGTCTCAAGGGGACAGTCTTTCTTCAAGGATAAAATCCAAACTCAGGGTCACATGTAAGACAACCTCTAGCATTCTTCAACTACTTAGTAGACTTGTCATTTTCTTAGTACAACAAACATGTAAAATCTTTGTGTTTTTATGCATGCTGTTTCCATGAAAAACAGACAAACAAAACACCCTTCCCTTCTGCTTTTTTCTTGTTCTTGGTCATTCTTTAAAATTAGGTTAAGAATAACTTTTTCCAGTGTGCCTTCTTTGGCTACCCCGACCTGGGTGGAACTTACCAAACACCCTCAGTGCTTCCATAACACTCTGTGCATACAACTTTATAGAACTTATCATATTTGTATTATTGATATTTTGCTTGCTTGTCTGTCACCTCAACTAGACTGCAAATTTCTAAGTGCAAAAATGCTTAATTCATCTTTGTATCCTCACTGTTCAAGTCAATGACTGTCAGAAAGTTGGAGAATAATAACGGGCCAATATTCGGCAGTGTTGTTCAGTCCAGTAGTTCTCAAAGTATGTTTGATGGATCAGACAAAATCAGTATCACCTGGGAACTAGTGACGGCTAAAAAGTCTATGTCCCATTCAGCTTTGTTGAATCATTCTGCATTGCTCTGGAGGTGAGACTAAGCAATCTATGATTAAGAAGCCCTCCCAGGAATTCTGTTGCCTGTTAATATTTGAGAACCATTGATTTAGTAGCTAAGGGATGACTGGTGAGCTCAGCAAGACCCAGGTTGAATGCTGCCTCTGTTAAACACTTTGATCTGGAATAATGCAATTAATATTTTCAAACCTCAGGTCCCTCATACATAGAAAGGGGACAAGAGGAGCTATTTTATAGGACTGCTTAAGATTTAAATGAGATAATTTATGTAAAACTTTTAGTAAAAATGATATGTGCTTAATAAATGATAACAGTCATCATCATTATGACACTAATAATAATAATTTCTACCAGCCAGAAACAGAAGACTTCTTATGGTAGTCTCTGTGGATATTATTTTGACACTAAACAGAGAGAAAACAATTATGGGGAAGTGAAAAAGATCATTCTTAGAGTTAAAATAGCCTAAGAAGAAGGAGAATCAAAAGGAAAAAGAGTGAGGGAATGGATTTATTTTAGGAGGAGAAAAATGTGATGGACATATTATTTGAAAATGTGGTACCCATATTTTATAGTAAGATTCAACATTACAGTTTATTTTGCTTGAATGATAATGGAGATCAATCATATTCAAAGTCTGAGTCATTACTCAGTTTGGAAATTATCATCTTCTTGCATTTAAAACATTCTTATTAAGCACCAACCATAGCACAGACATGGTGCTAGATACTGAATACAGAGATAAGAACAGTGTTCCTCATCAAGCTGAGTCTAGTGGTATTTATCAGACACTACCAAGGTGATGTATAAAGCAGATTAAGAAGATAATTTCTTTTATAAGAAAGGGGAGGAACATAAGGAGGGAAATATATCTGGGCAGTTAAGATGGCCTTCACTGTTTGATATATCTGTGAATAAAGAGAAAGGAGATTCCTCAGTATCAGCATTACTGAAGTGGATATTTCTCCTGTAACTGATTCTCCTGTGGCCCTGATTTTGTTGGCATTTTCACTAGATGCATCATATGCTTTCAGACACACCAACAGGATGGTTAAAAAAAAAAAAAAGGCTAATCTAAATTAAACTGTGTTCATTGCTTTGGTTTGGCATTATAGGATTTCAAATTTGATTTAATGCTCCAAACATGTGTTGATTATCTATACATTCAAGGTAGTATGCTAAGGGATATCAAAGATGAGTAAAATGTAATTTCTGCCTTCAAATAGTTCAGTGTCTACGGAGAGAGATGCATATCCAGTTAGAACCAATACATTTTTATATCTCTTTATACTTGACAAACTGGTTGGTATAAATAAACTTAGTCTTCACAGAAACCTTAAAAAGTGAATAGAGTAAGTAGTATTGGTCCAGTATACAGATTGAAAATTGGAGTAAAAAGAATGTCCCTTATTTATTTGGAGACTTATACTACATTAACTGAATCTTCTATCTTACTGCTCTTATGCAATCAATCACCAAGTTGTATTGATTCTACCACCTAAATATCTCTGTAATTTTTGCTTTCTTCACTGTTTCAACCACCACTGCTTTAGTTGAAATAAGCTCATCTTTTCTTGCCTGGGCTATTTCAATAAACTCCTAATTGGTCTCCCTGCCTACAAGTTCTGCCCACTCCAATCTGTCACCAGAATTATCTTTCAAAAACAGATATGATTATGCCACTTCGCTGAAAACCCTTGCTGGATTCTCTATCCATCAGTATAACTTTTGAATTCTTCATCATGACATAAAGGCACTTCACAAAGCTACCCCAGTCAACCTTCCAAACCTCACCTCTGGATACCCATCACCTCTGGCGAGGTGCATCAAGCACACTGAATGTACAATTTCATTCTTTTTCTTTTAAATTTATTTTTATTGGAGGATAATTGCTTTAAAATATTATGTTGGCTTCTGCCATACAACAACATGAATCAGCTATAAGTACACATATGTCCTCTTCCCCCCACCCCTGATACCAACCCACCCCTCTAGGCTGTCACAGAGTACCATATTGAGCTCCCTATATTATACAGCAAATTCCCATTAGCTATCTATTACAATGGTACCGTATATGTTTCAATGCTTTCTCAATTTGTCCCACACTCTCCTTTCCCTAATGTGTCCAAAGTCTGTTCTCTATGTTTGTTTTTCTATCCCTGCCTTGCAAATAGGTTCATCAGTATCATTTTTCTAGATTCCATATATATGCATTAATATACAATATTTGCTTTTCTCTTTCAGACTTTACTCTGTATAACAGGATCTAAGTTAATCCACCACAGTACAACTGACTCAAATGCATTCCTTTTTTTTTTTTTTTTTTAGTTGGAGGCTAATTACTTCACAACATTTCAGTGGGTTTTGTCATACATTGATATGGATCAGCCATAGAGTTACATGTATTCCCCATCCCGATCCCCGCTCCCACCTCCCTCTCCACCCGATTCCTCTGGGTCTTCTCAGTGCACCAGGCCCGAGCACTTGTCTCATGCATCCCACCTGGGCTGGTGATCTGTTTCACCATAGATAATATACATGCTGTTCTTTCGAAACATCCCACCCTCACCTTCTCCCACAGAGCTCAAAAGTCTGTTCTGTACTTCTGTGTCTCTTTTTCTGTTTTGCATATAGGGTTATCATTACCATCTTTCTAAATTCCATATATATGTGTTAGTATGCTGTAATGGTCTTTATCTTTCTGGCTTACTTCACTCTGTATAATGGGCTCCAGTTTCATCCATCTCATTAGAACTGGTTCAAATGAATTCTTTTTAATGGCTGAGTAATATTCCATGGTGTATATGTACCACAGCTTCCTTATCCATTCATCTGCTGATGGGCATCTAGGTTGCTTCCATGTCCTGGCTATTATAAACAGTGCTGCGATGAACATTGGGGTGCACGTGTCTTTTTCAGATCTGGTTTCCTCGGTGTGTATGCCCAGAAATGGGATTGCTGGGTCATATGGCAGTTCTATTTCCAGTTTTTTAAGAAATCTCCACACTGTTTTCCATAGTGGCTGTACTAGTTTGCATTCCCACCAACAGTGTAAGAGGGTTCCCTTTTCTCCACACCCTCTCCAGCATTTATTGCTTGTAGACTTTTGGATAGCAGCCATCCTGACTGGCGTGTAATGGTACCTCATTGAGGTTTTGATTAAATGCATTCCTTTTTGTGACTGAGTAATTTTCCATTATGTATGTAGATGCTGTGCTGTGCAAAGTCGCTTAAGTTGTGTTCAACTCTTGGTGACTCCATGGACTGTAGCCCACTAGGCTCCTCTATCCATGGGATTCTCTGGGCAAGAATACTGGAGTGGATTGCTGTGCCCTCTTCCAGGGGATCTTCTCAACCCAGGAATTGAACCAGCATCTCTAAAGTCTCCTGCATTGGCAGGCAGGCTCTTTACTATCAGCACCATCTGGGAAGCCTAAAATATATATATATATATATATATATAAACACACACACACACACACACATATATGTATGTTCATTGCAGACAAAAGCTAGGATTGGAAGCAACCTAGATGTCCATCGACAGATGAATGAATAAAGAATGTATAGTTTTTCAATTCTCCATAACTTTGTCTGATGAACTGATTATCATTTAAGGCTCAGCTCAAATGTTACTAATTCTGAGAACTTTCACGACTATGGTCATTTTGTGCAGTTGCTCCATGCTCTGTGATTCTAGACTTCTTTTCCATTTTCTGATACAGTTTATTACAATGTTCAGTTCAGTTCAGTCACTCAGTCGTGTCCAACTCTTTGCAGCCCCATGAACTGCAACACGCCAGGCCTCACTGTCTGTCACCAACACCTGGAACCCACCCAAACTCATGTCCATTGAGTTGGTGATACCATCCAACCATCTCATCCTCTGTCGTCCCCTTCTCCTCCTGCCCTCAATCTTTCCCGGCATCACGGTCTTTTCCAATGAGTCAGCTCTTCGCATCAGGTGGCCAAAGTATTGGAGTTTCAACTTCAACATCAGTTCTTCCAATGAATACCCAGGACTGATCTCCTTTGGGATGGACTGGTTGGATCTCCTTGAAGCCCAAGGGACTCTCAAGAGTCTTCTCCAATACTACAGTTCAAAAGCATCAATTCTTTGGTGCTCAGCTTTCTTTATAGTCCAACTCTCACATCCACACATGACTACTGGAAAAACCATAGCCTTGACTAGACAGACCTTTGTTGGCAAAGTAATGTCTCTGCTTTTCAATATGCTCTCTAGGTTGGTCATAACTTTCCTTCCAAGGAGTAAGTGTCTTATAATTTCATGGCTGCAATCACCATCTGCAAATATTTGGAGCCCAGAAAAATAAAGTCAGCCACTGTTTCCACTGTTTCCCCATCTATTTGCCATCAAGTGTTGGGACCAGATGCCATGATCTTACTTTTCGGAATGTTGAGCTTTAAGCCAACTTTTTCACTCTCCTCATTCACTTTCATCAAGAGGCTCTTTAGTTCTTCTTCACTTTCTGCCATAAAGGAGGTGTCATCTGCATTTCTGAGGTTATCGATATTTCTCCTAGCAATCTTGATTCCAGCTTGTGCTTTATCCAGCCCAGCGTTTCTCATGATGTACCCTGCATATAAGTTAAATAAGCAGGGCAACAATATACAGCCTTGATATACTCCTTTTCCTATTTGGAACCAGTCTGTTGGTCCATGTTCAGTTCTAACTCTTGCATCCTGACCTGCATACAGGTTTCTCAAGAGGCAGGTCAGGTGGTCTAGTATTCCCATCTCTTTCAGAATTTTCTACAGTTTGTTGTGATCCACACAGTCAAAGGCTTTGGCATAGTCAATAAAGTAGAAAAGATTTTTTTTTCTGGAACTCTTTTGCTTTTTCCATGATCCAGTGGATGTGATTTCTGGTTCCTCTGCCTTTTCTAAAACCAGCTTGAACATCTGGAAGTTATGATTTCCGTATTGTTGAAGCCTTGCTTGGAGAATTTTGAGCATTACTTTACTAGCGTATGAGATGAGAGCAATTGTGTGGTAGTTTGAGCATTCTTTGGCATTGCCTTTCTTTGGGATTAGAATGAAAACTGACCTTGTCCAGTCCTGTGGCCACTGCTGAGTTTTCCAAATTTGCTGGCATATTGAGTTCAGCACTTTCACAGCATCATCTTTTAGGCTTTGAAATAGCTCAACTGGAAATCCATCACCTCCACTAGCTTTGTTCGTAGTGATGTTTCCTAAGGCCCACTTGACTTCACATTCCAGGATGTCTGGCTCTAGGTGAATGATCATACCACTGTGATTATCTGGGTCATGAAGATCTCTTTTGTACAGTTCTTCTGTGTATTCTTGCCACCTCTTCTTAATATCTTCTGCTTCTGTCAGGTTCATACCATTTCTGTCCTTTATTGTGCCCATCTTTGCTTGAAATATTCCCTTGGTATCTCTAGTTTTCTTGACGAGATCTCTAGTCTTTCCCATTCTGTTGTTTTCCTCTATTTCTTTGCATCAATCACCTAGGAAGGCTTTCTTATCTCTCCTTGTTATTCTTTGGAACTCCGCATTCAAATGGGTATATCTTTCCTTTTCTCCTTTGCTTTTCACTTCTTTTCACAGCTGTTTGTAAGGCCTCCTCAGACAGCCATTTTGCTTTTTTACATTTCTCTTTCTTGGAGATGGTCTTGATCCCTGTCTCCTGTACAATGTCACAAACCTCTGTCCATAGTTCATCAGGCTCTCTGTCTATCAGATCTAGTCCCTTAAATCTATTTCTCACGTCCACTGTATAATCATAAGGGATTTGATTTAGGTCATACCTGGATGGTTTAGTGGTTTTCCCCACTTTCTTCAATTTAAGTCTGAATTTGGCAATAAGGAGTTCATGTTCTGAGCCACAGGAAAACTATGACAAACCTTGACAGCATATTAAAAAGCAGAGATATCAGTTTGCCAACAAAGGTCCATATAGTCAAAGCTACCATTTTCCAGTAGTCAAGTATGGAAGTAGGAAGTCAATAGATACGTGGAGTAACAGGCAAATTTGGCCTTGGAGTACAAAATGAAGTAGGGCAAAGGCTAACAGAGTTTTGCCAAGAGAGCACACTGGTCAGTCATAGCAAACACCTTTTTCCAACAACACAAGAGATGACTCTACACATGGACATCACCAGATGGTCAATGCTGAAATCAGACTGATTACATTCTTTGCAGCCAAAGATGGAGAAGCTCTATACAGTCAGCCAAAAAAGACCGGGAGTTGACTGTGCCTCAGATCATGAACTCCTTATTGCCAAATTCAGACTTAAATTGAAGAAAGTAGAGAAAACCACTAGAGCATTCAGGTATGACATAAATCACATCCCTTATAGTGGAAGTGACAAATACAGATTCAAGGGATTAGATCTAATAGACAGAGTGCCTGAAGGACACAGGTTTGTGACACTGTACAGGAGGCAGTGATCAAAACCATCCCCAAGAAAAAGAAATGCAAATAGGCAAAATGGTTGTCTGAGGAGGCCTTACAAATAGTTGAGAAAAGAAGAGAAACTAAAGGCAAAGGAGAAAAGGAAAGATATATCCATCTGAATGCAGAGTTCCAAAGAACAGCAATGAGAAATAAGAAAGCCTTCCTAGGTGATCAATGCAAAGAAATAGAGGAAAATAATAAAATAGGAAAGACTAGAGATCTCTTCAAGAAAATTAGAGATACTAAGGCAACATTTCATGCAAAAATGGGCACAATAGGGACAGAAACGGTATGGGCCTAACAGAAGCAGAAGATATTAAGAAGAGGTGGCAAGAATACACAGAAGAACTGTACAAAAAAATCTTCATGACCCAGATAACCATGATGGTGTGATCACTCACCTAAAGCCAGACATCCTCAAATGAGAAGTCAAGTGGGTTTTAGGAAGCATTACTACAAACAAAGCTTGTGGAGGTGATGGAATTCCAGTTGAGCTATTTCAAAGCCTAAAAGATGATGCTGTGAAAGTGCTGAACTCAATATGCCAGCAAATTTGGAAAACTCAGCAGTGGCCACAGGACTGGACAAGGTCAGTTTTCATTCCAATCCCAAAGAAAGGCAATGCAAAGAATGTTTAAACTACTGCACAACTGCACTCACCTCACATGCTAGCAAAGCAATGCTGAAAATTCTTCAAGTGATGCTTCTATAGTACGTGAACTGAGAACTTTCAGATGTTCATGTTGGATTTAGAAAAGGCAGAGGAACCAGAGATCAAATTGCCAACATCTGTCGCGTCATAGAAAAAGGAGAGAATTTCAGAAAAACATCTACTTCTGCTTTATTGACTACACCAAAGCCTTTGACTGTATGGGTCACAACAAACTGGAAAATTCTTCAAGAATTGGAAGTACCAGACCATCTGACCTGCCTCCTGAGAAATCTGCATGCAGGTCAAGAAGCAACAGTTAGAACCAGACATGGAAGAACAGACTGGTTCCAAATTGGGAAAGTAGTGTATCAAATCTGTATATTGTCACACTGCTTATTTAACTTATATGCAGAGTATGTCATGTGAAATGCCGGGCTGGAAAAAGCACAAGCTGGAATCAAGATTGCCAACTGAAATATCAAGAACCTTAGAAATATACAAGATACCACCCTTATAACAGAAAGCAAAAAGGAACTAAAGATCCTCTTGATAAAAATGAAAGAGGACAGTGAAAAAGCTGGCTTAAAACTCAAATTTCAGAAAACAAAGATGTCATCCAGTCCCATCACTTCATGTCAAATAGATGGGGAAACAGTGGAAAAACAGTGACAGACTTTATTTTCTTGGGCTCCAAAATCACTGCAGATGGTGATGGCAGCCATGAAATTAAAAGACACTTGCTCCTTGGAAGAAAAGCTATGACCAACTTAGACAGCATATCAGAAAGCAGAGACATTACTTAGTCGACAAAGGTCTGTCTAGACAAAGCTATGGTTCTTTCCAGTAGTCATGTATTGATGTGAGAGTTAGACCATAAAGAAAGCTGAGTACCGAAGAATTGATGCTTTTGAACTGCTGTGTTGGAGAAGAGTCTTGAGAGTGCCTTGGACTGCGAGATCAAATCAGTCAATCATAAAGGAAATCAGTCCTGAATATTTATTGGAAGGACTGATGCTGAAGCTGAAGTTCCAATACTCTGGCCACTTGATGCGAAGAACTGACTCATTGGAGAAGATCCTGATGCTGGGAAAGAGTCAAGGCAGGAGGAGAAGGGAATAACAGAGGATTAGATGGTTGGATGGTATCACCAAATCAGTGGACATGAATTTGAGCAAGTTCCGGGAGTTATTGATGGATAGAAAAGCCTGGCATGCTGCAGTCCACAGGGTGGCAAAGGGTCGGACATGACCAAGTACCTGAACTGACCTGAACATACATAGATGTGAGATTTGGACCATAAACAAGGCTCAGTGCCAAAGAATTGACACTTTTAAATTGTGGTGCTGGAGAAGACCTGAGAATCCCTTGGATTGCAAGGCAATCAAACCAGTCAAGCCTTAAAGAAATCAACCCTGATATTCATTTGAAAGTCTGATGCTGAGGCTCCAATACTTTTGCCATCTCATGGGAAGATGATGCATTGGAAAAGATCTTGATGCTGGGAAAGATGGAAGGCAAAAGGAGAAGGGAGTGGTGAAGGATGAAACATTGGATGGCATCACAGATTCAATGGACAAGGATTTGAGCAAACTCTGGGAGATGGTGAAGGACAGGGAGGCCTGGCATGCTGAAGTCCGTGGGTCACAAAGAGTTGGACACAACTGAGTGACTGAACAATGACAGTATGCTGCTTGTGTAAACAGACCGTGTCCTCCTCAGGCACTACACTGGAAACCTTCTGGTGGCAAGGGGGTGCAGTTTTTCAGTTTTGAGGTAATCTTGGAGGCTCTAGCGCTAATAGGGAAGCCCCCTTGCTAAGGTGGCCTGATTGGTCAACAGGATGCCCAGTTAAATTGGAATGTCATAAATAATATTTGTTTAGTATAATTATGTCTTAAATATTAAATGGGACATACTTAGAGTAACATTGTTAAAAATTTGAAATTCAAATTTAACTGGCTGTCCTGTATTTTTATTTGCTAAATGGGAACCTTAAACCCTGTGGGCCTGAAATCCAGTGCTATACCCCTGGCAGTTAAGCATTCCTACATTGCAACCTCTAGTGAAAACCAAAGCTGAAATTTCTGCCCCACCGCCATGGAGCTTCTGGCTTAGTAAAGAATCACAAAAACTCTCTCTAGAATCAATAGTTAACACTCAACAAACATGTGTCTTTGATAAACATTAACATGGTAAACTACATGTCTGAGGGCATACCTAAGTATTAATTTTATGGGAGAAAATAAATACAGTGTTTTTTTCAGTTTCCCAATAAGAATATAATGAAGGGAGTTTGGAAAGCTTAGTTGAAATGGTTTGATTGCACTTTTAATCAAAACAACCACAATATTGAGATTAGAGTAAGCTTAGTCAAATTGCTTAACCCTTTTATACTTCCTTTCAAAAAATATGTATGGGGAGGGAGGGTCAGGTACAAGGACGGTAACCAAACTCTTTTGCCTAATGAAATCACTGTCAAGCTAAATGTGTAACTTCATAATATGTATTCAGATGAGGGCAGAGGCAAAAGTCAGGTCAGGGGCATTACCAAGTTTTCAGTTCTTGTCATAGAATGCACAAACCTGGAACTAGAGCCAGGCGATTGCAAAAATGATTCCAGATCTGCATGGTAACAATTTAGACTGACTTCCACTCCTGCCTGAAATTTAGCAGCAGAGGAAGTTCTTTTCCTGGCTGTCTGCCTTCACCCCGCCTCCCCCGCCCCCCAGTACCCCAGGCTGCTCACTCCCCACATCTGCTTCCAAGCCCTAGAGAGCAGGGTCACAGCATGGTGCAATAAGCAGCATTAGCAGGCAGCATGAATCAGTGGTAAACCTTTGATTTTAATTCCTTGCCTCTCCTAGAGAGGAAGTGTGGTCTAGTGGTTAACCCACTAAAAAAAGCAGCTAGGAGGCAAAATTCCTGGTCTTCTCCACTCCCCTGTTTTATTCTTGTTGGAACACCCTGCCTATCAAACATACATTTTTTTCCCCCCTGACTTTTGCTGTACCCTGTTTTTCCTTGAACTGATTTGATCTGAAGATTCACTTGGGAAACTTGTTAGATGATTCCTGAGACCTATCCCAGAATCTTCCAAAGATAAGTCCTAAGAATTTCTATTTTTAACAAGTACTGCAGATAAATCTTCATAATCAGACTCGGCTCAACTGTATGCTGGTTACACATTACACAAATGACAAGAGAGCAGTAAAGGAAACCACAGCAAGAGAACTGAGATGAAAGTTATCTACCATCAGGGCTTTCTATTACAAGCCTCCTGTGAAAAAGGCCAAAGAGGGGGAATAAAAAGATGGCAGATTCAAGGTCTGGCTCTATGTATCCAGAGCTATGTGACCTTGGGCAGGTCAGAGAGCCTCTCCTGATTGCATTTTCATCATTTAAAAAATGCAAGTGATTGGATAATCTCTTTCAGTTCTGTGATTCAATGAATTATTTCTGTGATTTCACAGAAATGCCAGGATGGACTCAGAACATCTCTCTTCCTGAAAATGACAGTGGGTGCAGTCATCGAGGTGTGGGTTGGCTTGTTTGGGGTTGTGGGCAGACAATGGAAACAAGTGGCAGCCGGGAGGTTTGGGGCCTTGGCCGCAAGGAGGTTTCTCCCCCAACTCCCCCCTTGAGGCTCTGCAGCTGGCCTACTTATGCAAAAGCTTTGGCTCCTCTTTCCTTTTTAAAAGCATTTCTGACTCGTACATTCCCCTGAGGAGAAGAGATTCATCGTTTTGCGGAGAACTTGCACATGCTTTCCTGAAAGGAAGAAAGGAGGGAGGGATGGGAGGGCTTGGCTGGATTAGCGAGTGGGTTAAGGCTGCCAAAGCAATGAGTCTCCCCATGTATGATTAACATATACCCAGCACATTGTTAGCTCTGACTATGCCCAGCAAAATCCTTTGTCCCATTTCCACAATGCCTAGAAGTGAGTCCTTGTTAGTGGACTGCACACCCACCTACTCATTGGTCATTCTCTGCAGTGGGGGCAGTCTTCCACCCCAGAACAAGTAAGGGGTAAGTTGGGAGGAGGAGAGAGCCTTGGAAGTCACAGTGAGTCATGATTGTAGGAAAAGGATGTCTTACGAAGCCAACGCAGAACTTGCTTCCTAGAAACATCATGACAGGTCCTCTGAAGCCCACGCTTGGTTCTAATTATAACATTGCCCACATTTGAGCATTTCACAGTTTTCCCATGGTAACAACAGGGTTTCTGAGGAAGAGGACTCAACTATGCTCTAGACTTCTAACACTGGGAGCTGGTTGGACTTCAAAAAGCAGTTATTTTTTGCTGTTTTACAAAGGAGATATCATTGGCCTGCCTATGCCTATTAATACACCTTTAAACCGGAGTTAAGCACATTGTACAATATAAAATGCCAAAATGAGCGACATAAAAATTTTAAAAAGTGTTTTATAAAGGCCAAGATGAGCAACATAAAAAAAGAAAAAAAATAGAAACCTCAGATAAGTGGAATTTGTTTCTCTCTTCAACTTGAGACAAGCAGCAAGCTTACAAAAAAAAAAAATTAACCATGCTTTAAAAAGCAACTTTGGAAGGTTTCCACAAGTAACTTATTTATAGT
The DNA here is from genome assembly GCF_033118175.1 of Dama dama. Classification (NCBI taxonomy): domain Eukaryota; kingdom Metazoa; phylum Chordata; class Mammalia; order Artiodactyla; family Cervidae; genus Dama; species Dama dama. Next base: position 68,147,073 of record NC_083692.1, read on the forward strand.
TCCATTGTCTATACTTTCTGATTCTATTAAACAGTGAATGCTCTTCCTGGGCATGATCATGAAGCATAGCATGGGTCTTTGAGAAGTTATGTTCCAGTGTGATTTTACTGTTATATGCTATCTTCCTTTACTCAAAAATATTTGAAAGTTGCTAATCAGAGAAATCTATTAATGATAACTTTTAATTACATCCCAGCTTTTGATCATTTTTGGTAAATGAAAATTTGATTTTCATTCTCCCAGTTTTAATTTATTTAAATACTAGAGACACTAGCCAGGGAAGCCCGGAGGCCAGAGATTAACTCTTTCTCTCTATAAAACAGATTCCAGGTTGGGTTAACCTAGGGGAGATGTAAGGGAGTTGATGAGGGAGAGGTATATCCCAGGCTACCTTGGTAATGGAGCTGGGAAATAGCATGCATACCTGCTTGGAGCTGACTTGGGGCTGTTTGGAAATTTTTCTTTTTTAACATTCTGTAAAAGCAGACATATGTGATTTAGAAAAGGAAGAGAAGTACTATCAGTTTTTGCAAGATTATCAAATGAGGCTTCACTCTGTAAATCTCAGCAGTTATGAAAGTTGGTGTGGTTTGTGAACCCCACCACAGGAAGTAAGGGTGATCAAAAAATATGTTGGCAAAGTTTTGAAATTTTCCAGAAGTATAAGAGATTCTCTTCCTGTATAAAAAATAATGACCTCAGGTTTAGTAACTTCTTAGGAAATGATTAAGACAAACGAGACACACTTTCCCCAGTACCCCATCATAGATTCTTCAGGTAAATTCTCTGAATTTGATAGATTCAGAAAGTTATTATAGCTTATTTTGATAAGTGAAGCAATAACTTATTATCTTCTCCATTTTAGCATATTTGTTATTTTTACAGAAAAATATCTTTTACCAAAAACCAGAGGAAAATATGAAATAAAGAGAGCAGTAATGTTTTTGAGGAAGGTCCCAAATACATTGTGGGTATTCTAAATATTGATCAAAGTAATCAGTAGTATCCAGCAAAGTATGACAGTAGCTAATTTTTATATAATCTATACAGACTACTACTTGCCAGGCACTGTTTTAAGTACTTAAAAAAATTATCAGTGGTACAGTTAATCCTTATGAGAGTTGGACTATAAAAAAAGCTGAGCGCCGAAGAATTGATGCTTTTCAACTGTGGTGTTGGAGAAGACTCTTGAGAGTCCCTTGGACTCCAAGGAGATCCAACCAGTCCATCCTAAAGGAGATCAGTCCTGGGTGTTCATTGGAAGGACTGATGCTGAAGCTGAAACTCCAATACTTTGGCCACCTCATGTGAAGAGCTGACTAATTTGAAAAGACCCTGATGCTGGGAAAGATTGGGGGCAGGAGGAGAAGGGGACAACAGAGGATGAGATGGTTAGATGGCATCACCGACTCGATGGACATGGGTTTGGGTGGATTTGGGGAGTTGGTGATGGACAGGGAGGCCTGACGTACTACGGTTCATGGGGTCACAAAGAATCGGACATGACTGAGCGACTGAACTGAACTGAACTGAACAATGACCTTTATCCTCATTTTACAGATGGCAAAATTGAGGCACAGAAAGGTTATATAATTTGTCCTAGGTCACCAGATAAGTGGACGAGCTGGTATACAACTCTGGCAGTCTGTCTTTTGAGCCTGTGTTCTTAAACACTACATGAAACTACTCCTCTGAAAAATGATCAAGGGCCCTTATAGAAAACAGTGCTGACAGGAATGTGTTTCAAAGACTGAGACTCTTGAAACTTAAGTCACTAACTCAGTCAAATACTTTCTATAAAGTAATCAGTAAGAGGAATATACTTCTTGTAGGAGTAGGAGGGTTTCTTTGGTGTGACTATGTGAGTATGTATCTATGAAATATTACTAGAATGAGTTTTATTATAATTTTTTAAAAGCCCAAATGACCCTGTGGGTTTAGGGGTAGCCTTTTTATTTTATTTTTTGACTGTGCTGCACAGAATACAGAATCTTAGTTTCCCAACTAGGGATCGAATCAGTGTCCTCTGCAGTGGAAGCTCAGAATCCTAACCACTGAACTGCCAGGGAATTTCCTTGAATAAGTTTTAACAGAGTAAGGGCCAATGGATGAAATGTTCATCTTCTTTATCAGCTAAATACTGTGCCTATGAAGCGTCATAAAGGTTTATTTCTTGTCTAGAGGAACTTGTAGTGTGATAAGGCAAAGGTAATTATTGACATTTGATAAACCTTTATTGTAAAACCGCTATGTATAGGGTACACAAAGATAATTAAGCCATAAGATTCAACTTTAAGGTGGTTGCAGCCTGTATGGGGAGATGAACAATCATCAGAAGGTATGGCAGATACCAGAATGGGTTTAAAAAAAAAAAAAAAAAAAAGGGAGGCTCTGAGAACAGCAGGAGGGGCCCTGAACCCAGGCAGGGAATTCCAGAATGGATTCCCTGAGAACATGATGCCTGGTTGGAATCTTTTATAATTTTTGTTTTCCATTTCCACATCACTTCTTACCCTCTCATCCATATTTCAATTTATCAGTACTAACTTTAAGGATATGATCTGTTCTTATTTCCCAATCATTTGTCTTCCTTTCTGTTAACTTCCCAGGCTATATGCAGGGTTCAGTCTTGACAGAAAATGACTAAGACACTTTGGACCAGGACAGCTCCTTATTGTCCAGAATAGATTTTTTTTTTTTTTGCATCGGATGCTCCCCATTTATTTCAGCACTGGGCTGCCTTAGCTTTCTGGGCAGGCAGATCTCTTGGTTATCGACTACTTACCTGAGCAGTTCCCTAGTACTGAACTTTCACCTTGTGCTCTTGTTAGCTTTTTGCTTTCCCATCTATTTACAAAATCTCGTTTCTGCTTCCTCGCTTAGTTCTTGTCTCTCTGCTAAAGCTGACCTTAGATTTATGTTTTCTTCTGGACTTGCTGAGCCGTGTTTAGTCAAGTCTCTAACCTTAGATATATTTCTGCCTCTTGTTCACAAACTGTCTCCAAGCTTTTTGCCTTGTGCACTCATGTATTCCATAAGTTCAGTCAGGAGTTAGAATTTTGGCAGCAGATAGAAATTAACACTAGGTACTCAGGAATAGATCCCAAAGTGAGATATGGAAATCTTACTGCTTTTCCTTAATCAGAGAAAACTTCTGGGAGAGAAATATTGTCAAAAAACTTTGACAATGAATGATTATTACAAATGGATGAATAGCTTTTGGATGAAAAAGGAATTCTTTAGATTCAGGTAGGAAATGTCCACTGACAGTTATATGTATTCCCTTAGCCTTAAACAAAACTAACAGTGATATATGAACATGTAAGATGATGTCCAGTTGCTAGCACCAGGTGCCCTAAATCCACTGCTGAAACCTGACGTGAGTTCCATAGTGGGTATGTTGTTCAAAATTCTTCAATAGGCAAGACAGTATATGTGATTTGAAGAATTGAAGAAGGAGTCAAAGGCAAAAGATCTCCTGGGCCCGGGGATCCCATGGCTCAGTGCTTTTTCTGGGCCCATCTAAGATTGGTGAAGCACCAGACCTATACTTCTTACTCCTATACCTTGCTAGTCACTGCGTCACAGGACCTGTTCAACAAAATTACTTTCTAGCAAAGTTAGGAAAAGGAATATTGGTGTTGAATTTTCCAGACACACACATCTCACACTCCAAGTCCATGTCCTGAAACTGTTTTCTGCAAAAGTTTAAAAGGAAATAGTCCTTATTGCACAAACAGTCCCCACTCTCTAAAAGCATTTCCCTGCTACAAATAACATTTATTTCCTCAAAATAGAAACACCAGAGAGCATTTCCTCAGTGCACCAGTCAATTTTCTCAAAGTACAAGCACACTAAATTGCCTTTCCTTCTTTTCCTGCCCTTGAACTAGCTTTTTGTCTCTAGGGTCTTCTCTATAAGTCACCATCTTCCTGTCAAGCAGCAGGAACATAACCATTATTTCACACGGTGGGTGGAGAAAGACAAGGATAAAAATTGGCATCTGAAGCATACTCAGACGCAATAACAAAATAAAACTTTGTGCCCTCCTCCCCAGCTTTATTGTTTTTTGGAATACATAAACATTCAAAAGAGACACTTTGGAAATTGTGTCTGAGGCAGTTTATAAACAAGCCGGTAGGGCAGTATTTCTTAGATTCTTTTAATGGATCTCCTTGATTAACATAGGACAATTGTGCTTACTTAGAACACACATTTCTGTGCTCCACTCCAGAATCAAACCAAGGAAATTGGCGTTACTTTAAAATAAAATATCAGTTTATTTACTTTTGGCTGTGTTGGGTCTTTGTTGCTGCACATGCTTTCTCTAGTTGCAGGGAGTGGGGGCTACTTTCTAGCTGTGGTGTGCAAGCTTCTCATTGGGGTTGCTTCTCTTGTTGAGGAGCACAGGCTCTGTGGTGTGTGGGCTTCAGTAGTTGCAGGCTGTGGGCTTAGTTGCCCTGCAGCATAAGGGATCTTCCTGGACCAGGGATCAAAACAATGTCCCTTGCTTTGCAGGTGGATTCTTAGCCAGCTGACCACCAGAGAAGCTCCGAAATCTACATTTTTAAGAAGCTTTCTCTGTGATCTGGTGGATCATATGGCAAGCATTACCCTAGGATTGTGCTTAAAATATGCAAGACTCCTGTAATTGTAGTCAAAATCACACCTGGCTCCAGGTAAATCAGTTGAAACTCTCATTACTGGTAGATGCGTTATGAGAAGAGGAGGGGGTTGGTATGGTGCTTAAACAGAACTAACTGGAAAAGATTCTCTTTATGATAGGGAGAAAGGAGGGCAGTCCATTTATGGTTTCGGTAGCATCATAGCACCATAGCATCATGTCCCTTCTCTGCCTGTGGAGAAAGACAGCAAAAACTACAATAAATGGATCACCTGTGGTCATGACCAAGCAAAGCATGACCTTCTGCTAAAAGATAAGCAATCCTTAATTAAGCCAAATCAAGAACATTTTGTTTTTACCCCCCAAAAGGATTCTATGTATATTCATGGCAATTTCCATCTAGCCAAACAGAGAAAACCAAGGTAAATAAAATAGAGGTTCTCAATGTTTTGTGTCTCCTGAACATATTTGAACACCTAGAATTTGGGGCAGCATACTTGGAGGAAACAAGACATTTGGTAGGACCACGATCCATGTCTCAGTGCCCTAAACTACCCCCCACCCAGTGACTATTCTCACCTGACTGGCTTCAGCTCTCCGCTAGCTTGTGAGGGGATCCCATGGCTCAGTGCTCTTTCCCGGCCCCTCTAGGATTGGTGTGGCACCAGACCTATACCTCTTCCCCCTATACCTTGGTAGTCACTGTGTCACAGGACCCGTTCAACAAAATTACATCCGACAGACATCACCTCAATACTATAAATACTCAGTAAAAGCCAAACCCCCCAAACACAACTCATTTAAAATATTGAAAGGCCAATCTCTAAGAATGAAGTACTGATGGATGCTTTGATGAACTTTGAAAATATTATGCTAGTAAAAAAAAAAAAAAAGCCAGATACCAAAAGCCACATATTGTACGATTCCACTTACATAAAATGTTCAGAATAGGCAAATCAATAGAAACAGAAAGTAGATTAGTGGTTGCCAGGGGCTGGAGGAGCGGGGTGGGCAGGGAGCAACTGCTAATGGATATGAGGTTTCTTTTTGAGGTGGTGAAAATGTTCTAAAGTTAGCTAGTTGTAATGGTTGCATAACCTTGTGAATATACTAAAAAAACCCCACTGAATTGTACACTCTGGTGAATTTTATGGTATGTGAATTGTATCTCAAGCTGTTCTTGAAAACTAAAATACTGAGACACTTTTGTGAAAATTTTGGTACGCCAGTATGCTGAGATAGAGAAGTTAAAATTGAATTAAGCAATGACCAAGTGATAAACCGTAAAATACTGACGTTTCATTTAAATCCAGAGTTAAAGTCTAAACCATACAGTGGGTCTCTTTGATTATAACTAGCAGGTAGAATACGTAAATAACGTTTTTTAAAAAAAAACTTTGTTTTCACATATACTATAAAATTTGAGTGTACTTTGATGCTAAACAAGACTAGACCTTTATGAGCCAGATTATAGTTCATAGTGATGATTAACATTAAATTAGAACTAGTGAGAGGGGCACCAAACAATATCACTGGTTTCAATTTCTTTTCAAAGTTGTTTCACAAGATGTATTTTATTCTCATTAAAGCTAGTATATATCACACTATTACTATGTAGTATATACTATAATATATAAAGATATTATATACTATATTAGTATATATCATACTATTAAAGAAAGATTTTAAAAAAAGATTTAGAGAAGAAAGTCTGCTTATCAAGATCTCACACAGTGGAAAGCTAAATTACTTGAACTATCGCACATGGTTGTAAGCCTGTGGTAGAATCAGGATCTGGAGAGAGGGTGCCAGTGCTAAGTTGCTTCAGTTGTATCTGACTCTGTGACCCCATGAAAGCCAGCCAGGCTTTTCCGTCCATGGGGTCCTCCAGGCAAGAATACTGGGGTGGGTGGCCCTTTCCTACTTCAGAGGATCTTCCCGACCCAGGGATTGAACCCACATCTCTTATGTCTGTATTGGCAGGCAGGTTCTTTATCACTAGCGCCACCTGGGAAGCCTGGAGAGAGGATAATAAATTCATTTCAAAGTTTAAACTGGTAAAACCAAGGTATGAGAGTATAGCATGTTACTTAATGTATGGTGCGTATAAATCTAGACTAATGCTTCTGCTTTGCAGTTTTTATTGGGTGCCCTTTTGAGAATATGGAAAAAAGACACATATACAGATGCCAACTTTATTCCCACAGAATTCTTAGGAGGATCACTCTGAAATCTATTCATGGACTCTTCACCCCATGCTGAGAATTCCACGCCCATATAAAGAATAGTTTATTCCATACTAATGTTTATTTTGGTCAGTTATAGCTATTGTCAGTAATTCTACATTCGCCAAGATGCTAAACTTTTTATTAGTGCACTCAACACAGTATATTGGGCAATAGACACCCACCCTAGCACCAACCCTGTCAGTTCCAAGGTTGGACTTTGATGATCATATCTGTCTGGGATATGACAACTATTTAGAGGAAGTGGGATTGTGTAGGATTATAAAATGTTCAATCCCCACTTCCCGATGAAACAAAAAGCTCCCCTTAGTAAGTGGCCCATGAGGTTCTTTCTACTTATGCTTTAATGAGCAGCTCCATAAATAAACCTTCAAGTAGAATCTGAGACATTTTCCAAATATGTATGCTTCAACCCTTCAGAGCACGCCCAGCTGCAACATACTGCACAGATCCACAGAATTCAGGCAAACACCAAGTTTTGGTCTGAATTCTCCACAAAGAAGCCTCAATATTTTCACTTTGTTGACCATAAGTGATATATTTAGTTATCCAGAAGGGTAGTCAATCTGCTAGAAAAAATATCCTGAAGAAAATGAAACAGGCAATTATGTTGGGCAGACCCAGGGGTTAGTTGTGGATGGACCTTGTTTTAAAACAGATTCCTAACTCAGTCAAAAAGTCTCATGTCCATGTGTTTTCCTGGGGAGAAACTTCCAAGGCAGCGACGTGAAAACTAACAGACTTGATGAAGGGGTGGATAGCCATCTGGTTTGCTCACAAGCAGAGCTGCTCTTTTTATCAGAATTATTTTCAGATTTTCATATGGAGGTGGAGTTGGCCATCTTGAACACTAAATCAGTATTAACCCTCTCCTTAAACAACTCTATTGAAAATTCTCCTAATAAGGATACTAGGAAACTTTTCCTTTTTTCCCCTCTGAAATAGGGAACAGAGGCCTATTGAAATCCAGTAGCTAGTCTCAGATGGGGGCAGGGCATGCATCAGTGAGATTTCCCTTGGGACTCCTGAGGCTTGAGAAGAAGGAACCCCAGTGATTGGCTGTCTGAGGATACACTTCCCTTAGACTGAGCTTTCTATTCGCATGAAAATAAGTTAGGCTCTAATAAGGTGATTGTCAGTCTCATTAGAACTGACTTATTTATGCTGAAGCCAAGGTCTTTAGTTCTTCCCATCCACACCAGCTGAGGTAGGTGAAGGAGAGGTGTGGTCAACAAGTCAATAACAAACAATAACTTTGCCTGTTGCAGAGTTCAAGAGAGATCACAATGGCTTTGCTCCTGTGTTTTGTTGTTGCTTTAATCACGCAACACTTCCCTCTCAGAATTCTGAATACTTAATATCCACTGAGACAGCTTGCCTGTAGGTTTCTACTGAGGGCAAAAAAGGGTGTTGGTGGTGGAAAGCTATGTTTATTTTTCTTGCCTTTTTTCCCCTGGGACTCTTCTATAGACACTCATTCTTATTTTGAGCCAAACGGAAGGACAGGTTTCTTTTCATTTCCTGCCTGATCAAAAAAACAAAGTTTTCATAGTCAGCTCCTGGCAGGCATGCCCTAGTATCTTGGGGAGGGCTGCTCAGGAGTAGCAATACTTGCTTGTGTGACAGGGAGAACAAATTGAAAGTAGCAGCTACCAGCAATGGTCACAGACAGGCACCAGCATTTCCCCACCCTTCCATAAACAGGGCAAAGTCACAAGAGAAAGACAAGGTCCAGGTTGCTGGAAATTTGACTTCGAAGAAAATCCGAAAAAGCATAAAGTGCTATGTGTGAACTTCTCTTTTTCTATCTTCTTGATCTGCATTGGGCTGCATGTGATAAACTAGTCAAGTGGTTATTTTTTAAAGGACTTCCTTTTAGTTTTCTGGTGGTTCAGAGTGAGACTTGTTGGTTAAGTATATACATTAAATTCTGATCCTTCCTGTCAGGCGAGTGTATGTTCCTTGGTTCTTTGTCTCGTCACAACAAAGATTTGGAGTGACGGACATTAAAGCCCCCTCGGCGGGTCACAGCTCTTGGGTCTTGGACAGACCGTGTTATAGCTCTCGGGTCTCGAACGGACCGTGTTATGGCTCTTAGAGAAATCAGTGTTACAGCTCTATTTTATTTAGAAGATAGCAGGAAAATCCATCTTCGAGGCGTGAGGGCATGTCGATCCAAAGACGTGAAGAGAAGAGCACCCCATCGTGCGGGAGAGAGCGAGCGAGCGAGCGCCCTTTGGCTCCTCTTTTTATATGTTTTTTTCTTCCCTCTGGGCCTGTCCTATGCAAGTTGGGCTTAGGCAGGAGCGCTGTTCTACCTGAAGTCCTCTCTCTGGTCTTCGGACCTTCCTTTGACCTTCCTCTGTTCTATTTTCGCGGGCTTTTTCCTTCCTTGTCTTTTAGCCACCGCCATTCTGGACTCCTTTTCCCTATTCTAACTACCTAACACTTCCTTTAAAAAGAGAATAATAGTAATGTAATTTTAAAATCTTCTACTTAAGAGTGCTGTGATCTTGGGCTCCAAAGTTAAATGAAGAAATAAAAAGCCTAAGCTAAAACTCTGGAATTAATTTGAACTAATGGCTTTATATTAACCCCATTTAGCCACATAAAAGGTAAGTTTTAGTCTCCAAAATTATTTCCCAGAAAAAAGGAAGTCATCTTCAATACACATCCTATGAAACCATTTTCTGGTACTCCCTCAATATCTGAATTTGGAACCACAAACTACTGTGAAGGGAAGATGCACCAGGGTGAAATGATCTAAGTTAATGTTTGTTTCAGAGGCTTATTGAGGTTGTCTATCAGAACTGGTTAAAAAAAGAGAGGAAAAGAAATTTATTACTGATCTAGTAACAATTCTTGAAGTTATTAGCCCTGAAATGCAAATGTCAGGTGTGTTTTTAAATAGACCTTTTAGAGAACACATAAAAATAATGAATTCAGTGAGTGTACTTTATGAAGACTATACATATGCATTTACAGGAAATTTAAAAAGTCACCAAGTGCTATGTACATGGGTGACACAACTGAGCGACTGAACTGAACTGACTTAGTATTATCTTTTCTGGTGACAACATTGTATATGGATTCAAAGAGTGTCAGCAACATAGAAGGAACTGACAATTCTGTGTCTGGAAAACTGTTGAATTAGTCACAAAACAACACTAGTGAGGAATAGTTTTGTTTTATGAAGTGATTGGACAAATATTAATATTAAAAATCAGTACATTATTTTATAAATATGATTTTAAATATGTATGCTTTACTAAGTAGTCAACAAAAGATTTTGAGAAGACATTGACTTATTTGTCCACAGCCCTAAAAATGGCCAGAAGAGAGTTTTCTTAAGTTTGTCATATATTTAGGCATATATGGGAGGTAGACAACTCATAGAGCTAAAAAGCCTTATGAGAGCACGTGGTCTAAGAGGGACTTTCCCATTTCACTTATGAAGAAATTAAGCTATTAGCTCAAGGTCACAAAGTTAGTTGGGGACAGAGGGGTGTCAGAAGTGAGACTTGCCCTTTCCATTATGATTTATCACTCTCTCAGTGGGAACTTTCCTTTAGAAAACTACCAAACCCTGGCAAAAAGAGAAGAAAAATTAAGAAAAATTCTTTCAAGATCTCACTTTGTGGGAGAAACTTTTACCTGTGAGAAGCTGCTGCTTTCCCTGAGGTGCATGTGTGTACACAAGTACACACACCCACCCAGAATCCTTTCATCCCAGCCAGGTGCTACAAGTTACTGACCTCCCTCTGTGAGGCTCAATCCAGGCAGATTGGTATTGGCTTTAGTGGGAAATTTATAAAAACTCCATGCCCAAGGCAGTTGCCTGCTCCAGTGGCTTATAGGGGTTGGTACCTTGGGAATCCCAGGTATTATTAAAGGCACTGGACCTCTCCAACTCTGCGGGCCAAAAAGTACCATTTCCTAAAGTCACTTGTGAGACAGGTCTACTACAAATAAAGGACAATGTCAAAACCATAGCATTGGCCCCTTGGGCTATAAAGTCTCTATAACCCGTAACTCACAGCACCTGTGTGCTAAAATCATTATAAGCAACGTGGGGGAGAGTAAGCTCAAAGCAACATAAGATAGAATCACCCCCAAGTAGAAACCAGTCACTCCCTGGGGCTTGGGTGTGATTGGATTTTGACCAGATTAACCATCAGTATAGAAGTTCCAGATTGCGACTAACTTTAGATTTGTCAGAGAGGCTGAAGGATTCATGGGCCCCTCACTAAAAGCTGTTCTCCTGCCAAGAGCACCCTGTTGCCACCACTCAAGGGGTTGAGAGTGGGAAGTGGTCCAGAGGTTCAGGGTAAAGAACCAGCACTGGATAAATGGGAAAATGTCAGGTACCCTATAGGGTGAGAACACCTTCAGGGCAATGAGTGTAAAGGGGCATGAGCTGGGTCATTAAAGCAGCCTACAATGAAGTGGGCATTTTGAGAGGCAGCAATCACTTCATGGCCAATAAATGGGGAAACAATGGAAACAGTGACAGACTTTATTTTCTTGGGCTCCAAAATCACTGCAGATGGTGACTGCAGCCATGAAATTAAAAGATGCTTGCTCCTTGGAAGAGAAGTTATGACCAACCTAGACAGCATAATAAAAAGCAGAGACATTACTTTGCCAACAAAGGTCTGTCTAGTCAAAGCTATGGTTTTTCCAGTAGTCATGTATTGATGTGAGAGCTGGACTATAAAGAAAGCTGAGTACTGAAGAATTGATGCTTCTGAACTGTGGTGGTAGAGACGACTCTTGAGAGTGCCTTGGGCAGCAAGGAGACTGGTCCTGAATATTCACTGGAAGGACTGATGGTGAAGCTGAAACTCCAATATTTTGGCCACCTGATGTGAAGAACTGACTCATTTGAAAAGACCCTGATGCTGGGAAAGATTGAAGGTGGGAGAAGAAGAAGACAACAGAGGATGAGATGGTAGGATGGCATCATCGACTCAATGGACATGAGTTTGAGTAAACTCCGGGAGTTGGTGATGGACAGGGAGGCCTGGCGTGTTGCAGTCCATGGGGTCGCAAAGAGTCGGATGTGACCGAGCAACTGAACTGAACTGAATCATGCTTGTTGACTTCAGATAGAAGAGGGGACATCACAGTCAGCCAGGATTTCAAGCATCAGAGAGGAGGTCAAATGGATGTTGTTTTAAGTCAAAACCACTCGTTCAACAATTAGCTGAACTCTAAACAGATGATTTTATCTTTTCTAGGACTTCTTTTAGCATGTTTCTCTTGCATAGGCCAGTTCTATCTGTTTGGAGAACTTTCTCTCTATTCTCAAATAAATTGTGCATCTCATTGTGCCAGTTTCTAGAAATAACTTCTCTTTCCTCAATTCTGGTTATCTCAAGGCACTGGCTTACATGACTGATGATCATTCTTGAAGTTAGCATTGCCAAAGCCTGTTTATATTTGAAACTAGATAACCTTTTATCAACAGAGAGAGGATTTTGAGGGAATATAAATTTGAAATTAGGCATCTCAGGGCAGTTACCCCAGTCAGTATCTCCTCCACTTTCCCATCTTTTCCCCTGTGGCTCTTCACATTCACAAACACAAATCACATTCAATTAAATGACCAACTTAATTCCTTCCCACTACAAAACCATGAAAAGTTAAGCTTAAGCAAGAGCTTAAATTTGCTTAAGCAAAAGTTTAAGGTAAGTATTGTATTCATTGTGATTGAATGCGTTTCTAGTGTCTCTGGTTCCAGGTTTATTTCAAGTGAAAAGGACTACCTGTTAATGTGGAGTGTACTTGATGAGAATTCCTAACACCTGAAATCTTACTCCAATCTTGACTCTGAATTTTTCAGTAAGTGGTTAAACTTGGTCTTCTCACCTTTTGTATTAAAAACACCTGTTATCGTCTTCTGTCAGTAAATAAGAAATATGGTGTTTGTGACTCTGAAATACTTTTCTGATATTTTTTTAGGGCTGGGCAAATACAGTGAAAACTGGTGGGAAATCTCAAAATCATTGCTAACAGCAATGAACGCACTTGTCCTGAAATTAACATACATGGTGAGAGGCATGATGTGGAGATCAGGTGGTTTCTGTTCTGTTTATTTGTTTCCTTTTTATAGGCTAACTAGTTTGAATGTAAGTTACTGTGGTCTGTAGATATCTTTAGTTTTTTGTTTTTTTTTTTAATAGGACTGCCAAAAAGTAAAGTTCAAAGTGGGCATTATGGAGCATCCCCTGGAAGGTGGGGAGGTAGGCAGAGGGGGAATTCAGCCAGGCCTCTTGGCGGCTCCATGAGACTCAGGGTGCTTGATTCTCAAGGATCAGAACTCAGAGAGAGGGAGTCACAGGTCAGAAGATGTTCAACTGAAATGTCCCTGAGTTAATGGTTCCCTATATGTTTCCTGTGTTTTCTGTGTAGCACCAGATGTCCCCAAAAGATTTGTACACAATGTTCATAGCAACATTATTCAGAATAGACCCAGACTGGAAACAACCCAAATGTTCCTCAACAGCTGAATGGATAAACAAATGGTGGTGTGGTTATGCAATAGAATACTACAGCAGCCGTAGAAAAGAAAGAGCTGCTTCCCTTAATCCAAGTAAACTGGAGACGTCAGAAATAGAACTTTTACATTCGTTTTCTATTGCTATACAACAAATTACCACAAACATCACAGCTAAAAACAATATCCACTTATTAACTCACAATTCTGTAGGTCAGAAGTCCAAGCACAGAATGACTGGCTTTTCTGTTGGAGTTTTAGAGGGTCAAAATCAAGGTGTTGGCTGGACTGTGTTCTCTTCAGGAGGCTCTGGAGAAGGATTTTCTTCTGAGCTCATTTAGGTTGCTGACTGAATCCTGTTCCTTACAGCTGTAGGATGAGATCCCTGTTGACTTGCTGACTGTCAGTCAGGTGCTAGTCATAGTTCATAGAGGTTTCTAGTGCTTCAAATCTCTTTCTTTGGCTAGAACCCTGTCCCTTTTATGGGTTTGCCTGATTAGATCAGGCCTACTAAGGATAATCTCCATATATATATAAAATATCCATATGTATATATGAAAATTATAGGCTGTTCATGAAATGTATACAAAACAAGCCCTTTGAACTTATCCCTTGCAAGTATTTTTTAAACAATTACTGGATTTTTGTTGTTGTTACTCAGTAATGCACCACACTTTTTTTCAATATTTTGACCTCCTTCACCCATTTCTCCCACACCTGCCCCCTACCTTTGGCAATCACCAATCTGTTCTCTTTATCTATAAAAGCCTTTATCTTTAAGGCTTTAAGAGAGGTAATATGATATTTGTCTTTCTCATCTGATTTATTACACTCGGCATAATGCCTTTGAGGGCCATTTATGACATAATTTCATTCTTTTTTATGGTTGAGTAATATTTTGCTGTGTGTATGTGTGTGCGTGTGTATACATACATATACTTTTTCTTCTTTATCCATTCATACATTGATGGACACTTGGGTTGTTTCTGTATCTTGGCTATCATAAACAATGTTGCAATAAACATTTGCATATAGATATCTTTTTTAGTTTTATCTTGTCTTCAGGTAAATACCTAGAAGTGGAATTGCTGGGTCATAAATTTGTGACCTTCATTACATCTGCAAATTTCTTCTTAGCAGCCCCTGGATTAGTATTTGATAGGATACCTGGGAGAAGATGTGTTTATATGAGGGGCTAGAAATCTTAAGGGTCACCTAAAACTCTGCCTCCCACAACTCTTAACTTAACCCCTTTCTCTGCTATGTCAAAACAGAGTAAGAAAACAAAACGAAAAAACTACCAGAGAGGATTAGACCTGGCCCACTGAGTCCAGTACCCTCACTTTAACTATGGCACAGACAGGTAGCACCAGGAGGGTTTGATTGCCAGTAGTCCCACCTTTGGTAAGAGAGAAAAAATTTTATAAGAAATAATATATACATACATTTGACTGGGGAAATAGATGTGGAGACAATGGAAACAGTGACAGACTTTATTTTCTTGGGCTCCAAAATCACTGCAGATGGTGACTGCAGCCGTGAAATTAAAAGACACTTGCTCCTTGGAAGAAAAGCTATGACCAATCTAGACAGCATAATAAAAAGCAGAGACATTACTTTGCCAACAAAGGTCTGTCTAGTCAAAGCTATGGTTTTTCCAGTAGTCATGTATGGATGTGAGAGTTGGACCATAAAGAAAACTGAGCGCCGAAGAACTGATGCTTTTGAACTGCGATGTTGGAGAAGGCTTTTGAGAGTCCCTTGGATTACAAGGAGATCCAACCAGTCAATCCTAAAGGAAATCAGTCCTGAATATTCACTGGAATGACTGATGCTGAAGCTCCAATACTTTGGCCACCTGATGTGAAGAACTGACTCCTTGGAAAAAACCCTGATGTTGGGCAGGATTGAAGGCAGTAGGAGAAGGGGACGACAGAGGATGAGATGGTTGGATGGCATCATCGATTCAATGGACAAGAGTTTAAGCAAGCTCCAGGAGCTGGTGATGGACAGGGAAGCCTGGTGTGCTGCAGTCCATGGGGTCGCAAAGAGTCAGACACGACTGAGCTACTGAACTGAACTGACTAGGGGATAAAAGGGACCATAATACTAAAAAGTGTTAATAATAAAAAATAATTTCAATTGTCTTCCAATGAGCATGTGCTATTCTTGCAGTCAGATAAAAAATGTTTATTTTTTTTTTAAGTATATAACCTTATAGTACAATTTTTCTTAGTTACCCCTCATGGATTTATCACCCTTGATTTTATTTTTTAAGCTGTTGATAAACACTTCTTTTTTTCTTTCATGAAAGTGATTCAGAAAAAAAATGTTTACAAGCTGCATTTTAACATTTTTACATAAAACATTTTTATTATATAAAATGGATAATTGCATTGGCTTTACTTATCATACCTATTGTATTTAATGTAAGAATATCAATGAGAAAATTTGCACTCCTTTTTTTTCTACTGAACTATTGAAGTTGGACACTTTTAAGAAAGAGAAACAGAACTAAGTTTTTCATTTAACCCTCATTTGTAGAGCACTTTAGAATTTCTAAAATTCATATATATATTTTATCTCATTGCACTGAATGATCTCACTTGAACTTTAAACTCAGAGATGATATTTGCTCCCCTCCCCCCCCACCCCCAATAGAAGTGAGTTCGAGGCAGAAATGCGATTCGGGTTAATGCTGGTGGTGTGACATGGTCTTCCCTCTCTACCTTTTCTCACAGTAGAGTACAAGAATAAATAGAACTAGATTATGTCTTTCTTGAGTTGGGAAACCCAGGCAAAAAACCTTATAGCCTACATACTCTTATTGTGGAAAACCATTCTTGATAAGGGCTGTATATGAGATAAATGAAAAACTTTCTTTTTCTCCTATTAATTCTCATGTTGGAGATGCACTATTGAAAGGGTGCTAGAAAAGAGCAACCTAATTATAGTGTTCAATATATATGTTTTCAAATATGTACATATCAGTATTGGTAAAGAAGCACAATCTCTCTTTCTTGGCTGCTGAAGCACCTCATTCCTCGGTTCTGGGTGCAGGGGTTAACTTATCCTGATTCCATTTTATACCAGTAATCCACGGTCAACTAAGCTAACCACATCTTCTTTGTCTATTTTGGTCATGATGTTAAGATCCTTAAAATTGCATGTTTTGGTTTGGGACTGTGCCTGGTGGTGAAATTCTATACAGTTTTATTTCTTTTGTTTGCAGATTGTTTATGGTCTTTTCTAGGAGAGGTGCTGGAGCTGAGTAGGGGAAGTTACATCAGATCCATGGTTTTCTTGATTAGATTATTATAGGATCCAAAATAACGGCCTTCTATGAAGTATAGCTAACTATTGGCAGATAGTAGGTTGTCTTTCTTCTCCAAACCCTTGAAAAGAGGACTGAAACCTTCAGTAACCTTTGCTGCCAGAAGGCTCATATGGTAGAAATTAAGTTGTCCTTTAATTTACATAAATAATTAAGAGATGGCAATTGACTTTGTTCATAGATCAATTTAAGCCTATTAATATATGTAAACTCTGTACAAAAAAAGTACATCTGCCTTATGCATGTACTGTCAGCATCTTTCTCATTTCAAACTCCTGCAGGATTGGAGCAAACAGGATCAAAAGTAGATTGTGTGGAAATGCTTAAGATAATTAGTTTCCTGAAAAAAATTCCATTCACCACAGTTAAGTTCAAGGAAGTAGAAATTACTTTACCTTGCAATAGCTTATTCAATTAACTCTCCAATTATAGAAACCTCTAGAATGTGATTCCTAATTAAAGCAAGTGACTAATTCATGCTGCTGATAGGGGAATGGTGAGGCTTCTTTTGCTTTTGACAGAAGTTTCAGGTATATGCAATGCTACCTGTATATGACTGTCCTAAGGAAAATTTCTGGACAAAGTAGTTATTATATCTAGTAACAAATGAAGTGACTTCTGATCTTGATTCTCTGCCAAAATCTCAAGGTAACTTTCCTTTTAGAAGTCTGAAGTTAGAACACTGATGGGAGATTGAATCAATAATCCTGTGTGAAGAAACACATCTTGAGTAAGTCCTACCCAAGCCTAGCAACATATATTTCAGCTACTCAGTCCTTAAGATCTAATTCAAGATCCTCTTGTGAATGTAGCCTCTTTCAGAAGAATAGTTATTAACTAATAAATACATTATTTTATGATTGTTTTTATTAGCTAGTAAGAATAAAGAACTTGCTGTCTCTGAAACTTTAAAATCTCATTTAAAATTGTTTCATTTAATCTTTGTCAATCCTGTGATATAGGTACTATAAGCTATGTTCATTTAAAGATTAAACAACTGCAGTGAAAGTTTGAGTACCTTGTTCAAGAACACACAGTTTATAAAAGGATGGTCTGGAACTTGAACCAAACTATCTATGACTTCAAAGCTGGAATGTCTTCACTTGCTGAATTAGTTTCACCTCTTTTCAGGTATAGACTTTTTTCGATAAAATCTTTCTTAAAAAATGACTTATTTCTTGAGTGATTACCTCTTTCAGTTCCTAGCAGGAAACAGGTGGAATACCCAAATCAGGATGATTCCAGGAGGGTTTATTTACAAGGACACTGTTTATAAAGGTACGTGTTAAGGGTGAAGATAGAGTGTAGGGAAACCACAAGACATAGTGCAGCAATTTGAGGCTAGGAGCAGTGGATGAAGCGTTACTACACTTGTATCTGAAAAGATGAGGGAAGGTAACAGTTACTGACCAGAAAGAAAAGCTGGGTGGAGAAGATCACCTAGAAAGGCACCCTGAGCCAGCTGAAAGGACATGTCCAACCAAAGCTGCCTCCGAGAGGAATACACACCCTGATCTCATGCTCATCCCACTCTTTTATCTCCTGCCAAGGCTCTCTTTGGCCAAACCCAAGAAACCAGAGGTCATGGGAGTCTTGATGACATGGTTTTTGTAGGCCAGCTGAGCAAGACAGAGCAGAATGGAGAAAAATGGAGAGAGGACCTGGAGAGACAGAAGGTATCCAGTATAACGACACATAAGAAAAATGAACTGACAGTGATTACAGACTATTGGCCTTTTCTGTGAATATATATGTAACTTAAAAACACAATATTTCTTAGAATGTGAGGGAAGTAACTGCAGATTTGGCTTTTGGAGTGACTCTGGCTATTGCATGGTATAGAGCCTCACTTCAGGAAATTGTATCTGTTACTGTCAGCAGTGGAGCTATGCTCCTAGAGCAAGAATCTGGTGAAGATCATAGCTCTAGATCACCTCCCAGATTAGGATTCCTTCTTACTCACCTTTGAAAAAGACAGCTTCCTTGAAAGGTCACTAGGGAAACACTGGGTTACTTTCAGCATTTCCAGAGAAAAGACAGATATCTACACATTTAGACAGTTGTCAAGAGAGTTGATACAAAGGATTTCTCGGTACTTTTCAAAACAAAACAAACAAGAAAAAGAAGAAAATGGAAGAAAGAATATTAAACTGTGAACACTGCAGGATCCTGGATGAGTCCTGGGTGGGAAGAGGGGATACACCAGTTCTGAGAGAGGAAGAAGAATAAAGAAAAAAATAAGGAGAAAACTTGTTAGTGCTTTTAGTTCATCATGGAAGATATTTGCCTGCCATATATTTATAAGACTCAGATATTTACAATTTTTCCTGCTACCAATTAGTCATATACAATTCTGCAAACATAAATCAATTGCACTTGAGTTTCTTATAAGTGCAGTGTTCCAGTTTAAATGTTCCCTCTCCCATCTTCCCCTTCTTTTGAATAATGTGAATTACCTCTTTGTTAAGTTACATTCTGAACTCTTATGCAACTACCATCTTCAGCATATTTGTTGTCCCAGAGAATCTTTTATCCCATGTTCACCTTTTCTCTATTTAAAAGTTCATGACCACTTCCTTGATAGCTGTAATGCACCCACTCACTCTCCCCCCTTTAAAAACATTTAGCCTAGCACGTCTTGGCTTCTTCTCTACAAAGTGTTCAGAAAGCATATGTTGCAGAATCTGCTCCTTCAACTGCTAATTCCTTTAGGGGAGGCTAATTGTTGGGCCCAGAAGTTCCACCACAAAGAAGAACAGTTTTGATAGGTATAATTCACAGTATATGGATGGGAACTTGGAAGTGAAGCAGTATGTGATTCACCCTCACTGAACATCAAGTCTAAGCTAGGACCATAACTTGGAGTCTCAGGGATTATTATTATTGTTATCCATATTTTTCTTATCATATTTTTTTTCACCTAAAATGTGTAATTGATGAAATTTTTCACCTAAAATGTGTAATTGATGATAACCTATTTATAGTTTCCTTATAGTAAACTCCTGTTTTTGTCAAATGCGTTCACCATTTGCCATCCGTCTCAGGTTCTCTCACTTGGAATTCCTTCATTCTCAGTGGCTTTCTAAATTCTACGGCATTAAGTTCTACTTGGTAAACCTCCCCTTGAATTCTAGACCAATAAGATTGTTTTCAATTCTCAATGCCTGCAGCAATTAGCTTTATCAGTTCCTTTCAGTTAATCATATAGTACTGAATTAGCACTTTATCATATTTCTAAAGGCTTCCCTGGTGACTCTGAGGTTAAAGCGTCTGCCTCCAATGCGGGAGAACCGGGTTCGATCCCTGGGTTTGATCCCTGGGTTGGGAAGATCCCCTGGAGAAGGAAATGGCAACCCATTTCATTCCAGTACATTTAATTTGCTCATCTATCTGTGTTCTGTATTTTAACTTGGGTAAAATTTCCATTAGAGATAAGAATATCTTGTATCAGATAAGAATATCTTGTATCTATCTCTTACTCTCCTGAGTATATACTAGTGTTGAGAGAACATTGGCCAAATAAATTAATCAAGCATGGTGGAAAGAGGAATGAGGGAGCTGTAGTCAGGTGGAATACACCAGTCATCTCCTCAAACTCCACTAAAATGGCAGCAAAGAAGACAAAGGTTCAAATTCATCTGACAGAGAAAAGAGATGTAAAGTGCCAAAGAAATGTCATCAAACTTTGGAAGATGTTATAACTTAGTAAGGAAGGGAGGCCCCAAACTAAGTGCCTGCAGAAGGTAGGATAAAAGGAAACAAGTGGATCTGTGCTGACTAATTTGAGAAAAACTCTGGAATTAGAGGCACACTACTCTGGAAGTGGGTATAGAAGGAGCTAGAAATTGGGGTCTATAAGAGAAGTATTAGATGCCCAGATACTCCTTGAATCATTTCCACTGTGACTACTCCATCTCCTCTGGCAGAAGGCTCAGATAAAACTAAAGAGGTTTAACCAGCAAGGCTTTGTGTTAGGGAACACAAGGCATATGTGAGGATATGCAAGAGAAGCACTATTAAAATTGGGAAGATTTATGCCAATTTACATTGTGAGGAGTGTGACCCTCCCCCAACCTCCTGTTCCAACATGATATGCAGAGTCCTAGCAGCCAGGCAGGAGATACAGGGATTATTCTCCAGGAAATCTGGCCTAGGAAAAAAAAGGCTTACAGGCTTTGACATTTGGTATATTAGATAACCATTCCTAATCATACTATAGCAAGGCCCACCAGTTATGAAACGCTACCAAGTGTATGAGTTACCCCAAATGCTTTTAATTAATTCTTAGTTGTCTTTCTTAAATATGAACAGAGAGTGAAGGATACCCAGATCCTGTTCATGTGGAATAAGAAACTGAACCCCAAAAACACTTTTTAAAAAAGGCAATGCAGCCTATTCCCAGTAGAAGAAGAATAAAAAAAAAATTTCCTAAATGCATCTCCTCAGAAAGATAAAAGAATAAACTGCACTGTAAAATATACAAAGAACAAGGAAAATTGCTTGCAAATTAAAAATATGAGAGCAGAACTAAAAATATTTGGAATAAAAATTGGAAAATAAAGCTAAAGAAATCTCCCAGAGGAAGAAATGAAAAATGAGAGGGAAAAGATAAATAGTTAGAAAATTCATCTAGGAGATTTAACTTCAGCCAAAATAAATTTCACAAAGAGAGAATGGAGAAAATGAAGATGAAGGAATTATCAAAGAAATAATACAAAAGAAATGTCCAGAACTGAAGACTGTAAATCTCTAGGTTGAAAGAGTCTACCAAGTGCCTAGAACAGTGAATGTAAAAAAAACCTACACCAAGCCTCATCACTGTGACATTTCTGAACTTCAGCTAAAGAAAAAAATCTAGAATTTCCATTGAAGGCGAAAAAAAAAAAAAAAAAAAAAAAACCCACCACCACCACCACCATCCTGCTACAATACCTCACAAATAATTGAGAATTAGAATAACATCAGTCCTCTCAAAGCAACATCACAAGCTAGAAAGAAATGGAGCAATCTTCAAAATTTTTGCATAAAAATTATTTCTACACTAGATTTCTTTAACAAATCAGACTGCCAAAGATATTTAATGGTCATGCATGCCATTTTCCTCTCAAGTAGCCTTTCTGAGCAATTTACTGGAAGACAAGTTCCATCAAAACGAGGGACTAAAACAACAAAGAAAAAGACATGGAATTCTGAAAAGTGGACTCAATACAGAAGAAAAATAAGGGAATTTCCAGAATGATGGTGATATAACATCCCAGGATGACAATTGTACTTGACCTTTTTATGACCTGATACACATACATTATTTTTTATAAAATAGAATTTTAAATTCTAATTTTTAATCAAAATTTAAAAAAAGAAAACAAGAGACATGGTAATAGGTATATAATAAAGTAGGAAAGAGGCCAGAGGACTATTCTCATGGACAGCTGAAGGCAAACCATGAATCTCCTCTCCTCTCAGTGTGTTTTGACAAATCCAAGTACAGAAGTATATGCCAGTTCAGACTGAGAATGCTGCCCAGGCCTCTGAGGCAAACTGCATCAAGGGAAGGACAGAAGAGGGAAGTCAATGGAATGGAAAGGTTCTTACCGAAAGCCTTATCATGTTGCATATTTGGGCTTTGGCAGTAGGTAAGAGTGTGGGTTAATGGCATGTCCGGGAAATGTGATAACAGTGCTGAATGCTGCTGTCCATCAGATTTCACGTGATGAATGTGTATAAGGATAATTGTTACCAACCAGAGTAAAAACTAACCTCCTGCTTATTATTCAAGACTTGCTAAGTTCTCTAAACATCCCTGAACACAATTAACACCTACAATAATTTTTCATCTATGGGTGTTGCTTTCCTAGCTTTCAAACTGTTAAAATCCTGCATTATTTCTGCTCAAGCTGAAACATTCCATCAGAGTAGATCAAGAGGGTTACTGTCTTGAGATGGGAGTGCAATATGAATAACACATATGTGATGGCATCTTTTCTACTTTTCATGTTTAAATGTATTTCTCACAATTTTTAGAACTTCTCTTAAGCAATTCTGGGACATGATAAGATAGTATATATGTGTATATTTAAGTATGTACGTGTAAACATGCCTGTGTGTGTTAAGTTGCTTCAACTGTATCCGACTCTTTGGGACCCTATGGACTGTAGCCTGTTAGGCTCCTATGTCAATGGGATTCTCCAGGCAAGAATGTTAGAGTGAATTGCCATGCCCTCCTCCGGAGGATCTTCCCAACCCAGGGATTGAACCCACATCTCCTGGGTCTCCTGCATTGCAGGTGGATTCTTTACCATCTGAGCCAACAGGGAAGCCCATGTATGTATATACAGACAAATATATATATAATAGAGTCAATTTGGCTATTAATTTTTATTGTGTGATATTGGTGACCTACTTTTTAAAGAATATATATCTAGTCCTTTAAGAAAAACATTTTACAATCACACAGGGCTTGCTGGTATTGGATTCTTAATGAAGCATTTTATCAATAACTTGGGTGATAAACCAGAGTCAGAGACTTTGAGTTCTCTGCTGTTATTGAGTTGTTAAAAACTTGAACAAGCTTCTTTGTCCTTGTTATGCTTAAGGATGGAGTTAATAATATTTGTTTGCATCATATGGTAATTGTAAAAGATCAGTGATGAATGTGATAGCACTTCAAGTTCATGGGGAGAAAATTACAATTAAATTAAAATATTATAGTTTTGTGAACAAATTCTTTAAAAATTTCAAGTTTCATCCTCTCTCTTTTCTCTTGTACATTTGATTCAACTCAGGAAAAGAAGGGAAACCTGAATTTATTGCTCACCAGTTACATGCCAGGCATTTGTGCTTAATTCACTATATACATTACAATCAAATATAACCAGATATCTTTTTCTTGGGTATTAACAGTGTTCCCTTGAGTGACAGGCCATTTGTAAACTCCCCAACTGTCTAGAGGTAAAATCCCTAATTGATTATCCTAAATATCTTCAATTGCAAAGTAGAATATACAAGGAAAAAAAAGTATGGTGGGCACAGTGGATGCTACACTTCGCTGATTTATTATCAATCTTTTAAAATAGGAACTTATTTTCCTTTTAGAGTGGAAATTTGTGCCAGAGAAGACAAGAAACATCTTCTGTTACATCTGATTGACCTGGCCTTGTATAAAAGCCACACTCAGCAGTTCTAATGGGAAAGGATATGAAATCTAAGGTGTGGCAGGTCTGTTGAGTATCTGCTTTTTGATAATGTGTTGATGGTCAAAAGCTTATTGATCTCCATCAAAGGAAATGACTTAGCAAGCTTCAAGATGCTCTCTGTGTTTAATGCTCTTTCACTATCACTCTGGCATTAACTCAAGAGTAGAGCTTAATAGGGCCATGTGCATCATCACTGTGGTTATTATTTTGAATGCACATTGGAATTTAAGTGACACTAAAAAGGCCCAATTTAGCAGTAGTGTGTTTGAATTCCCTGGAGACTAATTTTCTTGGTGAATATCAGGTAAATTAACTCACTTTTGAGATTCCAATTCCTTTAGAGACTCACATAATTAGCACCCAAATAGCTTGAAACAGTGAATGAATCTACCAATATGCAACCAATTTAACCCATGAATCCTAATCTCCAGTGTCCACAAACACTAACTAAAAAACCAAACAAGGTGCAGACCTGCTTGATCTTGTCCCTGAATGAATATTCTTCCCAAAGGCACCACAGAAGCCAGATAGCTCTTTTCTCTAAGTAGATATTGTAAGAGCAGATATTAACCTCACAGAAGAATTAGCATGTTAGAGATGGAGGGAGCCTTAGAGACTGGACATAGGATGAGGAGACCTGGGGATCAGCAGCGAATCAGGCAGTATTCCCCATTGCTGGTTAGTAGTGCAGCCTGAGTGTCCTAAAACTTCCGAGTCAACTGATTTTTTGATGACACAAAATTTATCTTGTTGGTATATATGTATTTTTTTCCTCATGAAAGAACATTAAAGGATATTTTATCAACTCTCATGCTTCTCCATGGGGAGAGAGGAAAAAGAAAAGGAGAATTCCCAAAGGTTTAGTCTACTGTTTTTTCCATTTGTCAATTTGTGACCTCTATATTTTAAACTATTTTTCATTAAAAGGAGTAATATCTTCCCAGCCCCATCACAGAATGAAGCCTCAGAAGCCACATTTATACTATAAAACTCAGCCCCTTTGTATTTCCACTGACTTAATCAGAAAGAGAGAGTTCACCCATGTTGGAGCTAGCTGGTTGTCTCCTAGGATTTGCAGTTGAGCTTTTGGTCAGAATCTGCTGATTGAGAGGTGGTCTTTGGTGCATGGAGAAGCAAAGAAAGTGCTTCTGCTGAGAGGTAACATGGAGGCAAAGCCTCAGAAAGGCAGAGATGAGAAACCATGGGGAGAAAGGGAAAAGAGAGGGAAGATGGAGGAGGTGGGGAGGGACTAAGAGGAGGAGGCAGAAATAGAGAGAGAAAAGGGAATCAAATCACTGCCTTAATTCCTGAAAGTTTCCTGGTGTCTGATCCTAGTCCTTATAAAGCCTCTTCTGCCTCCCCTGGGGTCCATAAGACAGTCTTATAATAATTCTCTCTCCCCTTTTAGTGAAAGTGGTTCAAATGGGCTTCTGTTATTTGCAGCCAAAGAGATTTGTGTTAAGGTATTTGTTAAATCCCTATTAGACAGCTCAAGGTTACAGTTTTTGAGTGCCAAAATTTCAATGGAATGCCACTCTGAGGCTTCGGTCAATATTTGGGCTTCTAATAAGTTACTACAGCTTTTCTTGGTAAAAGGGCATTAGATCTGCCCTCTGGATGTCAGGCTGGAAGTTTTATGATCAGAATCATCAACATTCAGCTTTTCTGTGGTTTATCTTGTGAACAATCTGATTTGGCTTTTAGACTATTACCTTTTCACTCTTAGGATTAGTTAGTCCCATTCTACATGATCCCAATCAAATTGTGCTAAACCTAAACATCTGTTTAGTAGTGTCTTTTATAGTCCACTTATAGGAGTGGCATTTGCTTCTGTAATAATGGTGTCATTTTGAATTTTTGTGATAGCAAAGATATTTGGAGATTGCTTTAGGTGATGATGGGTAGACCAATACAGAGAGTGGAGTTCAGTATTTTCAGTGGTGTCCAAGGGGTTTCAGAAATGAGTAATTTTGGAGTGTTGTAGGGAAAGTAAAGTGACCATTCAAAATGGAAGCAAAGCATTTTGTGATACTGTGGGCTCTAAAAATATATTTGTGGGTGGATATTTCCTTATTTTATGAGGCTATCCTCATTATATTTTCCATGTTGGTTTTCAAGATTTCCATCAGAAAAACAGAGCTGCCTATTCTAGGTCAGGTAAACCATGTCCTGTCCACAAGGGCAAAATGACGGTTGTTGGTTCCAAGCATTCCATACTTAAAATACCAGTCTGTGGAGAGGAGCTCATGGAAGCTAGCATTCCTCTGGGTTTCAAGAGTCAATACCATTAAAAGTAAAGAGGTGATAGTATGCATAGTTTTCCTCTCTTGCCTTACTTCGGCAGAATTAGCCTAGTAAGTGGAATTTCGAGGCTTGGATGGTAAAGGATCTGCCTGCAATGCAATCCTGGGTTCGATCCCTGGGTTGGGAAGATCCCTGGAGAAGGGAAAGGCTACCTACTCCAGTATTCTGGTCTAGAGAATTCCATGGACTGTATAGTCCAAGGAGTCGCAAAGAGTCAGACATGACTGAGCGACTAAGCACAGCACACTAATCTCTTGAAAAAGATTTTAGCAAGTCTTTAGTCAAGTTTTGAGTAAGAGAGAAAGCCCAGTGGCTGGGTGAGATATGCACCCGTTGAAATGACATATTCGGGAAAAACCCAGGAAGTCTCCCTTATCCCAAAATATCTTCTCTACCAGCAACATAACTGTAGGTTCAGTTAGAGATTCAGTTTTGTTTTAAAGAATTGCTCCATTAACACATAAATAGCCCTGAGAAGTTAACTGTGAAATTATTATCTAGCTAACACAGTGACTCTCAAAAGAAGTCATTCAAGGACTATGGGAGCTCTTCGTCCTCCTTAAAATTCTGATATAGTCCTTCTCGTCTCCCCTTTCCCTTACTGTATCTCATGTCTTAATTCCCAGGTGTTTTCAGGAGTTGAGAAGTACTTGGTATGACTTTGGTATGACTGACTTTCTGGAATTACTTTCTTCAGTTATAGCTACAGAAAACTAGAACATTAGGAGATTAGACATTGGGATAGGGAAAGGAGGAAGAAGGTAAAATTTTGATTTTACCAAAAGGAGTAATTCTGCAGAAGGAGTAATTATGAGGAAATACTTTTGAAGATGCTTTATGGTGGGCAGCCATGGGTGGGTGCTGCAGGCAAGTTCCTGAACCGTCTAATGTCGGTTTTGAGGACTGCAGGAAACAGAACTGGAGGCTCAGATTTCTCTCAGCAGTAGAAGAATGGGAGAGGTTTAGAAAAGGGAAAGCAGTAAGATCTGAAGTTTCATTTAGGGTAGGTTAAGAATTTTGCCTGGCTTTCTTCCTGCCTCTAGGTGACTGGAAAGGACAGCCTATTCGAGAACTGGCGCAGGTTTGTTCTGCTCTTGAAAATTATGTTCCTTCCCGGATACTAACAGGGCATGCTGATCTCTATAGAGCGAGCAAGCTGGATCCTCTTTGACAAATGGTTTTGATATTTTTTGATTAATTAATCCAAGGAAACCAAATTGTATTTCTCAGTATCTTCTTCCTGAATTTGGCCACACTGCTGCTGCATCTGAGTATGTGGAAACTTGGACTTGTCTGTACAATGGATTTGAGAGGATCCTGTGATGTAAAGCTCCAGACTGGTCTTGAAAGACTGGTGCTTCAAGGATAGGACCAAGGATGTTCCTATCTTAAACACATGCATTTTCTGGAGCAAGACTTAGAAGACGCTTCAGAAAGCAACGAGCTTGAGAGACTCCAGAGTCAATGAACAAGTGTTTAAATAGTCACTTAATGACTACTAAAATAATGAAAACTAACAACCATTTCTCTACAGTGGTTTTTCATTCCAGTTGATCATTAGAATTGACTGTGAACTCTTAAAAATACAAAAGCATAAAAAGAAGGAATGCTTATGGTAAACAAAGATATGCTGCTGCTGCTAAGATGATGCTTCAGTCATGTCCAACTCTGTGCAACCCCATAGACGGCAGCCCACCAGGCTCCCCCATCCCTGGGATTCTCCAGGCAAGAACACAGGAGTGGGTTGCCATTTCCTTCTCCAATGCATGAAAGTGAAAAGTGAAAGTGAAGTCGCTCAGTCCTGTCCGACTCTTTGCGACCCCATAGACTGCAGCCTACCAGGCTCCTCCGTCCATGGGATTTTCCAGGCAAGAGTACTGGAGTGGGTAGCCATTGCCTTCTCCAAACAAAGGTATAAAAGGCCATAAATGTATAAAGTAAATGTTCCCCTCCTCTCACCCATCCCAAGTATCTTGATCCCTAGATATAACAATTGTTTATGGTTCCTTCAGAAATTTTCTATTTATGAACAGAAGAGATAGATAAGTAGATAGATAACTTTTTACTATATAAATGTCATGCCTTTCATAGTATTCTGCACCTTATTTTTCACTTTAGCATTGAGTAAATATAGATCTATTTTATCTTTTTAACATCTTGTACTCTGATTGAAGAAAGTTCATATGGTTTTGATTATCTTTTCATGCTGGAGTTGTGTGGGAGAGAGAAAATTTTATAAACCACAGATTCCCTAACTTTACTCAAAGTGAAAGTGAAAGTTGCTCAGTCGTGTCCAACTCTCTGCAACCCCATGGACTATACAGTCCATGGAATTCTCCAGGCCAGAATACTGGAGAGGGTAGCCTTTCCCTTCTCTACGGGATCTTCCCAACCCAGGGATCAAACCCAATCTCCTGCATTGTAGGCAGATTCTTTATCAGCTGAGCTGCAAAGGAAGCCTCAGAATGCTGGAGTGGGTAGCTTATCCCTTCACTAGCAGATCTTCTGGACCCAGGAATTGAACCAGGGTCTCCTGCATTGCAGGTGGATTCTTTACCAACTGAGCTATCAGGGAAGCCCAACTTTACCCAAGGGCTCTTTAATAAATTTTATTATTGGAGTATAATCACATTGTAGTGTTGTGTTAGATTTTGCTGTACAACAAATCAGTTATATGTATACATATCTCCCCTCCTTTCTGAGCTCCGTCCCCCCCACCACTACCCTTCTAGGTTATTAGAGAGCACCGAGATGAACCCCTTGTGCTATACATAACTTCCCACTAACTATTTTACACACGGTAGTATATATATGTCAATGTCAGTCTCCCAATTCGTCCTACCCTCCCCCATCTTGTGTCCACATGTCCATTCTTCACATTTGCATCGCTATTCCTGCTCTGCAAATAGGTTCATCTGTACCCATTTTCTAGATTTCATATATATGCATTAATATGCAATATTTGGTTTAGTTACATTCCACCCAAAGATTCTGATTCAGAAGTTTATCAAGGGAGAAATCTTTCATACAAAATGTACCTTTTTATTTTATGCATGTTTCCAGGAAGGCATCATTATGATGCTTTATGAACAGATGAACCTGCACCAGGAAGTTACAGCTACTCATTTTTCCCATGGTGGAACAGAGGGATGCATGCTCTGAATGCAGTCCTTCTTGTATTTTGCTTTTTGTAGAGTTGGTTCCACAAGGGAAGGTTTACTGAATGCTGAGGAAGTGGGTGAGGACTCTTCAAACTTCCTGCTTGTACAAGCTCCCAACCTCCTTCTGTGTCCTTTTGCAGTCCATGGGGTGGTTTCTCCAAGTGACTAGCATTTTACTGCTAGCCTTTTTCATACTTATCCCCCTCTCCTCACTACCAACCTCTTTTTTCTTCTCTCTTGAAAAGAGCACTCTTAAGTAGCTGAGCCCTCTAGTCCACCAAGAAATGGACTGAGATAAGCTGTTAGAGACACTGCTTTATAGGCTCTTTCAGTCCAGAGGGATTAAACAGGATGACCTCACTGAAAAAGAAACCACACTTAATAGCTTTAAAGGAGACTGCTCTTAACTGGGTCACCCTGAGACACTGCACATACTCCTCGTTTCAAGTGAATGTGGTGGGTTGACCTGCATGGGTTGTCAGTGAGACAGTTTAAATGCCTTTGTCTTTCAGAGATGAACCAACCCCCTTAAATTATAAACAGAAAGAGGAAATATGTAATAGCTTGTCTGATATTCAGTCCCAAGCTTTGAATCCTATTGCTGGTACATCTGGGGAAACTGTCAATCTCTCTTGACAAGGGAAATGAGAAATTTGTGGAACACAGTTCTTCCAAATAGAGACTCCATCCATTTTTCAACTACATTTATCCTGAAATTAGGGATATCAGCTAATACAGTGTGAAGGAAAAATGTTGTCAGCCATGTCAGTAAAAAAAGGATGTTGTAGCCATCAACCACAACAGCTACCCAACGGTGCACCCTGAGGGAACTCAGAATGGGAAAGAACAGGATACCGGCCCTAAATAGCTAGGATATATATCAAAGGAGTGATTTCAATCAGCCCAGACTCTTGTATCTTCCCATATGTAGAAAAGCACTAAATTCCTTGAGATATCTGTTTTTCTTTAATCTTTTGATGTTCTAACTACCAAATCTTTGTTGCAAAACTCCTATATATCCTGCCTCTTCCCTTACCTCTTCTTCGGATCAGTCTCTCAGAGATACTTGAGAGACTGCATCCCGGCTTGAAGTTCTCAGAAAGTCTGCCAAATAGAATATAATTCTAAACTCTTAGGTTGTGCTTTTTTTTTTTTTTTTTTTTTCCAGTAGGTAACAGTGTAAAGTAGCAGAGAAGAGCATGTCCTTTAAGTCAGAAATATCAGATCTCCATTCTCAGTCTTACTTTCAGGGTTGTTATGAGGGGTTGAAGAATAACTTATATACAAGAATTTATCATAATACTTGGGCAATAGAAATACTTGCATGCAAGCATGCTAAGTCACTTCAGTCTATGTCTTACTCTTTGTGACCCCCTGAATTGTAGCTTGTCAGGCTCCTCTGTACATAGGATTCTCCAGGCAAGAATAGGTTGTCATGCCCTCCTCCAGGGACTTTTCCCAACCCAGGGATCGAACCCACGTCTCTTATGTTCTTTATCCCTAGTGCCACCTGGGAAACCATTAGTTTTTACCCTGAAATGGAAACTGCTTCTGTTAATAGTCAACATAAAGAACTCTGGTACATGTCCCAAAATATGTGGTCCAAATTTTAACTAAACCAAGACATCTAGAAGTAGTTTTTCCCTAATCTCTTTGTCTCCAAGAGTGAGTCTAACTTTTGATAGCTTGCTCTCTCTGTTTTCTAAAGAGGAAATAGATTTTGCCAACTTTAGTAAGTCTTCATTATTAATAGTCGTTGCTTGGAGATTTCCCCCCAGCCAAATCACTGACTCAGTACTTCTTGATTTAGAAAAAGGAAGTAACTGAAAGGCACCTGTTAATGAGACTAAAGTAACACAGTGTGTATGTGTATATGTGCTTGAGATCTAATCTCATCCTTGACGTGGATATGAAAACCCTCACAGAGAAAGATGAGGCTCACTGTGTTCTAATTTTCCTAAAATGTTTAACTTTTATTTTCTCTTAGCTATGCTTTTTTAGTTCTGTCTTTAAGAAGAATCTGGTAAACAAATGGACTTTTACTATAATTAAAAGACTTATTTCCCATACGTTTCTAGATAATCAAAATTATTTACATTAGAATAATAATCAAATTAGTGCTTCCCAGGTGTCACAGTGGTAAAGAATCCACTTGCCTACGCAGGAGACACAGGAGACATGGGTTTGACCCCTGGATTGGGAAGATCTCCTATAGGAGGAAATGGCAACCCACTCTAGTATTCTTGCTTGGAAAAGGCCATGTACGGAGGAGCCTGGTGGGATACAATCCACAGGGTCACAAAGAGTTGGACACAACTAAGCAACTGAGTGCACACACAGTCATCAAATTAGTTTTGATGTGTTTGCAGTGTTTTGCAGTGTTTTATCAAGTTATGAGCTGAAGAGAAGGAAAGAGAGTATTGTAAGGTGAGTACATGGTGTGTTTCACTCCAGCACAGACCTGTTTCTGAACATAGCCTTTTCTAATCCAGAAGCAAGATCTGTAGCCATAAAGAAAGGTTTCAAACAAAGCAGTTTGCTTCACTCTTTTATTTATTTATTTAATTGAGCATATAATTACAACACACTTATTAGATGCCTGCTATGTGCCAGACTTTGTGCTAGAAGGTGGGCATGTTTTCTAGGGAAAACCTGACTTCAAGGGGGTAGGATAAATTCTACATTAAAGGTAAGAACAGAGAACTGTAGGAATGGAAGAAGTCATGACTATCTGTGGTCAAGGAAGGCTTAACCGGAGGAACTGACTCCATCCCATGTCAAAACAACACATTTTGTGGTATGAGACCAACCAGTTCCTGTATTCTGATTTCTGACCCAACTTTTGCTTCTGATCATTTCCTTTGGTTGGCCAGTCCACCTGAGGACTGTTCTAGTTATATTCTATTCCTCTGTATACTCCTAGAATCTAGACCAAGATTATCTGCTGGGCACATAACAGGCCCCCAATCAATGTTAGCTGAAATGTCTAAGGCTCATAGCCTCAGTAAACTTCCAATCTCATTCCTTTATGTACAGGCTAGACCTTCCTTTTCATGTCTAATTCCACATTTCTCGATTTTAATATTAATAGTAAATTTTTGTTGGAATTTTTGGCTCTCCACTTCTGGTCAGAGTCCTATACATAATCAATGAATCTTGGGCTCCTGCTGCTCTCCTCCTGGGCTCCTGATAACTGACATACTGCTACAGCTTCTTCATTAAATCTCTGGATTAAATCCCTTAAAATGCCAAGTTGGTCCTTGAATATCCTTATAATTTCTAGAGATTCTCAGATTACTTCTAAATAAGATAATCTAGTGATTTACTCCATGGTGATGGTTTAAAGGCAAACTGAATTTTAGGGCTGCAGACTTCTAATCCTATTTCAGGACATTGCCTAGGTGACATTTCAAGGAATACTCAATCTGATCACATTGTTTTATAAAGCTAATCACCTTTCATTGCTCTAGACCAGAGCATGAATATTCCTTTTGAATCCTAACCTGGCCTAAGAATGAGACTCTCTATTTAATACCGAAGTTGAAGTCATATACCAAGCTAAAAGGAATTAAGTTCCCTAAAGGAGTAACATGGATCACTGATGTGGCCAGGGCTTAGTGACTGTACTATACTATTATCACATACTGTTATCATGTACAAGTTATCATGTACTGTACTATTTTATAATCTTCTATCTCCTTTAATCCTGGCTGATTAAGACTAGCAGTTTCCTCAAGAAGTATTTGCTAGAGGACATTTCTCAGTAGGTCCAAAAGTTCAGTATGAAAGCCCTAATATTATAATATTATCCATTTTCCTGAACATTCCATATATTTACCATTCTTTCTCAAGTTTACTTTTCTGCCCACTTTTAGTGGGCATAAGTTCCTTAAGGCAGGGCCTTGGTAACTGTTGTATCCTCAGCCTCAAGAAAAGAACCAGATGTATGTATATGCTCAATAAACACTTGTGGGTTGTATGTCTGACAGCCAAATTGCTGAACTTGGAAATCTCAAATTTTGTTCCTTCAAAGATAACTCATAAATCCTGAATATGGTGATGGTGATGATGATGATAAAGACAGCTATCATTTACTAACTTAAAGTAGTTTACTAATTTATTGCAGCATTAAAAAAGGAATGGCCCCCAATGAGCTGTGAATCTTGGTATCTACAACTTGTACAGTGGACACCTACAATGACTCTGAAGTTGATTATTATTACTTGTTTTGCCCAACAGGACATCAGTAAACATGGTGCAAGAAGAGGCTTGATAAAGCACTTACACACTGAGCCTTACCCTTTTGGAAAACTGCTGCTGGTAAGAAAGCCCAGCCTAATTTCCTTTAGGATGCAATACCATATGGAGGGAGATGGCATTTGCAAAGAGACCATCCCAGACATCCTGCCTTTCCAATTATCCCCCCTAAGTCTCTAGACATGTGAGTGAGGCCATCCAAGACCAGCCAGCCCCAGCCAAGATGTCAACTGATCATAAATGCATGAATGAGTCCAGCCATTGCACTATGGAAAGAAAAAAAAATACCCTGATGAGCTCAGTCCAAACTGCCAATCCACAGAATCATTAATAAACCAAGCAACTTTAATCCAGTAAGTCTTAAGAGTGACTTGCTATACAATAAGTAATTGATATAGTTACTATGAGACACCGAGATGATTAGTGTATTGTCTTACTTCACTCACAGGATAATTCACTGCCTTATTATCATCTCTGCCTTATAGATAAGGAACCTGACATTTAGAGAGGTTAAATGACTTGCCTAAACTGACATAGCTGGTGATGAGGGAGCACAGATGCAAATCCAGGTCAATTTGATTATAGTCTAGTTCTTAACCATTGGCCTGTATTGCTTTGGTGATCACCTTTGTCAATCTGGCCACATCTAAGATCTATCTCTGCCTGCTTCCTTAAATAGACATATCATCCACTTGACATATTGTGGGGCTTTTGCTTGCTAGAAGAAAAGATTGTAGTTCTTTGATACTTGAGATATTTTCATATGTAGAGGAAATTGAGATATAGAGTTTGGACAATTTATCTTACAGATGACACCAGGATATAGCAAAGAGTACAAAGAGTTTAGTCTTCTATTATAATTTCACAGTATTTTCCTTTATTGTTTTAGTAGTTATGGAGCCCTGTGAAATACCAAAAGCAAATAGGATATTGTAAAGGAAATGGAATTATGTCAATGCAGGTGACAGATTTAGCAAAATATTAAATATTTCTGTCTTAATGCTTTCGATGTACCTAATATTAGTAATATAAATTGTGATCTAGAAATCATGCAGTCTTCCAACACTTTTTTGCTATCAAAATGTTAGAGGATGTAAAGAAGCTGGAATTGTTCATCTTTCTGAAATGTACTGGAGGAGGTAGGTTGATATTCTATCAGCACAAGAATTTTCATTTTGAAAACCAGAAGGATGTTTCAAGGTCTATGTGGGGGCATTTCCTAGACTTTCTTATCAGGAGGCAAGCAAGTTTTTTCTAAGACTATTACTAACCTTTGAAATAAGAAACTTCATTACCTAAGAGACTTTAGCAAATAAGTATAGTATTTAATTTCAAATTATAGGATCTGTCAGGGGTAAAACCAAAGCCATCGTTCCTAAAACCATGGAGGTAATAGAAATCTTTGTAAAACTATCTCTCAGTAGGGAGCTATAAATCAATAGAAACCATCCAGTGCTTAAAAGCTATTATTTGGGGACTTATCTTAATGTGGGAAAGGCAAGGTTTCTGAAAGCCATTGGGAAAGTCATTGGCAATGATTATTAAGAAGAAATAATCATATAGGTACTTATTTCCATCCAATATATTATAAGGCTGTAGGGAATGAGTTTTTCAGTCTTGGAAATGTGACAAGTACTGTTAAAACTGTTTCAGTTTTATAATCTCAGAAAATCTAGGAACTTTAGAATTTATCTCTAAACTAAAGCTTTCTGGTTTTTTCTATAGGTCTCTAGCCATTAAGTTACTCTTTAAGCACTTCTGTTGTTTAGCACCATTATCTCCACTTGATAAGCCAGTCCTTTCCTTTTTTGGAGAGCCTTTTTTTGTTACAAGTCTACTCCATTGAATAAACTCAAAGTTGCGCTTATATTTGCTTTTTTGGAGTGTTTTTCTTTTTTTTTTGCAATGAAAATAAAAGTTTTTATTAGGCAGAGGTCAGATGCTCAAAGCACTCCATAATTTTTCCATATTCAGTTTTTGGGCTCTTAGGATGAAAAGACCTTTCCTGGAAATCAGGAAGGGGAACTTAATGATATCTGTGGGCCAGGGCATTGGCAACACCGGTCACCACCTTCTGAAAGCTAGCCTGCAAATCCGGGGTGAATTCACCACCGAAGCGGCGAGCCAGCACAACCACCAGCACATTGCCCAGGAGCCTGAAGTTCTCAGGATCCACGTGCAGCTTATCACAGTGCAGCTCACTCAGCTTAGCAAAGGCACCCTTGAGGTCGTCAAGATGCTTCAGGCCATCACTAAAGGACTCAAGTACCTTCTTGCCATGGGCCTTCACCTGAGCGTTGCTCAAAACAGCATCAGCAGTGGACAAGTCCCCAAAGTGCTCAAAGAACCTCTGAGTCCAGGGGTAGACAACCAGCAGCCTGCCCAGGGCCTCTCCACCAACTTCATCCACTTTCACCTTGCCAAATAGGGCGGTTACAGAAGACTTCTCCTCAGCAGTCAGCATGGTGTCTGTCTGTGTAGTTGCTAGTGAACACAGTTGTGTCAGAAGCAAGTGTGGAGTGTTTTTCAATAAGCCAATTTTTCTTCCACAAGAGAGTCTTTTTTCTTTATCATTTTTGTCATCAGCCTCTGGATTTAAAGCATGGGGACATAATATTCCAGAAGTAGTGTCAACCATGCTAATAGAAAACAGGCTATGACATGATTATTAACCAACAATGCTGAAATCTCAGTGGCTTGTTCCACATGGCCATTTTGGATTGGCTGAGAGCTCCACGTTGTCACTGTCATCTTTGCCCTGGCACCCAGTCAGATAGGTCAATCACTGCGCACAGGTGGCTGGTCATAGTGGCAGAAGGAAATGAACATCTGACAAAATTCATACTAGATCTTCTGTCTGAGGCTTGCCCTCTTGGCATAAGTAAGGGACATAGGGATGTATTTTTTTTTCTGTTTATTTTTTTTTTTTTCATTTACCAAAGCAAATCATATGACCAGGACTGAACTCCAAAGGACAGAAAAATGCATTTCTTCCACTTGCCCAGAAAGAGAGACAGAACAAGCAGAGAGAGAGAGAGAGAGAGAGAGAGAGAGAGAGAGAGAGAGAGAGAGCACACTTGTGAATTGCTCTATCACAGAATACAACTAATATTATTAGGAATGTCAGAACATTATGAACACAAAGATTAATTTTTAAAATTTTTTAAATAAGCCAAATTAAAATGTTGGCTTAAAGAGTTGCATTCTTGTGACACATGTTGGCATGAGTTACTGCACCAACATAAATTCCTTGTAGGCTACTAAACAATTGATTATGTAAAACTTAAAAGGTAGAATTTTATATTTATCATTGTTCATTTCACCTTGTTTATTTCAGCATAGTACTTGTCTCCCTAGTAGGTATCCCTTCCAACTTGCCATCAGTATAACTGCAAGTCTCTGATGCTTTCATTTAAATCAGAATAAAAATATTGAAAAGCGCAGCTTTGATTATGGAACCTTGTGATCTGTCATTAGTGATGACAACCTCGGAACAGGTTGACATCAAATAATAAACATTCTCTTGTCATAATTGTTCAGCTGTTTGTGAATGCACATTAAATAAACATTGTCTGGCCAATATTTTCCATCTTAAAGAAAAGACGGTTGTTTCATTTCAATTTGCACATGATGGCACATGATAACATGTAACTTAAGTGGGTTAGTATAAGGTGGGTTTGTTGCTCTTTTACATCCCTTGGAATTTTTTTTTTTTTTTTGGTGTAACAACAGATATCATAAATATTTCCAAGAAAATACAAGAAAAAATAACCTACTTAGATGTTCAGTAAAACATGTAATTTGAATCTAGTAAGAAAGGATCTTTCATAAGAAGGCAGATTTTCAGGGAAAATATCCTAAGAAAAGCAAAGATTCATGTGCCCTTTTGCCAAGCCTGGTGAGAAGTAGATCTGACATACTCCACCTTGCAGTTTGGGTGTCAGGGAATCAGTAGCACCTTAAAAATAACCACAACAGGATAAAGGATGGGAGGAAAAAATAAACACTGTTAACAAAATAGTTTATTAAGGAAGGAAGTAAAATGAAGCACACTGAAAGCGTCATGTGCAGAATAAATATAGAAATGCACATTTTCAGAGACACACTGGGAAAAAACCAAACCCAAATATACTGAAAGGAATCCAAGGATAGAAATAATAGCTAAGTGGGCTGAGATATTATCTATCGTTCAGAGGGAAAAACCTCATACAGAAGGGTAAATGTTGAAAATAGAACTGAACACAGAGTGGGAAGAAACCACTTTGACCAAAACATGTATATAAAGTAGTGGATCAGGCTCTTCAAATTCTAGAGTGGTATGGGAAGGCTAACCATGCTTTTTAAGGGTTTGGAGGAGTTTGGGGAGTGTATTAGAAAAGGAGTTACCAGTTTTTACTACAGCTGACATGAATAGACAATTAAAAAGTTTAAGAAAGAACTGTTTATTGGACTAAAATTTACATTGTTCTTTTAGGGAAAGGTACAGATACTCTTTGAGCCAAGGGCTTAAAATATTGTATAATTGTTTATGTAATATTTGAAATAGACATAAGCCTTCACACTCCTTTAGACCAGGGTTAGCAAATCTTTTCTGCAAAGGACCAGACAGTAAATATTTTGACTTTTTGAAGCATATGGTCTCTATTGTAACTACTTAACTCATCATAGCACAAAAGCAGCCAGAGATAGTAGCTAAATGAATGTGTGTGGCTGAGTTCCAATAAAACTTTATTTACAAAAGCAGGTGGGAAGCTGGATTTGGCCCAGGGACTTCAGGGTACTGATCCCTGCTCTAGACCAGAAGTTACTTCCAGATGGTAAAATAACTGATTCCTGCCTTCTGTTCTGTTCATTCAAAATAAATAGTCCTTACTGTCAATCCTGCTGACTTTGTAATGTTGATTTGTCCTCAATAGAACAGGTGAGCTGAGCACTTTCATAGAGTAAAACACCTTTTCTGAGCTGCTGCTGCTGCTGCTGCTGCTAAGTCGCTTCAGTCGTGTCCGACTCTGTGCGACCCCACAGACGGCAGCCCACCAGGCTCCCCCATCCCTGGGATTCTGCAGGCAGGAACACCGGAGTGGGTTGCCATTTCCTTCTCCAATGCATGAAAGTGAAAACTGAAAGTGAAGTCGCTCAGTCGTGTCCAACTCTTCGTGACCCATGGACTGCAGCCCACAAGGCTCCTCCATCCATGGGATTTTCCAGGCAAGAGTACTGGAGTAGGGAGTTTTCTGAGCTATGTGGGTTTTTTTTTCCTTAGAGAGGGCTTCCATGTTTTAGACATGTGAATTAACACTTAAATATTGGAAGTTTAAAAATTCCACCTTATTTGTACTTCAATAAAAACTACTATAATTAGAGTTCCCAGGCTCCAAGTCTACTAGAGTTTAACTCAGGGAAACCCAAGTCTCAGTATCATTTCAACTCGAAATTCAGGCAACAAAGTGCAGCCCTAACCTAGAGATTCCTGTTAATCCAGTGGCACCAAAAGGACCTCAGGGTGTGGTTTCTTTCCTTGGTGAGTTTACAAAACTACCAATGGATGGTTACCTTTCGGTTTCTCAGAATAGCTTTGGAGTAGAATTCTGAGATAAGCAGAACCAAATGGGGTTGAGTTACTGTTCATATTTTTACTCAGTGTCAGGGGCTTAAAGATGTCACTATCTTGACGGCTAAACTTCTCATCATTCCTTCCTTTGGATTATAATATGCCTGGATTGACCAGTAGGAACAACCATTCAACCTTTTCAAATTTTGTTTTTATCTCTTGAAAAGTCCTTGTTCATCAAGCTATTCAAAAGTAATGCTTTTGTTGCCATGACACTTGGCAAAGTAGATGTGGCCCTACTAACTCCTTTCTTTTTCCTTTTTCTGAAAAGGAGGTCTTTTTGTTCTTTTGCCCACCTTTTTTAAAAAAAACAAAACCCAGGCTCTAGATGAAAGAACAATTAGAAAGCACAGTCAATCTGTGTTTTGTCTTTGAATCCTATGTGGTATCTAGTACAGTGCCTGGTGCAAAATAGATGTTTAGTAAATGTTTCTTAGAAGCCTCCTAGAAGCCTTATGTATTCAACTTCACGAAATATCGTTTATTTGGTAGTGATCAATCACTTAGCATTCTGCAGTGTACTCATAATTCTATATTTATTTCCCAGTGGGAATCCTGATACCTGCCTAAATGGTTCTCACTGCATTTGATAGATTGCATTTGATACTTATTGGTATATGAAGAGCTCTTTTTCTTAAGTTTGTTCTAGATAATGGTCTCTTAAAACTTCTTTTAATCCTTAAATAACAACATAATGTGTTCTTCTGAAAATATACCTGGAGACCTTAACAATCCAAAAAATAAACAAACTCTTGCAAAGTTTGAGAACTGAAAGAGAAAAAGGTCAAGAAGTGAACTTTTGTAAATATCTGAAATTTGATGAATAGAGAAATATCTCCATTTTCTTTCTTACAACTAATTTATGGTATAAATAAAGACACATTGGCATTTTCAGCGGCTCTGCTTCCACATCAGACTTCCTGGCCCCTTGGTTTATCCATGCTAGTTTGGGTGCTGGTTTTGAGTGAAAGTGAAATAATAAATACCTTACATGTTAGCACTAAAGGGTTATCTACTGCTAACAGCAACAAGAAGTGATGGTTTTTAGACTACCACTATCTCTAAATGATGGAGATTTGCTATTCAAGTTTCTTAGATCCTGTATCCTCTAATTTCCTTTGCCCACTAGAATTCAGTAGAAAGTTTCATATTTGAAAAGAAAAATTGAAAAATTCCTTCCAAAGGATTGTTTCATTTCATTATTGTCTTTTCTACTCAAAGATCTATTTTTAGGAAATTAGCATGGGTGAGATTAACTGAAGAAAAAGACAGGTAGCTAATTAATATAAAAAGTATTATTTCTATCAACTAATTTTTTTCATTCTTTTATATTGCTCATGTTTGGTCACCAGGTGTATAACTATAATAAACCAATGGGTTTTAAAAGAATAAATAAAGTGGGTTAAAAGGAAATGTAACTCAAAACTAAAACACTTCAAAAAGAAAAGAAAAATGTAATATTCCCTAAGATAACTGTTTTCCTTTTTTCTTCTTCTAATGTACGATTAATGGTTTCTCTCAACACAGTGATTTTGCAGTGCATCTTTGTTTCTTGGCCCCTGAAACGTTGAGGTCATGTTTAGGTAAGATCTGGAGGAAGGAAGAGAAGGCAAAGGGAAGTATCAGATAACTATAAATCTGATGCCTTTTAGAGTAGACAAAATCTATAAATTGTAAAAGATCATCATTATTTAAAAATTGCTGGATTTACATAAGATAGAATCTTAGGTCTAATGTCCTGCTGAAAACAGGCAAGGAGAAGAGCTAGAAAATAGGAACTCTTTAAACAGGGAGGAATGTTTGACAACTTGTTGTTGATGTGGTAAAAATTCCAAGAGGAAGAGATAGTAGTAGTGAAATATGTACCAAATGCCTTCACCT
This sequence comes from Dama dama, assembly GCF_033118175.1. Taxonomy (NCBI): domain Eukaryota; kingdom Metazoa; phylum Chordata; class Mammalia; order Artiodactyla; family Cervidae; genus Dama; species Dama dama. The sequence continues at coordinate 68,188,183 of NC_083692.1, forward strand.
CCCATCTCCCCTGCCTATCTTGTATCTTCAATTTCTTCCTCTACATGGAATTCTTCCTTTCAATCTATAAACATGTTTAGGCCTCTCCCATCTGGGAAATTACACTCCCTTGATCTTGAATTCCAATTTAAGCTACTATCCTGTTTTTCTCTTTTCCTGTTGGCTAAGCTTCTGGAGAGACAAGGCTTTATTCAGTCCATACCATCTTAGATCTGCACTTCATTCCTACCTCTATCTCTCATTCCTTAGCCTGGGAATTTTTTCTGCAATTCCCAAATCTAGTGCATCTTTCAGGTGCCTTTTCTGTTAATTAACACAGAGGCATGTGTTGCCTCTTATATTAAATCTATCCTACTTCCAGACTGATGAGTTATTTCCATGTCTCTTTCCATAGAATGTATGTCCCCAGAGGGCCAAAACATTTAAGTTGAAATCTTAAGATGATCTCAGTGCCTGACCCACAGAGGTGTTTAAGAAATGTTTACTAAATAAATAGATTTTCCCTACTGGACTGCAAATGATTTTCAGGAATGTGGGAGTAGCAGGGCATTCATACAGACTTGTATTGTTGGTTTGTTTAAATGATGTGGCCTGTCTTCCCACATGGTTTGGGTTTGAGGGGCTCATTTCCTGTTTCTTTTAAATGGTTTCTTGCTCTGAAAGCCCCCTGCAAGTTCAGCCCCCCTCTCTCTGAAGTCTCAGGCCTTCAGAAGGCCTCCCAGTCAGGTCTGGTGGTGATCCACATTGCATTATTTGCTTAGCCACCCGGGTATTTCCCCCCCTTCGAGGGGGAGGAAGCAGCTACAAGAAAACCCTGGGGAACCCAAATTCGGCCTCCATATCCAGGCAACTGGGGCTGGTTCCAGTGCAACAATGGCTGGGAATTCTAAAAGAGCAGCTGCTGCACAGCTTTCCTAGCTAGCATTCCCATCAGATGTGTCCCTTGCTCTACTTACGTTTTTAAAATTATTATAAATCAATATAACCGTCATCTAAAATTCTGGAAGATTAAAGGAAAAAAATAATTCCTAATGTCTTATATGAAAACTTATGTATAAATGGTCCTCAATAATTCTTTTCACAATCATTAAAAAAAATACGGTTGTAATCAGAGTGCCTGCTTTTTTCACTTCGTGACTCATAAGCATTCTCTGTTCAACATGATCCTATAAATCATTAGACCAGGCCACTTTATACAGTACAATGAAGAATCTGGTCCCATTGTCATCCCTGAGGCTTGTGGGCCAGGAAGTTCCCATGATGCAGTAGGTAATGACACAGCTTCCTACAGCAACTGTTTTCTATGTTCTGTGTTTCTACCAGTAAAGGTAAAGGCTGTCGCATGGATCAGACTGGGCTTCCCAGGTGACTCAGTGGTAAAGAATCTGCCAAAGCAGGAGACACAGATTCAAAGCCGGAGACACCGGGTCGGGAAGATCCCCTGGAGGAGGAAATGGCAACCCACCCCAGTATTCTTGCACGAAAAATTCCATAGACAGAGGAGCATGGAGGTGCAAAGAGATGGACACAACTGAGCGGCAGTGCACGCACTTGGGTCCCATTGCTTTCCTGCAGCAAAATGTGCATGGTGGTGGTGGTTTAGTCTCTAAATCATGTCTGACTCTTGTGACCCCATGGACTGTAGCCCTCCAGGCTCCTCTGTCCAAATTTGCATACTTTTACCTAGTTATTCCAGCCTCAAGAGAATTATATATGCAGACAAAATTTTATGTATCATAATACTCATTTTAGTGTTACTTTTTATATTTATAACATTAAAAATCAATAACAATCTAAAATGCCCAACAGTAAAGGAATGGCCAAATAAGAATATAACAGGATGATCTGAAACTGAATACATGGGTAATACATGGGTATATGGGTATATATACATGAATATATGGGTATATATACATGAATATATGGGTAATACATGCATGTGCAGACACTAAGTCATGTCTGACTCTTGCAATCCCATAGACTGTAGCCCGCCTGGGTCCTCTGTTCATGGAATTTTTCAGGCAAGAATACTGGAGTGGGCTGCCATTTCCTCCTCCAGGGGATCTTCCCAATCCAGGGATTGAATCTGTGCCTCCTGCTTTGACAGGTGGATTCTTTACCACTAAACCACTGGGAAGCCTGACTGACTATATGCAGAAGGCAAAAAAGAGAGAAGTAGATGAACATTTCTGTGTAGGTCAGTCAATCAGCAAGGCATATGTTAAATGAACTCCAGATGAGGCTTGAATTGTTCAGAAAACAAAGGCAAGTTCATTTGAAATGACTAGGGGAAATGTTGAGGCAAAGTTAAGAATCATTTCCACAAGACACAGCTGGGCCAGTCTAATGTGGGAGAGAAAATATCATTGGTGCTCGCTGTCACTGCAACATCTTTCCTAGACACTCTCCTACTTTTGTGGTTGAAACTTGTGTTTGCCCTTATTTGCATGTTTTCCGCTTCCTCCCACGATGAACTCCAAGTTGGGTAGGCCTAAGTAAAGCAATTTAAGTGTGTGTGTGTGTGTGTGTGTGTGTGTGTGTGTGTGTGTTTCTTTATGAGCTCCTAAGAAGTAGAACACCTCTATACCTTGGTGCAGCCAGAAGCTACTGTTGAATCTTATCAAAACATGACTCCTGAGATTACAGAGCCTTCTGCATTAAAGCAGCTTGAAAGTCTCTTTAATACAGAGACTCTCAGTCATAAAAAAGAATGAATATTGGCATTTGCAGTGACATGGATGGACCTAGAGATTGTCATACTGAGTGAAGTCAGTCAGAAAGAGAAAGACAAGCATCATGTGACATTGATTATATGGGGAATCTAAAAAAATGTTATAAATGAACTTATTTACAAAACGGAAATAGAGTCACAGATAGTTTATGGTTACCAAGGATGAAAGGGAGGGGGAGAGATAAATCAGGAGACTGGGATTGACATATACACACTATATATAAAATAAAATAGACAACTAATATGAACCTACTATATGGCACAGGGAATTCTGCTCAATACTCTGTAATGACCTATATGAGAAAAGAATCTATGTATATGTATAACTTACCTGTATGAGAAAAGAATCTACGTATATTCTGTATATGTATAATCTATGTATATGTATAACAAAGAATCTATGTATATGTATAATTATAAACTATGTATATGGATATATGTAGTGTATGACTGATTCATTTTGCTATAAGTAGAAACTAAACCAACACTGTAAATCAACTGTATACCAATCAAAATTATTTTTTTAAAAAGCAGAGACTACCTATACATTTGGAAATTGCAAAAAAGAACAAGTATTTGATATCCTAAGGAAGAAGAATGGGCTTCCCTGGTGGCTCATTGGTAAAGAATCTGCCTGCCAATGCAGAAGACACAGGTTCTGTCCCTGGGTCAGGAAGATCCCCTGGGGAAGGACATGGTAACCCACTCCAGTATTCTTTCCTGGGAAAGCCCATGGACAGAGAGACCTGGTGGGCTACAATTCATGGGGTCACAAACTCACAACTAAACAAGAAAGAAGAATTGTTGTTTATTGAGTGTGATGAAGTCATTAATTCTGGTCACCATGTAGTTTCAGTCCCTCTCCTCCCCTATTCTAGACACATGGTAGGGTTGTACTTCCTGGCCTTTCAGTAGGTGGGTTGTGAGATGGAAAGGAGTGTATTAGTTCTGGCTGATGAGTTACGAGAGAAACTGATGCGTGTTACTTCCAGACTGAGCATTTTTTACCAGAATAATTACTTTCCAATGCTCTCTTGTCCCTGTACCATGACAACTAGCAAGGTTTGTTTGAGATGGCAGATACTTCACCAGTAAGAGAAATGGAACAGAGTTTCCAGCTAACTTGGGATGGACATACAGAGTGGGTGAGAAATAAATCTATGCTGTTAGAATACACATTTTTTAAACCACAGCATACGCTAGTCTACAGGGATTCATACAAATGCTGAATGTAGGAAGAAGTCTACTGTGAACATTTACATGGAAAATCTCATTTAATCCTCAGAACAGCCCAATATAGCTATTCTTATTTTCTCAATTGATAGATGAGGAAACTGAGGTTTATGGTATAATAAATTTTCCAAAGTCTCATCTCTTGGAAATAGCAGATCTGGACTTGAATCCAAGTTTTGTTTGACTGGGCACACTGCGACACTCTTGTAAGTTTACAGAATATTGCTTAAAAGATAAAATCACAAGCCTGCTCAGAATAGGTAGTGACAATTAACTTCCACTATTTTGTATTCTGAAAGGGTAGTTTCAGTGTTACATTAGGAAATCCTCAAATGGTTTCTTTCCAGGTGGGACCGGATGAAGCAGCTTCTTCCTCCCATAGCCTTCAGGCCTATAGCGTGACCTCTTTCAGAAGCACAAAGACCTATGTCTGGTTAGAGTTTCCGAGGCTCCCAACTCCAGATCTCTGTACCCAGGGTGTATTCTTGCATATTTGTGCATAAAGTTTAAGTAAAGCCTGGCGTGCAAGAGATCAGGCTCAGGTGACAGACTGCCCTACTTGGACACTTAACATCCTTGAGATCTTGTTAAAGTTAATCTCTCTCAGCCTTGATTTCTTTTTCTGTAAAATTCAAGTATGGTTAATAGCAAACCTCAGAGGTTACTGTGAGGATCCAATGAGGTAATGTATGTCAAGGGCTTAGAACAGTGCCTTGGACATCACAAGCATACACCTGCGTGCTCTCTCTCATATTCTGATTCATTTGTACCTTCACAAGCAACCACTGCAAAGTAACCCTATCACCATTTGAACATCCTGAAGGTTTTTTTCCAGCAAGAGGAAAAGAGTCTTAAAGTGGTGAGTAACAAGTTTTTATTTTGTTGTGTTTTTTAACCACATCAAGGATGCAATATTTTGCTTTAAGGAGGGAGGTCAGCAGTATTCAAAATGCAGGAAGCAAAAAAACACAGGGAGAGTTCTTTCTGAAAACACTTGGAAGATTCTCTTCTAAACCTCATTTCAATCCCAGGTTCTCACCTTTCCTCCACCAACACAAGGGGAGGCCTTTTCTGATGCAGAGGGAAAATAAGACATCATATACATCTTTTTAAACAATAATTTTTCTTGGAAATTTTCTTGTTGAAAATTAGTTTTGGGGTTATTTTGCAGGTTTGGTTGAGGGCAATTTTTACTAAGATGAACTAGCTTCCTTTTGAGTGTGGGCCTGTCATTTCCCCTCCCAGATCTTATCTCTTATCTGTGAAATGAATGGACTAGAGTTGATAAGTCTTCCTATATCTGGTGTTCGTTGATTTTGCCATCCCGTTTCATCTACTCCATAGGAATGTGGATCTGGAACTCTGTGCTTTAGATTGTGGACTAGGAATCCAGCCCCAGCTCCCCCACCCCCCTTCCTCACCACACCCCTCCAACTGCCTGGGAATTAAGGAAAAAGAGGCTTGTAACTCTTTTATTTGACGTTAGAGCTCTCCGTGGCATTAACCTATTGCTGGTCTAATGTGTGGGACAGAGGAAATGTGCTTCACAGCTGTAAACAGGGGTAGTGAACAAGTGCGTTTTCTTTTCTGTTTTCTTTTTTTCCAGGGGTGAGACGGGGGAGGAAAAACAGTGGTCTTTGTTGTGAAGCCATAGTTCCAAACTTCAGCCTAGAGGAATGTTTAAGTTCTGAAAAAAAGTTAACGGAGAAGGCCTGCAATGATGTACTTCTAGTCACAACAAGAGGGTAAGAACGTTCCAGGCGCTGGATTGAAGAGACACAAAAGTCAGGAAGTGACCCCTTCGTCGGGATTTCAGAGGCCGCGGACGAGAAACAAAGTCCTCTCACAACTCGGGGAACTTTGGGCCGTACCATCCCGAGGGGCAGGGGTGGGGGCGGGGAGGGCCGTGGAAACCGACAGCTCGGTTCTGAACGACTCGTGAGTAAACTGAGAATTTCCACGCTGAAAAGACTCAGTGTCCGCAGATCTCCCGCCCTGAAGTGGAAACGGGGTTCGGCAGATCCTCACTGCAGAGTCTGCCGAAATAGAAGCCGGGGTGGCCCTGGCGAGAGCCGGCCTCCTGAATCCGGGCCTGTGCGCGCCCAACCGGGCCGCGCGCCCGGGTCTCTGGATGGCGTGCCGGCGCAGCCCATCTGCGGCCGCGCGGCCGGGAGGAAGCCGGCCCTGGCGATGAATGGGGCTTTGTTCGCGGGCAGCCGAGGCTGCCCTCGGCAGGCCCAGATCGCACAACGGAGGCTGTATGCGAACGGAATGGAAATAAGCCTGCGGGCCTCCCGAAGGAGCCCCGTCCCCTTCCCTTCGCCGAGCAGAGGAATGCTGGCAAGCCGGAAAGGAGCCCTCGCCGGGAACGCTGTTCTCGCGGCTCTGAAACCCCATTGAGAAGAGCCCTTTGATGCAATTAAAGCGCATTTCATTGCAGGCCTGGGAGGAGGGAAGGCCCATCCAGCTTTTTTTTCTGTCTCGTGTTTGTGTGTGCACCTTTGTGGGGCGCGCGACTTAGAGAGCAGGCGGGAGCTAGAGCCCCGCCTCTCGCAGACATTCTGTAACATCGTAAAGAAGCACCCATAAACAGACTGGTTTTCATCGTGGGTGGAACCCAATTTGGACAACATCCAGGCTGACCTGCAGGCCAGAGTTCCTGCTTTGAAAAGACTCTTTGGTAAAACTCACACCACCTGCCCTGCTGTAAAGGTTTAGGCGGACAAGAAATTGCGTTTGGAGGAGGAAGTTGTTTTTGAGGTCACTGCTGCCGGTTTTCCATTTTCTCAGAGGTGGAGTGGGCTATGTCGCAGGTCCAGAATTGGTCACAGTAAAATGTAAAATGTAGATGTAAAACGATGTAACCTGAAAACGTTGACGTTCTTGGATGCGACTGCTATTTTAGTGCTAGGATTATTCTCTAAGATTTCCTTGTTTCCTCCATCGAGACAACTGTGTGGCCCTGGGAAAACCCACGTAGCCTCTCTGAGTTTAATATTTTTCATCTGTTAAAATGAATAACAAAAGGCCAGATAACTGATACCACAAAGCTCTGGGTGCTGGCAGGATTCTTTCTGAATTGGAGGTGAGCACTTGTGTAAGATGTATGGGCCTGAATCTGCAGTAAATGTCAATGTAAAAGGATCGCAGAGTTTTTTGTTGACTTTGCACCAATTATAACTAGGGCTAATAGTCTAATATCTGTTTCCACTAGAATATACCTTCTTGAGGACAGGAACCTGTCTTTTATTCTGGCATCCCCTGTCCCTGGAGCATTGCCTGACCATCATGAGTGGGCAACACATATGCGGAATATAAAGAATTAATACTAACTTGATGCCATTTTCTGTCACTTACAATGTAAACAAGAAATAGAAGTTTGGTGGGTATTGGGGACCCCTGGCTAGGTAGAAGTTTGAAAGAAGGGACAGGAAGACATTTTGAGAGCACAGACATGCCGCAAATGTTTCCTGAAGTGACCCAAGCAGAGGGGGGCACTGAGGTGGAGGAGGCATTCTTTTCCCTGAGAGGATGGTTAATACTGGCAAGCTTGAATCACATTTTATATTTGCAAGGAGTGTGCATAGCTGATTCTTCATTCTTTGAACATCCCATGGATGTGGGACAGTAAGACACAGTGGCTATGTATGATGGGTATCATGTTTCTTATATATTGATCTAAATATATCTCCATGATTCTTGTTATTTGGGGCTTTGTTTAGACTTGTAACTTGAGTGTTTTCCTCTGAGGGCTTGAATACCTGACTTTTTCACCATTCAATAAAAACCAGTAAATTTTTTTCACCAAAATGAGGATGCTCATAAATGAGACAGTAGAGAACATCCTATTTCAAATACATCTGCAGGTATCTGCAGGAAACACCACTGAAGCGACATTGATAAAAACAAATGGATGTTCCTCTCAACTCCTTCAGCTTCCTTAACACACACACACAGAGTTAGGTGTTGAGAAATATAAAGTCCAGTTTAAAGATGTTTGTGTCAGGGTACAGTATGCCCAACATACAACTGTCCTCAACTTTGTTTCTTATCATGTGGCCCTGCTTGGCTGTTATTCTGAATTGCATTTTTGTCTTGATGTGGCTATCATCCCTGAGAGTTGAAACTCTTCAAATTGTTCCTTCCTGTCTGTTTAGCCAGGTGGGCGCTGTTGTTGTTGTTTGGTCACTAAGTCATGTCCCACTTGGTGACCCCATGGATGGTAGTATGCCAGGCTCCTCTGTCCTCTATCTCCCGCAGTTTGCTCAAATTCATGTCCATTGAGTCGGTGATGCTATCCAAGCATCTCATCCTCTCCCACCCCATTCTCCTTTTGCCTTCACTCTTTCCCAGCATCAGGGTCTTTCTCAATGAGTCAGCACAACCCACATCAGACCCCACATATAAAATGATTCTCTGATAGAACAAAAGTTATATACAGCATCAGTAGCAGTGTCCCTCACTTTACAGAGCTCCTGAATTTTCTCCAAATTATTGAAGATTGGTTTCCTTCCAATTTACAGTATTTCTTTCAGATCAATTTTATGTTTATTTCCGATTGGGTCATTAATAGGGAGTGATTTGGATCAACCTACTTGACTCTCCCAAATAATTAATGATCCAAATGGATCATTGAAGGCCAGAATGGAAGGTTCTTATAACACCGATATAGAGTCAAAAATACCATGTAAACAATCATGTCTCATGCATTTAGATGCATTTAGCTTTTAAAGGACTATACCTATTTTTTTTTTTGGATGTCCTCAGGATTTGGTAATACCTTCTATTTTAAAAACTAGAACTGCACATGCCTAGAAATAGCTGGTGAGGTTGAAGTTTGCAGAGATAAGAACCCGAAAAGAAGACAGCAAAAACTATCATTCCCCACTGCAGATCAATGCATTACTTCACAGAGGTAAAAGTGGCTTGTCTATGGTCAGAAACTGGGGAATTAGTCTCTATTCTCTTGATTTGTAAGAGAGTCGTTACAATCTCTGGTATTTTAGTGCCAGGGAAGCTTGCAGTTTAGAAGGTGACCAGATCCTGGATCCCAAAGGACATATGCAAAGAAAGCTAGTTCACCTAATTTGTGAGACTGGACTAGCTGTATTACCTACTGCTGTTCCCTTTTTGAAAGATTTAACTTATTAGTTCAACTTCCCTTTTTTTCTGTCTTGTTATTTGTCCAGTAGCCAGAAAAATGAAGAAAAGACCTCTCCTTTATTTACCAGATGATCCATGGCCGTCTTAGCCAATGCATTCTAGAAGTTAGGGTGGAGACATTTATATGTCCTGATTTTTGGCAATAAAAGGGGAGGTGATGCCTCATTCAGCCAGTTTTTGGCTCCTAAAATAAAACAAAAAGCAGTGTTATTTGCTAGTCTCTGGGCTACTAAGTGCCAGAATGGCCTGTGTTGACTCAAATTCACATTCTTGCAGCTAGGTGGGGCTCTCTAGAGTTGTTGGTCCTGTGAGGTTGCCAGGGCAACTTAAGTCTTCTGAGCTGGAAGGCTTCAAGAAGTACAAAGAAGAGACTACAGGTCACATTACAACTTACAGGCATGTGTTCAATAACATGTCATCTTTTGGTAATGGGGCTTTTATTTTTATTTTATTTTGTGGGATTGAAAGATCAGAAGCCGGAAATTAGCTGGGGAGGATAAAAAAAAAAAAAAAAGGAAAAATTAAAGAGGGGGGTGGGCATTATTTCTGTTCCTTATGTGGGCAATGGTTAAACAAGGAGAACATCTGGTCCTGGAGTGGGTCTCTGCAGTGCTGCTTTTAATTACCCCAATCATTTGGTCTCAGGCTAAATTAGTGACTGTGGGAGCAGCTCAGATCTCCAAACTGACAGGCCCGGAGAGCTCCACTTAGCCTGCCACATAGTCAGAGGGGAAACACGGAGCTTCCGGTTTCATATTTAAAGCAGGGATTGACTCATAATTGTAGCTGTCAGGAGGGTGATGGAGACATTATGTAATCTGGTTCTTATGGCGATGTGTGTTTAAGGTTTCTGCTCTGTAAATTCCAGAGGAAATTTTATGTCCATTGAGGGAGAGCTCACTGGTTGCTCTGTGGTGTGCCTTGCAGGATAATGACAGTGCTATTAAAGGTTCCTCAGTCTGCCTGAATCCAAACATGAATGAATTTCCCCCTGAAAGGTCTTCCTGTTTTTCCATAGACTTTTAAATGTGGATGAGGTTAGGCAAAATTTGGTAAACTGCCAGGAGGCAGTATGTTGGCCCAGTAGGGAAATTTAATAATGCCAAGACATTCAGGTCCACACATAATTTCTTCTGGACCACACAGTTCCCCTATCATTCTAGCCTCAGAGATTCTGGAAGTGGATGCCACTTGCTCCTAGAAACAAAGCACTAGATCTGTGGATCATTTGCTTATTTTTAATTTGCCTTGCTACTTGCCTCTTGGAGGTCTCTGAGCTGGTATAAATGTGCAGGGTGGCCGGGGAAGGTGTGAGAAGGCGTGAGACCTACCCAGGGTTTGCAGTCATGGGGAAGAAAAAAAGTCAGAGGAGACTGTTTAATTTTAACCTTAAAGGAATGTGTTTTCAACAGTTTTGCTAGAGGGCGACTTGCGTTTTCACTTGATTGTTCTCTGAATTGTTAGTTTTACTCATATGCTAGGAAGGAGTCATTAGATAGGGAACAGTATTCATATTAGGAGAATAATAATGAAGACTAAATAAAAACTTGAAAGGTAAATTGAGAGGGGGAAATGGTGGTGAGGAGTGGGGTGGATGGACCCCTCCAGCACTCCCGGGTTGCTGGCCTGGCTGGTCCAGAATTCTCACCTCTGCTTGTTCGCCTTGCCTTCCTTCCTCACTTGGGGAATTTTCCAGGCCACCAGTACTTAGGGTTCTTTGCCTTTTTATGCCCATCAAAGACAGTGGTATTTATAAAGTAGTTTTAGCCAAAATTTATAACTAAATGTGTGAAAAATGTGTATATCATTATCATCATTTGTATTGTAACTGTTGTAAACTATTTTTACTAAAAAAATGAGCAGTTAGGATAACTGAATATGTGTCCTTTAGTCTGTGGAACATGTTATTGGGAATGGGTAATTTTCACTTTTCAAGAAGAATGTTTGCTATTTTAATTAAACATAATATAATAAAATGATATTAAATAATGTTAATATGTTTAATGTACTTGTGTATTTGTACACATAAAAATGTATATTTAAGGAACAATTTAAAGTTCCCCCTATTCTTTCACAGTCTCAGGCTGTGAAATATTTCTTAGGAGACAGTGACAGTATAATGACTTGATTTCTCCTCTATGAGAATGAAGTTTCACATGAGTATTATACAGTCACCATAGTTTGGGACATTATCATATGACTGCTGGATGATGCAGGGATGGATAATTTCATGAGCTGTCTTGCCTAAGTTTATTCATTTTCCTAGTCACTGGAATGAAAAGACTTGATGGGACTCCTGCTGAGATACTTCCAGAGGCAACCATCCTTATAATGGATTCTCTCCATCAGAAAATTAGGTACTGATTTGCCTGTTTTTATTTTCCCTGTACTAGAACTTATAGATGGACTAAGGATTCCTCTTCCAGTGAAGGGCCATCAGCTTATAGAAAACAATAATTGAAGACAACAAAGGAGGTTTATCCCGGGGTTTGAACGAGTTAAACTGAGCATCGGATATAGTCACCAACAGGACATTTTCCCTTCCTTTGCCTCTCCTGACATCTCAATCCAAACCCAGACATTCATCACTGAGGGTAAGGGACTAGTCAGAAGGGATCATTGCCGGAGTTAATACATTGCTGCCAAGTCGCTTCAGTCGTGTTCGACTCTGTGCGACCCCACAGACGGCAGCCCACCAGGCTCTGCCGTTCCTGGGATTCTCCAGGCAAGAATACTGGAGTGGGTTGCCATTTCCTTCTCCAATGCATGAAAGTGAAAAGGGAAAGTGAAGTCGCTCAGGTCATGTCCGACTCCTAGAGACCCCATGGACTGCAGCCTACCAGACTCCTCAGTCCATGGGATTTTCTAGGCAAGAGTACTGGAGTGGGTTGCCATTGCCTTCTCCAGTTAATACATTACCTTGATTAAAAAGAATTAATCATCTTTATTCCATGACCCTTCAGTAGGACAGAAAATGGTTAAATGTAAATAAGTTGAGATTTGCTTTTCTTCAAACTTTGCAAACTAGAGTTAACCTAAGTGTTTCAAATTTTCTCAGAACTCTTTGAGAACTTCAACTCTCACGCTTAACTTTCAAATTCCTTATCTAGATTGTTAAGGCCCACCACAATCGGGCTCCAACTTACCCTTCTAACTTTATTTCCCTCTCTTCTAACTGTGTTTCCCACTTATCCTCACATGCCTATAGTCATGCCAACCTAAAAGACTCCACATTTTTAAAGCTGCTTTCTTCAGAAACTATCTTCAAGTTCAAACCCCACAAAGTCTCCCTTTTTATCCCCAACCAGAAGGAGTTTCTCTAACTGAACTCCCAAAGCACTTGGTCTACAGTGTTTCTTATGGTATTTCAATGGTACACAGATTCATGCCCATGTCTCCCCATTTATTTCCTGTAAGTTCCTTCAGGGTGGAATCTATGTTTAATTCATGTTATGTATGTGGAGTTCCTTACGTTCTGGTTTACCTATGATAGAAATTCCACAAATGTTTGTAGAAGGAATGAATAAAATCTAGCTACAACATATAACCACAGTTGAATTTCTTTTGAAGTCTGGACAAGAGAGAACTATAGTTTTTTGTTTTGTTTTGTTTTCAGTAATATACAGAAGGGAATTTTACTCCTTTCACAGATGACACCATTGATTCTCCCTAAATTAGATGGACTCTGTGCCCACCTCCTACCCTGATAACCCAGAAAGACTCAGAACCTAGTGCTGGAACATTGCAACCCATGTCAGGTCATGGGCAGTTGTTTGGTTCTTACTATTACTGCAACAGAGATGAGGGTAAGGAGGAAGTGGGTAAATTCATTTGCTAGATAAGGAACAGCTCTGTGGCCAAGTTTTTAAAAATTTTTAACAGAATTGCCACAAGGTCTACTGCTGTTCGTGCTCTTTTATCATCTTTCTTTTCCTTTCCTTCTTGTGTCATTTGTCAACTCTGGTCAGCTACTTTGAAGTGATGAGGGCTCTGGAATAATGGGTTAAGTCAGGAAACTTGGATTCCAGAGTTGGCTCTGCCACTGGCTGTATGGTTTAGGGAATGTCTAAACAAGAATTAATTTGCTCATCAGTATAATGTAGGTGATAAATATATACCTTTTTCACAGTGGTATTCTGAGGATCCAGAGGAAAAGCTTGTAAGAGACCATATTGAAAAGTACAGTGCTTTACATTTATAACGGATTATTATCATAAAAATGAACAATACTGGAGATGTCCTTTTGGGATACATATGAAATCACTATTACCATTTGGACCACAGTTACTTAATATGTCTAATTAGGCAATTAGAGGCATTTGGAATTTTGGCTCTGCCATTTACTAGCTCTGTGACTCCAGGCAACTTAGGGGCCCTCACCCAAACCTCATTTTTCACAATTAAAAATGGAGCTAGTTTGTAGTGAGAATTATTAGTGTGGTGGCTCTGTCATACATTAACATGTAAATAGGTTGAATTGGGGCTTCCCAGGTGGTGCTAGTGGTAGAGAACCTGCCTGCCATTGTCGGAGACATAACAGATGCTGATTCGATCCCTGGGTCAGAAAGATCCCCTGGAGAAGGAAATGGCAGCCCACTCCAGTATTCTTGCCTGGGAAATCCCATGGACAGAGGAGCCTGGTGGGTTATAGTCCACAGGGTTGCAGAAAGTCAGATACAATTGAAGCAACTTGGCATGTAGGCATGCAGGTTGAATTACGTTTCTGAGAAATCCCTTCTCTGAATGTGTTTGTTTGGAATGAGCCACAAAAGACATATCTGTGATAGATTTGGAGGTTGAAAGTGAAACAGAAGATCAGAGCAGGCACTCTGGTAACTCACACTGGCAGGCATTGTTGCTCTCTGTTGGCTCACCTGATTGGCACCAGGCAGCAGCCACCTTCCTGGGGATCCTCTGTAAAGTTCTCTACCTCTTGGGCCACATGTGTATTTAGTTCTGTGACAAAGGGCCCTGGGTTCTTCAGGCAGAAGGTCCACATCATCGGTGTTTGAGACAGCTATCACTGACAATGGGGTGAATAGGGATGTTTTGGTATTTTGTTCACTACAAGACAGTGTACATGAAAGCCCAATAGAGTGTCTTACACATAGTAGGTGTTCAGTGAGTAGTTACTGAATGAATGAATGAATGAATGGGGCTGCTTGCATAGAGGTCAAGACTTTCAGTTAGATCTTGGAGATACTTCTGGAACCAAATCCTTTTAGAGTCTAAACTGCACATGTAATGCAACAGACCTGGGTTCGATCCCTGGGTCGAGAAGATCCCCTAGATAAGGGAATGGCAACCCACTCCAGTATTCCTGCCTGGAGAATTCCATGGACAGAGGAGCCTTGCAGGCTACAATCCATGGGGTCATGAAGAGTCAGACATGGCTGAGCAACCATCACTTTCTTTTCAGATATATATGATCAAACTCATGGGTGGAGATGGAGGAAAAGATTGTGCTCCTCCTCAGTTCCTTCCCCTTCCTCCTCTCCTCTCCTTCTACCAAGTACGTATGTTTCACTGTTTTCATCTGGTTTAACTGCCTTCCTTACAAACCTGCTTTGCAATATTGAAGACTTGGCTTGCCAGTTTACTTTCTCACTACAAACTGTACTGACAACTTCACCAGGATTTGGAAGAGATCAGTGAGATGATAGAAAGAAAAGGTAACAAGGCATTGAATCTGATGAGGACTCTGACTATAGAAACATACATGAAAATTCAAATAAAAGACTTATCAGTTACTTCTCCATAATTTGAAGCTTTTACCCCAGGAAAGTAACTCACTAACATTTATGGAAATAATGACTTTTGTAGCTTGTTACTATTTTGACCTTAAAAGAATCTTTTTAAATAATCACTAAAAATTACCTAGCATATATATGTAGAAATTTTTAAGATGAGGAAGTTACTTTTTCAGTTTAATTTTCTATTTTGGTTGGTAAAATTCATTAAAATTACATCTTGAATTAGCTAACAGGATAATGTTCACTCATCAATCTAACAAATGTTAATTAAAATCTATTGTGCTAGACACTATTGAAGTATGTAAAAGAGCTAATACCAGTGGAAAAACAGATTGAAAATGCTATCTTTTTGTTGTGCTGTTCAAAGAGAGCTGTTTTTAGAGGCTGCTTATTGTATTAGTTTGCTAGGGCTGCCATGACAAAGGGCCACAGACTAAGTGGCTTAAACACAATTTTGGAGATCAGACATCTGAGATAAAGGTGTCGCCAAAGTCGGTTTCTTCTGAGGTTTCTGTTCTTATCTTGCGGATGGCCTGCCTTATCCCTGTGTCTTAACATGGTCTTCCCTTTGTGCTGGTCAATGTTCAATATATCCTTCAAATATTCTTTTCTTAGAAGGACACATTGACAATGGTGAGAGTCCATCTGAATAATCTCATCTTAATTTTAATTACCTCTTTAAAGACACTCTCCAAATACAGTCACATTCTGAGGTTCTTGGAGTTAGGACTTTAACATATGAATTTTGGGGGGACACACTCAGCCCATATCAATTATTCTGAAGTATTGCTAAGCTTTTTGGGTCTCAGTTTATTGTTTAAAAGCAATAATGCCTGTTCTACATATCTTTCATAAGCACATCACTGTTTATTTTCTTTATGGGAATTGCCGCTAGGTAGAAATAAATCTACTTTTTAGAGAGACAGTAATATCATCAAAGGTCATAGACGGAACAAGATTTGCTCAGAGCTACACAAAACCAGTTAAATGGACAGGACTACTGTTTTCTAAGATTTTAACATTTTGGAAAATAAGCATACACAACTGAATCTTACCTAAAGGGACTACCAAAATTATTAGAGCAGAATAGATGTTAAACCAGATTAAAAGTTCATTTTCCTCTGGCCAACCAATGTCAAGAAACTTGGAAGAGAAGTCACAGATGAAAAAATGTAGTTAACTTGGAGATCCTGCCTGATCCTTATGGTCATCACCATCATCATTGTTGTCATCATTTTTACCATGTCACACAGGATGTTTTTTACTGTCTTATCTTCTACTAGTTCTCTCTTCTTCCCAACAAGTTTATGGATAGAAAGTATGTCTAGCATTGTTCAACCATGTCCTTTTGTCCCTTGCCTGGTGCTGGGCATGGAACTGGGCCTTGGTCAGCACAGGTTGGCTGACTGTATTGGCTTCTAGGCCTGGTCCTAAGTGCATCAGTCAGAGAAGCGGTGGTAGGGGTCTGGGGTGGTTGGCTGCCATGGTACAACCAAGAGTGGGTACTCAGGTAGTGATGGTAAACTTGGCCTTGATCAATTCATTGATGGATGTCACTATGGGGTTCTGAGAAGGAAAATGGAGAGCTTAGACTTTACAGCTACATGAAAGATAGGTTTCAGAGCAGTTCTACAGACTTAGGAAATATAGAATTGTTATGTTTTGGAAAAAAGTCAAATTACTAGCTTCTTTGTAGCTTTAAGCCATACATTGCCATAGAAAATGCATAGAATTGATTTGCTGGTGGGTGTGGGTAGAGAGAAGACAGGGATCAAAACAGAGAGCTTCTATTTAATTTTCCTTGACAATGGTTATAGTAAAACATTTGGCTAGGAAAAGATTAATTTCTGTTTTCAAATTAAAAAAAAAACAATGTAACATGTGGAAAATATTATGTTGATACATGTTTTGCTGAGCAGATGGTGACAGTCCGCAAACTTCTCAAGGATTTCCCTTATAGGATGAAGGGGAAGCATTTTAATTCTTCCAAGTAGATGAGAGTCATGGAATCTCTACGATTTTGTCTGCCTCTTCTTATAGAAATCTTCTCTCTTTATCACCAAACCACAGATTTTTCTTCCCACTAATTTTTACTCAATTATTTTTATCTGGGACATCCAATTAGCATCCAAATGTGAATTTTATTTTTTGCTAGTCTAGTCCTTCTCAGAAAGGGATCTCTAGTCTTTGTATTAATACATGCTCATGACTTTGATTCTTAGTCTCTGAAAATACATCAGATGTAATGTGGATTCAAGTCTTCATTTTATGGATGGGGAAACCAAGAGCCGGAGGTTTCTGTGACCCTCGCCAACATTTCATAATGAGTCACAGCTGAAGTAAACATTAGACATGAGTTTCTTGACTCTCAAATCACTGACCTTTCACTATCGTTTAGAAACCGTGATTCTTACTATATTTGAACCTCCTTTACTTGCGTATTTTCTTTTTGTGCTCTCCTTCTAGAAGAGTACAGAAGACAAAGGGAAGAGATTTTCCTGTATAATATCCCACTCCTCCACCCCCGCCTTTTGGATTCCTTTGAAATGAACCCACAGCTTCAAGTAGAACCTTCCAAACGTTTTTAAGATGAGTCTGCTACACAGCTGGAGACAGATAGATTGGTTACTAATCAAGCATTTTTTTCTATGTCATAAGTCATTTCTGCATCAGGGGAAACTTTTCTTACCGGAAAAGAAAAAAAGCTGAAATCAAGGACCATGAGCAGGAGCCAAGTGTTTACCATTGACTGTAGCTTGGAAATAGGAGTTTAAATTTCTATTTACTTCTCTGCTCCCAAAAAACTAATACCTCCCCTTTAAAACAAAACAAAATAACAACAAAATATCCTTAATGCAGCTATTCCCTGCCTAGACTCATCTCATCTGCCAAGGTGAGTTAGGTGGCCTTGTGGAGATCCCAGTGAACTCAGGTTCATGTCACTGATGATGAGCTTCAGGACCTGATTCTGATCTAATAAAGGGGACTTCAATACACATCAATCTGATTTCAGTGTACTTAAAATCTGTGGAAAGGCAAGGAGACTGAGATCTGGGGCTGTACTGGCCAACTGATTCTTCCTTCCTTTATCTAATGATCTTTATGGATAACTGAAAGATTGTCCTAAACACAATTGCCACTTTTAAATGATTTTGTAAATCTCTTCGATCTTCATTTCCTTTTTTTATTCCTTCTCTCAAATATTCTTGTATACATTCATTTTACGCTTGCCATCCCTACTGCAATTCACTGCTTAAGGCTTTCTAACATGAGGAGTAAAAGAAGAAAGATGTGTTCTCGCTATTAATATGGGCAGCTCAAAATAAATCCAGAGTGCAAGTGCATTAAAACCCAAGCACTCTCTAATGACTTTAAATGGAATATAATCTAGAAAAATTTTGGATCACTATGTTATACAGCTGAAACTAATATAATATTTCAATTCAACTATACCTCAGTAAAAAATCAAAACCAAAAACCAAACCAAAAAAATAAAAAAAAAAACCCAACAATCAAACAAACAAAAAAACCACCCCAAAACAAAACAAACCCAAGCATTCTCATAAATCTCTATTTTCATCATCAATTTAAAGGGAAAATACTGGAATGAAATGAGGAGAAATACTGGATTTATTGAGTAAGGTACGGTAGGTTGTTTGCACAGATCATATCCTCTAATGCTCACAACAGCCACGTGAAGTTGCTGTTTCATTAGCCTCATTCTGCAGTTGAGTAGACTTTGGTTTAGAGAGACACAGTGGTTTGCCAAAGTTATACTGGGAGGTGGGGTGAAGCTAGAAATTAAACCAAGGAGATCTGATTTCAGAGACCATAGATTTAGCAACAATGATATATTTTCTCATGGGAAATCCCATATACTTCTTAAAATGTATTTAAAGAGATTTAACTGATAAAATGGATGCTTTGAGCATATTTGGCTTATTTATCATCTGTTCCAGACAATAAATCAGGGGAGTTAAGAAAATGCTGCACCTTGGAAACAAGCTTTTCAGTTGTTTGAGTAGCTTAAGAAGGGTTAAAATATCAGAATCTAGAGCCTTCCATTTGTTTTTCTCTTCTTAGGTCTAAATGTAAATTGAGTCTTTAAAGTTGTTTTGGTCTTAAGGCAAATTACTTTTCATGCTGAGCAGTTAATATAAGTGGTGACTTTTCTTCTGTCCAGTGTTCCTGTTAGAGAAGGCAGAACAGCAAATTCTGAGGTTGCTTGTAAACCAGATGACCTTTTTTGTAGAACAAGTGTCTTGCATTTCATGCCCTACCATTGAGTAGGTCAGAGGCTAATTATTATCTAAATGTTTCTTACCTCTAGATTTAAAAAGTTTGAAGTAGAGTCACTACAACCTGCATCAAATGCTGCAGAATTGTTGACTTGCCCTAGTGACTTCTTTTGCCTTCCTTGTACTGTTAAGAAGGGAAGAAAAGTTGGGTACAATGGAGGAACTGAAAAAGTCTAGTGTTTTCACACAAAATTTGATGTTTCTGTATGGTGAGAGGGGCAGGTAATTCAGAGAGGGCTCCCAAGTTGGTTGTTCTTATCACAGAAACAAAAAAACAGAACATTTTAAGTCTTGATTCAAATGAGCTTTCACGAACTGTGTGACTTTAAAAGTTCCTTACACACTAGTTTGTTTTTAATATAGGTATCCTATGGAACACAGAGATTTTAGGCGTCAGAAGAGTGTTATATTTCTGACACATGTTTATCTTATCCAGTGCTTGGCAGACCCTTCTCCTTTCTCTGCCTGGCAACCCTCCACTCATTTTCTGAAGTCAGCTCAGCTACCACCTTCTATATAAGGCTTTCCCTAACTCATCTAAATTGTCTTAATAACTGATTTTTTGCTCCTAGAGTTTGACTCGTATAGGACTTATTTCATTTTTCAAGTCTAGTGTGCCCAAGACCACTTTACTGTATGCCTTGAGAGAGCATTTTCTGAAATTCTGCAACACCACAGCCTTGTCTCCATCAGCTCGCAGGCACAACCAAGGCAGCACTTCCATCTTTGTACTCCTAGCACCTGGCTTGAGGTCCCAACAAGTAGAATTATGGATACCTGAATTTAAAGGGATTAGTAGTAAACACAAGGTTAGGTTATGTGCCTGGATGCTAAGTCACTTCAGTCATGTTCAACTCTTTGCAACCTTTTGGACCATAGCCCACCAGGCTCCTCTGTCCATGGGATTCTCCAGGCAAGCATACTGAAGTGGGGTGCTATTCTCTTCTCCAAGAGATCTTCCTGACTCAGGGGTCGAATCTTGGTCTTCTGCACTGTAGGCAGATTCTTTACCATCTGGGCCACCAGGAAAGCCCAGAATAAAATTATTATTTAATAAATAGATACTGAGTGGCTGAATCTATCCATTTTGACCCCTGGATCTTGATCTGTTCTATCACACATAGCGTTCCTTTTTCCATCTTGCCACTGCATTGTCTTACCTCCCTCCTTCCCTCTGTTTCTTCATTTTTGCTTGACTCTCTCTGTTGGCTTCTATGCAGGAGAGAAAAGTCACTTAACCTCTCCGAGTCTTCAAGGAGTGGCTTTGTGTAGGAGTTGAAATTTATCGCTGAACGCTGCCCCAGCTTTCGGTTGTCTTTGAAACCTTTGTGAGTGCCCAAGCAACCTATTTTCCTTTTAACGGTCCCCCAGAGTTGAGGGGGGGCCAACACCTGTCAATGTCCCAAAGGACATTGGGTCTAGATTCCGGCTGACTGGAAGCTGGCTCCTCAGGCAACAGCTTTTAAAGTGAGCAACTCTATATTGTCCTGTGCGACCCAAGCATAAGCCCGTCACAGCCCCTTCAGCCCCCTCAGCTTCCAGACACAGGTGATCAGCGGGCTGTTCTCTGGGCAGCTGCTGCAGAGATTGGTGCACCGGCCGCGTGAAAAAGCTCCTCCCGCCCCTCCCCCACGGAACCTGGCAGGCGCGCGTGCAGAGCGTAAAGATGGCGCCCGTGTCTCGGAGCTGGAGGGTGTCCTGCAGGACCCCAGGGTGTGTCAAATCTGCTGCCTGCCCCTCAGGCTGAAGCTCTAGGACAAGCACAAAGCAAATGAGTTTCTTTTACACCTTCTGGGCTGCCCTGGACCCGCTGCTTCCATGCTGGACCCTGGGCAGGTGAGTCCAAGCAGGAGCCCTTTCTCAGATTCCCATAGCTGTGGGTCTCCCGGGCACAGAGCCCTGTTGATTTTCAACACTAGGCATTTTGGAGGCATGTCTCTCAGGTGCAGGTCTTAAAATGCCCTTTTTGGCTGATCCAACCCCTTGCTCCTCAGGGAGAAGCTCCGGTTTTGAGTTCCTACGCTATGTGGGTTGCATCTCCCAGTGTGGGGTTATGTCTCAGCTTCTCCTACCCTCTTAATGTGGGCTTTCTCTCAGTGGCCTGACATGTAGGAGTTGTTCAGCCAGCTTCCATGTTTTTTTCCCCCACACAGGACCATGTTCCGTATATATCTGTGATCTGGTGTGTTTGTGGGAGGAGTTGAATTCAGAACCCTTTATGTCACCATCATGAACTGGAACCCCTCCTTTTCTACTGTTTCTCGCCTCTTTCCAAAAAGAATTTGCAAATATACACACATATATAGATATACATGTATTGTTCAACAGCATAAAAAAATAAATGTGGCCATCAGGGAAAGTTTGGATTTATTTTTTTCTTCTCGGATTTATCTTCACTTGCTTTGGAAAAGAAAAATAACTGAAGTATTTTACTGCAGATTTTCATAAATTTATGCTAAATATATTGATTGGTTTTCTCAAGTGCTGGTCACTCTATTTCCATGTCACTTGGGCAAACGTAAGAAGTATTGACCTGAGATGACGTTGACAAAACCCTCCTAGCTGTCCCTCATACTACCCAGTTGCCAGTCAAAATAAGTAAATTACATGGGGTCTAATTTCAGGTAATTTACTTGTAAATGGGTATGTGTTTTTAATCTATGATTTTTCTAACTATGTTGCAAGGATCTGTCCTTGCACGTTTCCCTGGAGATACGTGAGGAACAATGTAGAGGTTGAATTGGGTTCAGATACTGGATGGGGTTCTGTTAGCAAGGAAGTCCTACTAGGAGAGGCAAACTTAAGCTAAATAGTTAATCTTGAAGCAGAGAGCAAAGAAAGAATGACTTTGCAAACAAAGGTACTCTGACTGTGATTGCAAATCTAACTGAATAGAGTGCCATAATTTATACCCTTGCAGGGTTATAGACGGTGTGTTCTGTCCCCCAAGTTAAAACAGTTAAAACAAACAGAGGTGAGAAAGTGGCACCTTTAAGACTGATAAAACTGGAGCTTCTTACCACAAAGAACTGATTCTGTGTGTTAAATGCAGGAAGATTTGGAAGAGTACAGGATCAAGCAACAGGGAAACGGGAGTTCTTAGCCTCAAAGTCTGTATCTAGACAAAAATCTTTAGCTGTGGTTACTAAGGCAAGGAATTGACCAGAAGGAAGCAGACTGAATCTACTAAGTGTTTTAGAGGGACTTTATTGTTAAAGATAAAGCAAGCCCCACCAACAACTGCATATAATTGTTGAACCTACAAGTCAGTCCTGAGGTGTCTGAACTTGTACCAACATGTGGAGGTTGCTAAAATTAGAAAAGAACTTTCTCCTGAATGCCCATCTCAGCTATAGGTATTAAAAATACTGATTAAATAATATAGGGATATGAATACACCTCTATGAACTGTTTGTGTTGGAAAAAGGATATGTATTTGGAAATTAGATTGCCAAAGATGTGGACAGTGGTGAGCACTATTAGTTGACTCCCAAAAAGCCTACTTACTCAGCTTTATTCCTTGTTAATAGGTCTCTGTGCCCTCTCTTCCCACCAAACACAGACATGTTTTAGGTAGAATTCCCTTGGTTTCAGAGATAGATAGTTTAGTCAAAGACCTTATATAGGTATGTGATCCAAATCTAGCCAGTGATACATTAAGGAGATGTTTTCTAGAGGGTTTCTGGAGGTAGATCCTGGCACTTCCAAGATATTATTAAATTGCCAAACTAATGTTATTAAACACTTGGGTCTACATTTGTTATGTGAGATAAACCCTCATTTGTTTTAGTCACTGTTGGTTTTATTTTTTTGTCTTGTAGGCAAGTATTCTAAATAATACAATTATAAACTTACATTTTGGTAGTTATCTAATCCAGAAGGTTACCAAATTATAGTGTATGGGTCAAATCCAGCTCCCCATATCTTATAGAGAATAGAACCAGAGAGAAAAACAAAAATCATGTTTTTGTAATTAGTTGTATTGGAATATAGCCACTCCCATTCATTTATATCATCTATGGCTGCATTCATATTATAAGAGCAAGTTGAATAGTTGCAAATAAGACCACATGGCTTGCAAAATCTAAACTATTTCTAACTGACCCATTATGGAAAAAGTTTTCTGACTCCTCATATACTGAGTCATATGAGATAATCAGAATTAAGTGAGATAAAAATAGCATTTATTCCTATAATATTTTAGCACAATCTTTTCCAAACTTGCAGAGAATATGAATGAGCTGCAACCCTTGTTAAACTTACATATTCTGATGTCTTGTGCTGAGTTACTGAGTCAGCCTCTTCAATGTAGAGCCCTGGGAGGTTGTATTATTAACAATGTCCTCACATGAATTTTTTGACCAGCCAAGTTTGGAAAATACTGTTAGAGATTGATATCTTGGAGCTGCTTAGCTAGCCTGCCATTTAATCTGATCTGTAACTGGTTCCTGTCTGTGATTCACTGCAGAAATAAAGCCTAGTATGACTAGGAGATTGAATAAGATTTCATCAGGTCATTGTAGGCTTGTGTACAGAATGAAGTACAGTGGACCAGAAAATTGTGTTGTAGTAAAAATGACACCAGCTTTCAAAAGAGATACCTGGATTCAGGTTCTAAACCAGCTTCTAACTAATGATTTGACTTTGGGCAAGTTTTTAGAATCCAGGATCCTCAACTATAAAATCATCAGTTGAATGGGATGTTTCCAAGTTGATTTTTGGCAGTATGATTTGCAAACTCAGGAAGTAGAAAGTGCCTAAGAAGAAAATAAGAATAGTTTCTCTGTTTTTTGACATTATTTTCTTCTAGATTAGGACTCTTCATCCCTGGCTACACATTAGACTCACTGTGACGCTTTTAAAACTGCAGTACCATAGTTCCCACCCAGAGATCCGGATACAGTAAGCCTCGGGGAGAGCCTAGCCATGGGATGAAAGCTTTCCAGGTGACTCTACTTGTTTAGTCAGATTGAGAACCACACTTTCAATTTTTTTTTTTTTTTAATTTCCTATTCAAGGTTTACATACACTTGGTGAGATACAGTAAACAAGAGGAGCAAACAAATTCAGTAGTTTCCAAATACTGAGTCAAGAAGTCTGGATAACAGTTGGAGGAGAGCCTGTTTTTAAAAAATGTAGCTCAGTACACTCCACAGCCAAATTGATATACTAGCTTTTGGTCTTGGAAATCTCTCTCTCTCTTTTAAAACATACTCCCAAGGTCATCCTAATACACAGCTGGCTTGGGAACCACCAGGCCCAGTCATCTCTGAACTTCTTCCAGCTTGTAGGATGTGAGGTCTTATGTTTAATTTTGTGAGAAATAAGTCACAGTTTTAAAAATATTTTGAAAAGACAGTTTGTATAAGATACTGTGAAAGGAATGTTATTAATCAATAGGAGTAGGCCTCCAACAGGTGCTATTTGGTAAAAATACTGCTTGCCTGGTTTACCTTCTCAGAAGAGTCATAACTCTGTCCATGCAGTTTAATTACTTGTCCTTAGTAACACTTGAAAAAGTTCTTTACTTTGGCCTTATATTTGCAACTATTTGGGCTTCCATGGGTGCTCAGATGGTAAAGAATCCACCTGCAATACAGGAGACCTGGGTTTGATCCCTGAGTCGGGAAGATCCCCTGGAGAAAGGAATGGCAACCCACTCCAATATTCTTAGCTGGAGAATCCTATGGACAGAGGAACTTGGCAGGCTATAGTCCATAGGGTCGCAAAGAGTAGGACACAACTGAAGCGATTTAGCATGCACACGTGCACATAACTTAGTCTTGCACTTACTAATCCTTTTAAATTCAGGTATTCATAATTCTACTCACTCATTTATTCTTTTGTTCATTCATTTAACAAATAATTTGAAAGACCCAACTATGAGCCATAAATTTCTCTAGGTGCTGGAGATACAACAAAGAACAGGAGTCTCTGCCTCCTTGAGGCTTCCACTCTACTTGGGGAAATTGATTAAAAAAAATCCCCACCTATTTAGAGTTTTTGTTGTTGTTGAGTTGCTCAGTCATGCCTGACTCTTTGCGATCCCACAGACTGCAGCCTGCCAGGCTCCTCTGTACATGAGATTCCCTAGGCAAGGATACTGGAGTGGTTTGTCATTTCCCTCTCCAGTTTAGAGCTTTAAATGGTGCTAATTGTTAAGGAGGAAAATAAGGCAAGGAAAGAGGATAGAAAATGATGGGTGCTGGAGGGCATTGCTATTTTACAAAGGTAATCAGGGAAGTCTACTGTGTTAAGGCAATGCTTTAACACAGATCTTAAGAAAGTAAGAGAAAGTCATAGTGATATCTGGGGGAAGAGCATTTTAAACAGAGGAAACCGTGAGTGCAGAAGTCCTGTGGTGGGAATGTTCTGCGTCTGAATCAGAAACAGCCTGGCAACATTGGTTTGAGTGGGACGCGAGGTGGGGAATGTTGGAGAGGAGAGCAGGCCTGTCATGCAAGCCTTGCCAGGCTAATTATCAGGGCATTGTATTTAGCTCTGAAAGTTA
This sequence comes from Dama dama, assembly GCF_033118175.1. Lineage (NCBI taxonomy): Eukaryota > Metazoa > Chordata > Mammalia > Artiodactyla > Cervidae > Dama > Dama dama. The sequence goes on from NC_083692.1 coordinate 68,213,872, forward strand.
AGGGTGTATCCAGGAGTTGTGCCATTTTGGAATTTTAGTCCCTGAGGCCCGGTAAACATAAATGAATACAAAATTAGGCACAAACCTGAATACTTACTTGGAATGGGAAAAAAAACCTACAAGAAATCATCAGTTTTTAAAAAGTGCCAAATACTAATAGAGGGGATAGGAATATGCCACCCTCCAAATATACTGCTTTGGCATAAAGTTTGTTGTAAGCTGACGACAGTAAGGAACAGCAGATGCAAAAAAGCTCTTGTCAGGACTTTCTGTGGCAGTCCAGTGGTTAAGATGCCTCCCTTCCACTGCAGGTGGAGGAGCTAAGATCACCTGTGGTATGTGACGCGGCCAAAAAAAGAAAAAAGCTCTTTCTTCCTCACTATCATATCACACCAGGAAGGGCAAAAGGACTTTTAATCATTAGAGACGCTTATCAGCCCAGAGATAGTGAGGAATCTTTATAACAAACCACTAAAACGACCCTTATCTTCTCTTCATTTCCCCTGTATATTTACCTTCCCAGTTTGCTGTCCCTAGATGCCAAATCCCTTTTCTTTTATCTTGCCCTTTCTATACAAATTTATTATTCTGTAGTAAGATAGCATATAAGCCCCACATTCTAACTACCCCTCTGAGTTACTCATTACTTAGTTTCTTCCATGTGTCTGTGCATTATTTCTGTTAATAAACTCTCTTATTTTCCCTTGTTAATCTGTCTTTTGTCAGTTTATTCCCCAGGGCCTCAGATGCAGAACCTGGGAGGGTGAAGGAAAAAGTTTTTTTTTTCCCTCTCCCCTATGCCACACATGACACAAAATTTAAAAAAAAATAATGATAGTAATGATTTTACTAATTAACTATGACGTCCCTCTGTCTTACATAATTTCCCTTCATTATTTCTGGCTAAAACCTCTGATTACCTTTTTATATATTACTTTTTAATAGCATTTTCTAGAGGAAGAATAGGAAGGTAATTGAATCTTTATCTTATTTGGTCAAAATTTTTTTATTTGTAGTGTAAAAAAATTTGTTTTCATAACACATTATGGGTAATGCTGTGTACATTTCTAGAATGGTGGTTAAATTTGGGAAGGTTTTTTTCAAATTTCTTTTTTCACATGAACTGCTGTAAGATTTGTAAGAATTTTCCACAGACTAGCTTCTGGCTCTGTGTTTCAAGTTCCTTTTCTCCTTTACCAGCCACATATTTCTTGTGTGATGAAGACAAGTTCCTATCTCATGATCCCTAGGCCTGAGCTTTAATGTCATAATGTATTTTGGCACTGAGGATAGTAGATGTATTCCTAGAAGCCATTCCTATATCAACGAAAGCTTTACATTGCAGTAACCTTGAAAGTCTGTAAAATATCCCACCAACTCAAACTAAATGCTTTTCTAACTCAACTTCTCCTTTGTGTTCTCCTTAGTGTTAACCATTCAGCTGTGTTCGACTCTTTGCAATCCCATGGACTGTAGCCCGCCAGGCTCCTCTGTCCATTGAACTCTCCAGGCAAAAGTGGGCAAGAATACTGAAGCTATTCCCTTCTCCAGGGGATCTTCCCAACCCAGGGATAGAACCCAGGTCTCCTGACTTGCAGGCAGATTCTTTACCATCTGCTGCTGCTGCTGCTGCTGCTAAGTCGCTTCAGTCGTGTCCGACTCTGTGCGACCCCATAGACGGTGGCCCACCAGGCTCCCCCTGTCCCTGAGATTCTCCAGGCAAGAACACTGGAGTGGGTTTACCACCTGAGTCACGAGGAAAGCCTTAACTAGATCACAAAGTGTCTGTGTCTATTCTAGCTCCCCTTGACTCAAAGAAAATTGTGACAGAAAGAAATTCAAAATTAGACAGTTGTGGTTAAAATACCTCACAATTACAAATTTAAAAAAAAAAAGGCCATGTGAATACACTGTGAGGACCTCCTCCAAAGGGCCCTGTGCAAGTGAGGTTCCTGAATCTGCAGCTTTCTTAGCTTCAAGGAAAACCTTCCTCTGGTGAAATGTGAAGCCGTTGGAGGGCTTCTAGCAAAGCAGTAACATGATCTAAGTGCTGTTGAAAAAGGACCATTTTGTTTGGAGAATAGACGATAGGGCTGCAACCCTGGAAGGGGGATCTGTGAAGAGGCTGAAGTTCAGGTTACAAACGGAAAGTAAAAAAGGAGACCTAACCCTTGTAAGTTCCCAGAAAGCTGACTCTATTACCCACTAAGCTATTGTTGTATTTCCTGATAATTCATGCCTGCTCATGTCAGACTGGTTTCCTTTCTCAGCTATTGCTGATTCAGCGATTAGAGGACAGTCTCTTAATATTTTCTGATGCTCAAAGTCTCTCAAGTTTGAATTTCATCAGCAATATTTTTATTACTGTATCTGTTTGTGATCCTAGTTTCTGCTGCATGGATGCCTGCAGTGCTGGCCAGTCAATCATTCTTTTCCAACACAATTTCAATTCATATCAACATACTTTTTTTCCTGGCTTGAGAACTACACAGGAGGACTCTTTCCTATAGTATAGAAAGCTTGTGTGTGAGTGTATTTAATTGTTAAGTCATGTCTGATTCTTTGTGACCCCATGGATTGTAGCTCACCAGGTTCTTCTCTCCATAGAATTTCTCAGGCAAGAATACTGGAGTTGTGTTGCTATTTCCTCCTCCAGGGGATCTTCCTGACCCCAGGATCAAACCAGGGTCTCCTGCATTGCAGGCAGATTCTTTACCACTGAGCCACTGGGAAGCCCATAGAAACTGGCAGTTTATTACTTCATATCATCAACTGTCCCTTTGCCCGATGATGAATTATCTGATTTCTTCAAACCTTTAGTGTTTAATCATTTTATCTCATTTATTTGGGAATTAACTTTGTGACATGTTGTTTTAGAATAGAGGCTGGTAAACCTTTTCTGTGAAGGGCCAGATAGTAAATATTTTAGGCTTTGCGGGCCATATGGTCTCTGTCAGAATCATTCGCCGATGCTGTTGTAGCACTGAAGCAGTCATAGACAGTTATGCAAAGAAATGGACATGGCTATGTTCCAACACAATTTTCCTTATATAAACAGGCCATGGGGCCAGGTTTGGCCTACAGAATACAATGTGCTGACCTCTGCTTTAAAATTTTCCTCTAGCTGTTTCATGTTGTGTGTCCCAAATCTTAAACACACTTAACCTCTGTAAGTCTAGTGTGTCCATCTTTAAAATAAGGTCCATAATATATGCTCTGTCTACCACAAAGCATTATCATAAGGATCAAATGAGATATTGGTTGTGACCGTCTCTTATAATTTTAAAGTGGCATACAACTGTATGTTTTTTTCTCCTCCCTACCACCCTGCAACACCTTTCCCTACTGCCCCCTCCACCAAAGGTCCATGTAAAAACATTCAGTCCCAAAGTAATACCATAGTTTACTACCTTATCTTCACTCCTGGTCCTTATGTTGAATACTCCTGGCTCCCAAAAATGTCATCGAAACTACCTTTGATAGCACAAAGCTGAGTTTGTTCTTACTCAAACTCCCTTACTCCCTAAGGTAAGGGAGACCATAACCTTGATATAGTCTTCAATAAAACCTTCATAAAAGTGGTAGGGCAAAATCAGGATATTTTTTGAGATGTTAAAGACCTGCCTAGATGAAGGTGGGACTTTCAGTGCAGGGGTTTGGTTAGGATTAGATATAATAGTCTAGGATTTGTGAACATAACAAGGTGGGAATTTTGAAGATGGATTCCAAGAGTTTTCGTGTGGATACTGCCCTTTAATAGTTTCTGTTGAAAAATTGATTGTGCTTTCAGAAAGTCATTTGTAACTTTTATTTGGGCAGGGGCAGGTTTCTTGGAATAATAAAGTTATTTTGAGAAACACATTGGAATAATAAAGTTATCTTACTATGGTCAGTAAACAGTGTGGATGTAAATGATTTTGGTCCTCATTTATAAGATATACTAAAGGCATTTTGTCAGAAGAGGAAAATGTAAATAGGATATCAGGATTTATTTAGAAAAGGTTAGAGAATAACTGGTATAAAAGAAGACAGTAGATGAAGAGAAGAGAGGAAGAGGTGGAAAGACCAAAGAGCTTAGGACAAGTTCCAAGCAAATTCTGAGAGAGGAGAGAAAATTTGGGGGGATTAGAAGTTGGAATGTAAACTATATTGGTGTGTTGAAAATTGTAAAAGAGAATTTTAAAAGCTATCATATATAAATTGCTTTCAATCAATTGTTATTGCTGGAGAGTTATATTTTTGTGTGTGAGTATGTGTCAAGATTGGAAAAATATGTGAGCCTGGTTTGGAGGAGATTAGTTTTACTAAAGACTATGTTCTCTATTTTGCTGTTGGCCTAAATTCTATGCAATATTACAATATATATATGTGTGTATATATATATGTATATAGGTAGGTAGGAAATTTTGGATATACACATAAACAATTAGAATAAACAAAGATAACTGTTAATAGGAAAGTAAAATTCCTAAATGGATAAGTAAGAATCAAAAATAAAGAGAAATAGGAAAGATGACTTTCATTAAAAATAGGAACTTATTTGGAAGAGAAGAGTAGAGGAGAGACATGGGAGAGTGATAAAGAGAAGAGAAAGAGGAAGAGTAAATAAAGAGCATGTTGGGAGAGAACAACATGATTTGTGGGAAATGGTCATAGGCTACTGGATTTTTAGGAAGAATATCTATTAAATTTGTTTTTCATCACTGTGATATTGCATAGAATTTAGGCTAACAGCAAAATAGAGAGCATAGTCTTTATATATGGTAGGAACTCCAAGTTTAGATGGCCCCAAAGCTATCCTCCGGTTTGATAATTCCCAAGAAGGACTCAGAACTCACTCAGGGTAAATTTTTATACTCATGGTTATGATTTATTACAGGGAAAGAATATAGATTAAAATTGATAAAGGAAAGAAGCTTTCCTATGGCAGAGTCCAGGAGAAGTACCACAGACAGAGCTTTTGTTGTCCTTGTGCTGTGGAGTCAGGAAGAGGACATCACATCATTCTGCTGGCATCAGTGTGTGGCAATATGCCTAAAGTGTTGCCAACCAGAAAAGCACACCTCAGCCTCAGTGTCCAGTTTTTTTAATGGGGATATTATTACATAGGTATGATTCATTGCTGCCCACATGGTTGATCTCAGTCTCCAGGTGACTGATCCTGCATAACCCGAAGTCTTCAATCCTAAATCACATTTAGTTTTTGTCAGCTCCTCTCTCTTCCTCCAGACTGTAGGGCGTGACCAGCCCTCCCCTAAATCACATTATTAGACTGTCCAGTATGACCCAAGGCTCCCAAACAAAGACACTCCTATCTGGAGGGCCCAGAGATTTCCTCCCATAAGCTGAGGGCTTAGGTTGATATTTTCTTTGAGCAAGGTCAAATTCTTTACTAGACAGATACAAATCCCTTTCATTATCCCATCCTTAAGTAAGGACTTCTTCATATGTGTAAAGGAGAAAAATCCATCCTCAATCCCAGCAACTAGATGGAAACACTTTAAACATTTTGGTATAGATCTTTCTAGATCTTTCATAGGTTAGGCATACAAATGTTAACTCACCTTTTCTTAATTCCTCTCCAAATTTAAATGAATAGCTATTGAAAAGTTGAAAAGTGTTAGTCGCTTGGTCATAGCCAACTCTTTGTGACCCCATGGACTGTAGCCTACCAGGCTCCTCTGTCCATGGAATTCTTCAGGCAAGAATACTGGAGTGGGTTGCCATTTCCTTCTCCACAGAATCTTCCCAACCCAGGGAATCAAACCTGGGTCTCCTGCATTGCAGGCAGATTCTTTACCATCTGAGCTACCCAAATTTAAATGAATAGCTATTAGTACAAGTTAAAAAACTAATCAGGAAAATCAAATCATCAAATACTAGAGTTAGGTGAGACTTTGGACTATATTTGGTCTTTTGGAAGAGTAAAATGAATTTTTTCAAGACCATGGAATTAGTGAAGCAGAGGGGAGTCAAGAAAAATGACTTTTCTCTTGCAATAAAGGGAAACTCCAGAGACCTCCTTTTGGATCCAAAAGATGTTACTTTTGAAAATAGCACTGCCTTGTTGACATGTACTAAGATAACCCTAATGGCTTTTTGATTGATTTGGTTTTGCCCCAGAATTTGGGACAATTTCCAGATCCATATATTAAAGTGTGTCTAGAAGACAGCTGCTCAGTGGCTTGCATATTTTTCTGATTAGCTGAATTGTATATGCTGCTGAAATAGTCAACTGGATTTCATGTTGTTGATAGGAACAGCACAAGATCTAAAATTGAACATTATCTGTATCTCTCTAGTCCTTTGGAAGAATTTCACTCCCATTTGATGCCTTCTGGTCCTTCTTAGGAAGATATTAGATTTTATGTTTTTCAGATTCCAAGCTGAAACCTAGTTTTCAACTGCTTTCTCAGTTCACCCTACATTTTAGAAAAGCTAAGCAACTTATTTTGCTGTGTGTATTGGTCAGGGTTGGAGATTGTTAATTGATCTGAATGGTATAAAAAGGGCCAGAATTTACTCTTTTGTCAAATAAGCTTGTGTCTTGGGAAGGTGCTATGGACTAAAGTTCTTGTCCGCACAAATTCATATGTTGTAACTTCATCCCCAGTGTGATACTATCTAGAGATGGGGCTGTTGGTATGGGATTAGGTCATGAGGATGAAGCCCTCATGAATGGGTTTAGTGCCCTTGTGAAAGACTTCAGGGAACTCCCTTGTCCTTCTGCCGTGTGAGGGCATGAAAAAAGATGGCTGTCTATGAACCAGAGAACAGGCACCCACTAGGTACTGAATCTGCTGGCACCTTGATCTTGAACTTCCTAGCCTCCAGAATTGTAAGAAATAAATCTGTGTTGTTGATAAGCTATACTACCAGTCTGTAGTATTGTTGTTGAAGCACCGAGAGTGGACAGAGGGTAATTAGTGTCTGCATTCATCTTCATAGGCTTTCCAGGTGACTCAAGTGGTAAAGAATCCACCTGCCAAAGCAGGAAACACAGGAGACGCGGGTTTGATCCCTGGGTCAGGAAGATCCCCTGGAGAATGAAATGGCAGCCCACCCCAGTGCTCTTTCCTGAAAAATCCCATGGACAGAGGAGCCCAGTGAGCTATAGTCCATGGGGTCACAAAGAGTGGGACACAACTGGGCACGAACCTGCGGTTTCATCAGCAGGAGCTGCATCATGCATAGGCCCAGTAGACAAAAGCTTACCTAGTCTCACCCTGCTTATTTAACTCACATGCAGAGTACATCATGAGAAACACTGGGCTGGAAGAAGCACACGCTGCAATCAAGACTGCCGGGAGAAATATCAATAACCTCAGGTATGCAGATGACACCACCCTTATGGCAGAAGGTGAAGAGGAACTAAAGAGCCTCTTGATGAAAGTGAAAGAGGAGAGTGAAAAAGTTGGTTTAAAGCTCAACATTCAGAAAACTAAGACCATGGCATCTGGTCCCATCCCTTCATGGGAAATAGATGGGGAAACAGTGGAAACAGTGTCAGACTTTATTTTTTGGGGCTCCAAAATCACTGCAGATGGTGATTACAGCCATGAAATTAAATGACACTTGCTCCTTGGAAAGAAAGTTATGACCAACCTAGACAGCATATTGAAAAGCAGAGACATTAGTTTGCCAACAAAGGTCCATCTAGTCAAGGCTATGGTTGTTCCAGTGGTCATGTATGGATGTGAGAGTTGGACTGTGAAGAAAGCTGAGCGCCAAAAAATTGATGCTTTTGAACTGTGGTGTTGGAGAAGACTCTTGAGAGTCCCTTGGGCTTCAAGGAGATCCAACCAGTCCATCCTAAAGGAGATCAGTCCTGGGTGTTCACTGGAAGGACTGATGCTGAAGCTGAAACTCCAATACTTTGGCCACCTGATGCGAAGAGCTGACTCATTTGAAAAGACCCTGATGCTGGGAGGGATTGGGGGCAGGAGGAGAAGGGGACGACAGAGGATGAGATGGCTGGATGGCATCACTGAGTCGGTGGACATGAATTTGAGTAAACTCCAGGAGTTGGTGATGGACAGAGGCCTGGTGTGCTGCGATTCATGGGGTCGCAAAGAGTCGGACACAGCTGAGCAACTGAATTGAACTGAACTGTCTCCTTTCAGCTGATGGAAGTGACCTTCTGTGTCAAAACATTTCCACCCTACTGCCTGGATCTGCTTTAGCTCTGAAATGAACAATGAGCAAATCATTTGGGTTAGCTGGAAATCTGTTTTAAAATGCAAAGTCCAAACATGCCTGAGGGGGAGTTAGTACCTTAAAGCAACTTCAGATTGATTATCTCTTTTGTATACTTAACTGAAATCAGCTGCAGTAAAGAGATAACATTCTGATGAAATAAACTTGGAACTTGATGTGGAGTCAAGCCCAGGGTAGAACATTGCAGGTCTCCAGGAATGCAGAGAGCATCAGGAGAACAAGGAGGAGAGTGAGGGAGGCAGAGATGGGTAGAATCTCCATTTTCTCATTTGGCGTAGCTCTGATCTGTGACTTAATGTAGTGTCAAGATGGAGAATTTACAAAGTGTGGTCATATGTCCTTTCAACTGCTGAGAAGAAGATTATTGAAAATGTTGGTAAAGTGATAGAAAGAGCTAAAATGAGACAAATCAGTTATATGCATTATGAAGTACAAGTTCTGACTTTATTGTTTCTCCCAATGCATAAAAATAAAAGTCAATATAGAAATACAGAAAATACAAAGAAGCTTCACTGGTGTCATCTCATAGACCAAGTCACCACTATTGTGTCCTAAAATCTGTTTCTTTCTCTATTTCTACTTTCCCAACACAGCTAAATACTCTTGTGGCCCTGTGTTTATACTAGTCAGTGTTGTCTGATGGAAATATAATGAACCACATCCATGCTGTTAACTTTCCTAGTTCAGTTCAGTTCAGTTGCTCAGTTGTGTCTGACTCTTTGCGACCCCATGAACCACAGCATGCCAGGCTTCCTTGTCCATCACCAACTCACGGAGTCCACCCAAACCCATGTCCGTCGAGTCAGTGATGCCATCCAGCCATCTCATCCTCTGTCGTCCCCTTCTCCTCCTGCCCCCAATCTTTCCCAGCATCAGGGTCCTTTCCAATGAGTCAACTCTTCACATGAGGTGGCCAAAGTACTGGAGTTTCAGCTTCAACATCAGTCCTTCCAATGAACACCCAGGACTGATCTCCTTTAGGATGGACTGGTTGGATCTCCTTGAAGCCCAAGGGACTCTCAAGAGTCTTCTCCAACACCACAGTTCAAAAGCATCAATTTTTTGGCGCTCAGCTTTCTTCACAGTCCAACTCTCACATCCATACATGACCACTGGAACAACCATAGCCTTGACTAGATGGACCTTTGTTGGCAAACTAATGTCTCTGCTTTTTAATATGCCGTCTAGGTTGGTCATAACTTTCCTTCCAAGGAGTAAGCATCGTTTAATTACATGGCTGCAATCACCATCTGCAGTGATTTTGGAGCCCCAAAAAATAAAGTCTGACACTGTTTCCACTGTTTCCCCATCTATTTCCCATGAAGTGATGGGACCAGATGCCATGGTCTTAGTTTTCTGAATGTTGAGCTTTAAACCAACTTTTTCACTCTCCTCTTTCACTTTCATCAAGAGGCTCTTTAGTTCCTCTTCACCTTCTGCCATAAGGGTGGTGTCATCTGTATATCTGAGGTTATTGGTATTTCTCCCGGCAGTCTTGATTGCAGCGTGTGCTTCTTCCAGCCCAGTGTTTCTCATGATGTACTCTGCATAGAAGTTAAATAAGCAGGGTGACAATATACAGCCTTGACATACTCCTTTTTCTATTTGGAACCAGTCTGTTTTTCCATGTCCAGTTCTAATTGTTGCTTCCTGACCTGCATACAGGTTTCTCAAGAGGCAGGTCAAGTGGTCTGGTATTCCTATCTCTTTCAGAATTTTCCACAGTTTATTGTGATTCACACAGTCAAAGGCTTTGGCATAGTCAATAAAGCAGAAATAGATGTTTTTCTGGAACTCTTTTGCTTTTTTGATGATCCATCAGATGTTGGCAATTTGATCTCTGGTTCCTCTGCCTTTTCTCAAACTAGAGATCAAATTGCCAACTGTATTAAAAAAAAGCAAAAAGAAACAGGTATTAATCCAATACATCCAAAATGTTTCATTAATATAAAATTATTAACAAAGTATTTTAGAACTTTTTGTTATTAAGTCTTTGAAACTAGGCATATGTTTTATAATTATAGAACATCTCAGTTTGGGCTACGTATATTTCAAATGATCAGTGTCCATATCTGTCTTATGCCTGCTGGATTGAACAGTGCAGCTCTAGATGAAAGATACAGCTCTAGATGAAAGCTCTCTCGAAAATCACAAAAATTTGTTATCAGCTATAATGACAGAATAACATTAAAGAAGGCTTCAACTGTGAAGGTATTTTTGTTTGTTTATTTTTTTTTTACTTAACAAGGATACTGGAGGTAGATGGTTGTTCAGAGAACTAAAAATGTCTTCAGGGATCCAGATCTTTCCAGCGTTTTGTTATAGGAAAGAAATGACTCCATGTTAGATCTCTTCTACTTTAACCTTTGCTTCCCATTGCTATTATTCACTAAAGGATACTGTTTATACATAATATGCCTTGGGGAACCCTGCCCCTCTGCCTGAATATTAAACCAAAGTGCCTTTTTTTTGGACCTTGTCCACCTGTGGATGACTATAGGAAGGAAGAAATTAACACATTCCTTCTCCAAGGCTTGCCATTCCTGGAGATATTTGCAAGATTAATGGAGTTTTTACTTTGATTCTTCATCTCCTCCACCACTCTGTTCTATAAAAAACCTGGCATCCAGACACAGATAAGATGGTTATTTTGAGGTGTTAGTCTGCCATCTTCTCTGTCAGCTGACTTTCTGAATAAAGTTGTTTTCCTTGCCTCAACACTTCATCTCCAGTTCATTGGCCTGTCATGCAATGAGCAGCGCAAGCTTGGACTTGGTAACGAATTTACCTCATGGGCCTTCCTCAGCATTCTGACTTCCCTTCTTTGTGTTTGTCATCTCAGAATCATAAAATGTCTATTTTTGTTCAGGCACTAACTCATGTCCTATGGTAGCTTCTGATATCAAACCCTAATACCTGCAAGGGGAAAGAGCAAATGTTGTTCTCTCAAGTCTCTTTGTCTCAAGTCTCTCAATTTCCCCTGACAGACATGCCTTGATATCTCATTGGCCAGATTTGGGTCACATGGTAACTCCTAGCTGCAGAGTATCTTGGGAAATGGAAAAGTTGCAAAGAAAAGAATGGCTATGAGGGCTTTGCTTTGGAAGATCAGTCTTAATATATTGCTGTCCCAGACAAAATCAGGCTTCTGTTAGCTCAGAAAGGAGAAGGGGATGGCTACTGTGCAGGCAGCCAGTGATGTTTGTCACAGGGGCATTCTCTCAAGGTGACAGGGACAGAAGTACAGCAAAAAACAAAATGGCCCTATAATAGTAACTATATTAATAATTTCTACCATTTACAAACAAAGGTCCATATGGTCAAAGCTATGGTTTTTCCAGTAGTCATGTATGGATGTGAGAGTTGGACTGTAAAGAAAACTGAGTGCCAAAGAATTGATGCTTTTGAACTGTGGTGTTGGAGAAGACTCTTGAGAGTCCCTTGGACTGCAAAGAGATCCAACCAGTCCATCCTAAAGGAAATCAGTCCTGTATATTCATAGGAAAGACTGATCCTAAAGCTGAAACTCCAATACTTGGCCACCTGATATGAAGAACTGACTCATTTGAAAAGACCCTGATGCTGGGAAAGATTGAGGGCAGGAGGAGAAGGGGACGATAGAGGATGAGATGGTTGGATGGCATCACTAACTCAATGGACATGAGTTTGAGTAAACTCTGGGAGTTGGTGATGGACAGGGAGGCCTGGTGTACTGCAGTCCATGGGGTCGCAAAGAGTCAGACATGACTGAGTGACTGAACTGAACTGAACCATTTACTAAGTACTTGCTTCCCAAGTGGTGCTAGTAGTAAAGAACTCTCCTGTCAAAGCAGGAGACATAAGAGACACAAGTTCAATCCCTGGTTCAGGAAGATCCCCTGGATAGGGCATGGCAACCCACTCCAGTATTCTTGCGTGGAGAAGCCCATGGACAGAGGAGCCTGATGGATTTCAGTCCATGGGATTGAAAAGAGTTGGACACAACTGAAGTGACTTAGCATGAAAGCATGCACTAAGTACTTATGTGCCATGTATGTTTAATAGATTATCTAATTCACACATAGACACACACACACACACACACACACACACACACACACACACACAGAGGTTATCTATTACTGCAATCATTACTAATAGTAAAATCAGTGCAGAATTGTCAGATTACCTTGTGAGCTCCCCAAGAGCAGAACCATGTGCCCCTCTTCTCTTTTTTTTTTTGGTTTGACAAACATAATACAGTATTTGTCAGTACAGTTGTCTCTCAGTATTCTTGGGGGATTGGATCCAGACTCACCAAGGATACCAAAACCCCTGAGTGCAAAAGTCCCACAGTTGTTCCCCATATCCATGGATTCTACCTCCACAGATATGATGGCTGACTGTATATTTATTGAAAAAGTTTGCATGTAAGTAGACCTGCATTGTTCAAGCCTGTGTTATTCAAGGGTCAGCTGTGTTTGTTGAATGAATGACTTCTTTTATTTGCTTAAGATAATTTGTCTGCCTTTCAAATCTTGTTTCTGACCTGTATCACCGTCTCTCTTCAAAATCCAGTATGTTTCCTTCTTTAAATTACTGATACGACTACCCACACTCCAATCTTAGGCATAGATCTTGGCCCTAACTGTGAACTTCCTGCAACACCTTCCAAGACTCCCAAGCGTTCTCATTTGGGAGGGAGTCATGGCTAGAAACCATGACTAACCAATATCCAGCAATCTTTTCATTGGAGTTTCCTCACTACCGAGACTTATTTGAAGACCTTAGGGAAATAAACCCAGTTCCTTCCACACAGAGTTGATGACTCCTGGCCTCTGTCTTATGATCTCTCTGTGTTATAAACCTTGCTTATAATTTTCTAGACTTTTTCAGTTGGTATGGAAGAGAGATAAATCAAGTTTCATAAATTGCTGGGAGTTTATTGTAATGATAAGAAAAAAAAAAAACAAACAACTTTGTCTTCCCACCTCCCCAGGCCTCACAGAGAATGGAAGTGTTGTTCTGGACAAATTAGTAGCAGTAATTCTAATAATAAAACAATAGCTGGGGTGATTCTGCAGTGATTTCTGAATTTCATTTTCTTAGAAATAGGAGTCCATGATTAGGAGCCTTCATTGGCTAGAGGCCCCAGGCCAGACCAGTGTTATAGATCACTAATCATTATAGATGCACACTTTGTCATAGGCTCCTTTCTCTAATTCAATCATCTGTTTTCATAATGACAGAGTCCTGTGATAAACAACATATGTTCCGTGTATCAGTCAAGTAACCTAAAGGTTTTCAGCCTTCGAGTGTCCCCTAACCTGTTAAGCCCAACTGGAAAGAAGTCTGAGCCTTGTGTTCCGGATGATCTTAAAAAGTCAAATCATGAGCTTCTCTTCTCTAGTTTTTGTGGTCCCATCTGAAGAATACTTACTCTTCAGATATGAATCCTTTCTATTTGTTACATATATATTTTAATCTGCCAAAATTTGTTCTTGCTCTTTCTCATTCCATTTTTTGAAAAGTGGTTTCACCCAGTGATTGCCTCTTTAGAGTCAGAGGAGGTAGCCCTGATAGGAACATGAGGGTACTTTTTGAGTGATGGAATTTCATTTATCTTCACTGGAGTGTTGGTTACACTGTCTGTGTTTACTGAAGTGGACTCAAAATCTGTGTGTTTTTATCTATGGAATTTATTCCTAAATGTGATTGGTTAGCATCAACAGTAAAACAACAGCAACAAAGTGATTGTGACAGTCAGGGCCCTAACAGGAAACAGATTTACACTCATTTTGGTGATATGAAGAGAGTTTAATTAAAGGTCAACTTAAAGGGTCAGTAGGGTGTAGTACCCCAGCACTGTATCCTGAGTTCCTTGGACTGTTACAAGGTAGAGGCAAAGGAAGAGAGTGGTTACCAGATGTGATGGATCCAAATGTGCCAAATGGAGACGATTTTGTCAGAAGCTGGGATCTTTGGTCAAGTGATGTAGCCAGTACATCTCAACCTCATGATGAGAGAACTTGGGGAACAAATGCTTTAATCTCAGATTCATCTTCCCCTCTCTCTGATCTCCTCCTTGGAAAACCCAACCAGAAGCCTGGGAGTAAGGAGACCCATGTATACAGTCTATGCAGCTCAGTCTCACAGGGCACAGAGGGTAGAGGAGGATGGAGATGAAATCTGGAGGGGCAATCAGAAGATACCCAGCATTAAGTTTTTCATTTTCCTTGAATTATTTCATTTTAAGTGTGGACAGTATCTCTCCTGTAATTTCTAAAAATGTAAATTATGTAATTAAGGCCAGATCATGACATTTAAAGTGGAAGCAGTGACAGATTTTATTTTTGGGGGATCCAAAATCACCACACATGGTGACTGCAGCCATGAAAAACCTAGATGGTGTATTGAAGAGCAGATATATCACTTTCCAGACAAAGGTCCATATAGTCAAAGCTATGGTTTTTCCAGTAGTCATGTGAGTTGGACCATGAAGAAGGCTGAGTGCTTAAGAATTGATTCTTTCCATCTATGGTGTTGGAGAAGACTCTTGAGAGTCACTTGGATTGCAAGGAGATCAAACCAGTCAATTCTAAAGGAAATCAACCCTGAATATTCATTGGAAGGACTGATGCTGAAACTGAAGCTCCAATACTTTGACCACCTGATGGAAAGAGCCAACTCATTGGAAAAGACCCTGATGCTGGGAAAGATTGAGGGCAGGAGAAGGGGGCAGCAGAGAATGAGATAGATAACATCACCGACTCAATGGGCATAAGTTTGAGCAAACTCCTGGAGATAGTGAAGGGCATGGGAGCCTGGCATGCTGCAGTCTATGGAGTTGGAAAGAGTCAGGCACCACTTAGTGGCTGAACAACATGTCATTTAAAATATTTTACTGAAAGTCTGAGGATAACAGGGATTTATAATGAGAAAAATGCAAATGTTAAACAACCTTAGAATAGTCACTCAACTGTCTGCTGTCCCCCATCTCCCCAAATCCCGAGCCCATTGACTATGCGTTTTGCAGGTGGTTTCTCATTGTCTTCCTTCAGCCTATGCACTGGCAGCATCATGTTGAAAGGGCCAGTCCACCTCATCCTAGTGGTACTTTCTTTGATCCCTTCCTGTGTATGCAGGTCAGGAAGCAACAGTTGGAACTGGACATGGAAAAACAGACTGGTTCCCAATAGGAAAAGGAGTATGTCAAGGCTGTATATTGTCACCCTGCTTATTTAACTTATATGCAGAGTACATCATGAGAATGCTGGGCTAGATGAAGCACAAGCTGGAATCAAGATTGCCGGGAAAAATATCAATAATCTCAGGTATGCAGATGACACCACCCTTATGGCAGAAGGTGAAGAGGAACTAAAGAGCCTCTTGATGAAAGTGAAAGAGGAGAGTGAAAAAGTTGGTTTAAAGCTCAACATTCAGAAAACTAAGACCATGGCATCTGGTCCCATCACTTCATGGGAAATAGATGGGGAAACAGTGGAAACAGTGTCAGACTTTATTTTTTGGGGCTCCAAAATCACTGCAGATGGTGATTGCAGCCATGTAATTAAACGATGCTTACTCCTTGGAAGGAAAGTTATGACCAACCTAGACGGCATATTAAAAAGCAGAGACATTAGTTTGCCAACAAAGGTCCATCTAGTCAAGGCTATGGTTGTTCCAGTGGTCATGTATGGATGTGAGAGTTGGACTGTGAAGAAAGCTGAGCGCCAAAAAATTGATGCTTTTGAACTGTGGTGTTGGAGAAGACTCTTGAGAGTCCCTTGGGCTTCAAGGAGATCCAACCAGTCCATCCTAAAGGAGATCAGTCCTGGGTGTTCATTGGAAGGACTGATGTTGAAGCTGTAACTCCAATACTTTGGCCACCTGATGCGAAGAACTGACTCATTTGAAAAGACCCTGATGCTGGGAAAGATTGAGGGCAGGAGGAGAAGGGGACGACAGAGGATGAGATGGCTGGATGGCATCACCAACTCAATGAACATGAGTTTGGGTGGACTCTGGGAGTTGGTGATGGACAGGGAGGCCTGGTGTGCTGAGGTTCATGGGGTTGCAAAGAGTTGGACACGACTGAGCAACTGAACTGAACTGAACTGAACTGCATGTCCAAAATCTGATTCTTCTCTCCTTTACCCCTTTCATTCTCAGAATGATCATTCGTGGGAACATTAATTTCATTTGACAAACTATTATCCTCTCAACATGTAATGGTCTGGCCATGGTACATATTCTTTCAATCAACTGTGGTCAAGGTGGTAGTGTTATGAGCCCCAAACGTTCTGGAAAATAAGGAGTTACATCAGGATTGGGAAGAATATGAGTGTAGTAAGGCCAGACCAAGGTCTAGAAGAAGGGAGCATGGACCAGGACTTCACTTAGAGGTTCATAGGTAGATACTAAGGGCTGCTCAAGAGTTCCAAGTTGGAAGACCTTGGATCGAATTCCATGTTTATGATTTATCAACCCTGTGACCTTGGGCAAGTGACTTAATTACTGTGGGCTATAATTTCCTTTTTTCCCCCTTTTCTCTCCCTCAATTTTTTTTTTTTAAAACGGATGACAATGAGCAAAGGTACATGAAAACACTTTGTAAAGCTGTATGGTCCAAATGCACATAAGCACTTTCTGTCTAATAATTGTCAATATTTTTCTGTTCCCACAACATTTACATGCGTAATATACTCTCATCATGTCATTCAATAAATTTCAAGGGCAAAAGCAAGCATTGGGGAGAGGGGGTAGAAGTCTCAAAATAGATTGTGAGTGGTTAGTTGAAAAAGCCCCTCATGGAGATTTTGATACAAAGCTCCACCATATCATCCCCAACTGGATCATACCTAATTGAGAGTCACTTTCTACATGTGCGTGTGTGTTCAGTTGCTTCAGCCGTGTCTGACTCTTTGCGACCCCATGGACTGTAGCCTCCCAGGATCCTCTGTCCATGGGATTCTCCAGGCAAGAATACTGGAGTGGGTTGCCATGCCCTCCTCCAGTGCATCATTCCTAACATGAGGATTGAACTTGTGTCTGCCTACGTTTCCTGCATTGCAAGTAGATTCTCTACCCACTGAGCCACCTGGGAAGCCCCACTTTCAACATAGGTGGTTACAAACTGGTAGGGAGTAGAAAGTATGGAACATATGTTTTGTTGGGCTTTCACAGAATTGTGAGTTTTAAAGTAGGTGTTTCAGAATATTTCATAGGAAAAAAAAATACTTCTGCCTCCTCTTGAAAAACAGAATTTTGGTGAAACCAAGCCTACGTTCTTAAATGCCAAAATTCAGCTGGAGCTCAATAGTGGCTGCCCCTTTAGACACAGGCTCATTCTCCAGCTGGTATGAGCTATTTGTGTCACCTGTTCTTGGCGATTGAATTTGCCACTCCTAGGTTAGGCTATGAAGGAGTCATTGATGCTGGAGCCAGAAGGACCTCAAGATGTCATGGATCCCTGGCTTTCCTTTTCATTCGGTCAGTATTTGCTTTCCCCATTCTACAAAGGCCTGCTGGCTTAAGTGATCGGCCCAACTTCACCCATGCTGGGGTGAAGAGGGAACCAGTGATGGAGGAGACTGGTCAGAATTGAGGTCAACTCCCTCCCAGTGAAGGGCCTTTTCCTAGCACAGAGTGTTCCTTTGGAAGCAGCATATCACCGTTTCTTGAGTCCAGTCAGTGGAGCCATTGTGAGGAAAGATCAAACCTTGGACAAGTGAGGCTCCTGGAAGCCTCACTGCAATGCTTCCAACACCAGGACATACACAGGCTCTGGTGTGGCCGACCTTGAGCCCGCCTCCCAAGCGCCTAGCCCCACCGGAACATAAGTGATTGATAGAGCAGGGCCGGAAGGACTGTGAGCCTGGAACATCTAGTGTCCTTGACCCTCTGGCCAGGATCCCAGCTGAAGAAACCCTCTGGGTTTGTCCATGTGGTACAGGGAAAGAAGATGAGGGTGGGGTAGAAGGGGAGAAAAACAGATACAAAGGATAGCTGTTGTCTTTTTTTGCCCCAAAACTGAGGTTTTGTGTTCCTGTGCCTCTTGTGTGCTGTGATGTTTTTTTTCTGTGTCTTTTTTTCTGGTGCAGGGGTTGGTGTGTTTCTGTAAGGCTGCATGTTTGTTTTGGCTCCTGGAGGAAGTAGTGACAAAGGAAGTGGGAGGACAAACATAATTTTGTAAGCAGCTGGCCTGAGAGGAACAATAAAGCGGAACAGGAGACTGCATGTCGGGGCTGAGATTCCCTGAGACTGTGTAATGCAATCATCCCCAGAGTTTGCGGCTACCGAGGAGTGGGAATGCGGGTGCTTTTAGAGCTTCAGGGGGTTGCAGTGATCCCTTCAGGGGGCTTTGATGAACTGTGTTTTGCAATTCTGATTTCTAGGCTCTGATAGATGCCTTCTCTGGGCCCCAGATCCTCTCCTGCACCCCTCCTCCTCACTGTTTCTTCTTGCGTGTCAAATCTAGGCCCTTCTAATGAGGGGATGGTCTATACCAGGAGAATGTGTGTGTGTGATTAAATAAGAAGGTTATGCTGAAGAATTATGAAGAGGATCCTATAAAAATTTGGTTTTATCTTTAGGAATTTTAAAACACTTGAAGATTGTCAAAATTCCAAGTGAATGTTTCATGAAATCTGGAAAGAATAGGCTTTCACTTTTCACCCGTCTGAAGGCCAGGTGGCTCAATGGTAAAGAATTTGCTGCCAAGCAGGAGACATGGGTTTGATCCCTAGGTCAGGAAAAGTCTCTGAAGAAGGAAATGGCAACCCACTCCACTATTCTTACCTGGGACTATCCCATGGACAGAGGAGCCTGGAGGGCTACAGTCCATGGGGTCACACAAGAGTCAGACACAACTTAGCCACTAAACAACAGCACGCTGTTAGTTCTCTATAACCTTGCTGAAAATGTCATCTTGAAAACTAGTTACACTTTATCCTTAAAGGGACTCTCTGGAGATTTTGTTATTCCAGATGAGGAGGGGATAACCTTAGTACTATTGCTTGACTGTTCTCTTGAATTTTCTTTTATTGTGTATTATTGACAAATAAAAATTATGTGTATTTAAGATGTAAAGCTTGATTTTTTGTGTTTCTTTTTTTTAAAGCCTCACTTAACCCTCTCAACAAGCCTGAGAGAAAGATGTGGTTTTTTTTTAAATTATTATTTTTTTATTGAGACATAGGTGATGTACAGTGTTGTATGTTTGGGATGTATAACATAGTGATTCACAATTTTAAAAAGTCATACTCAATTTAAAGTTATAAAATCTTAGCTTTACTCCCTGTGTTGTACAATATAGCCTTGTGGCTTATTTATTAGTTTGTATCTCTTAAACCCCTATCCTTATCTTATCCTACCCAGCCCCCTTCCTTCTCCCCACTCTTGTAAAACTTGATGTTTTGATATATATACTTGAATTTCTGTATTTTGAAACACAGAAAAATATATTTTGGGAAGTTATTATTTTTCTTAAACTATATGAAAGTTTATTTAATATTTGAGTTAACAAAGGAGCACGGAGATTTTCACCAAATAATGTGGACATGAGTTCTGGCATGAGCTCTGGAAATCTAACTTACTTTTGCAGGGCTGTTGGGAAAACCATATGCCTTGCTTTTACCTTTCTATGTTGATACTGTGGAAAGATCTTATTACAGCATTTTTCTGAGATGGGCCCAATTTTGAATATTTATAATGCCAATAAATCATTTAAATGCCAGAGAAATGCTAATATTCTATGTTTTAGAATCTAAATAATATAGCTTAGATTTTTAAAAAAAATAATACTCTTCTGGGCCTTTTTTAAAAAGTGGCTTTTTTGAGATATAATTCACATACTATATTATTTACCCACATAAAGTGTTTTGTATATTCACAGAGTTGTGCAACCATTATTGCAACCTTAATTTAAAACATTTTATTATCCTGTAAAGAAACCCTTTAGCAGTCATATACCGTGCTCTCCTCCCTCCAGCTGCTGGTAAACATGGATCTACTTCTTCTCTATAGATTTGCCTGTTTCATATGCATGGAATCATACAGTATGTGGTCTTTTGTGCCTGGCTTCTTTCTCTAAACAATGTTTTTGAGGTTCATCCATGTTATAGCATGTCTCAGTACTTCATTCCTTTTATTTCTGAATAGTATTCCATTGTATGGCTGTCCCACATTTTATTTTTGCATTTGTCAATTGAAGGACATTTGTATTGTTTCCACTTTTTGGTATTATGAAAATGCTGCTATGAATATTCACGTATAAGGTTTTGTCTGGACATGTTTTATTTCTCTTGGGAATACACCTAGACGTGGACTTGCTGGCCATATGGTAACTCCGTTTGTTCGGAGGGTAGTAGGATTATGATTCCTAGAGAATGCCAGAAGCTGTAGCCTGGTGAGCTCTTCAGTGGTTATGTAGCCCCTGTCCCAGGTGCCACAGAGGTAAAGAACCCACTTGCCAATGCAGGAGACACAAGAGACACGGGTTTGATCCCTGGGTCAGGAAAATCCCCTGAAGGAGGAGGTGGCAACCCACTCCATTTTTCTTGCCTGGAGAATCCCATGGACATAGGAGAGCCTGGTGGGCTACAGTCCATGAGGTCACGGAGAGTTGGACACAACTGAGCATGCATGAACAGGTCCTTAAGACACTGTTACGGAAGTTGTGGCAGACAGACCCTAAGGTGACCTCTGGTTATCCTTGCCTTCTGGTGTTCATGTCTTTGTGTAATTTCCTCTCTTTGAGTTTGGTGGGACCTGTAACTTGCTTTTAATCAATAGAATATGACAGTGGTGATGAGATGTCATTTTGGTGAAATGTTATATTACGGAAAAGTTCATTTTAGCAGACTGGAGACTCTCCTTGAGGACTTGATGAAGTAAGTAACTAGGTTTGAGAAACCCATGTATCAAGGAACTATTGGTGGCCCTAGGACCTGAGAACCACAGTTAGCAAAATGAAATGAATTCATCTGCAAGGATATGAATTCTGCCAACAAGTTGAATGAATTTGGAAGTAAATTCTTCCCCAGTGAAGCCTTTGACGAGAACACCACTCAGCTAATAGCCTGATGGCAGCCTGTGAAATGCTGAGCAGAGGATCCAGCTAAGATGGGCCTAGACCTGATACCTGGAAACCAAGATCATAAATATGTGGTGTTTCATGCAGCTAAATGTGTCATGATTTGTAGGCAGCATTAGAACATTAATTCAGAAGTCTAGAATTTGGTTCCATTGTATAATCTGAGCTGGGTACCTCTGAGCTAACTTGTCAAGGCAAATGTCCTCTTTGTCAGTGTGATTATCATAAAGGGTAAACGGTCATATAAGCTCAGTTATGTGCTTGGTGACTGTGAAGTAATCCATACCTGGGCTATAATTTCTAGTATGGGGAAAAGAATGGCAGAAGTAAGAAGTCAGGCACTCTGCCTGCTTGACTTATGGGGAACACATGGATCTCTACAAACTCTATTCCGGGATGAAACAATAATCAGAGTAATAGTACTTTATATAATGAGCAGTAGTATTTATTAGGGATCATAGGGATGAGAGAGTAGGCATGAACTTGTTGCCATGCCCTGACAGAGCCATGGAATAGTTCTAATTTGCCTGGTCCTCCTTGCAGACATAAGCTTAAACTTGATACTAGCTTTCCCTTGCACTTCATTAGCCACTTAATAACCAAACAGTCCCAGCATGGTGAACAGCACTTCTATTTTTAGAAACCACCTAGAACTATTACACTTTTCTTAGTCATCCATTTCTATATTTAACAACTCTTACACTCAGAAATGTTAATTTATAGCTCACATAAATCCCTTACTCTTCAGTGAAAGCCTGGGTTCTTTCATACCTGCCCCCAAATAGGGGACAGCTGATGATGTGACTTTTTGACTGCCTTTGTCATACCATTTTGTTTTGTTGCATTTAATTCTTGATGGACTTAAGTGAGGAGAGTGAGCTGGATTTTATCCTGTAGCACAGAGACCCACGTGGAATACCTTTTTTACTTCCACTGTGATCTGATTTTAATTTCAAGCTCTATCTAGATGACTCAATGTGCAGTAACTGAAATGAAAAGTCACACAGCTTATAACTACACTGACTTACCTCAGATGACTTGGAAGTTTCCTAGTTAGGGGAAAAGAAACTAATGGAAAATGAATGTCTGATAACTCAGCAGAGTAGCATTTCTGTCTCTCCATGTCTCATACGAATTGTCACATTAAAAACAAAAATAACACATTATTTTGCTAGGAGTAGAATCAACTGTGTTTCTCCTCATGTTCACAATAGTGCCATCCATATTCTGGTCACAGGCAGTAGAGATAAGACGAATGGAATCACTTTTTAGGTGATGTACATCATAGAACAAGTTTTCTAGGAAACAAGATTACTTGGACAGGATGGGGGGTAACTCCTTCCATGAATAGGTTCTCACCATTTTTCTTGTTTTCATTTTCTATATTGATTTTTAAAAAGTGCTTGCAGAATAATAGGGATGATGTTTATATTGACAAAGCTGATTCCATTGACTTTGGACAATTTTCTGGGACCTTATAATGTCACGTGGCCCTAGTTTTCCATTCCATTGGTCGTCTCTCCAATCCCATGATAGAAGTCCTTGAGTCTCTACTTGCTGTTCTACACTTACTCCTCTTGGCGGCTGGTGGAAATTTTCTGGATGACAAGTACTATCTTGGTTGCCTTTTCTAGCTAGTGTCTGCATCCTTGGCCCTCTTGAGTTGGGTATATTATGCTGCCAACCTCCAGGCTCTGCAACTGTAATTCCTAATGCTTCACAGATCTGTTTAATAAAGGCATATACTTGTTAACTTGGACCCAAACAGAAATTAGCTAATTTTACATTGCAATTACAAATTGAAAAGCAAGGTTCTAGATAAATAAGTGTAAAGGGCATACATGAGGATTGATATGAGATAGAGCTGATTCTGAACGTTTGTTGTTTTTCTCTTTCTCCTAACTAGAAACTTTGCTAGGTAATTTTCACAGCATTAGCCCTGCCTACTCCCATTCATTCTGTGTTATTACTTGTTGTTCATGTTAAATGCCACATTAACACGTCATTGCTGCTTCCGTAAAAAATGCCAGTGACTTAGTTGGTTTTCAGTCTCCTTCAACTGTCAAGCCTCTGCAGGCGTCAGATTCTGCTTAGCATTGTTTTCCTTCTGAATTCCCCTCTTAAGTGTCTCTGCTCAAGTGTCTTTTAAACTGGAAGCAGGTAGTTTCTAGTTTCTACTTAGAAGCAAGTACTAAGGCAGTAGGTGCCCCAGTTGTTGTTTTACTCAGAGGCACTCATCAGACAATCATATCACTTCGTTTTGTGCCAACCACTGTGCTGGGAACTAAGAATATAAAGATACAGTGTTATTCCCTGACCTGGCAAGACTTCCAGAGATGGAGAGTGACTGGAATGTAGGCTGTGTGTGTGTGTGTGTGTGTGTGTGTGTGAGAGAGAGAGAGAGAGAGAGAGAGAGAGAGAGAGAGGTCCCTGGGGGCTGTTAGGGGTAGGGAGAGAGAGAAAGAGAGAGATGGGCTCTGGGAGATGAGCTGGGCATGGGGAAGCTTGGCGAGAGAGACAGATGTTGCACCTGACTTGTTTTATAGCAGTGGGGGATAGTGGAAGTCCTAAAACAGAATAGTTACATGATAGGCTGATAGAACATATGTATGCAAATGAAAGGGCTTCCCAGGTGGCACTGGTGGTAAAGAACTTGCCTGCCAATGCAGGAGACACAGGAGATGTGGGTTCAATAAGCGTATGAAAGTGTGACAGAGAAATCTGTTAGAAAAGTAAGGGAGAGTGAGTTTTTTGATGTGTTTTCCTAACAGTTCTACTCTTGGTTTGCTGTGCAGTGCTCTGACCAGGATCTGAATGAATGAAAGCGTGGCCAGATGCTGGGGCACTCCTGGAAAACAGCAGAGCATAATCCCCCATGGGATTGTATGCCAGCGGAAAGACAGAAACTAACAAGTAACTGTACATACCATATTTACATAATTAAATACAAAATTGTGTGAATAATTAAGTGAAGAATTATTCTAGATTATGAACTCTATGAGGGCAGGATAATGCTTGTTTTGTTTCTTACATAGTATAGCATTTGGCAAATAGTTGGTGATTCCCAAATAGTTACTGAATGATATGATATATGTTAAAAGGGCTAAAAAAGGATAATCCCTGCTCTTCTGAAAGCATGTAAGATGACCTAACCTGGTCTAGGGGACAGGGAAAGCTCCAGGGGAAATGCTATTTAGGTTGATATAAAAAAGAGTTGTCATGGTGACAAAAGACAAAGGAACAGCATGTGTGAAGACCTACAGGCAGGAGGGAGCCCGTCATGGTTCTGGAAGGGATGGAAGTCTAGCATGCGGCAGAGGGCAGTGGTGGGGCAAGAGTGTTATACTAGTTGTCTATTGCTGTGTAACAAATGACTCTGGATAACAAACTTAGGGCCTCAAAACAACAAATCTAATGATCTCATAGTTTCTGTGGGTCAGGTATTGAGGAGTGGCTTAGATGGTGGTTTTGGCTCAGTCTCTGTCATGGAGTTGTAATCAAAATATTGATTGGAAGTATAGTAATGTGAAGAACTGACTGGAGTTGGCACATTTGCTTCCAAGAGACTCTAATCTTTGGCTATTGGATGGAGTCTTCAGTTCTTCCCTAGCTTTAGACCAGAGAACTTGGTTCTTCACCATGTGGGTCTCTCCATAGGATTTCTCACAACATGGCAGCAACTCTCTCCAGAGTAAGCAGTTCACAGGAGAAATAGAGAGAGGCAGAAGATGCAATGACTTTTATGATCTAGCCTAAGAAGTTGTATTCATCATATCTACTATATGCTGTTGTTCACACAAACCAATACTGATACAGTGCAGGGTAGACTACACAAGAGTGTGAATACCAGAAGGTCCCTGAGGCCATCTTGGAAGTCGCTTACCACAAGGCTAGATGGAATAGAGTTTTCAGTTCATATCAAGGGTTTTAGACTTCATTGTAAGAACAATAAGAAGACTTGGAAAGGTTTCAAGCAGTCGGGCCACAAGACTACTGGAGGCATGACATCATTCCTAGGGCCTTGGTGTGCATTAGTTCATTCAGCCATTGTTTACTGGGGAGCTCGGATGTACTATGATATGTACCAGATGGGAGAATGCAAAGGTAAGAAGACCTCCTATAGTCTAACCTCCTGCAGCTTACAGTTCAAGGGGACATAGAAATTAGTAAGTGGGCAGTTACACTCTAGCATAACTTCTACGATAGGGCAAAGTAGAGGTTTCTGTGAGAACGTTAGGAGGGTACATAACTCATCTGGAAGAGTCAGGACAGGACTTCTGGAGGACTTGCCATCTAAGCAGGGAACCTAAAGAATGAGTAGATAAAGGGTAATGATTCGAGCATGAACACAGGCTGGGAAATGATGAAGAGAATGGTGTGTTTGGGGAACTGAAAGTAATTCAGTGTGTCTGGAGTCTAGCTTGGAGGTGGGTATGAGTGGAGGTGTGAGCAACACCAAGTCAGTCCAGTATCAGGATGAGTCCCTTTTTCTTGTTAAGAAGTTTGACCTTTACTTGGGGAGCAAGAGGAAGTTACTCAAGGGCTTTAAGGAGAGAGTGCACAATTAGGAATGATCACTCTGGCTGCCACTTGGGAAATAATTTGAAATCAGCAAATGTGGAAGCTCAGAAAGAAATTGAGAGGCCATGATAATAATTCAGGTGCAAATTGATGGTGGCACAAACTGTGGTCAGTGAGAATTGAACTCAAGAGATATTTAAGAGCTAAAGTTGCTACTAATAGAATCTGATAATTATTAGTTAGAAGGTAAGGAAGAGCAATTTAGAGTGATGCCCAAGATTATGACTTGATCATCTGTGACTGACAGTCACGAAAGAAGGCAGGAAGGGATGTGATGACCAGAAGTGAGGTAAAAGTTCTGGGTTGGGTCTCCCTGATCCAGTTACTGGGATTCCACTATAGGGGTAGAAGTACACTCTTTTTTAAAGGTCGACTTTGTTCTAAATCTAAAAATTAAGTCACAGACCCTGGGGAGAGGGGAGTCTGGAAATGTAGAATAGCTCCTTTTTACTGTGGAGGTTGGAGAACAGGAAATAAAACAAGTCCTAAGATTTATAAAGATTCCCTCTAACTCAAGGCCAAACCAGTAATGAGTTCTTATATGCTCCAGGAGACAATGGAGTGAATTCCAGGAGGTTTTATATGGTGGCAAAGGAAAAGTCAGTTCTTACCTGAGATATTTTAACTCAAAATGTTCTGTAGCAGCAAATTTGCCTCTGCTAGGAAACTACATTCCCCCTGCCCCCAACTGGTATAAAAGCCTCTTGTTTATAAATACACATCATTTATTCAGTACTTTTCTCTTTAAGCTTCTCAGTTCTGAGAGAATTGAATTAGTGATGAAATTTGCTTTACCATAACCAACTTCCTGAATTACACTTCTTGGAATAGTGAGCAATCAGGAGAGAACCACTCTGTGTGTGTATATGTAGATCATATATATATATATATATATATATATATGTAACAGCAGTCCTAATTGAGACCTAATTGGCATTGGGGGTCAAGAGGTAAAATTATGTCAAACACGGAGAGCCAAATAACTCTCCATTTGGCTCCCTCTTCTCTCCACTTTATTCTAGATCATTACTACTCCCACTGGTCCTTTTATACACCCAAGCTAGTCTGATTCATCTGCTTCTCTTTCCTCCTTTCCTCCTACAGAAACTGCTAAAATTATTTTCTATTGAACAGTATAACAGCCTTTCTCTGGAATCCTAAGTTCTACTTTTAAGTTCCAGGGAGTATAGTCTCAAAGATAAATCTCCATTTTGGATGATTTTTCTGACTTTCTTGTTTTACTTTCTGTTCGTGTCAAAGAATTCCTTTGTGGTCCACTCTGTGAGCTTATGGAAGAAATTTTGGAGTCCAATAGGACTCATCATTTTGTACCAAATGAGCTCAAGACCCTTTCCAAGCAGCATAAGCAGTTTTCTCAAGATGTTTACTGCCCTGTCCCTTGCCTCTCACCTCTCATTGCTCTTCTGTACACTCCATCCCCCACTGATTGTTAATGCTTGATTTTCTGTCCCTTTGGAAAAAACCGTTTATGCAACCACAATTATCTTGAGTATTTTCACCCCAAAAGTGATTCTGCAAACAGATCCTGTCTTGTACCCTCTTCCAAAATATTTGTGTTTGAGACAGTTCATAGAGAAGTTAACCTGTGAGCAAAAGTGTGTTTGCACAGGAAGATGGCATTTTCTGAGAATATTGAATGAACATCAGCACTGCCTGAACCAGTCACTCAAGTCAGAGGCTTACCCCATGCTGCAGCTGTCACGTACTGAGGCTTGAAACAGGCTGAACTAATGTGGAGCTAGCAATTCACTTCTGAACTCTTGAACTCACTTGCTCAGCCTGTTACCTATAAAACTGATTATTGGAACTATCTTTAACAAATACACAGACAAAACAATTCTGTTGAACACTACTTAGTCTCAAACTTCAAATATCTTTCAAAGTGTCTATATATTATCAAGTTTTATTCCCATTTTACTGATAAAGAAAATGAATAGGGGGTTAAGTGACTGAATCTAGGAACTATGCTACACTGAGTAAGGAACTGAGTTAGATGGAGAAGCCAGTTTTCTTAAATTGTGGCTTAATATTGGATCCTCTTAAAGTACTGTAAATTTTAATTTTTCTTTTTCTTCAACAAGAAATATTTATTGAGTACTTATTTTCAAGAGATGCAAGATACTATACCATATGTTAAAGTCAAAAGACAAGATCTTACTTGCGTGGACCTTGTAATGTGAAGTTCCTGGGAATAATGATAGAAAGAAATAAAATGAATCAGAATATGTCAAAGATAGTTCCAATGCACAAGTATTATGAAGATGTTTGTCAGTGCGGTTAGCAAAAGAAAAAGGTGATAAGACATCAGGTAAGATCCTTCAGCTATACTGTCTTCCAGACTGATAGGTAGAAATGAAGCTGGTAAGAAGGTTCTGGAGACAGGTGAGCATTTTGGTCAAAGAAATAACTTATTTAGGTAATGGTGGGAGCTTCCTTTCTAAAGGTAAGTAGAGCCTGGCTGCAAAGCCTTCAATAACCAATTGAGTGTGAACTTTCCTTTTAAAGTTACTAATAAGGTTGTGAAGATTTTGGACAGCAAAATGATAGCATCCCAAAATATACTTAATTGAGTGACAATTACATATCAGATACTATTCTAGTGTAGGGATCAAATATCAGATAAGACAGTATCTGTACCATTACCAAGCTTGCCGCTTAATGGAGACAGACAAGTAGACAGGCATCTACAAAATAGTATGACAATTCTATAATGAGACAAGTATACATGGACCTGGGAACAGGTAGAGGGAGCACCCCCTACCTGAGGCTGATGGTAAGTTTCTGGAAGAAAGAACTAAGTCTTTCAAAATGTTTATTTTACTTTCTCTGACTGAAAAAATAGTACATATTTTATCATCAAACTATTGCCAAGACAACAGCGAAGTTGTACAGCTAGCAGTAAGGAGCTGGTGATAGCTACTCCTACCCTCTCCAGCTCCTCCTGTTGGGGTGTTGTCAGAAGAAACCAGCTAAAACAGAAAGTTTGAGATTCAGAGTCTCAAGACTATACCTCAGATATTCAGATTTTAATTGAAAAACCACCCGTCATATCAACAACCAGGAAGATCTCTTACTGAGTGAAAAAGACTATCAATAGATAACTGTGCACTAACATCTTGAATAGGAAAAAGATAAACAATGAGATGGCACAAATATTAGAATGATCCACTAAAAGCTTTAAAGAAATCATCATAAAAATCCCTCAATGAGCAATTATGAATGTGCATGAAATAAATGAAAAAAATAAAAAGCCTCTCAGGACAGAGAAATAGAAGATATAAAGATGAACCAAATGAAAATTATACAACTAAAAAATATAGTCATTGAAATGAAAAGCGCAGGTAATGGACTCAATATATGAAGGGGGAAGACAGAGAAAACAATCAGGGAACTGGAACATAGAGCAATAGAAGCTATCTAATCTGAACAACAGAGAAAATATAGACTGAAAAAGATTAACAGGGCCTCAGGAACATGTGGGACTGTAACAAATGTGTCATCAGGGTCCTGGAAGGGAAGGAGGAAGAGGGACATGTATAAAAATTACCTGAAGAAAAAAGGGCTGAAAACTTTCTAAATATGGTAAAAAAAAAAATAATAAAGTTATAGATCCAAGAAGCTGAGCTAACCCTAAACCAAAAAACATGCTAAGATCCATCATTATCAAATGTGAAAACTAAAGACAAAGAGAAAACTTGAAAGCAGTGAAAGGGAAATTACACCTGACCTATGGGGAAGAATGATTTGAATGATAGCAATTATTTATCAGAAACCATGTAGACAGAAGGAACTTATATAACAGTTTTTTGACGTGCTGAATGAAAAGAACTGTCAGCCCAGAATCCCATAACCAACAAAATAGCCTTCAGGAATGAAGGGGAAATCAAGATGTTTTTGGATTAAGAAAAGCTAAGGGAATTTGATGTTTTAGCCATCTTTTCTTTCTTCCTGTCACAGAAATAATAAAAGAAGGAATCTTTGAATATCAGGAAGGAAGAAAAAACACAGTAAGCAAAAATATGGGTAAATACAATAGCCTTCCCTCTTTCTCTGGAGTTTTCTAAGTTATATTTGATGGTTGAAGCAAAAATTGTAACACTGACGGTATCGTTCTCAGTGTACATAGAGGAGTTATTTAAGGTAATTATAAACAAAGGAGGTAAAAGTATGTAAATGTGGAAAGGACTATACACCTTACTTAAACAGGTAAAAGGACTAAGTAGACTATGACACATTATATATATATGTGTGTGTGTATATATATATATATATATATATATATATATATATATATAATACAAGGAGCAAAAAATAAAAAATCTATATGAAGAGATATACTCAAAAATATTATAGAAAAATCAGAATGGAATTCTTAAAAAAAGTTCAAACAATCCATAGGAATGTGAGAAAAAGAAAACAGAAATGAAAAAACAGAACAAACAGAAAACAAAAAATGTCATGATGTTAATAGATTTAAGCCCTAATCTATCAATAACAGGGCTTCCTTCTTGGCTTAGTGATAAAGAACCTGCCTGCCAATGCAGGAGATTCAGGTTTGATCCCTGGGTCAGGAAGATCCCCTGGAGAAGGAAATGGCAACCCACTCCAGAATTCTTGCCTGGGAAATCCCACGGACAGAGGAGCCTGGCGGGCTTACAGTGCACAGGGATGCAAGGAGTCAGACACGACTGAGCGACTAAACAACAACAACAATATCAATAATTACACTAAATGTAAATGCAAATGCATCAATTAAATGACAGATAATAGGGGTAAAACAAAAAATTGAGCTGACTAAAAGTAAATATAGAACTAAATGAAAATGGAAATATTAATAAAATAAAAATTTATGAAGTACAGCCAAAGCAGTGCTGAGGGAAATTTATATAATTAAATGTTTACATTAGAAAAGGAAGATGGTCTCAAAGAAATTACTCAAGATTTCAGCTGAAGAACTGGAGAAAAAGAACAAAATGAACCCAAAACAAGCAAAACAAAGAAAATAATAAAAATAAGAGCAAAAATGAGTTCAACTTCAATGAAACTGAAAACATAAAACAATGGAGAAAACCATTTTAATAAAGAGGCTAGTTCTTTGAAAAGATCCATAAAATTGACAAACCTCCATCAAAACTGCTTAAGAAATAATGAGAGAAAAATAAATTACCAATGTCAGAAACAAGACAGGCAATATCACTACAGATCCTGCAAATATCAAAAGGATAATAAAGGAAAACTGAACAAGTATAAACTGACTACTTATACAAAATGGACCAATTCCTCAAAAACAAAAACTTCCATCCAATATGGAATAGTTAATTACATTGGCTTATAACTATTAAGGAAATTGAATTTGTAATGAACAGACTCTCCATACAAAAATTTCCAGACCCAGATGTTTTCAGTGGAGAATTTTACTTTTAAAGAAGAATTAGCATCATATTCTATAGATAATATTCTATACATATTCTATATTCTATATATTATAATATAAATAATATAATTATTTTATAATATTACAGAATATTCTATAGATAAATTCTATAGATATCTGAAGATAATATATTCTATATTATATTTTCCAAAAAACAGAAGAGGAATATGGCTGAATTCCTTCTCTGTTCACCTGAAACTGCCACAGTATTATTAACTGGCTATATCCTAATACAAAAAAAAAAGTTTAAAAGTTTGGGGAAAAAAAAAAGTAGGGGAAGGAGTGTTTCTTAATTCATTTTAGGACGCTAGAATTACCCTGATTCTAAAACTGGACAAAGATGGTGCAAAAAGAAGAAAGCTACAGATGAATGTCCCTTAAGAATATGGAAAGAATATAGATGCAAAAATTCTTAACAATATATTGGCAAGTTGTTGTTGCCCAACTCTGTGACCCCAGGGACTGCAGCACGCCAGGCTTCCCTATCCTTCACTATCTCTGGGAGTCTGCTCAAACTCATGTCCATTGGGTCGATGATGCCATCCAACTGTCTCATCCTCTGTCATCCCCTTCTCCTCCTGCCCTCAATCTTTCCCAGCATCGGGATCTTTTCCAATAAGTTGGCTCTTTGCATCATGTGGCTAAAGGATTGGAGCTCAGCTTCAGCATCAGTCCTTCCAATGAATATTCAGGGTTGCCTTCTTTTAGGATTAACTGGTTTGATCTCCTTGCTGTCCAAGGGACTCTCAAGAGTCTTCTCCAGCACCACAGTTTGAAGGCATCAGTTCTTCAGTGCTCAGCCTTCTTTATGGTCCAACACTCACATCTGTACATGACTACTGGAAAAACATAGATAGCTTTGACTATATGGACCTTTGTTGGCAAAGTGATGTCTCTGCTTTTTAATACACTGTCTAGGTTTGTCATAGCTTTTCTTCCAAGGAGCAAGCATCTTTTAATTTCCTGGCTGAAGTCACCATCTGCAGTCATTTTTGAGCCCAAGTAGAAAAGAATTACATACCATTTCCAGGCTCCGTCTATTCCAGGCATGCAAAATTGTGCTCAGTATTTTAAAAAATCAAGCAGTATCCATCATGTCAACAAGATAAAGGAGAAAAATCTTATATCAACAAATGCAGAAAAGTCATTTGACAAAATTCAACACTCACTAAGGATAAAAATTCTCAGAAAAATAGGACTGGGAGTAATTTCCTCAACTTGTTAAAGAACATCTGTAAAGAAACTTATAGCTAACATACTTAATGGTGGAAGGCTGAATGCTTTCTTTCAAAGATCAGGAATAAGACTGCTCTCACTTCTCTTATTCAACATAGTGGTTGAAGTTTTAACCAGTGTAATGGGGCAAGAAAAAAGAAGGCATATAGATCAAAAAGGAAGAAATAAAATCATGTCACCTATTTACAGATGAAATTATTTTCTATGTAGAAAATTTCAAGGAATCTATGAAAAAATATCTGCTAGAGCTAATAAGTGAGTTCAGCATGGTAGTAGGTACAAGATCAACATATAAAAATCAATTGTATTTCTATATACTAGCCATGAACATGTGAACACTAAATTAAAAACACTGTGCTATTTATAATCACTCAAAAAATAAAAACTGAAGGTGCAAATCTAACAAAACTTATTTAGTACTTGTTTGCTAAAACTTATGCTGGTGGAAGTAATCACAGAAATTAACTGTGTGGGGTGACATACTATCTTTAGGGATTAGCAGACTCAACAAAAATAAAAATGTCATTCTCTATAAGTTGATATGCAGATTTAATGTACTCCCTATCAAAATCCTAGCAAGATGTTTTTGTAGATATAGACAAGATTATTCTAAAATTTATACAGGAAGGCAGAAGGACCAGAATAGATAAAATGATTTTGATAAAGGCAAAATAAGTTGGAGAAATTAGTCTTCTTGATTTCAAGACATTGTTTAGCTACAGTAATCAAGATTGTGCAGTATTGATGGAGGGATAAGCTCAAAATCAATGGAAGAGAATTGAGAACCCAGAAATAAATATTCACATATGTGTCCAGCTTATTTTTGACTATGGTGAAAAATCAATTCAATGGAAGAAACTTATGTTTTACAAAAATCACCTCAAAATGGATCATGGAGTTAAATAGAAAATGTAAAACTATAGAACTTTAAGAAAAAAAAAACTTTAAGAGAAACATCATTTGGATTTAAGATGAGATAAAAACTTCTTAGACTTGATTTTAAACGTGCGGTCCATAAAAGGAAAGTTTGAAAATTAATCAAAATTGAAACCTTTTCCTCCATGGAAGACTCAGTTAATACAATGAATAGCCAAGTTTGAGACTGGGAGAAAATAGTTGCAAACCACATATCTAGAATATATATAGAATTAAGAGTTTTAAGAACTCTTAAAACTCAACAGTTTAAAAAAAAATAAAACAATTGGAAAAATCCATGAAGAGACATTTTACTAAAGAGAGTATTCAGGTAAGTAAATACATGAAAAGATGCTCAGCATCATTAGCCACAGGGAAATGCAAGCTATAATCACAAAGAGTTATCACTTACATGTATCAGGATGACTAAAATTAAAAAAAATAATAACACCACTAAATGCTGGTGAGGATGTAGAGGAGCTGGATAACTCATAACTTGCTGGAATGTGAAATGTCATAGCCTCTCTGGAAAACATTTTGGCAGTTTCTTAAAAAAACAAAAACAAACTAAACATGTAATGACCTGTGATCCAGCAATTACACTCCTGGATATTTATCCCAAAGAAATGAAAACTTAGTCACACAAAAACCTTTACATAAATATTTTTTAGCAGTTTTATTTGTAATAGGAAAAAAAACTTTAAACAAACCAGGTGGTTTAAATGGATTGATGGATAAACAGGTACATCCACTCCATGTAATACTATTCAACAATAATTAGGAGTGAACCACTGATACGTGATGGCTTCCCTGGTGGCTCAGACTGTAGGGAATCTGCCTGCAAGGCGGACGACCTGGGCTCAATCCCTGGGTCGGGAAGATCTCCTGGAGAGGGAAGTGGCTACCCACTCCAGTATTCTAGCCTGGAGAATCCCCATGGACAGAGGAGCCTGGCAGGCTACAGCCCATGGGGTCACAAAGAATTGGATGCAACTGAGCGACTAAGCACACACACACACACACACAGAATTGGATGCAACTGAGCGACACACACACACACACACACACACACACACACACACACACACACACACACACACACACACACACACACACACACACACACTGACTGACTGGTACATGCAACAATGTGGATGATTCTCCAAAAAAATACAGTGAGTGAAATAAGCCAATCTCTAAAGGTTACAAACTGTAAATATTAACATCATTATGGTGTATTCTTGAAGTGACAAAATTACAGAAAGGGAGAGTAGCTTAGTGATTGTAAGGGGTTAAGAAAGGCAAAGGGATGAGAAGAAAGTGAGTGTGATTATTATGGGGCTATATGAGGGATCTTTGTGGTGATGGAACTCTTCTCTATTTACTATCTTGATTGTATCAACATTAATGTCTTGGTTCTGATATTATACAATAGTTATTCAAGATGTTAGCATTGGGGGAAACTGGGTAAAGGGTACGTGGGTTATCTCTGTGTTACGTCTTACAACTGCATGTGAATCTATAATTATCTTAAAGTAAAAAGTTTAGTTTAAAAATTAAACTGTTTTTAAGATTGAGTTAGTTGAGAGGCAATAGTAGAAAAGGGCATTCTAGGTAGATGAGCAAATGGAACTGAAACTCAGCCAAATAAAATGATTTCAGGATGTGTGTTGGGTGGTGAATAAGGCTGGAGTGGTCAGTCGAGGCCAAATTATAAAAGACATCATTTAAGGAATCTGAAATTTCTGAACCTTACAAAGAGTCTTTGAAGAATTTTAAGTAGGAGAGCACAGAGTCAGGATTTTGTTTACAGTGATGACTGGAGGATTAAGTGGTAGTTCCCAACCATTTTTGCACCAGGGATCAGTTTCGTGGAAGACAGTTTTCCACAAACTAGAGGGTGGGGGGATGGTTTCAAGATGATTCAAGTGCATACATTTATTGTGCACTTTATTTTCTATTATTATTATTACATCAGCTTCACCTCAGATCGTCAGGCATTAGATCTTGGAGGTTGGAGATCCCTGGATTACAGGAAGTTAGATCAATAGAAAGGGGTAAGCAGGCTGGGAGAGTGTGGAATTAAAATTTTAGAGATATTGATGAGGTGTAAGAATAGGGATACTGAAGATGAAAAGTAAGAAAATGTGGGAAGATGCGATTTGGGGGTAGCTATCAAGATTTTAGTCCAAGAAGTGGAATGATTTTAGCAAATGGCAAAGATCTGGATTCGGAAGAAGAGTAAATTGCTGCAATAGAGTGGAACATTGAGGAACTGTGATGTCAGATACATTGTGAACATGAACATTAGATTCACCTAGGACCTAGAATGGTGACAGCACTAGAGAAGAGTGGAAGGTGATAGGTATGATCCAGGTGCTCTGTTCTGTAATAAATGTGAGTAGCACCTAGAAAGTCAACAATAAAAATAACAAGTGAAAGAGTGGGGGTTATAGCAGATGATGCAACCCTCAATGGAAGTATATTTATATACAGGAGGAGGGGTAGTTATCTGAAGGTGGCAATGGAAAGCAAGAAAAGTATGATGTGTGTCCCTTCTCTCTGTGAGCAGTGAGACTGAGCAACCTAGGACTGGGAGGTGGGGACAGGCAAGTAGATGGAATGTTTAGGAGAAAGGTAGATATAATCAAGGGTAGATTATAAAGAGTGGGAATCCCAGAGAGTAACTTGAGAAGAGCTGATTGATATGTCAATAATGGGAGGATAGTAGGTGGATATTGGGGCCGAGCATTGAGGAACTGAACCGAGGTGAGCATAGAAGAAAGGACATGTGATCAGAGGGGTTTGCATGTTGTGTAGTGGTGAAGGATGACGGTCAGTGACAGGCCTGGGTGAATTAACTGGCCTCAAGATGCTGACTGGATTTCTGTCGTCAAACGTCTATTAGACTGGCAGCACCATTAGGCCCTGGTGGTGTCTGAGACAGGATGACATTTGTTGTTTGTGTCCTGGTCAGTG
This sequence comes from Dama dama, assembly GCF_033118175.1. NCBI lineage: Eukaryota > Metazoa > Chordata > Mammalia > Artiodactyla > Cervidae > Dama > Dama dama. The sequence continues at coordinate 68,250,330 of NC_083692.1, forward strand.
TGTGTCCTCCCTCCCACCCCCTTCTATGGAAAAATTGTCTTTCACGAGACCTGTCCCTGGAGCCAAGAAGGTTGAGGACTGCTGGTCTAGGAGAATCTTCCTGAAAAGATGAGGTCAGAGCAAAGACAGAAGGAGTGAGGGGACAGAGGAAGCAGGTACCCGGAAAGGATGTGTTTCAAGGAGAGGGTTTCAGTCAATCCATCAGTGGTTTTTTTTTTTTTAAATGTTCCTGAGCTGATATTTCTATAGAATAAATTACTAAATATGTTATACCTGTGTCTAAGGCCAGGAGCATTTTAAATGTGACTAATGTAATTAACTTATACATTTGTCTACTGTGTCTTAGAGTGATTCTTGCCCAAACCCTTGCCAAAACCCTAGAAAACACTATTTTGATGGAAAAATACTTGGTAAGATTATGAAGGTGGAGAAGGTACCTCCAAATGAACCTACTTTAGATAAAATAGGTTATTTCTGATTTTTTCCAAGGAGGGTTCATTTACCTATCGGAAAGGCTTTATTGATTTGGTGCCACTTTGAAAACCAACACTTTTTATATATGTTGCAAGCATTGCCATGCATATAGTATTAAGTCCCCAGGTGATGGTGGGACCCTAGGGTGAAAGTATCTCAGGTTCCTGTATTACATCATGAAGAGCTGTCTGCGAACCTGTAGCACTTCCTCTGAACTAAAAATAAACTTAGCCTTTAAGTAACTAACATTTTGGTGTTCATTACAGCACTTTGCTGCTGCTGCTGCTGCTAAGTCACTTCAGTTGTGTCCGACTCTGTGTGATCCCATAGACGGCAGCCCACCAGGCTCCCCCATCCCTGGGATTCTCTAGGCAAGAACACTGGAGTGGGTTGCCATTTCCTTTTCCAGTGTGTGAAAGACGTGAAAGTGAATTCGCTCAGTCGTGTCCAACTCTTAGCGACCCCATGGACCACAGCCTACCAGGCTCCTCCATCCATGGGATCCTCCAGGCAAGAGTACTGGAGTGGGGTGATTACAGTACTTTAACCTACCCTAATTAGTGCTTTGGGTTTTCTAGGTTGATAATCCTATAATTTGATAGTAGTTTCTTTAATTTTGTAAGAAACTCCCAAACTGTCTTCTGAAATGACTGTACCATTTTGCATTTCCACCAACAGTGAACTAGAGCACCTGTTGTTTCACATCCTCATCAGCATTTGGCATGTCAGTGTTTTAGATTTTGACCATTCTAATAGCTGTGTAGTGATATCTCACTGTTGTTCCCTAGTTCCATTTTGATACTCTGCATTCTAGTTGAAAGCTATCTTTGCCTTGAGAATCTTTAAATGCCCTATAATTAATTATGTATTCCACTTTCTCTACTGCCACGTACTAAGAATTATTGTCTATTTTGTTATTTAAGTGTGAAAATGAATTAAAATTATGGGACTTAAGAAAAACCAAAGGGTAATCTGGTGGCTCATTTGGACGTCTTGGAAACTGGTTAGGTAGGTTTTGAGATCCTTTTGTATAAGAAAATACACATGAAGCAAAAACCAGATAATAGTCAAGAGACTTTAATTTTAGCAAGGATTGTATGATAGAAAAAATAATGGCCTCCCATAGATACCTACTTTAATCTCTAGAACTTGTGAATATATTACTTTTCATAGCAAGAGACTTTGTGGATGTGATTAAATCAAGGATATCCGGGTAGGGAGATAGCCTAGACTATTCTTGTGGGTCCAATGTAATCACAGGGTCCTTGTAAAAGGGAGGCAGGTAGGACATATCAGACAGAAGATGTGAGGACAAGAGCAAGGTCAGGGAGAAAATAACACTGCTGGCTTTGAAGGTAGAGGAAGGGGTCAGCAGCCAAGGGATGCAGCTCACCTCTAGAAGCTAGAAAAAAGAATGGATTCTCCCACAGAGCACAGAGAATGAATGCAGCCCGGAAGATTCCTTTTAGACTTTTGGCCACCAAAACTATAAATGAAAAAATTTATATTATTTTAAACCACTAAGTTTGTGGTAATTTGTTACAGCCAGTAATGGGCTGTTTTTACCCACCACACTTCTGTCACCAAATGTGTGGGTTTTCTAAGCCAAGCAATTCTCCAATTTTCTGTGGACACCAACTGGGTGTCCCACAGTTTAGTTCAATTCTGACACTACCCGTAGTTAGCACAGACTCCGCAGGGTAAGGGTTCACACCCACAAGACTACCCCAACTCCAGACACCCGTCTCAAGTCTGAGCTACCAGTACTTCAGACAAGCTGCCTATAAATTGAGGATTCCCGTGACTCCCTTGCCAGGTTCAATAATTTGATGGAATGGCTCACGGAACTCAAGAAAGCACTTTACTACCACTATTATTTATTACAGGGGACATTATAACACATACACATGAACAGCCAGACAAAGAGGTACCCAGAGCAAGGTCTGGAAGGATCCCCAGCACGGGAGCTTCTGTTCCATGCAGTTGTCGTGTGTCAGCTTCCTGGCACATGCATGTATTCACCATGTGCAGTAATCATTCTGAGCAGTGAAAGGTCTTAGACCTAGTGAATCAGGTTTAAGAAAAATGATGCAGCAAAAGTGAGGGGATATCACTTCTGAGATTGGGTTACCAAGGATGTCAGCTTCAGCTCCCTCCCTCTGCAGCTCTCTCTTGCTTACTCTGATGAAGTCAACTGCGTGTTGTGAGCTGCGTTATGGAGAGGCACACGTGCAAAGAACTGAAGGCAGCCTCTCATCATTCAGTGAGAACCTAAGGCCCTCAATCTAGTACCTCACCAAGGACTGAATCCCACTTGGATGTTTCCTTCAAGTCTTAAGATGAGACCATAGCCGGCACCTTGATCATAGCCTCGAAGCATAGACTGTGGCAGATACCTAGTTAAGCTGTTCCCATATTCCACACTCACAGAAACTGTGAAGTAATAACGTTTATTAAATGGCATTTAATTGATTATTAATTTGTTATTAATATATTATTTAGTGAATGTTGTTTAATAAATAAATAAGCCCCCTAGTTTTGTTACATAGCAGTGGGGAATCAACATAAAGAGATAACAAGTGTTAACATTCCTATGGCTGCGCTAACAAGTTACCACCAACTTGGTGGCTTAAAACAACTGAAATTTGTTCTCTCAAAATTCTGGAGGTCCAGAGTCAAAGTCTTTATCCCTGGGCTGAACTCGAGTCTGTTAGTAGGGCTGCACTGTCTCTGGAGGCTCTAGAGAATCCTTTCCTGCCTCTTCCGGCTTCTGATAGCTGCTGACATTCTTTGCCTTGTGACCACATCACTCTGGTCTTCAAGGCCAGCACCTGTAAGTCTCTTTGCTCCATCTTCATACTGGCTTCTCCTTGTCCCCACTCTGTAAGTGTGTATGTGTGTGTGTGAGTTTTCTCTCTGCCTCCTTGATACCTTTGATTGCATTTAGATAATCTAGATAAGCTCCCCATCTCAAGATTTACCACAGAAGGATAATATTTACAGGCTCCAGGTTTTCAGATGTGGATATCTTTTGAGGGAATATTTTTTAAAAATTTATTCATTTTAAATTGGAGGATGATTGCTTTACAATGTTGTGTTGGTTTCTGCCATACATCAACATGGATCAGTCACAGGTAGACATATATTCCCTCCCTCTTGAAACTCTTTCTCACCTCCCACGCCATCCCACCCCTCTAGGTTGTCATAGAGCACCAGGTTGAACTCCCTACATTATACAGCAACTTCCCATTAGCTATCTATTAATATTTTACATATGATAATATACATATTTCAATGCTACTTTCTCAATGTGTCTCACCCTTTCCTGCCTGCAGGAACATTTTCAGCCTGCCACAAATAGCTAACATTTTGAAACACTTATTTTGCTCTAGGTACTATGGTGAACACTTTACGTGTATTTTCATTTATATTAATTATCATTACTCTTTTTATATACAAAGAAACTGAGTCTCAGAGAGTTTAGATGACTTGTCTCAGGTCACACAGCCAGCAAGTGATGAAGCCAGAGTGAACCCATGCAGTCTGACCTCTGAGCTCATCTATCTAACTGCTATGTTGTATTATTACCTCTCCATAGTTTCATATGTATTTGTGTGCGCTCAGTTGCTCTCATATCTGACTCTTTGTGACTCTGTGGACTGTAGCCCACCAGACTCAGACTGTGTCCATGGGATTTCCCAGGCAAGGATCCTGGAGTGGGTTGCCATTTCTTTAACCTGAATAATTAGAAAAGGGTATATTCATTTCATGGCATATAATATGTTCAGTGAGTTCTTATTAATGGTGTGTTTTGTGATATCATTTTAATTCTCAAGTTAAAAGAATTTTAGTTATTTTGGAATTTTCAGTTATTTTTAAGGAAAAACACTTGAACTGGGAGGACCTTATCTAACATTTAGAATCAAGATCTTTTGCCTAGAGAATATAGACCAAATAAATAGCCTTCCTTAGAGAATGGATCCCAGATGGGGTCTGTTCCTCTTTGGTATGCCACATTTACATAAACCCAGTCTCTGATATGGGGGGGCTCTGAAGAGCTGGAATAGCCAAACTGTACCCTATGTGCCAGGGAATTCCCTGGTGGCTCAATGTGAAAGACTCTGCCTGCCTATGCGGGAGACACGAGTTCTATTCTGGGTCAGGAAGATCCCCTGGAGAAGGAAATGGCAACCCACTACAGTATTCTTGCCTGGAGAATCCCATGGACAGAGGGGCCTGCTAGGTTACAGTCCATGGGGTCTCAAGCCAGACACGACTTATCGACCAAACAACAACAGCCCTATGTGCCAGGCTCTAGGAGAACTGATTGCTTTGAATGCTTAGAGGCATTTCTTCATAACCAGTTTTGGATGGATTTATTTTAGCTTTCTTGGGAAAAGTACATCTAGAGATGAAATCTATATGAATGTAGGGAGAAGAGATTCTTGTGTTGATCAAAGTTCAGAATGAGAATGTGTGATGTATGCCAAATTAGGTTCTGCTTAGCATTTACTATGCTATGCCTTTAACAATTTACTTTTTTTTTTTTTGTATTTCCTGTTAGTCTAAAAATTCAGATCACACAGGCACTTCAGCTCTGTATAGATTTAAAGTTTAGGCTGTGACTCTCTTTTCTACAGAGCTCTTCTTGGAAGGAGATTTCCACATTTAAGGAAGTAATGCTGTCAGAGACTTTGAAGCTATCTCTTGAGCTTTTGTTTTTATTGCCACTGCACTAGTGATGGTAGGGCCATGCCTCCCCCTGTGTGACATGCTTGAGCAGGTCTGCAGATGGTTAAAGGACCAGGGGGATGGGACTCAGGTGGCAGATGGTGATGCCTTGTCGTGGTTCCAGCTACACTTTGAACATTCTGTCCCTCCTCTGACATGCATCACTTCAGGTGGTAACCTCATTTGGAGGTGAATTGTTCTTCGGTGTGTGTGTGTGTGTGTGTGTGTTGGAGTTGACCTCATACCGTGTGTGTGTGTGTGTGTGTGTGTGTGTGTGTGTGTTGGAGTTGACCTCATACCTGGCACTGTGTGAAATGTATTGGCCTCGATTCTGCCCCGGAGATGATAGAGGCCTATTGGTATTTACTGTGTCCTCTTTCATATTGATTTTTAGACTAGAACCTGAAAAGATCTTCTAGTTTTACCAAGATTACCTAGTCACCAGCACTATTCTATTTACCTTCATCTGGTTTTCTCTCCAAGGACAGATACTTCATGAAAAAAAGGAGTTCTAGAGTCAGATTATGGAAGAAAGGGCAAATGCTGTTAGAAATGTTGATTCCTTTCCTCCCCCCATCACCTTTGTAGCTAGAGTATTGATACCTACACCTTCTATTCTGTACCTCTCTGAATATAGCCATGGTGGATGTTTCTGGCATGCTGATAGCTTCTCCCCTTAAGTCAGCTCTCCTCTTGGCCTGAGGTAATTTTTCAGCACTCTGAGAGCTTCTCTGGCTTCTCTGCAGGTGGTACTCAGAAGCCATGGGAGTTTTCACATCCTCAACCCTCCATCTTTGGGAAGTTGGACTCGATAAATGCCCACAACCACCCCACCCTCTGCAGAATAATTCTGAAGCCACATCATAGTTTCTCAGAGAGTTTCCAGTAGAACTGAGTTCTAAACAGAGCAAATGCTCAGAGCAGTGACCTATTAACATAAGCTGCATGGTGTTTCCCATTTCCCTATTTCATTTTTCCCTGTCTCATTTGTGTTTCCTATTTCTTTCTCTGACACAAACTACCTGCACTCAAGTCCTTATCTGAGAGTGCTTTTGGAAGACTGTACCTCTGGATAGTCCTACGCATATCCGGTTTGAGAGGTTTTTGAGTAGAGAAATGTATTTAGTCCTGTTCCCTAAACTTGCCATTCCACAATTTTTTTTTAACTCTAAAATTCTGTGTATCTATTTTTTTTTTGCAGTATCATTCCTGAATTTGGCTGCTGGAGATATCTGAGAGAGGTATTGCTTAATAGTGGACCATGAAGGAGCCCACAGATTCCTTTTTATAGCTCATTTTTGTCTTGAGTCCCCTTGGCAGAAGCCTCAAGGTCACAGGTCTGCAAGGGACCTTAGAGTCTATTTACCTCATTTTATCAATAGAGAAACTAAAACCTAGAGTGATGGGCTGTCATTTGGCTCAGTCATCTGTAATTTCATAGGACATGTGCAAATTATCTAGCCCAAAGTTTAGTAAACTGGCTTATGGGCAAAACTCAGCCTGCAGCCTGTTTTTGTACAGCCTACAAACTAAGAACAGTTATTATGTTTTTAAGTGGTTGAAAAATTTCTGAAAAGACTATTTCATGATAATGAAAATTAATATGAAATTCTAACTTCAATATCTATAAAGTTTTATTGGAATATAGGCACACCCATTGGTTTATGTCACTAAACCAACAACTGTTTTACTGCTACAATGGCAGAGGTGAGTAGTTGTGACACAGATGGCTAACCCACAAGCCTGAGATAGTAACTATCTGATTCTCTGCAGAAAAAATTTGCCAGTTCCTGTTTCAGCTTCTCAGGACATGATGAAGAGAATTGCAGATGTCAGCGTGCATATAGGCATAAATTAATAGAACGTAGTGGAGAGGTCAGAGTTATGAGTTATGGGTGAGAATCCTGTGCAGTGCTCTTAAAAAGCCTTGTTGGATTTTGGACAAATGGCAACACATATTTAAACATCAATTTCCTCATTTATGAAATGAAGGGACTAGGCCGAAGAGTTCTTAAATTCCCTAATAATCTATTTTCTCTTAAGTTTGTCTATTCCAGATCCATTAATCACTGTGCTAGACTCATGGTCACAGTTGATATCGCCTCTGTGACACAGCTTTCACAGTGTGCAAAAATCATATTATAAACTTTCCAGTCAATCTTGAGTCCATTCCCCAGCTACCTCCTTTATCTAAATCTCACACAATCCAATAATTCTCCTGCCATATTGCCTAAGGCCAGGTACCAGGCAACTAGAGACCATCCCTCTAGAGCAGAGGGCACCAATATTATGCAAACTAGCCAATTTAGACCATTTCCCCCTTCCCTGCCTTGCCTTTCCCATAGAGAACACAATCAAGGCTCTAGGCCATGTTTTCCTCTCCTTCCTGCTTGTACCCGCTGGTGTTTCCCCATGTGCCTCTCATTTCTGGGGAATTGTAACAAGAAACTCTTTTTCAGTGACACGGACCTTTCTGTATCATTACTCAGTCACCTTTATAAATTAAGACTTGTGCACAAATTGCCTAAGCACAAATAACTTATAATTCTGTGTGGTTATCTCAGAGTTTAATGTATATATAATTCTGGAACATGATTTGTTCCTGATATTCAGCCTAAGCCAGTCTTCCTTTATTGCAGCTCAGTTCCATTGCTTCTCATCCGTGACGTGTAGGAAAGTGAGCACACAGGCAGCATCCTTGCCACACAGGGAGCCTTTGGCTATTTCTAAAGTTCCTATGACTTATTGGTAAGTCTGTGGTTTGCCTCCTCATAAATCAAAAGCTGAGATTAAGAAACACTTTCTCATCACATTATATGGTTTTTCATTTGTCTTTCCTCCTCATACTGCTCTGAGTCCTGGAAACACTGTGCTTTCCTGCTTAGCCCGGTATGAGCTGTGCTATATATTTTTTTCTAAGTGTTTACTTTAGTTATGTCAAGTATGGTTGATTCTGTTCTTTTCAGAAAGTTGTTTGTCTTTTGGTAGCTCCTATCACTGTTGGTATTGTCATCTTTCTTTCAGGGATTTTTTCTTCTATGTTGCCCTCAGAAATCAAGGTCAGTTAGGACTTACAGGGGTGTGTGGTGGCACAGATGAGTAAACTAGACCAGGTATGACACAATCGGGGTGATGGGGACAATGGTGAACAAATGGCCATGTGCTGTTGACTCAGCTCTTATTTCTCAGCTTTGAGCAATTAGTGTCACATGAGAATTCTGTCCAGTGGTGACAAAACTTTTCAGTTTTTAAAGAGAAGTCCCAAATCTAGAATTTTAGATGGCATCTCTAGAATTTACAATATGTGAAAATGAGAAGGAAAAAAAAAATCTGAGTCAAATGAAAGGCAACTCATGAATGGACCTGTGAGCCATTGCTTTGCTATGTTTGACCTGTGATAAATGGGAAAATCCTTCCAGACTCATTCCAGACTCATTCTTGCTTGTAGACTAAGTCACTGGACCCGGATCCTATGACTGCTGAACTCTCGGCTTTTGTCAACACTTGTCTCATATGCCATGAGATCCTAGGATCCAGCTCCTTGCTGTTTCAAGGGTAAATCAGGCAATCTAATGACCTCATTCATTCTAATGGGCACTTTTGCTAGGATCTTTCCTTCCTTCTCCATTAAGATGTTTATTTTATGAATGAAATTATAGAGATAATGTTCCTGTAGCTCTTTTCTATAATTGAGGATTTTAAACATGTAAAAGGGTCAGAAGTCCATAGTCGGCCAGAGGAGGGTATATAGGTACAACGGTAAGTGGTACTTTGTGTTACCTTCCTAATTGCAGGTATTAGCAAGCTGCCAGTGTCCAGGGCCAGGTCTGAAAATAATCTGGACTTGCATCATTGTGTCTGTGATTGCCATTGTTATCAGTATCAGGTTTGGGCTGACTTACCGAGGACCATTAACCAACTTTTGTCAGTTCCCCCTTAAAGTTAAGGGTGCTTCTGCTGTTGATAGGCACTGTGTTTTTGAAGGTGGTTTGTGTATGCACCTAGTAATTGGTCCCATTTGGCATTATCTACATTGCCTAAGTGCTACTTAGCATGCTTAATAAGATCCCCCTGAGCTTTTAAAACATTTAGGTGGAAGATTTAGTTTGCACAAATAGAAGAGGCAGCTGGTGAGTCTTGGTCTTATGACAGGTGGAGGGGATATTTTGAGGTTTAGAAGCCCAAACCAGACTTTCTGTTCTTCTCTGCCCATTGGCCTAGAAGACACCCATATTAAACCCACCAAGTTTTATTCAGTGAAACCAGTGAAATGTCTGCTCTTCCCATCTTCTTAGACTGCCAGCAGCATTTAACAAGAATCCAATGAGCGAGTGCCTTAGATGGCTAGTTGACCAGCTCTATACCCCAGCTCCCTCTCAGGAATAAAAAGGTTCTATGCCAGGATTGTACACATCCAACAGCCCAGCATGAGTCATTCTTTTGCCCCAGGGTCGGTTAAGATTGAATCAGTGAGTTGAGGAAAAAAAAAACCGGAACAGTGATTTGATTTCTTTTATTCCCCCTGGGAAGTAGGTTGAGGATAAGGATGAGGACAAACTCGTTCATTTTACATGCTTATTTGCAGCATTAATATATAGTCTCCTTCCACGAGTAATGTTTTGAGCACTGTTTACAGCTCTATCATTAATGAGAGGGAAGTGGGAACTGTTTCATTTCCTTTTGGGGTAATTCTTTTGAGGCTAGCACCACCGTGTGGATAAAGTGGATACAGACATCTTTGGCTTGCATAACAGGCCAGCACTGTGCCTCTGGCAACATGATTTTGGTATCTTCTCTCCTATTTCATCTCTTCTGAGTCATCGCAGAACAGCATAGGGATATTTTTTGCAGCAATGTTATTCAGTGCTGGGCTCTCAGGATCCTGTGCTTCCACAAAGTGACTGAACTTGCAGGAAGGTGACAGGCAGGATTCACAGAGCAGGTTTGTATCAGGCAGAGTGTAGATTAGACCCTTAGTCTGGGATTAGCCACTGGACTCTTAAAGTGGATGGTGCCAATTTGGACTCTAAAAAACACCAGGGTCTGTTCTGGGGCAACTTTCTGACCTTTATTACACAAGAGGGGCAGACTGAATCAGAGGAAAGGAGGAGACATAAAATTTGGTGGTGGGGTACAAAAGAATTTTACCAAACCACATGGTTTGCCTCCTGGTTGAGAACACGAGGTGCAGCTCCTTTCCTGACTCTTACAGTAGAATGAAGAGGAGAGAAGAATATAGAGCAGTTCTACTGACTGTGGCTTTAAGTCCTGCAAGCAGGGTGGGAGTGCTGGCAAAGAGAGGAGAGAGACTTGTATCTCCATAGTGGCCTTTCCTGTGTGATGGCACCAAGATCCCTGGAGAAGGGCAAGCTTGCTTCTCCCTGAGGGGTTGTTTCTTCATTTCCAAATTGACTTGTGTGTGTGTGTGTTGGGATTGGGCTCTAACAGGTGAGGGTAGGGAAAGCAGTTGCTTATAAAGAAATAGCCCCATTTAACTTCTAATAGATCACTGTCCAGTCTTTTTCTTTGTGTAGTCTCCCAACTCCAAAGAGAAAAAGTTTTACTAGCACTTAAAATGGGGAGCTGTGATTGTAGAAATTTCAGGGAGTCAAGAAAAAATTAGGATATGCTAACATTCCTCTCTTTGATAAAGTGATAGGAAATGTATAGAACAGTCCTTGCCACCCACCACTCACTACTGCCTTTATGTATCCCCTTTGCATGTATGCTCAGTTGCACAGTTGTGTCCAACTCTTTGCCACCCCATGGACTGTATGTAGCCCACCAGGCTCTTCTGTCCATAGGATTTCTCAGACAGGAATACTGGAGTGGGTTGCCATTTCCTGCTCCAGAGGATCTTTGCATCCCAGGGATCGAACCTGAGTTTCTTACATCTCCGGCATTGGCAGGTGGATTCTTTACCACTGAGTCACCTGGGAAGCCCATCTCTGTCTTTTACCCTTTTCCGTAACTGACCTGGCTCCTACAGCTGGAAACATTAATATATCTGGGATTTCAGATCGAAACAGCTGCTTGTGGCTAAGTATGGACTAATGCCAATCTGGTGGGGGCTCTCAAGGGACATGTTATGGAACTTTCCTCTGTAGAAAGCCATTTTTCAAACTTAAGTATGACCAGGAAGCTGGGTGGGCCAGCTGATATGTGAAGTGCAGATTTAGGTTCAGATTAAAATTAGAACAGAGATAAATTAATTAGAGAATAGAAAAATAGAGAAAAATCAATGAAATAAAAAGTTAGTTCTTCAGAAAGGTCAACAAAATTGACAAACTTTTAGTTAGATGACTGAAAAGAAAAAAAAAGGAAACAGATAACTACTAATATTACCAGTGAAGCTACAGAAATAAAAAGTATTATAAGAGGATACTGTTAACAATTGTGCATCAACAAATTGGATAGCCCGGATGAAATGGGCAAATTCTAGAAACATAAAACCTATCAAGACTGAATCATGAAGAAATAAAAAAACCTATTCTTAGAATAGATCTTTAACAAGTAAGGAGACTGAATCAGTAATCAAAAATCTCCCAAAAAGGAAGAGGCCTGGACCTGATGGCTTCACTGTTGAATTTTAACAAATACTTGAAGAAGAATGAATGCTAATCCTTCTCAAACTTTTCCAAAAATTGAAGAGGAGGGAAAAGTCCTAACTCATTCTATGAGGCCAGCTTTTCCCTGATATCAAAAAGCCAGACAAAGGCATTATAAGAAAATGCCATTCATAACTTGGTTGAAACCCCTCACAAAACCCCAGTGAATGATTTTCTTTTAGGGGTAAAAAAATTTAAAGGCTCATCCTGAAATGCATGTGGAATTTCAAGGTACAGTGGATAGCCAGAACAAATTTGAAAAAGAACAATGTAGTTGAAGGACTCACACCTCCTGATGTCAAGACTTACTACAAAGTTATGGTATTCAAAACAGTGTGATACTGGCATGAAGACATGCATATATACCAATGTACCAGAATAGAGATTCCTGAAATAAACCCTTCCATATATACTCAAATGATTTTCAACATGGATGTTAAAACCATTCAATGGGAAAAGTTCAGTCTTTTCAACAAAAGGTACTGTGAAAACTAGTTATCCATGTGGAAAAGAATGAAGGTGGACCCTTACCTAACACCGTAAACAAAATTAAATCAAAATGGATCAAAGACCTAAACGTAAAACTATTGAATTTGTAGAAGAAAACATGAAATTATAAAACTCTAAGAAGAAAACATATGAGCAAATCTCCTTGGTGTTAATCTCTTTGGAGAGAACCAAGAGGAAAGAAGAGAGGTGGAAATTTCTTCTACAATCTAGAAGTCACCAGGAGCCACCGCTATCTTTGATGCTGGCTTGGATTGCTTTTCCTACCATCCTCCACATTTCATGTACTGTTTTTTGGTTCTTTTTCTGAGGATTTCTGCAAATGTTTTCTCCTACTTACTTCTTTATTCTATAACTTAAGGCTGTTTATTTCTGATTCAACATTGACTCAAACTGAAGAGATAACAGCTTCTTTTCTGCCAAAATTCACTTTTAAGGGTTAACAAAAGGCAACTTATTGTATAGGCAAATATCTATAACCATATCTGGTAGAGTTTACTGGCCAGTGAAGTGAGCATGTAAGAGCAAATATTGCAGCACCACTTTTTAGAAAAATCATCTAAAATTGAATATCAGCTTTTCTTCTTTTCTGATAGTCCCTTGGTCCATTTCTACCAGCTTGGATTTCAGTGTCTCATCATTTTGTTCAGCTTTCTCTCTTTGCTGCTGCTTCTCTCAGATGTGACAAAAAAAAAATTCATGTATTTCATTATTATGTAAAGCATTTCAGTTTTAGCACTTATCACTCCCTCACAATTCACACTTTGCATAACTCAGGGTTTATTAATGTGCCCTGCTAAAAAAAGGTTCATGCGTACCAAGTGTCACCCTTTCTTCTCTCCACTTCCCCTGATAGGAGCAGGGAGAGAAATATGGCAGTTTATTTTGCCAGAGCTAAGAATTATGCTTTTACCTTCGAAGACAGGAGGGTACAGTTGATTTTGATTTTAAACAATTGCAGCAGCATCTTCGTTATATTATTGCCTGACTGTATTAGGAAATGCTAGTTTGTGAGAAGGGCCACTGAAAAATGCTCAAGAGATCTAGTTTTATCTTGATTCTGTCACTAACTAGTTATGTGATTTCGGGGAAAGTGCCTCACTGAGTCAGAATGACTAATTCCTAAATTCCTTGCCAATTTTATAAATCTGTAATTTGCCTGAGAGTCTCCCAAGTTCTTCCATAAATGTAGCCATGGCTGGGATTTCCCACTTCACAGGTGGGTGAACATCCCACCACGCTGGACTATGCCTCAGCCTTTCACTGCCCAGCTGTCAGGTCAATGTCTGCTGTTAGAAACAACAGAGGTATTAGAGGCCAAACTTTGGGTCCAGACGCAGGCCCAAATTCTGGTTCTTTCAACTCAAAACTCTGATTGTTCTGTTTGCTCTCAAAACTGGCTATTTGTAAACTAGGTAGGTTGCATTTAATACAGTGATGTACATGAAACACTTAGTAAGGGGCCTTGTACATAATAAGTGCTTAATAAATGGTATTCATGATCATGAACATCATGTCTGTTATAAAGGGGCTGAGTAAATGTCATGACAAACTCTGAGTCTGCTGAGACATTTTAAAGCTTGTGGTAGAATGTTTCTCTTCTCAAGGGGCAGAAGTTGCAGAGAAGTCTGGAAAGTGCTTGGAAGGGAAGGTATGCACCTTGAAGCCTCCTTTGGAGCATGTCACTGAGCCCTTGTGTTTTGAGGGCTGAGTCTTCAGAACAACCTCCTGACCTCCAGATAGATGGATTTCCTAAGGGTAGGCTGACTTCACAGACTGCGGGGATCCCTGTGGAAGTAGGGCTGATGGTAGCAGAAACTGGAATCAGTCTTAATCCTCTAGGAACTTAACCTTGGAAGTATGTCTGGGTACTTGAAAGGAACAAGAAAGGTACAAAGTATGAAGGGTACAGGAGGTACAGCTTGAGCTCTGACACTAGGTCCTAAGCATGGTCACCCTTGACACTAAAAAATGAGACATGACTGCATTAGCAAAATATACCATGTCAACAAGATTTTAGATTATATATATATATGTAGCCATACAGCCTAGGCTTCCCTTGTAGCTTAGTTAGTAAAGAATCTGCCTGCAATGCAGGAAACCTGGTTTCCGTTCCTGGGTCAGGAGAAGGAAATGGCAACCCACTCTGGTATTCTTGCCTGGAGAATCCCATGGACAAAGGAATCTGGCAGGTTACAAGAGTTGGACACGACTGAGCGGCTAAGCACACAACTATACATCCTGGTTTGCTGAGACAGTCCTGTCTGATTTCTCTTGTCCTGACATAATTGTTAAGAGTGTCCTTTGCTATTATCAGATGTGGCTCCATTGAGATGATTAATTACTTACTCAACCTGTGTAGGACACGTTTCCAACAGTGACATCATGTGGCCTCAAGAAGCAATGACAGTGAACCAAAGAGTTAAAGTTCATTTCCTGCTGATGTGGAAGTCAGTGACCCCTTTGTGCTCTTGGACTTCAGAGCTGTCAAGGCTCCTGATCATTTAGGAGGGTGGGGAAGTTCAAAAGGAAGCTTGAGTATATCGTGTTAATAAGGCATGTGCATGGTTCAACAATTAATTGGAAATAGTGGCTCAGTGGTAAAGAACCTGCCTGCAATGCAGGAGGCACGAGTTTGATCCCGGGGTTAGGAGGATCCCCTGGAGGAGGAAATGGCAATCCACTCCAGTATTCTTGCCTGGAAAAATCCCATGGACAGAGGAGTCTGGTGGGCTACAGTCCATAGGGTTGCAAAGAGTCAGACATGACTGAAGCTACTGAGCACGACTTGACCATATTTAGGTCATCCCAAGTTTGTGAAGCAGTTAATATACCATGCGCTCTTTACTTTAGCATCCTTGCTTACTTCAGCCTTGTAGATCTGGATTTTCACATATTTATACTGAGCTCTTTCCAATAGTTTATCTCAAATTATGATCTTGAAAAGCTGTAGTTTTTACTGTTAGGAAGACACATGAAGTGAGCTACAAGTTCTGAGTTTAATTGCCAAAGTTGTATGTTTATGTGTAAGGCTAAAACTAGTGATTAAGTCAACGTCTGCCTTTGCCTCCAGTATCCTTTTCCCCTTCTCTGAAATTCAGTGCCCCTTTTCCTTTGGGAAACACATTCCATATAGCTTACGTGGGGCTGATTCCTTATCTCTTTCTTGTCCCTTTGCCTACCTTGTTCCTTTCAAGAGGCTGGACATATGGTTCATGGATTCGTGCTCGACTAGTCAGAGTATTCCCATCCATTTGGCTATACCGATTGTGTGACAGGGGTAGACAGCTGATCCCAACTAAGTCAATTTATCTGAACTTTCCTGCTGGAGCTATTAGAAAAGATGGTTTCATTCTGCTAAGGATGCAACTCTGGTAATATGAGGCTTAGGCTGTTGGTACCATCTTCTTGCTAAATGGAAAATGCCCATTCAATGAGAAGAGAGAGAGGTGAAGCTCCAATGACATTGTTTTCAGACTTCTGGATCCAGCCGTGCCTGGAGTCCCAGATTTTTAGTTCTATGAGGCAATACTTTTTTTGTGTGCTATCGATTTATACATTAACTTAAACTACGGCAGTGTATAACCAAAGAGTTCTAATATAAGTAATGAACAATCTTCTGCTTTGCAGGATCCAGTGTCTTAAATTTTTAAGATTCACCAGAAGAACTGATCAACTCTAATTTTGTTCAGCATCTATATTATTCCCCCAAATTGTCTACTTTGTTTACTCTCTGTTTCTATTTAGCTTATCCACAAAGCCACAGAAATCCATTGACAGAGCTCTTTACTGGACAAGGTTAATCTTGGAAAGACAGTGCAAGGAGGGATGGTAATGAAGTAGGCAAACCTCAAGGGAAAAACTGAAGAAAACCTCTTCCCTCCACAAGTTCCATGTCTCCTAGTCTATGGACTCAGATGCTACTTGTCTTCTTTTGCTCAAGGATATTTCTTGGGGATCAGTGGGGTAACACATCCTCTGTCTCAAGTGTGAGAGATGGGAAGAGGAAGCATTTTAGCTTCCACAAGATGTTCCTGCTCAGTATCTTGGGCAGTATGTTGACAAAGAGATCTGGATTTATAAAACTTACATGGAACAACAAGTAGCCCAGCAGTCTGATGAAAAACAGGGTGGTGAAAAAGAAATATTGAAAAATCCTGGAAAGAGAAAGCCGAGGAACTGTTAACCTGAGGTTAGAAAACCTGGAATAAAACAGTCATACCTAAATGCATGTCTGATTCTTTGATATTCAGATGTCTCTACTCCTAACAACCCCTTTTAAAGGCAACCTCTTCCCATATGGTCTGCCAGCTACTCTCTCTCCTATCACCATTATCTCCCATCACAATTCTCTTTCAGCATTATCACTATTTAAAGGTATCTTGTTTTGTTTGTTTTTATTTTGGAAAATTGTTTTTGCTCCAATTTATGCTCTATTAGCAGGGTGTGTTTCTGTGGCTCCATAACCTCTTCAACATCTGGTATTATCAGATTTTAAAGCTTTTGCCAATCAAATGTGTATAAAGTAATATATCACTATGGTCTTAGCTTGCATTTCCCTGATGAATGATGGTGCTGAACATTTGTCCATATGTTTATTGGTTTTATGTGATTCCTCTTGCCCATTTATCTATTATGCTATTTGGGCCTTTCTTATTAATTTATAGGAAAACTTTGTATATTCTCGATATCAATCATTTTCCGTTGTGTTTATTTTGAATATTTTCCCTCTAGTTTATAACTTTCACGTGCTCTAAGGTGTTGAAGAACAAAAGTTGTTTTTTTCAAAATTTATTTTTAATAAAGTCTAATTTATCAACCTTTCCTTTAATTAGAATGAATGCTGCTTTTTGTATCTTGCTTGAAAAGTCATTCTCTACCCTTGGCCTAAAAGATACTATTTTCTATTAAATCTTTATGGTAGTTTACAAATATGTCCACAAATTCTTTGGTACTCCTCCTTTTGAGAACTTCCTTTCCATCGGAGCATGGAGTAGACTTGAATGACTTGCTTCTAAAGAACACCATATCGTGGAAGTGACAGTGTGTGATTTCCTAGGCTATGTACTAAAAGCATTGCAGCTTCCTCATTAGTTTCAGGAGGAAGCCAGTGTGAGTTTGCGAGGACACACGAGCAGCCTGCTGGAGAGGGCCTTGTTATGAGGAACTGAGACCTCCTGCCAACAACCAGCTGTGTGAGTAAGCTCCTTTGGAAATAGATCCTCTGGCCTCAGCCAAGCCTTCTAATGACTGTAATTTCAGCCAACATCTTAACTGCATCCTCATAACAGACCCTGAACTAGAACCACCCAGCTGAGTAGCTCACAGATTTCTGATGCACAGAAAATGTGAGTTGATAAAATGTTTGCTGTTTGCAGTCACTGAATTTTGGGGCAATTTGTTATGTAGCAATAGATGACTAATACTGAGTTTTATAAGCTTTTAAAAATTGATATTTACATCTTTAACTTATCTGGGCTTGATTTTTGTTATACTGTATAGTAGTGATTCAATCTTATTTTTTCTCATTTAGATAACCATTTTTTCCCCCACCATATTTATTGAGCAATCAATCCTTTCTTTACCCTCTGACATATAATCACTGTCATATATCAAGTTTCTGTACGTACACTGTTTCTGAGCTCTTTGTTCTATTCCATTGGTTGACTTTTCTATTCCTGTGATAACACCATGCCATCATAGTTACTGTAGCTTCCGAGTAAGTCTTGATATCTCAAAGGACATGTTTCTCATTCCTTAACTCTCCTTTAAAATTGCCCAGGTCATTTTTTGACCCTTTACTCTCCCATGTATGCTATATTTTACTATCATTTTATTCAATTTCATGAAAAATCTTTTGGGGAATTTGATTGGAATTGAATTGATTTTATCCATTATTTGGAGACCATTGATTTATTTATGATATTAAGACCTCCTATCCATGATCTTGGTATTCTCTTCTTTCATTTGTGTTACCTTTAATATTTCCTAATACATTTCTGTAAATTGCCTTATGGTAGTCTTGATTCCTTTTTTAACTGATTAACTGTTCTGCACTTGTGGTTTTAATATGATTGACGTGAGCAAACATCCCCTGTTTCCTTTGCTATCTTACCCTCATCAAGCTGTGGCAGGCTGCATTCTGCCCCAGGACAAATTCACTGTCCAGTTCCACTCACCAGTCAAAAACGGCCCCTTCCCCTCCAGTTTTCTGAAGTTTTCCTGTAGAGTTAATCTTGATGACAAGATCCATTCTAGTACAGGGTCTTGGTCAAAATGAGAATCAAAAGCTGTTTGCAGTCCTCTTCCCACCACTCTCCTTGATGTTGGATACCGTATTCATGAGTAGGGCCTGGGATGACATCTCTGGGAGGACATGCCTAGGGACAATCTCAGGAACAACCTTGCTTTCTTATCAGCACACGTATACCAGTGTCCCAAGGATGTGGATTAGGACAAGAGGAAAGACATTTGCAGTTTGATGTGATAAGGTAAATCTGCTGGACTTTAGGCTACTAAATTTTCTCTAGGCTACCAACTCTCTTTAAGGCAGATTTTTTTTTTTTTTTAAGGCAGATAATTTTTATCCTAGGAGTTCACATGGGCAGTTCCATGCTGGGCACTGGTTTTTGAATTATCGGTGAAGGTGGCCTAGGAGTTCTAGGGAAAATTCTTTTAGTTGTTCTGGGAACATGTATTTAGGGATATTGGAATATGTATTACTTCACTTATCTGGTATGAAGGAGTATCCCTCTTAAGCAAATTTTCCAGACAATTGGAGCTGGCCTTTAAGCACTAATAATTTTATGTTAACTGTTTTGATGGGACTCTT
This sequence comes from Dama dama, assembly GCF_033118175.1. Classification (NCBI taxonomy): domain Eukaryota; kingdom Metazoa; phylum Chordata; class Mammalia; order Artiodactyla; family Cervidae; genus Dama; species Dama dama. Next base: position 68,269,482 of record NC_083692.1, read on the forward strand.
TCTAACTCACATTTCATACCACTTTAAATTTATGTTTCTCTATGCCTTCTTAAACATATTAAACATAATTTGACCTTTTCTTAAAAATGAAGGGGTTTCAATACTAATTTTACTTTGCAATCACGGTGATTCCCTAAGGGCTGATATCCACTCAGTTGTTTGAATTTTGAGTTCTTATTTGTATTAACAAGATTTTTGAGCAGTTATTGTGTGCTGGATACTGTGAGGTGCTATCTGTTTTTCACAATCATTTTCTCTCCCTTTTATCTGTTGTTAGGCAGTGGTATCCTTGCATTTAGAAATTCTCTCCCTATTTTTATTTTTCACATTAAGAGGTAGTATGATGATGTACCAAAGTTTAAGGGAAGCATATCTCACGCAATAGTGTAAAAACCCAATCATCATGCTTATGAACCACAGAAGGATCTCCCCATTTCTAATCTACTGATGTTACTGGAAAATCAGACACATCAAACTATTTGAAAGTGTTAAAGGGAAAAAGGAGTAAGAAGAGACTTACCACATCTCTTCTAGGTAATAAGATTCCTGTTTCTAATTACTGCTAGGCCACTAGCTTCTAATACTGGAAAGTTGAGATTAGTAATCACCTTCAGACAAGGAAGTCATAGCATTGACTGAGAAATGCAGTCATTGTTGACTTGACTCTCTGTGTGTGTGTGGTTGTATGTCTAGACTTTGCTCTCTGCCAAAGTAGCTAAGTAGAACTAGTTTTCTGGGAAGTTTACTCAAAGATATTTACTTACCTTTTACAGAACGCTGCTTTCTTCTTTTGGAGAGAGTTATCCTAGGAGAGGAAAGGACAGTGATAAATAAACAATTTCTGGAGGCTGTTATCACTGCCAAATAATATCCATTGAGCTGTTAATGAAATGTTATTTTAGATAAAATTTTAACAGATTTTTTTCATACACATAAGGAGATGAAGTTTTCAAAGTCAAATATATGTGGGTATATATGGATGTGTGTGTGTGCGCTCATTCCTTCAGTCATGTCGGACTGTTTGCGACCCCATAGACTGCAGCCCACCAGTCTCTCTGTCTATGGGATTTTTCAGGCAAGGATGCAGGAGTGGGTTGCCATGTCCTCCTCCAGGGGATCTTCTAGACCCAGGGGTTGAATTCATGAATTCATACACGTACACATATATATGTAACTGCATCACCTTTTTATATTCTGATAGTAAAGAAAGAAGACATAGAAAGGGAAGGTCATACAGCTAGTAAGTGGCAGGACCAGGCCTGGATCCCAGGTCCTCTGAGTCCACTTTCTGGGCTGTCTCAACTATACCCTTACCTTTGGATTAGCCACTGACCCTTAGAGAAGTTTATAGGCTATACAAACCACACAAACATATTCTAAGAGATAAAATTTGAAAGCTATAAAAATGTAAAGATGAAGATATACTCTGGATTTCTATGACATTTCTCTTCCAAATGTTTTCTCAGTTATTTTCCTTTTAACTTCTTTGTGAGATAAAAAGGAAGAGGAATTATGATCACATTTTAAAACTGTGGAAATAGGCTTGCTGAATTGGAATTAGAAGGTAGCTTTCTGGGTTACAAAGTTGATTCTACAGCTTGAGTGAGATTAAGTGGTATGCTAGCTGGTCACCTGCTCAGGTAGCCTCTCCACAGGGATTGCTCAAACCTCATAGGTCATTGAACCATCTCACGGTACTCTCATCTCTCATAATCCTGATGAAGACAACCCTATTGTTTCTCTGATAGGTGGCCAGAAGGAATGATTTAATGAGCCACTGGGATTAGATGATGGGACACATTGGGGAACATGCCAAGCTTGGTTCTAGAGAGGTGGACTTCAGTTATTTCAGGAGTTTGTCTTGCTGAATGGAGTACATAAGCTTGGGACCAGAATAACCTGTTCAGAACAGTGAGAACTACAGTCATACAGTCTAATAAATATTCAGACATCTGGAGGACTTCAAGGATAGTCAGTTGTCGATATTTGCTTTTTAAGAAGAGATGACTTCTCCTTTCTATGATTATAAAGACTGTATATCTCAACAATATAAAATTCCTGATGAATGTCAGCCTTGGTTCTAAGGAAGTATAAATTACAACTCAAGTCCAGTAAGATTTATCTATGTACTTGCTGCCATAAGATACCAAGCAGGCCCAGAGGTCTGGTGCTCTATGTCCATATCTGTTTCCTTCAGACCTTTGCATATGTCCTGGTAGCATCATGATGTTAAAGCTGTACAGACATGGAAGGTGTATCATAAAGAGACAACCTCTTGCTAAGTTTTAACTCATAGGCCAACTCTGGTTAGATGGTAATAGATGCCCTTAGCCTTCTGTGCAGTGAAAGATTCAGGACCATACTGGGATCATCAGGAAAGAGTGCCGTGATTGGTGCAGAGCAGTGGGTATACATTGGCCTTTTCTCCGTAGAGTGCACCCTCAGTTACTGTTCCTTCTTGCTTCCATTCTAAACTCTGTCTGCTCTTGGACTGGTTTCTTTGAGAACACATCATTTGCATGGCTATAGGAGGGAAAACCGTTGTTCCTAGTGTCCTCTTGGTTTAAGGTTGGAATGCTTTGAAATTACATCTAGTACTGTTCTTGGAAAATGCACATGGGAACATTGATAGATGTTTGGTGGCTTATAGTAATTTTAGAAACTCCTTTGAAAGGCAATGATGCTGAAGAAGCTGAAGATGGAGTGGGTACTTGCCTTGTTATTTTGGCTGTTATACTCTTTGCTTGTGGAGTTCATGCACATAACTTTTGACCTGGGGGAAAAGAACCAAGACAGAGATTGGATAAAGTACACACGGAGATTCATACTATATGGTGGTTATTTTAAAATAGTTTTATATTCTAATGCTATGTTGTCCACTATTGTAGCCATTTGCTACATGCAGATATTTAAATTAATTAAAAAATAATTTCCTCAGTCATATTACCTGTTTTTCAAGTACTCAGTAAATGGCTTAGTGGATACTTAATAGATAGCATATAAATTTTTGTTGAATAGTCTTGGTTTAGAAACTTAGCTTAGCAGTCAAGCCATACCTAGTACTCAGGAAGGATTTTGGGAGACTTGAAGGTGTCCTTTAAGGGTGAGAGCCTCCAGGTCCCGGTGCCTTGGACACCAGGTCACCGTGTGTGCCTGCTTATTTAGAGGCTTTATGCAGTTTGGGTCTCTTTCTCTTCATCCTAAGATTCCAAAATATTTAATAAATAGAGATACTTCTTGACTGAGTTAAGATTTAACTTCTAAAGAGGGTCAAGAAATTGAAGTGAAGTTTTTGATTTAAACTGAAGAATTTAAGTGTCTCCCAGGGAGCTCAGTGGTTAAGAATCTGCCTGCCAATGCAGAAGACATAGATTTGATCCCTGGGCTGGGAAGACCCCCTGGAGGAGGAAATGGAAATCCACTTCAGTATTCTTGCCTGGGAAATCCCATGAACAGAGGAACCTGGAGGGCTACAGTCTATAGAATCTCAAAAGAGTTGGACACAACTTAACAACTAAACGACAACCACAAAAGAGTTAAACTCTTTTGAGAAACTTAAGGAGTCTTTTTTGGGGGGAGGCTTTTCTTTTATTTATGTTTAATATAGTATAATAGTATACAGTTTGAGTTTCATAATATGATAGCCTTAGCGGGTGTCTGGAGGTTAATGTCATACCTGTCCCATATGGTTTATAATTTCTGTATATTTGAGGTAAGTGAGGACGGTATAAACTATAAGGCCTTTTCTGTGAAATATAAGGCATGCTCTGCTTATCAAGGTGCCTGACCACTAGCCGTTTTTAAGGCACACGTTCCTGGCCTTAATATAAACCCAAATAATTGGTAATATGATAAAGTTAGGAAGGGAGATGCATTTCTAGATTCTTTTAAGAAAGCTGGGAAAAGGACCTGCATTTTAATTTGGTTTATTGTAATCATATTGTGTATACACTTGAAAATGGTGCTGTTTTAAAAAATTGTGTATTTATACAGTAACAGTATATGAATTCATTTATCTTGCCTTAAAAAAAAAAATAAAGTTGGTGTAGTGTAGGGGGAGTTGACCTGATCACTATGGAGGGGGAAGATATGTGGTGTCAGGGCTTATGCAATTCCAAATTGGAATTAGTCAGAGAGATGTTTGCTCTGACCCAGGCTGAGATGGAGTTACCACTAAAACCAGGATGTTCCTTTGTTTGCCAAAGCTCACACTTCTCTCTCAAGGAATCGAGTTTCTAGTTCTTCTTGTATTTTCTTCAAAGTTTCCTGGTACTTCTTCAAAGAGAAATAAAGGAAAGCACAGTTACTAATTAAAGCCCTGTGCTTTTCCTAATCGTAATAAACACACATTATTACATTGTAACATAGATATTTGATATTCCCACTGCCACTTTTCCTCCTTCCTAGCCTTCACTCCACCATTACTGATCTCTCACTACATTTCACCATTGGACAGGCCCCTGGGAATAATTGGGATTATAAATAGGAAAAGTGCTCATCATTAAGTTAAAGGCACTAGGGGCTGGGAGACCAGGGAAGTAAAAGAATGGTATTGGTGATGGAGTGTCAAGGACTCTAAAGTCCCTTTGGAGTGACACCTTGAAGAGTTAAAATTATTCCAGATGGTCTTCTCTGAAAAACCTATTTCCATTTCGCCGTGTACCCAAACAAACCATTTGCTATCTCTTTACTGAGAGGCTGTACCTTTATGCAGAGAGCTTGATCTTCACAGAGCTGGGCCACAAATGCATAGTCTTCTATTACCTGGGAAGCCAAAATTTATTAGTCTTAAATTTTCTATAAGAACAATAGTATACTTGTTTCCTCCTGTGTACAAGACCCTAAATGTAGGCTTCTAGTTTTTCTAAATATGTTTTTTGTACATATAAACTAATTTTCTGAGGATATACTTTATAGTCCCATGGAGATTATTTGGGGATAGTTGGGAGAAGAATAGATAGTAATTTGTGGAAAATAGACATTATGGAATGTATCCTATAAAAATGTTAAATAGAAGGTAACCTAGAATACTATATTCATCCTCCTTTCCTTCTTAGCCTCCTGATCCCATGTAGTTTTGGAAGTAGAACATTATTATAACTCAGTCATTTGAAGAATGTGTTAGATTGCCGGACCAAGAATCACATTTCCCTTCCTATGGGAGAAGTAACATTGATGTTTGTGGTTACCTTGGCCAGTTCCTTCTCTTGGTCTGCACAGGAGGCTTCCAGTTGTTGTAACTTAACCTATAGACAGGAAAAGAGGCTGGTAACTCAGCAAGGCAAAAGCAGAATTTCATTCTGAAATGTTATCACGAAGTTTATCTCACAGGTGGTTGAAGTGCGTCAGGCACATTTCAGATATCTCTTTGATGGAGAGCAGTCAAACCATCCTGTGAGGCTGCCTGGTGAATGCACTGAGCATCCATCAGTGCTCCCTTCGCTCTTAAACTTCAATTCTTAGCTTCCTTCTTCCTTAGCTATTTCTCTTAGAAAATACACTCTTGAAAATGTCACTGTCCCCTTTGCATTTATATATTCATTACTCAGTCCTTTCTTCCCCTCTGTATTCCTCTTTTCCTTCCTTGAATATTTGATGAAAGCCATTTTATATCAGCCACTCTACTGGAATGACAGGGAAAGGGCGAGGGGAGTACTGAGGGTACAGTGATGAGCAGGACTGACAGGCTCTCTGCCTCGCAGAGTTGGCATTCTATGTGGGGGACATAACAAGTCAACATGATAATGATAAGTGCTGTGAGAGAAATAAAAACACAGAAGAGTGCTGAGAGTGAGTGATGGAGTAAGAGCGATTATAGGTGGTTTATGAAGGTCTCTCGGATGATACTTGAGTTGAAGTCTAAATGAAAATATTAGCCAAATGGAGATCTGGAGGAAATATGTTCCATGCAGAGGTTATAACAAGGGCCAAGACTGTGAACTTTGGTGTGGATGAGGAAGTTATGTGGCTGTCCATAGGGTCGCAAAGAGTCGGACACAACTGAAGCGACTTAGCACGCATATAATCACCTTACTTAGGTAAAACTCACTAGATACTTGTGTGACCAATTTAGTGATTTCTTTTCCTAGACTGGATCCCGTGATGGGATATGTAAATTTCCCAGCATACAGTAGATTTACAGATCCTAGCTCTGTCTCTATGAATTCATACACATACCTTAGCCAGACTCTTAAATAGTCACTTTAAAATTATGGGATTTCAGGTTTTAGCTGTCCAAAAAAGGGAAAGATTAGTTTATATATACAATTTCACTCAATTTTCAAACTGCGGTTGGGAGGGACTGATTAAATTGCCCTTCATATACCACACTAAGTACTGGGGCCAGGATTTAAATTAGAGACTTCAGCTGCCTCCAGTGTAACATATGTATTTGTGTTTCTGCTCTTCCTCATGGAAGAAAGAACAAAATATATGGCTTCAGAGCAAAATTCCTGACTAAGAGCAGAGGAAAATTCAGCACTCAATGGTCCAGGCTTATGCCTGACATGGCTAAAACTATAAAGAATTTATCTCAACTTTGACAGTTGTTTCAACTTGAAGGCTTGTTTCCTGTTCACATAGTCCAAACCCATTCAAGATTGCTTTTCCATTTACCTTTGACTCTTCTGGGGTTCCCTTTACGTTGTCTTGTTCACACTTTGTTGCCTTTTGAGATTTCCTTGTAAGCTACAGTTTCAAATAAAAAAATTCAATTGCAAATAGAAAATACATCCAAAAAAAAAAAAGACAAAGACATTCTCTGGTGTGTGTGGGCTGGTAATTTGGCCTTGATAAAAGCTGTCAGGAGATGGTCCTTTGGTGGATACTTGGTACCCTTGAAAACATTTTTATTCTGCCTCCAATTTCTTCTCACTAGTCTTGGTCATCAAAGCTAGATCTGCTCAAGACAGGGGTACTTTTCCAAACTCCTAATCCATGCTGGGTTACTAAGGGCTGCAGACCTGGGTTAGAAAGCGCGATAAACATAGGAAGCCCACTGTATTCTGAGCAGGAGTTAAGATAAAGGGAATGTCTCGATGAAGAAAAGGGAATCCTTAAGAATTAAGTGTTTTTAAAAGTCTATGTTTGAAAGTAAAATTAATTCTCACTACAAAGTTGCCAGCCAATCACTTCCAGAATGTCTATTGGAATCCTTTTCCTTATAACACAATGAAGAACCCAATGTATCACTGAATATCCTGAATACCCCACCCATTTCTTTCATCTGATACTTGTAGGGAAGATCGGTGGAATTTATTTATGTTATTGGGCTAAGTTTCAGGAGAGTAGTTCCCACCCCAGCACAGGCTGATCTGACACATGGAATCCCCTATGATCACTTTTGTTCCCTTGCCTCTCTGATGACTGTGGATGCAGCGGGAACACTGGGGAACACAAGAGCCCTATCCCACCTTTCTTTCAAGTTCTGCTATGTTGTGGACCAGGGTCTCATTCTTCCTTTCCTGTTGAGAGAAAAAAGCAGAGTGTAAGTGGGTGTGTGCATATCATCATCTTTTTTTTTTTTTTTTTTCAGTTGATTGTTCTCCATTTTACTCCAGTGATTTTTCCTGCAGGAACTCTATCTTACTGCTTAATGTCAGGTTAGGAATCTGTGGTTTGATCTCAATACATACCTGCCAACTTACCAGGAACAGAGATGCCCACACACAGGGCTTTCCAGTACTAAATATTACCAAAGAAACCCTAACCTCCACACATTCCTTTCCATGGATGGTCACATCCTGCCACAACTTTTAAGTTGACTACACATTGTATGTAAAAAGGAGAGACTATCTCATTCTTTGGAAGGACTGACGGTGAAACTGAAGCTCCAATACTGTGGCCACCTGAGGTTAAGAACTGACTCATTGGAAAAGACCTTGACGCTGGGAAAGGTTAAGGGTAAGGGGAGTAGGGGGCGACAGAGAATGAGATGGTTGGATGGCATCACCAACTCAATGGACATGAGTTTGAGCAAACTCCTGGAGATAGTGAAGGGCAGGGAAGCCCGGTGTGCTGCAGTTCATGGAGTCAAAAAGAATCAGACATGACTGAGCAACTCAACAACAACAGCAACTTATCTCATGGTTGATGAGAGACAGGATAATGAATGTAACCTGTGAAACAGCACTTCCCAGTTTCTTGCTTACCAGTCTGGCAGTTTCTTCTTCCACCTCCTGCAAGGCTCTTTCCATTTCCATCGTGGTGCTGTTCTCCTTCTCCCACTCCTCATCCTCTGCCAGGTCCCTGGTCTGAGTGATCTCATTTTCCAACCTGGATGCCAAGCACACACTGTGAGGAACTCAGTTTCAGAACTGATAAAACACATATATCAGTTTCAAGGGTACCTCAGTGACCGTAAATATGAATCTCAAGTTGGAAACCCTTCTCTCCTGGATTCTTAGATTCTCAGAATCACATTCAAGGCAGGAAAAGTAAGATTCCTCTAATTCCCAAATCAAATACCTCAATGTTCTTTCAACTCAGGTAAATATCACCCAATTTTTTAGGAATCTCCTTGAAACTTGCTGTAGGTTTGAGCTGTAGAGAAATGCCGAAGAATGAAGGAGAAACTTTGCTGTATAAGATTTAGATATCTAGAACAAACTGGAAAATTCAGTTTTGTCCCTTTTTTCCCATCCCATCCTCTGGACTGTACTTTCCACATGGAACCCCAACACTCACCTCTGAATCTCATCTTCTTTCTCGTGGATTTTGACAAGAAGGTCCTGATTTGCTTCATCTATTCTCTGCATATCCCTTTCAAGGTCCATATTCAAACTGTTAATGTTCTTCTTTGACTGGGCCAATCTTAAGATTTCCACTTTCTCTGACCTGTAGACTCAGTCCCCAAAATGAACAAGGGCCAGTTATTTTAAGGTCAGTAATCTTTGGACTAAAGGGCATATCTAAAAGGTGTTAAATTCATTAACCTGGCTATTTCTGGGAACATAGCTTTCCATTTTCATTCTTAGGAAATTATATTTCTTAATCATGCTCTACAATTTGTTTCAGTAAGTCTCAACTTGGTTAGCAAGGGAGGTTTTTCTCGGCTTTCTCGGCCAAAGTGCTAGTGCACCTCTACTTTGGTTCCAGAAGTCTTGCTTCCTTAAACAGCCCTCTGCACTGGTTTCTCAGACAAATTGTCCACAGAATCTGCTCATGCAATCCACTTTTGTTAAGTACTTTTATCCAGGTAGCTGGCACATTCCTAATGATTGGGTCTGGCCTCATGCAGAGGCACAAGTGATTTCCACTGGCAGGGACAGCTTTAGTCTTTCCCTTCCTCCTTATCTCAAAACTTCTGCTCCAGTGCCTACTACAAAGCTTGAAAAATGTACCATGACAGTCACTCCATTAAGTTAACGGATGTGAACCATGCATATGCTTTTAAGAATGCAAACATCTTTTTGAAGTAAATTTGAATAAAATAAAGGTTAACGCTAGTGTGGTCTAGAAAGGGTAGCTGGCACATGGGAAGCTCTTAGTAAACTTTTCTTTTTCTTGTACCAATTAAGTAGTTGGCTTTTTAAATAATTAGCCATAAATAAGTTAGTGAGGCAGAGAGATTTTTGATTAAGAATGAGGGATAATTTTGGAAAAGGAAGTCCTACCTTGGAAGGACTTTAAAATAGCTATCACTTAGAAGGGAAAACTTATAAAAGCTGTCCCTTCAGGAGGGCACAAAGCGCTTGGGGCTGAATGCAGTGGGGGATGGCTAGATAGTAGATGGGGAGGGAGAGGAAAACTGGGACATGAAGCAAGACATCAGCAGCGGGCCTTTGTCATACTTTGGTCCTTGGATGTGGCTTTGTGTAATTAGAATTACTTACTCATAATCTAGCTGATCTTCCTTTTGTTCTTCCATTGTAGATTTCCCTAAAATATCACAGAGATGTATCTAATGAATTGGGGAAATGGGTCCATTTATGAAATAGGGTAACCAGCTTAGAGCGCCCAAATACAGAAACAAAATGAACTGGTTTCTTCCCACCAACTTCATGTTTTGGCCATGACAAAATTCAGCCTTTTGGTTTTCTGCTCATGATCTGATTATGCCTCAGTAAGGATGCAGTGAGGATACAGTATGTACTGGATATTTTAGCATATATCCTGCTAGCAGATATATTCGGAGATAGTTCACCTACACAAGATCCTTTGGAATTCATATGCTGCCATAAGAATCAATAGTTATCAGTTGTTCTTAAGTCCCTTTCTGCTCCAGGCCCAGTTGCTTTCCTAAAGAGGTCATGGACATGGGTGTAGGTGTATAACTTCTCTGAAAAGTAATCTCTGTGCTCTCTAGCCTGGCATCTATAAGAATCTCCAGATATTAAGATCTTAGTATTAAATAGGTTTCAGAAAAACCAAGCAGAAGTAAGTAATTTGGCTTGCTGTGCCTCCTTGGTTTCCCCTTTATCTCCATTTCTTCCATAAACTCCACCTCCCTTCTGATGTGTATGGTCTTCCTGATTCTCCCTAGGCAGTTAGCTGCTGAAGCATCAAATCTTTCCCCAGTGGAACTGTGCAATAGATTCTCAGAACCTTCATGACTCTGCTGTTGACATGGGGAGGGCGGAGCAGCATGTCACAGTGGGTTGGGTGGCAACGGTTTCTCACCACCTCTGGAGACTGCAGAGCCTAGCTGGGTGTGTGTGTTTCATGGTCATGTCTTCCCTTTGGCAGCAGTAGTTGAATGGATCTGATTTCTGGGCCCTATGAAGCAAGTAGCCCCTGTTTTTTACTTCTCTAGCAGGTTGTGCTCTCTCACTGCCCAAGTGTAGCTGATATAGAAAGTCTGAGGCCTAAGGCCAGCAGTCTAATCCCATCATATAGCCAACTAACTACTCTTTCATTTGACAAACACTGAGCCCCTTTGTAGTCCAGGCACTGTTCTAAGCATTAGACAGAGTACACTAAACAGTCAAGACACTTGCCCTCATGGAGTTTACATTCTAGGGCAGGGGTCCCCAACTCTGGGATGTAATGCCTGACGATCTGAGGTAGAGCTGATGTAATAGTAATAGGAATAAAGTGCACAATAAATGTAATGCCTTGAATCATCCTGAAACCATTTGCCCCACCCTTGTCCGTAGAAAAATTGTCTTCCGTGAAACTGGTTCCTGGTATCAGAAGTTTTGGGGACTGCTGTTCTAGGAGGGGTGTGTGTGGGGGGTAGTAATAACACAAACAACAAAATAAATGAGCAAATTAATTTTATTTGGTATGACAAAAGAGAAAAGTGCTGGAAGGAAACATAAATGGGTGAAGGGGATGAGAGGAGATGTGGTGTGTTTATGTGTGTGGGAGGGAAGCTGTTACAGTTGGAAACAGGGTGGTGCAGCTGAGCACCCCCAGGCCTGGAAGTGTGGATGTGGCTGCATTAAGAGGGCTAGTGAATGGGAGACCTTAGGTTGTGCTGGAGTGGACACAGAACCCAGAGACCCCACATGGGCAATAGTAAAGGTCATGGTCATCAGGAGCATGGGCCAGCATGCATCCTGAAAGGCCAGCAGACCTAGGAGCAACAAGCAGAGGTATGAAGACCCAAAGCTCCTCCTTCAGTCCACCTCAAGGATACACAGCTTTCCCCTGCACCTGCCACTCTCCAGGGAAAGAGGAGAGCTCTAGAGAAGGAGAATCTCCCCAGACTGAGAAATTACCTGAAAGAGATTTTTAACTAGGAAAAGTCTATGGTATCTTGAATTGGTCCCATTGAGTCTTTTCTGCCAACTTAAGGAGTCAGAGCTAAAGGGGAAGATAAGATCATTTGCAGAATATAAAGAGTATACTTCTGCATACCTGGGTATGTACGTTTTGACCAGATTCTGCACCATTTGTAACTTTGTGTGTGTGAATCATGGAAACCTAGGAAGTTTTGGATCTCGACTTAACAAGGACTGCATTGAGTTGATTTGTGGGCCAGAGTGACTTCTTAACATACTGTAGTTTCTAATAAACTATTTGTAAAATTAATGGCCTCTGATGACCCCCATTACCATCTCCCTTCTTCCTGAAAAAAGGCATTCCGTTGCTTTATGAAGCTGTACACAGAAGAGTAATTAAGTAACAATTCAGGCCAATGGCCTCTCCCAGGAATTAATGGTAGAGAGAGTTCATTAACCCCAGCTAGTTATGGCTTCTCCAGGAAATGCCCTGGACCAAGGTTATTGTAACTATTAATGGATTGGATAGGGACTTTGACTGAGATAAAAATAAAGCTCTATCTCCTTCCTGGGGAGCTTTTCTCCTTGAGGGATTACCAAAGGCAAGCCTGTAGGAGCAACAGAACCCCAAGCTTGGGGCCTGTGTGGGATGAGGACAACAGATTGCTATAGGGAGAACTGCTAAATCAAGGTAAAAACAGGGCCTTGGGGGCAAATTAAGGTCCTTGATATAATCCTTCTTGCTCTTCAGGAGGTGGCTTGATTAATGCCTCATGCAGCTTTGGGGCGGCAGTTATCACCTTGCTAACGTTGCTGTGCTGTGCCCTGCCCCGTGCGGAGAGCTGCTGAGAGACACGTCAGGTTTGCTGCGTTGCTGTCAGAAATGCAGTGGCCCTTGTGGGAAAGTCTGTTGCGAAAACACATGTTCTTTTCCATGCTGGGCAGTCAGGCTGTGTGTGCTGGATCTCGCCCTTCTGCCACAGGGAGTCTGACCCGCTGCCTGACAGTCCTGGATGGAGCTGCCCGGGCTCTCTCTGGCCCTTCCTGCTACCTCACAGGATGGAGAGCTTTTCCTTCTGTTCACCTCACGTGTCTTCACTTTTACTGTGGCAAAATCTTTGGATATTTTTTATAAATGAGCTTGGTTTTGAAGCTCAAGACAAGGCTCTAGAATCCCATTTCAGATCATTCATTATTTTTTGAATACAGAATCAAGTATGCTATTTTCCTTAAGTCCTTACTTACTTTTAGTGGCTATTTTCACTAACAGGGCTAATATCCAAAATATACAAAGAACTTATACAGCTCTGTATCAACCCCCTTCCCAAACAATCCAATTAAAAAATGGGCAGAAGATCTGAATAACCTGAATAAACGTTTTTTCCAAAGAAGGAGGCATACAGATGCCCAACAGTCACATGGAAAGATGCTCAACATCATTAATCATCAGGGAAATGCAAATCAAAACCATAATGAGATAACCATCTCACACCTGTTAGGATGGCTAGTAACAAAAAGACAAGAAGTAACAAGTGTTGGTGAGGATGTAGAGAAAAGGGAACCCTAGTGCACTGTTGGTGAGAATGTAAATTGGTGCAGCCACTGTGGAAAATGGTATGGAGGTTCCTCAGAAACTTAATAGAACTATCATATGATCTAGCAATTCCACTTCTGGATATTTATCTGAAGGAAACAAAAATACGAACTCAAAAAGATATATACAACTCTGTGTTCTGTATAATCTTTAGGTTCCTAAAATATTTTTGAATTTTCTTTCAGAGTAACTTTCTCAAAAGTGGAAACTTCAACTCAAACGTGAAGGCAAAGAAAAAAAAAAAAGGACAGAGAGTGTACCATTAAAATTAAATATTTAAAATCTATTGCATCATTGCTATTATAACAGCAATAAAGAAATAAAAAATGAAAAGTTCATCAAGGTTTCACATCACCAAAAACTCTGGTTTTCCAAGTTTTCTTCTATTTTTTTTTTTTATCTATTAGTAAACCATCTTTTATAGTAATCATAGAGTAGCTGTATTGTGGTGTTTTGCCTTTTCATTTAATATTTTTTATAGACATTTTCACAGGTTGTTACATACTCTCTGTAATTATCATTTCAATCACTGCCTAAAATTCTGCTGAGTTGATAAGATGCAAAATTTACTTCACTGTACCCTTTTCACTGAACTATTTATTTGTCTCTTCTCGAGGGCCAGGAGAATGCCTGTATTTCCTCTGTATTTTCTAGGGTTTCCATATAACAAAGTAGTACAGACTGGGTGGCTTAAACAAGAGAACTTTATTCTCTCACAGTTCTGGAGGCTGTGTCCTGATCAAGGTATTGGCAGAGTTGATTCCTCCTGAGGCCTCTTTCCTTGGCTTACAGAAGGCTGTGCTGTCTGTGTCCTCACATGGTCATTCTCCTGTGTGCCAGTGTCCTAACTGCCTCTTATAAGGACACAATTCATAGAGGACTGCAGCCCACCCTAATGACCTCATTTTAAATGAATTACTTCTTTAAAGATCCTATCTATAAACAAAGCCACATTCTCAGATACTAGGAATTAGGGTTTCCACATGTGAGTTTTAGGGGAACACAATTTGGATGAGATACTCAATAAACATTTACTTGTGACCAAATTTATGAAACATTCAGATTGTTTCTCACCTTCAATAAAAAAGCAATTCAAAGAACACTTGTGTAGTTATTATATTTTTCAAGTCTAAGCAAAATATTAAAAATATATACTTCTATTTTTTACCATTTTTTGAATTCCTATTTATTAGCATATGAGTTAACTGCTTTATATTCTACAGATGAGAAGACAAGGACAAGAGGGATTAAACACCTTGCTGGGATTAAAAGATTAAAAAAAGCCTCCCATATCTGTGCCCACATCCCTCAACATTTTCTGGTTCATTCTGCAGTAAGCCTGGGAAAGGACAATAGGAAGAGAGTATTTCCTCAGCTATAATATGGAACTGGTCTTATGGAGTATTGATCCAGTGTAACACATGTCTTAGTGGCATCCTTTTTGTTTTCAGTGCAGTCATTTCTTTTAAGGTAACCAATGCTTGGTCTCTGATCACCCTGCATTTTATTTTAAATTTGCTTTTCTAGCTTTAATTAAAAGTTTACAATTAGAAAGTGATCATTAAATGGAGGATTCCTAAACAGGGTAACTAGCATTCAAACTTTCATAAAAAATTTACACTGAAATTTGGTGTAGTTTTCTTGTTTTGTTTTTTTTTTAAGCCACGCCACTCATCTTGTTAGATTTAGTTCCCCAACCAGGGATCAAACGCATGCTCCTTGCAGTGGAAGCACAGAGTCCAGGGAACCACTGGACCGCCGGAGAATTCCCTGATGTAGATTTATGTGTGTGCATATGTTCAGTGGCTCAGTCGTGTCTGACTCTTTGAGACCCCGTGGACAGCCCGCCAGGCTCCTCTGTCCATGGAAGTTTTCAGGCAAGAGTAGTTTTATAATCCCTTCTTAATTCCTCTAACTTTGTGTTCTTTCTGTCTTAGACTAGAAACACAGTCTGAAGTTGAATGTTTTCTTAAGCCAATTTTAGTTTTGAACAAAACATCTCTGAGAGGTCAAACTCCAGATAATTTCAGAATTCTAAACAGGTTTTATAACCTCTATTGGCAAGTGATGTATATTTGCAGAATCCATAAAGCTTTTAAGGTATAGTTGATATTGAAACAATAATGACCCTGGAACAGGATATTTCCTGGAGATTAATGACCAGCTGGGAGGGGTTGATGGCCTGAGGTGTAGTTGAGGGCCATTAACCTCAGACAGTCATTAAAGCCCAGGAAATGTCCTATGTCTAGGTCGTTATTGTTATTATAAATTGAAAATGGAAAAAAGAAACAGGCATACAGATGATCTGAAGGGTGACTCCATTTCCAATTGTTTGAACATGGAGCGTTCTGGGAGAATTTATTCCCCTGTCCATTAGCCAACCAATCTCCCTGAATCCTCTGTCACATCGCCCTTCAACTGATGGGTCTTTGTGCTGGAAACCTCTAGATTCCCCAGATACTGCGTAGAGAGTACAGTTCCTCATTGCGGCTACCTTTGCTCAGAGTGACTGGATTAAGCACATAGTAATGGTGAATGACTTTGTCACTGCTCTTAATTGCATCCTACATTGCCATCTACTTGCTTCCCCTGGGACAGCTATTTTCTTCTCTATTTAGCTGCAGTAAGTTTCCCACAGCTAAAATTTAAGCCCTTGAATATTTTGTTTGTGCTTATTTCCAGGTCATTGGGGGTGAAAGTGCGCATTATTTGCTTTGCAGTTGTGCTGTTTCTAGTCAAGCTAGATATGTCCTGTCCTGTCCAACTGCTTCTTCAATTTCCAAAAATACCATGACTCAGAGATATTTTGAATTCTCAACTAATAAGTAATGCTGAGTTTTGAATGCTGTAAGTTTCAACTTCTTAGTACTCCTATAGTAGCAGATTCACTTTCCTTTTTTTCCCAAGTAAAACATTCAAAGTGGAGAAGTAATCACTTTAGGTTTCCATTGTCACTTCAGGGCTTCATAACAAATAGTTGGATATGAAATATTTAGCTGGTCTAGTCAGAAACAGCACTTGCCAATTTGTTTTATTCATTGGCTGTAGGAAATTTCATGTAGTACAAAAAAAAAAAGCAGAACAATATGAGTATCATGAGGATACAGTTTCCTTGACTCAGTGGTCACAAGGAGATTTGATCCATGTATTAGATCAGCTCAAGTTCATCATCAGTTACTATAAAAAAACAGGAAAAATGCCAAAACATTTCCCTGATAACATTGGTCAGAAACATCAGCTTTGTAGACTAGCACATCAAGGTATAGTTACAGGCTGCCAATATTGTTAGGAATTTTATAAATTTGAAGTCTATCCTCAGAAGACTCCTCTTCTCCCTATAGTGCTACCTGACATTTCTGTGTTACATATGACTTTGGTCTAAGATATTGAAAGGCCCACTTAAAATACAGATGCTAAGTTTTTAACCATTGATACTTATCTTCATTTTAGGTTCTTAAATTTTCCAGATCACAATTAGCCTGGGGATTCAGTATAAGCAAAATGATAAGATTAGTAGGGATTATAGGGAAGTATTTTGAAAGTACCCTTTTTTTTTTTTTCCAAATCTTTATCAGTATAATCTGCAAAATCCCTTTTATTGGCAGAATCTTCAAAGTAGTTCATATTCTGTAGGTCCTTGTATTTCATCATTTATTCTCATTTTGGTAACTATTTATTAAACATGTTTTTGATGCCAATCTGTGCTCTGTTTCCTTCTAGCTCTCTTTTTTAGGCTGGCAATCCTGGTGAGGTGAGTGAACTTTCATGCAGGCCACAGGATTTGTCATGGCCTTATGGTGGCAGTTCTCTTGCCTGGAAAATCCCATAGATGGAGGAGCCTGGTAGGCTACAGTCCATGGGGTCGCTGAGAGTCAGACACGACTGAGCAACTTCACTTTCACTCTTCACTTTCATGCACTGGAGAAGGAAATGGCAACCCACTCCAGTATTCTTGCCTGGAGAATCCCAGGGACGGGAGCCTAGTGGGCTGCTGTCTATGGGGTTGCACAGAGTCGGACACGACTGACGTGACTTACTAGAAGTAGTAGTATGGTGGCACAGCTGTTGAAATTCATGTTACCCTATTGGGCTGGAAGTGTTACTCAGATGATGCCAACTATGACATTTTTGTACAATAATCTGATTTTGAGTTTAATTTCCTTTGTGTGCTTGTTGATTATAATTCATTTTACTTTACTAGTTCCTCTCCCCACCCCTTTGACTTCATCACCTCTTTTAGTGGAATCTGGTGTGAGTTATTATGGGAGTGGGGTTGGCAGGTAGTACAAATAATGTTGCTTGTGGTGACCTGTAAAACTAACCACTGGTCCTCTACAGAAATAGGCATCTTGAATCTCTTATTGAGATGAATTTCCTCCGTATTTCACACAGCCATGGAATTCCAAGGCCCTTTGGCAGAAGGTTTATGTGACCACCTTCACTCCATGTGGTCATTTCTCATTGACAAAGGCTCTATGATCATCTGGCATAGTCCATTTGAACTCTTGCATTGAACCGGTAGAATAGAGACCCTTTGAGAACTCTCATTTTAGATTTTTTTTTTTTTGAGTCATTGTTGTTTCGATTTGTAAGAGATACCAAATGGAGAAGGAAATGGCAACCAACTCCGATATTCTTGCCTGGGAAATCCATAGACAGAGGAGCCTGGTGGGCTACAGTACGTGGGGTCGCAGAGAGACGGGCATACCTGAGCACACACACAAGAGATACCAAAAGGCATAAGTATCCTAAATGTCCAACCAGAATGTCATCCCGGCAAGAGAGCAAAATGGAGAGAATAGCAAATGGCAATCTGCTGTCCTCTTTCTAAAGGAGGATGAGAGCGTGGAACGATATAACTAAATACATTTGTTGAAGAGTTTCAGTTCCCTTGAGTTTAAGTTTCCAATTACTGCTCTTTTTTTTTTTTTTTTGAACTATGGTACAGTTAAGTTGGACTTCCCTGGTGGCTCAGATGGTAAAAGCATCTGCCTACCATGCAGGAGACCTAGGTTCGATCCCTGGGTCGGGAAGATCCCCTGGAGAAGGAAATGGCACCCCACTCCAGTACTCTTGCCTGGAAAATCCCATGGATGGAGGAGCCTGGTGGACTGCAGTTCATGGGGTCGCAAAGAGTAGGACACAACTGAGCGACTTCACTTTCACTTTCACAGTTAAATACCGTACTACTTCATTGTAGGCAGGCAGTTAATAACAGGTACCTTAATTATGTGTTGGCTAGATTTCAGAATGTTCTGGTCACTTTTAATTATTAGAATAGTCTTATGTTGTTGTTTTAAGTTTTAAATTAAACTCAAGTTCTTTTCCTCTCTTCGTTCTACAAAAAACTGACTCCCTCCTCCCTCTATCTTTTATCATGTTCATGCAACATAGAAGAAGAGGGATGGAGCAAACACCTTATTTAACTGCCTGTGGTGAGGTTGAGTTCTCTGTTTGGCTAGCTGTTCTCATTGGTTTGGCTCAAGGTAATCATTAATATCTTCTGTGTGGCAGGGATGTAGTTGCCGGTCCTCTCACCTGTGAGTTCTGTTGAGTATCCCCAAAGTCCTTCCCTTCCTAATGCATATTTCCTGACTTAACATTTTCCACTCCCTTAGTCCCTCCAAAAGGTGCCTACCCCAAAACTGAGATCCCTTTTCCTAGTGATTAGTCCTCTTGGTGAAGTCTGGGAAGACAGAGTTCAGCAACTTGTCTCCTCATTTATTAACCCTCAGGAAATTCATCCACCCATGATATGTCAAATGATGGGGTAGATAGCTTCTTGGCTACCTCTTTGCCCAGCCTCACCTTGTTCTTTAATTCTCTTTTCCTTGGCTTAGGTAACTGAGGTGTGTTGGCCAGATTGCCAAAATTGGAAAATGAACTGCCCATATTCCTTTCATGTAATCACTCCCTGTTCTCAACATGAATTCCCTTTGAACCCTCTTCCCTTAATTTTTGGTAACAAGATAACCCATTTTCTTTCTCCTTTATGGAATAGTGTCACCAAAAACCACTCCCTTCCTCACTGCCCTCTAAGTTATTATATTGCCCAGGGAGAGATGGTAATGACTGGTAGTAAGCCTTGTTCTAAACTGATGCCTGAAATTCTCTCAGTCATGTCCAACTCTTTATGATCCCATAGACCATAGCCCACTGGGCTCCTCTGTCCATGGAATTCTCCAGGCAAGAATACTAGAGTGGGTTGCCATGCCCTCCTCCAGGGGATCTTCCTGACCCAGGGATAGAACTGAACCATCTCCTGAATTGCAGGCAGATTCTTTGCCATCTGAGCCACCAAGGAAGTCCGTTAGTAAATTCCCATATACTAGAGTATGAGGATCTTAGCATACCTTAGTTTTCAGCTTTGATCTCCATGTAATACTAGGGAAATTGAAAATTTCCACTTGATATCCTGCTTTAATCCAGAGACAGAAAGTCACGTAAAATTAGCCTAGCAAAAATGGGGATGTACTGGCTCACTGAAGGCTCCAGAGAACTTCCTGTGGGTAGAGCTCAGTCCAGGGTCTTAATAGCATCATCCAGACTCAGAGCCTCTGCATCTCTCAGCTCAGATTTCCCCTGGGTTGACTTAATTCAGATTGGTTTTCTCTTGGTGATGAAGTGACCTTGCAGAGCTCCAGTCCTTTCAGTCACCCCAGTGAAGGAAAATTCTCTTTCCCACATTCTAAAGCTGTCTTTTGACATGGTTTTGGTATCTCCCAGTCAGGCTATTGATACTGCCTGTGCATCAGAGATCAATATCAGTTAGATGTTAGTACTGTTCTTCATGAGCTTGATGCTCCCAGGGTCATTCTTCTAAGGGAGAAGGCAATGTCTAACAGTGAGAATTGCCCCTCTAATGGTCACATTTAAGCCTGCCATGAAGGCTGTTGGAGATGTTCAGTGAAAGAAGGGGCCCTCTGCTCTTCTCAGATAACATCACCTAAGTGATGTCCGTTTTATCCCAGGGTGAGGCTTATTTTGTATCATCTACAGTTCATAGAATCTTAGAAGGGATAACATACCTCTGTTTAGCCATCAAATGTTTGTTAAACTTTTAGTATTTTCTAGGCATTGTGCTTTGTACTGGAAATTCTAATGTAAATAAAATAATATCCCCTTCTTTAAGGAGCTCATTGTCAGGTCCAATAGTTATGAGTTCTTGGCATTCACTTCCCCAAAGTTCAGGCTCCTACTCTGAGAACCTGAAGTACTTGACGTTGTTCCAAGTGGTCCATTTAGAGGTCAGAATAAATTGCCTTCCATATTTAAACAGATTCTATAGGTTTTAGGATTACACCTATGCCCACTTTGTGGCAAGGACTTCCCCCTCTCCTCCCAACACTTACCTCATCCCTCACCCCACACCTGGCTTTGCTTTGTCTAATATAGCTAAGTGTGCAGTATTAGAGGGTTTTATTTTTTGCTTTCTATTTGTGACAGGATACTTTATTTAGTTTTTAAAACTCTGTGTGCCCCTTTTGCCAATGTAAGTGTTGTAAAGATTTTTCTACCCTGGATATCACAAATTTGTGCTCTTCAAACCCTGAGCTTTAACTTACATATCCTTATTGTTGCATTTTCAGAGTTTGGTTTACTTAATGATTATATTTTATTCTGTTTCTAGAAGAAATTTTCTTGTTAACAAAGATCTTCTGGTAGGTCAGAAGATGAGCTTGTAGCTGTGCCAAACCATCTTACTCTCAACAAGGCAGAGATACAGCAGCTGTGGGTGCGTCTCTATGGCCAGGAACATGCTTCTTTCTTCATTGATCCTGTTAAGTGACAAGATCCTGTCTTCTGGGGTGAAAAATATCCATGTGGTTAAATGCTTTAATTTATAATGCAGTGATCAT
The DNA here is from genome assembly GCF_033118175.1 of Dama dama. Taxonomy (NCBI): domain Eukaryota; kingdom Metazoa; phylum Chordata; class Mammalia; order Artiodactyla; family Cervidae; genus Dama; species Dama dama. The sequence goes on from NC_083692.1 coordinate 68,290,601, forward strand.
ATTAGCTCTGTCGTCGTCTTGCATTCTGTCATCTGGGCCCCTCTGAAAGGTGAGGCTATTACCCTTCTCAGGAAGGCACTGACTTACTCATCAAGGGGGCTACTTCCTGTCCATACTGCTGTGTCTCCCTGGAAGCCTTCCAAAGGGACATCCATCGTTTACAAATTGATTTGCCCTGTCTTGGCCAACGTGTAATTCCAATTTCAGTTTCTTCTCCTGCAGGCCTTCTACAAGATTCCAGCTATGCCCTTTGGAGTTTCCCTTTCCTGTCCAGTAGTTGCTCTTTAGTTGTATTTGTTTATTTACTGATTCTGACAAAACCTACCTTTACCAAGCTTATTTATCCTTCAGGACCCTATTTATTTTGCAGCCATCTGAACTACTTTAGCTTACTTCAAAGTCACAGTATCAGTTATACACTACTAGTTTAGTATTTAATTATTGAACACCTTGCATCATAACATAGCAGTTAAGGTTGCAGGCCTTAGAGGCAGATTTTCTGGATTTTCAAGCTGCTTTAACTTGGGCAAGTTATTTCAGTTATACACCATTTGTAGCCTTCAGTTTCTTCATCTGTGAAATGGGGCCAAGAATGACCTTTCTTGACATTGCTACAGGTTCCATCTAGTGTTTCACAGTAGATGCTTAAGAAAGGAGGAGAAAGTATTTGCAGTTTCTTTTTTTCCAATGATGGGTTTATTTTAGAAAGTATTTCCTTGCTATTTTAGGATCAAGTTTCTTTTAAATGTTGATTGAGTGGTCTGTAGGCAAAATTTTATTGAGTTTATGGATTAAGGATTATGGGCTAATGAATTACAGCTTCAAAATTTCTGAATTAACAGTATAATGAGAGACTCATGCAGTTAATTTCATTGGAGCTCAAATGAGGGTAGCAGCAATTGTCATATAATTACCTGACAGATATCAAAAGAATGAATAACACATTGACAAAAGAATGTGGCTACACATAAATTACTGAAACATTCAGAGTGACTGACTTTTTTCATGAATAATATTGAAATGAATCTAAACAGACTTTTAGGAAGTTTTCCTTATGCTTTAGTTTCTCTTAGATTTTCCCTGCAATCTTGTTGATTGTGTTCAGTCATAGTTGTATAAGTGACCATTGATCTAAGAGCAGCAATTTTTCCAGAGAACTTGTTCTAATGTCGTTTAAGGAGAATTCCTGGCAGGTCCTAATTTGACCTGTCCTTTAGGTCAAAGCCTGTTGTTTCATGCTCTCCTGTTCTCTGTTTCATGTCTGCCTGCTTAGTTCACAATTTTATTTTGAATTCTGTTGCAAGTGAGCTGTGGGACCTGGGAATACATGTAAATCCATGGCTGATTCATATCAATGTATGACAAAACCCACTGGGAAAAAAAAAAAAAAATTAAAAAAAAAAAAAACAAAGGGATGAATTAGGTGATTCTGAAAGTTAGCATATTTCCTATATCATGTTAATTTTTGTTTTTTTTTATTAAATTTATCAATATATTAACTGTGTATAAGTTTTATGTTTGATTTTTCAACAATCCATGATGCATAAAATTTCAGGCCATTTTCATAACTTTCACAAAGTGAAATTTGTATTTAAGCCTTTTATAGTCCAGCATTCAAAGTTTAGAGTTAGCCATTGGCCTTTGTAAATAGCATGGCATGGCATGCTGCTTTTTTCTTGTAACCTCATCCATTTTAGAGCCTAGAGCAAAATCTTGTCAAGAGCTCCAGGGTTTAGTTTGTATTTCCATTTCATTTTTGGTTAAATTCATACATATGAAAAAATTATATGTAATATATATTTAATTTAGGTTATATTAAATATATAATTCAATTAAGGGAACTTATATATGTATGTCAATTATATTTCAATACATACATTTCCCTTACTGAATTACATGTTGAGTGTAAAATATATTGAATATATATTTACTGTAACATGTTGAATATATAATATATTGATTATAATGTATATTGAACATAATATATTGAATATATAATTTAGTGAATGTAATATTTAATGACTATATATAATTGAACTGTATACTGAAAGTTATTTGGAGGGTTTTGCCAGGTAGATGTACCAGCTTGAGTATCAATCTCCGTGACACATGTGCTGATCATTCCAACCTCTATTAGCTTAAAAAATTTTGAGTTATTTTGAGTGGTTCAGCAATTTTTATTGCCTCTGATCACACTGTCTCTGTAAAACAAATTTTTGCAAACTAAACAAATAAAAAAGTGCTACATTACAATGTAATAGTTTGAGGATATTTTAAGCCAAAACTCAGAATCCAAATTTAAGTTAAAAATTCAGCCATGTTGGCTCCTACAGTAGAAATAACACAACTGAGGTTATTGGATAAATGTTTACTTTCAAATATTCACCAGTTTGCACATGTGCAGGCAGTGATGACTATTGGCACTTCACAATTTATTCTGCTGCCTGGAGATTGTCAGATGCTTTTTTAGAATCTATTCTATGAATCTCAGTTTTAGAAGTGTTGCAATGGAAAATTTTTATCTTATAAACCAGAAAGTGTAGGGTACAACTTTTTTAATCAGGTGTAACTTACTTCCCCTCACTTCCCTGCTTCCAAAGGCATGATGGTATTATTTATGTTGGTTTGTCATACATAAAGCTGAAACTCCAATACTTTGGCCACCTGATACAAAGAACTAACTCGCTGGAAAAGACCCTGATGCTGGGAAAGATTGAAGGTGGGAGGAGAAGGGGACAACAGAGGATGAGATGGTTGGATGGCATCACGGACTCAATGGACATGAATTTGAGTAAGCTCCGAGAGTTGGTGATAGACAGGGAAGCCTGGTATGCCGCAGTCCATGGGGTTGCAAAGAGTTGGACATGACTAAGCTACTGAACTGAATATCATACATATGGCCTTTAAGTTATTTAAGGGTTTGAGAGCCACAAATTCTGACATTGTTTGGGTGATGGCCAAAATAAGGGCCATCAAACTGGTTGAAAAGCTTGGTAAGGGTCTTGGTATCCTCTCATTCTTCAGGGGAGGCTTCCTGTTAAGGTATCAGAAACTTACCCATTGCTTCAAGAAGTCTGTTGTCCTGCCCAGAAGAGAAATTCAATTGGTGGGGCACCTTATAGATCTATCTAGTTCCTCCAGGACAGAACAGGGAGAGCCCAACACCTGACTCTTGGAGAGCTTGAGTCTCTGAATGAAAAACTGCCATGAATTTGAGTGAAGATAAGAGAGAAGGGGAGCGTGAAAGATGCTCCAGCGGTGAGGGACCGTCGGTGTTGGCAGCCGCCCATCCCTCTTATCTCACCTGATGGCGGGTGCCTGCCAATGTTTATTTGGCCATTGCCATTCACCAGCTGCTCCTCTGCCATGTTGTTTTTCTTCCCAGATGGCAACACGATGTTTCACGATAAAACTGACACAAAAAACAATGCAAAATTTGTCTAAGAGAGGTTCAGCAAGCATGAGAAAAACATCTGATCTCTCTCAGAGCCCGCCAAGTTCGCAGTGTACAGTGCCAGAGTAATTATGGGATGATTTGAGCAGAGGCAATGCATGGGGAAGCCACTTCCAAATGTATCAGGTAGGTTTCCAGAAGAGGCACAACATTCGGCTCTCTTGTTTCTCTGGCGCCCTGACAGAATCGATGAGTGCAGCCTGAAGCCTCCCAGAAGCCTCATACATTACTGAATCTGAGCCTTACCCCATGCCGCCTAATTAATGGCTCAGTATTTTAAAAACTCTTTTATTCAATTAGATTCTGCTTTCAATAAGATAAACACTCCTGCTATCAAAATCCTGGGAAACCAGCATTTATAGTCTGCCTTCTCGCCAAAGCATCTGTTTTTCTCTTGCCCTTGGTCTCTTATCCTGTCCAGTCTTCATTTGGCTGTTTGATTCTGTAATGATTGGCTGGTATTTGAGGGAATAACATGAAAGGCGAGGGTGTCCCTGCCATCTTGTTACTCTGAGGACTATTTCCCCCTAAACTTTTACATAAGAAAACAAACTAAAGAGAGTCATTTTACTATTATTGGTTACAAAGATCCACAGATGTTATTTAAAATGGAGCTTTGAATGGATTTCAGATTCATCACTGTGACTCACAGTACTGCCTTTTATGTGGGTTACCATTACTGCATTATTTGTCAGATCAGATTTTTAGGTGAAATGGTAGAGAGCTCTTTCTTCTTTAACTCTTGTGCCTTTTCATTTGACTCAGAATTGTCTCCTAGGGATAATTGCATTCATGTCTGTTTGGCTAGGTTTTTCATAATTATTATACTTTATATAAGTTACATGAGAGCTAAATACTGAAAAAAAAATAGTTTTGAAAAAGTCTTCTATCTAGCACTTAGGGACTCTGCCCCAAAATGGCCCTATGATGAAACTGTTGGTTTTAAATCATTGTTAATGAGAATATAAAATTGAAAATTTTCCAGTAATCTTTGATGAAAAATACTATTTTAATGAATGATTTTTATCCTTTCTGACTGCTGGGTGGTATAATATATTAATGAAATTTAAAACAGATTTTGCATTTACTTGTTCTGGGAAGGAAGTTTTTATTTTGGGTCGTGTGTAACAGGAAAATGGGTTTAAGAAATGTTGACACATTCCCATATATAGAGAAAGACAGTTGAAAGGACTCAAGGTTTTCCTGAATAAGACCTAAATTTAGTCTGTGCTGTTAACTTTATACAGGTCACTTAACTGCTTGTAATTTCTATTTTATATAAAATAGAAACATGAGTAATGGTCATCAAATACAGCTGTTATGAGGATCAAATCAATTGACAGATACAAAAGAGTTTTGAAAGTTGTATAACATGGCTTAACTATTAAGTATTAACATGGAATTGATGATACATTTCTCTGTTTAGCTGCAACTTCATGAAGTTGTACTTTTTCTTAGGTTATAACTTTCCTTTGATAGGGGATTTCTTTTTCTTTATTTTATGCGTTACTGCAGCTTCAAAAATCATGGGAGGATAGGGCAGTGTAGATTTTATGACTGTTGTGAATATTTGACCTTCTAAGGGCAGAGGAAAGATCTGAATATATTAACATTTGAGGTCATGCTCTAATTCAGTTTTGTAGGAAGCAACGTCATTTGACATTTCACCCTTTTTGTAGGACAGATTGTTGGGCATTTTCCAAGGTAGCAAGAGCATTGAAATGCTTTTCCTTCCAGCATTGAAATCACTTGACTGTCTATATACAGGTGGAATTAATATAATGTACATATTCTGGTTCATATTCATGTTGAAACAAAATGATTCCATGGAGTAGAACAGGGTCAAGTTGGGGACTCAAAATATTGAGAGAGAGGTTGATTTTACTAACCTATGCCTTCTGGAGTTCACACTCATTTAGAAAAGAGCAGTGGTTTTCAATCCTGGCTTAAAATCACCTGTATAGCATTTGTGTTTGGTTTTGATTCTCCATAGCTACTGTAGCATACATATGGTGAAATAAGGAAATTAACACTGATACCCAGAGAACCCACATGCAAACATTCTGACTGAAATGATTTAGGGTGGCATTTGGTCGTCAAAGAGGCTTCCCTTGTGGTTCAGATGGTAAAGACTTTGCCTGCAGTGCAGGAGACCAGGGTTTGATCCCTGGGTTGGGAAGATCCCCTGGAGGAGGAAATGGCACCCACTCCAGTATTCTTGCCTGGAGAACTCCACGGACAGAGGAGCCTGGTGGGCTACAGTCCACGAGTTGCAAAGAGTCAGACACGACTGAGCAACTAACACTTTCACTTTTAGTCATCAAAAAACTTTAAGTTCCCCAGGTGGATTTTAGGTGCAGTGAGGCTGAAAACCACAGATGCAGATGTAAGTGGCAATAACTTACTACAAAAAAGGGACACACTGCTTAGGTATTTGGCTAGGTGTGGTTCAGCTAGGCATGATTTTTGGGTGATCACTTGAGCCAGCATTCCATGATAGTATAAAAATCATGTGTGTTGAGTTATAAATGCTGATAACTAAAATTTTTCTTTTTGAGTGCTGCTTTATTTAGTATTTTTAGATATTAAACTTGGCATTTCCATATGAAACATTAAATACATGTTAGTAATTTTTGAACTTGGAACAATGGATATATGAAGACAGGAAGTTGCCATGAGTAAACAGCATGATGCACAGAAAGAATACTCATCTGGGAAGCTCAGGATTTGGAATGTCAAATATTCAATCTCTAATTCAGTTTAAAGATCCTCTCCTCATCTCTACCCCATAACTCCCAGCCTGAAACAGGCTCAGAAACCTGCACTGGGAAGAGGATATATGCTGTATTTTTGCTTTCTATATTCCATCTTGTCCCACTCACTTCTTCGGGTCACAGTGGGGTAAGGGAGAGGAAGAGAAGGAGTAAAGTTAATTACTAAAGTGGTCATATGACTTTGTAGCCCTCTGTGTGGCACATGGGATGTATTTTTTTTGTAGCACTGTTCCCTGGCAGAGGAGATGCACCCTCTGGCTGACCCTGGTTCTGATCCTTGGTGTTGGAGTCCCCTGACTCTGGAGGGTGACTACCTGGACATGGCCCTTTGATGGCAGCTCAAGTCCTGCTGCTTTCCTCGGCATCCATTCTGGTTCAAAGGAAACATTTGGCTCTTTTGTCCCATAAACTTCTTGATGTGCAAGCTGCTCCCACCATAGCGCTCCCTTCTCCTTGGCCAAAAAAGGCAGCAGTTCCTGCAAGCTTCATATATTTGGACTCTTTCCAAACTAGAGTCAGCCACCAGGCTCTGTGTCCTTCAGACTCCCCGGGTTGCATGTCAAGCCCTCTGAGAGACTTTCCTGAAGCTTTCCTCATTTGACCTAATGGTTATGGTGGGAAATATCCTGATGCATTGGGATTTTACAATAAGTTTCATGATGTCATTATTGATCAAATCTTGCTAGGGGTGTTGTTATGACCAGAATGCCACAAATACTGGGTATGATATAAATGTCCATGTTCTAATCCGTATATCCCTCATTTTATCTTTACTTTTATATTTTTTATTTTTTTGGGTGTGCTCCTTGACATGCAGGATCTTAGTTGCCCAACCAGGGATTGAACCTGTGTCCCCTGCAATGGAAGCATGGAATCTTAATCACAGGACCACCAGGGAAGTCACATATATCTCTTGCTTTAAGCATTTCAGTTATTTTAAGCAGTTAAAGTTCTCTTACTGAATGGCCACCATATGCCTGTATTGTTTGGGGATAAGAGAGCTCCAAAGCCCTTAATTTATGTTCAGCAAATTCCTTCAGATAGTAGCTGGGTATGCTTGTGAGTGGACCTTGGGTGGAGACTAGACATTGGGCTGAGCACGAGGTGGAGAGATTCAGTGTGTGTGCTTTCACAAGGTCATGCTCTCAGCGAGATGGATAGCGATGTGCCAGGCACTGGACTTAGTGCAGGTCTAATGCAGAGAGGCCAATCAGGCTAGGCATTCCGTACTTACGTATGAAAGCTTGAAGAGTTCATACTGCAGCTGGAAGTACAGCTTTGGATAAGTGATCACAACACAAGGTGACATTTTATACTAGATTAGTGTTTTGTGCAATGCATTGAACTAGCTTAGCTGGTGTTATCACAGAAAAGAAGAATGGTTTGGTAGACAAAGCATGGGTCATATCATCTCTGTATGCATCTCAGCTCTGTAATTAGTGAGGTATGTGGTCCTGGACATATTCACTTAAACTCTCTGAGTTTCAGTTTCCTTACCTGCAAAATATGGATGATGAAACTTTGCATTAACACATTCTCTATATTTACCTTGTTTTCTCTTTTTACCTTGTTCCATATATGATTTAAAGATTTAAAAAAAAAATAGATGAAATTCATGATCAGGGAAAATACACATCCAGTGGGTAATAAAGGTTGGGAGGGGGTAAAATATAGAAATGTAGTCTATATACTTCAAAATTATACATTAATATGACTTGTGAACAGTAAACTATTCAATATTAGTAAAATTTATAAAATATATTCTAGGTTCTAGGTGCCACCTATTCTTAGCACACTTTCACCAAGTTTGGATCATAAAGATGCCTGAAATTTACAGAGAATTTCTGAAATGAATCGTATGAAACATTGTGGAACTGATCTTTAGAATGAGAATTACACCCCAAGTTCCAAAGACTCAGAAGGACAACTTCTGAGTTCCAGATAGTAGCTTCTGTCCTTCCTGGAGATTTTAAAAATTCATATTCCAGTTTTGGCAAAAGTGTTCATAACTCTTTATTCTGGTTTCTCAGTAACCAAATAATTTGGTGCCTACCAGTCATGTGTTTACCAATCTTTAGATCTGAAGGACATTGCATACAAAGTTGCTTTAGTAGTGTCTGACTCTTTGCGACCCTATGAACTATAGCCTTCCAAGCTCCACTGTCCGTGGGATTCTCCAGGCAAGAATACTGGAGTGGGTTGCCATGCCTTTCTCCAGAGGATCTTCCCAACCCAAGGATCAAACCTGCGTCTCCTCCACATCCCACATTGGCAGGTGGATTCTTGACTCACTGAGCCAGCTGGGAAGCCACTGCTTTCATGATACTGTGACTTGGATTAGAACCCAGGTTGCTGCCTGAAGGACATTAGTCTGTCTCCAAATACATGTCTCTTTTGTCCCCTTTCCTGTGTGTTTATGTGTGTACACGCATAATCTGAGATGCGTAATCTGAGGATTTGGTATGCTTAGTAAATTCCAGTGATCAAGTAGGGAGTTCTTTAGTCAGTAAGAAAATTGTCTAATTTTTCTCAGAAAGAAAAATATCTTTATTGCGTTTTAGAGAATTTGTTTAGTTTTAAATGATTTTAGAGTGTGGATAAAGTTTTCCTTTAGGTAGGTGCAAGGCTTAATGTATTAACAGCCTATTAAGAGTGGTTTTGTGCATTTATTCCTTAGTTTATTCAACAAATATTTACTTGGTACCAACTAGCTGTCAGTCAATATTCTAGGTACTAGGATTGTATCAGTGATAAAAAAAAAAAAAAGGAAAAATCCTTACTTGAACTAGCATTTTATTTGGACATTGGACTGTAAACAAAACAATTAAGTAGAATTCAGTGCTAGGAGATAAAAGAATTTAAAAGTACAGTCAGGGCAAATGAATCACAGGGGAAGGGGAGTTCAGTTTATATAGGTATGTGACTTTTGAACTAGTCTGTGGCCAGGCTTTTCCTTTTCCCAGAAGAACAAGTTCAAAGGCACTGAAGCAGCGTGGGTCTGGATTAGAGAGGCTAGAGAAGAGGCCAGTGTGGCTGGAACTGAGTGAGTGAGGATGCTAGTGAAGATGAGGTTAGAGTTAACAGGGAGTGAGGGGTGATCTTGTGAGCCTTGTAGGTCACAGTAAAAGCATCGACTCTTATTTTGAGGCCAAAGGAGAGCCACTGCAGTGCTTTGAGCGAGAAGTGCTGTGATCTCACCAGCATTTGAGCAGCGTTACCCTGATGGCTGTGCTGAGAATAGATTGCAAAGGCAGAAGCAGGGACCGTTTAGGTGGATGTTGCAAAAGTCCAGACAAGAGATGGTGGTGGAGATGGTGAGAAATGGTCAGATTTTGGCTATGTGTAGAAGGTAGAGCCAAAGGGATGTGCTGATGAGGAGGTGAGGAAATGAGGAGGTGAGGAAAAAAGAGTAAGGGAGGACCCCCTGGCTTCTGGTCTGAGCTTGGTTTGGAGCTTTCAGCTCCGACCAGCACCTTGCTTCTTTTGCCTTCTTCAGCTGTTTATAGCTTGTTCACTGATATCTTTCACCTTCAAGTTCATAACTGTCCCAGTTTTTCCTGTGACATAGTATTTGCCACCTTGTTTACTTTTTCATTTATTTTTAATTTGAAAGTTACTAAAAAAAGCAAACCAAACCAGGAAAACACAAACTGCCCCCTCCTGAGCTAAATTCACTATGGTGAGATTTATGGCCTTTTAAATCAGAGCTCCTGTTGTCTTCTCTTCTTAATATATCATAGGGTAAAGCCAAAAGATTGGTGGACTGGATGTTAGGAAATTCACGTTTTTTTTTATACTCTGTGATATTCAGTAATAAGCAGAAATTTTCTGGACTTTAATTTTGTTATCATTAAAACCCAGCAAAGTAGTATATTAGAGAAGGAAATGGCGACCCACTCCAGTATTCTTACCTGAAGAATACCACAGACAGAGGTGTCTGGCGGTCTACCGTCCACAGGATTGCAGAGTCGGACGTGACTGAGTGACTAAACAATAACAAAAGTAGTGTATGGCTGGTGAGGTCATTTCTGAAGCTGGTGTCTAAACAATTATGTAAACAATTATGTCTTCATTCTGAGCATTTCTACTGGTCAGGAGCAGCATGACTCCATGAATGGTACAGACTTGTTGATTTGGTTCTTGTTGATATCTCTGATAATATATAAACATTTACTAAATACCTATTATAATCCAGGCATGATAGTAAATGCTATGAAGAACATCAAACATGAGGAACTTACAATCTTTTGTTATAAAAATCTGGTCATTCTAACCAGTTATTTACAAAACTAACCCAATGAAGTGCATGATGTGGTATAGTAGAATGATGAAAGACCCAAGTAGAGATAAATTTTAACTAGAGTATTCATATGAAAAGATTTCAAGGCATTGACATTTGAGCTTAATCTTGAAGAATGAGTGCTATTTTTACAACTAGAGATGAAGAGAGCACTAACAAAGATGTAGAATGTTGATGAGAAAGTGCACTAACAAGCTTAGAGAACAGTGAAGAGTTTAGCTTCGAGGTCAGGGGTATATTTCAGAGCCTCAAATGCCACTCAGAAGAGAGTAGATTTGGTGAGAATGGGAAACCTCAATTTTGTTTCAGATTTTCAAACCTTATTTCTTCTTGTACTTAACTCCACTTCTTACTATCATCATCCTGTCCCTGTTTCACTCCCTAATTCTTTTCTCAAGCCAGGCTCCTTGCACTGCTTTCTCTCTATTCTATTTAATATTTATTTCAGTTAGTGTTTTCAAGCCCTGTCTACATCTAGCTCTGTACTGCATGCTCTTCACTCCCAACACTGCAGCCATAGAAGAACTGTTGGGAGCAGTGGTTAATGAACACCTTTGTATATAAAATCTCCAGACCCTCACTTAATGCCCATTGAGTTTAAGGTTTCACTCATCTATTAAAATACTCATATACCTTTGATCTCCATTTTTTTTTTTTTTACCTCTTTGACATTTAATTCTCTAGTATTCTCCCTCTGTATCATGAGATCTAAAAACTGTTCAGTGATTTACTGATTTGTTGTTGTTCAGTCGCTCAGTTGTGTCTGACTCTTTGTGACCTTGTGGACTGCAGCATGCCAGGCTTTCTTGTCCTTCACCATCTTCTGGAGCTTGCTCAAACTCATGTACATTGAGTCAGAGATGCCATCCAACCATCTTGTCCTCTGTTGTCCCCTTCTCCTCCTGCTTTCAATCTTTCCCAGCATCAGGGTCTTTTCTAATGAGTTGGCTCTTTGCATCAGGTGGCCAAAGTATTGGAGCTTCAGCTTCAGCATCAGTCCTTCCAATGAATGAATATTCAGGGTTGATTTCCTTTAGGATTGACTGGTTTGGTCTCCTTGTAGTCCAAGGAACTCTCAAGAGTCTTCTCCAACACACAGCTCAAAAGCTTCAGTTCTTCGGCACTCAGGCTTCTTTATAGTTCAACTTTCACATCCATACATGACTATGGAAAAAACCATAGCTTTGATTAGACAGACCTTTGTCAGCAAAGTGATGTCTCTGCTTTTTAACACGCTGTCTAGGTTTGTCATAGCTTTTCTTCCAAGGAGCAAGTGTCTTTGAATTTCATGGCTGCAGACACCATCTGCAGTGATTTTGGAGCCCAAGAAAATAAAGTCTGTCACTGTTTCCATTGTTTCTCCATCTATTTTCCATGAACTGATGGGACCGGATGCCATGATCTTTGTTTTTTGAGTGTTGAGTTTTAAGCCAGCTTTTTTCACTCTCCTCTTTCACCTTCATCAAGAGGCTCTTAGTTCCTCTTTGCTTTCTGCCGTAAGGGTGGTGTCATCGCATATCTTGACAATTCCATTAATAATCTTAAAGTGTATAACATTAAGTGTAACTTTTTCTAAGTTCAGCGTTATTGAGATTTATGTAAATTGTATCAATAACATAGGAGGGAATATAGACACACATTTCATTCCTAAATAAAATTATGTATTACTATTGCTTTACCAAATCAGACATTAAAGATCTGTGTGTAAGTACTGTAAGCCTACATCAGGTGATTTTTAAGATAATGGAGTCTCTAAGCATAGATAGGGAAAAAAATTACATCTTTCTTTTCACTGATGTCTCACAGGGACAGCATTTCTCTCAATTATCAATGGAAGCAATAAAGCATATTCATTTTTATCAACACTTGTGGACTTGTCACCAAGAGATAGCACAGATATTATAGCATACTAGAGTTGTGGATATCTCAAAATGTCATTTATATGTCACTATATGAAATTATGCCTCTGTGTGCTCATGCTCAGTTATATCTGACTCTTCGCAAGCCCATAGTAGTTATTAAATCTACCACTAGATATTGATGTTTAATAAGTTAAAGAAGCACATATATTACTTAATCATAACTTTAACTTTTAAAACATTTTAATATACTTAAATATAATTGGTTTCTTTGTTATAAAGTGTATTTTGTTATACACATTTAAAAATATTATTTCAGAAGGTATCCACAGATCTCACCAGATCATCAAAGGAACCCAAAAAAGTTATGAATCCCTGGACTAGGTAATGTTCTGAATTAGATCTAGAATGATCGCTATATAGATAGTAGATAACACCACCACAAGGTCTTTATGAAGCGGTGGATAATCCAGCAGCAATGATGCTCTTAACTTGTTGCCAAATAGCTCTAGGACTGAACATATTTTTCGCAAAACCTCTTTTTCTGCTTAACTAAATGGTTATACATGATAATCATATACAGAATGCTTCAGCCCAGAGAGAAAATTTATAAACCTGGGACAAAATTGGAAATGTTAATAAATACATCATATATCATATTTTCTTTGTTGAGTATATGTTTAGGGGAAATGCTAGCAAATAGTTTCTGCAAAAGAAATTTATGAGTTTGTACCTTGATTTGAATATTTCCTTCAAGCAACTGTGTTTTGTGATTATGTGTGTGTGTGTGTATATACACATTTATACATACAGGTCTGTATTTATGTGCACATACATGGGTATAGGTAGATATCAAAGTTTTATCAACTGTGCAAAGTTGTTTCTATTAGTGATATATTTTAGAGCTAAGACTTAAAAATGGAAATGGCTTATTGCCTTAAAGACTAGTAATCTCTATTTACAAATCTCTCTACTTCTTATCTATTGAGGTTTTAGAAACAAATTTATGAAATTTATAAAATCTTCACTAATTACTTTGTCCCATTAGATTGTATTACTATGTCACATTTCCTCAAAAATGTCATGAGTTCCTTAAATATTAGTTTAAAAAAGAGGTACAATTTTAGATTTTAAATTTACTTGTCAGATTGTTTATTTCTGGCAAAGATATTTGTTCTCTTTGTATCCTACACTATTTTTTTTAAGATCCATTGACACTTTAGTCTTGATCCTTTGCCACAGCTTTTAATTGAAAGCAATGCTTCTATTTTATTTACTTTATAAAGCCTTCTTGGACTAAGGAAAGGCAGGGGTGATTTATACCTTCTTTATACCCCTTCTAACAAATAATCATTCAAAAGGTTCACTGTTTTGTCATGTATATTTTCTTTGCAGATATCAAGTAGACTTGAGTTTGCCATCTATTACCATCTTGCTCTAATGGGTTTTATTCTATTCATTTATTATATTGGGTGTCTGTAATTGGGTTTGTGTTTCAACTATTTTCTGTAACTGTCAGCCACTCAGCTAGTTAAGTGGACTGAGTCCTCTTTGTTGGGGACCATGTCCTTGGCGGATTATGTGGCCTGTCTAGCCAAGCAGCTGCCAAGTTGTCCTGGATCTGGTAGGTACTCAGTAAATTCCAATTCATAGTGAAAATGACACTCTCTGACCAAAGTGTGCCTAGTACATCTTCAAATCTCTTTTGAGGTCAGTCAGTCAGTTCAGTTCAGTAAGCCGCTTAGTCGTGTCCAACTCTTTGTGACCCCATGGACTGCAGCATGCCAGGCCTACCTGTCTATCACCACCTCCTGGAGCTTGCTCAGATTCATGTCCATCGAGTTGATGATGCCATCCAACCATCTCCTCCTCTGTCATCCCCTTCTCCTCCTGCCTTCAATCTTTCCCAGCCTTGGGATCTTTTCTGTTGAGTCAGTTCTTCGCATTAGGTGGCCAAAGTATTGGAGCTTCGATTTCAGTATCAGTCATTCTAATGGATATTCAGGACTGATTTCCTTTAGGATTGACTGGTTTGATCTCCTTTCAGTCCAAGGGACTCTTAAGAGTCTTCTCCAACATTATAGTTCAAAAATATTTTTTGAGGTATAACTGGTAATAAAACTTAATTTTATCATATAGGTGATTATTATGGACTTGTGCTGTGACTTAGGCTGTATATGGAATACAGACAACTTTGTCTTTTGGAATTTGAGAAAGCCCATATTTAGTAAATATGTGACATAACATCTGATATATATGTCACATTAAAAACTTTCACTGTAACCTATTAAGTTGGCATTTCCAAACATCTACTTTACTCAGCTATAGCACTGTTCACAATGGAGAGGTTGATGGGTATATTGCCTGAGAAAATATTTAGCTTAGGATATTGCTTAAGGTATCTTAAGATTTGCTCAAGGATATCTTTCAAACAAAGGATGCTTTCTATGACAATATGTTGTAAGGTTTAGTGTTGACCTCGTAGGTTTTGAATTTGTTACCTGTGAACAACCAACTGTATATCTCTTTGGCAAGGCAGAATACTCACTGTTGCAACTGACATCACATTACATTTTCTGCAGATTTTTTAAAGGCAGAGACCTAGGAAGGGACCATAAAACTTTGAATATCTCTTCTTGCCTTTGAAACACTTAGGCCGTCTAATAGCATTGGGTCCTTATTGCTGTGTTCAAGTTCCAAAAGTCCTAGAAGGAAAGCTACTCATAAATTTACTTTTCCTCATGGAATTGACAAGCTATTTTGTAAATAGCTCACTGTAGTGTAGGACAGGATGAAAGACATGCTGAATGGAGAGAAAAAGCGGACAGATAACTGATGGCCACAAACTGTCCTCAGAGGCAGCTTATAAAACAGAGAACCATGTGTTCCCTGACAAATTGCTGTTAAAATCTAGTATTCAACTGAGGGTTAAGAATGAGCAGTGTTTGCCAACCAGGGTTGAGAGGAGTGTATAATGAAACTCATTTAATGAGGTTTTCAGAAAGCAGAAATGCTTTGACTAGAGGCAACTTCCACTTGTCTAGTCATCATTGTGGTTTGCTCGTAAGTAAAGGGTTTTGTTGTAAACACATTCTTTTTCCAAAGTGTTCTTTTGACAATAGAAGGGGACTGCAATTCTCTCTTCAGGCCATAAGAGGGCACTTGGAGCACTCTGAATGCTTTATAGTTGCATCAGGACAGGCATTTGACTTGTTTGGATGTTTTCTGACTCCCATAGAATAAATCTAATTAAAATATGCTTTGGGAATCTGGAAGGAGTGTAAAAGACAGAGTTGGTTAATATCTGACCTGGTCTTTTTAAGCTGAAGATACACATTTATTTAGGTGTGTATAGTATTAGTGATTCAAAAATCTATTCCCCTTGTATTCATGGTGGTTTAGTTGTTAAGTCATGTCTGACTTTTTACAACCCCATGGCCTATCAGGCTCCTCTGTCCATGGGATTTTCCATGCAAGAATACTGGAGTGGGTTGCCATGTCCTTCTCCAGGGGATCTTCCCCACCCAGGGATTGAACCTGGGTCTCCTGCTTTGCAGGTGGATTCTTAAAAACTGAGCCACCAGGGAAGCCCTGGTTTAGTCATAGTATAGTAATATATACTTTGTATTCATGGTATAGTAATATAGTAGTATCCAAAGGAGCTTCTGTTTTAAAAGCTGCAGCATAGCAGAAAAACACTAATATTTATATTCAGCCCCCAAACTTACCTTCATAGAACCTTTGCCAAAAATGCTCAGTTGTGATTTGCTTGGACTTTTAATTATGGAAGACTTCCCTTCTTCCTTTTATTTCCCTTCAAAGTCCTCCATTTCTTAACCAAGAATGTTAGACTATTTTGAGGTCTGTAGGACTATAGCAGCTCATAAAGTTCTGAAGATGAGGCCAGCATCCTGAAGATTGGTTTGTGGAGTCAGTATAAACATGACTGACCAAGTTTGTTCACAATTGCAAGGATTAGCCTTATTTTTGTTTTGCCTTTAAGGGCAATCCTGCCTAGAGGCCAAGATGAACTAGGAGATCTCTTGAGGTAAGATCAAGGACACTATAGGAATTTCCATTAATCCTTTAAAAACAAAGTAATGAGCTGACTAGAGCATGGATGTGAACTAGGATTCTTGAAGTTTCGCTTCTGTCCAAAATGGACTGAGTTGCAGAGTGATCTGAAAAGTTTGCCTTTTTGCAATTAGTTGTCTCCCCAATTAATTGGAAAAAATAGATTTTCCTTTATTCATTTGGATTTTTCCAACAGAATTAACTTTTACAGAGGCATTAATATAAAATCTGTGGACAAGTAAAGCCTGGTTTTTTTAATTGACCTAGTTGATTTACAATAGTTGATTTACAATATTGTGCTAGTTTCGGGTGTACTGCAAAGTCGTTTATATATACATATATAAAACATATTTTCAGATTATTTTCCATTATACATGTTATAAGATATTGATTATAGTTCCTTGTGTTGCACAATAAATCCTTGTTGCTTATTGATTTTATGTATAGTAGTTTGTATCGGTTAATCCTGTACTCTTAATTTTTGTACCCCCTTTCCTCTTTGGTAACTCTAAGTCTGTCTTCTCTGTCTGTGAATCTGTTTCTATTTCATAGATATAATCATTTGTATTATTTTTTATATTGCTCATGTAAGTGTGGTATCATATAGTATTTGTCTTTATCTGACTTACATAGTATGATATTCTCTAGGTCTATCCATGTTGCTGCAAATGGCAGTATTTCATTCTTTTTATAGCTAAGTAATATTCCATTGTATATATATCTCAATCACATATATCACATTTTCTTAAACCAGTTTTCTGTTGATGAGCATTTGGAGTTGTTTCCGTCTCTTGACTATTGTAAATAGTGCTGCTGTGAACATTTGATTGAATGTATCTTTTTGAATTAGAGTTTTCATCTTTTCCAGGAGTGGGATTACTGGATCATATGGTAACTCTAGTTTTGTAAGGAACCTCCATTCTGTTTTCCATAGTGGCTGCACCAGTTTACATTCCCACTAACAGTTTAGGAGGGTTCCCTTTTCTCCACACCCTCTCTGCATTTATTCATTTCAGTTCAGTCACTCAGCCGTGTCCGACTCTTTGTGACCCCATGGACTGCAGCATGCCAGGCTTCCCTGTCCATCACCAGCTCCTGGAGCTTACTCAAACTCATGTCTGTCGAGTCGGTGATGCCATCCAACCATCTCATCCTTTGCATCCTCTGCATCTCATCCTCAGTGTTTATTATTTGTGTATGTTTTGATGATAGCCATTCTGACTGATGTAGGGTGATACCTCATTATGGTTTTGGTTTGCGTTTCCCTAATGGTTAGTAATACTGAGCATCTTTTCATGTGCCTGTTGGCCATCTATATGTCTTCTTTGGAGAAACGTCTATTTAGTCTTCTGCCCAGTTTTAGATTGAATTTTTCTTTCATATTGAGTTGTATGAGCTATTTATATATTTTGGAAATTAACCCCCTGTTGGTCACATCCTTTCAAATATTTTCTCTCATTCTGTAGATTGTCTTTTTGTTTTGTTTATGTTTATGCTTTCCTTTGCTACAAAATCTTTTAAGTTTGATTAGGTCTCATCTGTTTATTTTTGCTTTTATTTCTTTTGCCTTGGCATAAGAAAATATTGCTACAATTTTTGTCTGAGAATGTTTTGCTTATATTCTCTTCTAGGATTTTTATGGTACCATACCTTGTATTTAAGTCTTTAAACCATTTTGAGCTTGTGGTTTTGTGTATGATGAGAAGGAGTGTTGTGTTCTAAATTCCTTGAATTACATGAGGATGGCCAACTTTCCCAATACCTCTGAAGAGATTATCTCTTCTCAATTGTATGTTCTTACCTCCTTTGTCATAGATTGACCATGGGTGTGTGGATTTATTTCTTGGCTCTCTATTAGATTCCATTGATTCACATATCTGTTTTTATGCCAATACCATGTTGTTTTGATTCCTGGAAGTTTTGCAGTGTTTCTGATGTCTGAGAGGGTTATGCCTCTAGCTTTGTTCTTTTTGTTCAGCATTGCTTTGCCAATTCTGTGTCTTGTATAGTTCCACATAAATTTTAGGATTGTTTGTTCTAGTTCTATGAAAAATGTCATGGGTATTTTGATAGGGATCTTATTAAATCTGCAGATTGCTTTTGGTAATATGGCCATTTATTAAAAATAATATTCTTCCAATACAAGAGTATGGAGTATGTTTCCTTATCTTTGAATTAGCTTCAATTTTCTCTATCAACAGTTCATAGTTTTCAGCATATAGGTCTTTCACTTCCTTAGTTAGGTTTATTTCTAGGTATTTTATTTTTAATGTGATTTTTAAACAGGATTAAAATTCTTTTATATTTTATCATCAGTGTAAAGAAATGTGTGTTAATCTTGTATTAGCTGAAGTTATTTATTATTTCTAACAGCTTTTGTGTGGAGTCTTTGTGGTTTTCTATATAAAAGTATCATGTCATCTGACAATTTTGCTTCTTCCCTTCCAATTTGGATACCTTTCCCTTTTTTTTAATTGTTAGATTGTTGTGGCTAGGACTTCCAAAACTATGTTGAATAGAAGTGGTGAAAATGAGTGTCCTTGTCTTATTCTAGAATTTGGCTGGAAGGCTTTCATTTTTTTTTATTACTGAGTATTATGTTGGCTTTGGTTTTGTCATAAACAGCCACCTTTGTGTTGAGATATGTTTCCTCTACACCCACTTTGGTGAGAGCTTTTAAAAATATTCATTTATTATTTGACTGTGTTGGGTCTTAGTTGTAGCTCTTGGGGTCTTGGTTCCATCATGCAGGATCTTTTGTTGCAGTGCACAGACTCTCTAGTTGCGGTGTGTGGGCTGAGTTGCTCCTCTGCATATGGGAAGCTTAGTTCCCCAAACAGGGATTTAACCTTTGTCCCTTACCTTGCAAGGCAGATTCATAACCACTGGACTACCAGGAAAGTCCCTGGTGAGAGTTTTTATCATGAATGGATGGCGAATTTTATCAGATGCTTTTTCTGCATCTATTGAGATGATCATGTGTCTTTTGTTAATGTGGTTCATCATGTTGATTGATTTGCATATTTGAACCATCCTTGTGACCTTGGAATAAATCCAATTTGATCGTGGTGTATGTTCCTTTCTATGTATTATTGGGTTCAGTTTGCCAATGTTTTGTTGAGGATTTTTTCATCTATATTTATCAATGATATTGACCTGTAATTTTCTTTTTTGGTTGTACCTTTGTCTGGTTTTGGCATCAGGGTATCAGTCTTCCATAGAATGACTTTGGAAGTGTTCCCTACTCTTCAGTCTTTTTGAATAGTTTGGGAAGGGTTGGTATAAGTTCTTTATATGTTGGGTAGAATTCCCCAGTGAAGTCATATGATCCTAGACTTTTGTTTTCAGGGAGATTTTTTTTTTTTAGTTACAAATTCTGTTTCACTTTTAGTGATTGGTATGTTCAAATTATCTGTTTCTTGACTCAATTTTGGAAGGGTGTGTGATTATAGAAACCTGTTCATTTCTTCTAGGTTGTCCAATTTATTGGGATATAACTCTTCATGGTATTTCCTTATGATTTTCTTTTTGTATTTCTGCAATATTGTTATTGTTTTCTCTTCTTTTATTTCTTATTTTGTTTATTTGTGTCCTCTCACTTTTCTTCTTGGTAATCCTGGATAGAGGTTTGATGATTTTCAAAAGTCTTTTCAGTAAACCAATTCTTGGCTTTATGAATTTTTTCCATTTTTTGGTCTCTGTTTTATTTACTTCCCCTGTGATCTGTATTATTGCCTTCTTTCTGTTTACTTTGACTTTTTGTTGTTGTTGTTGTTGTTCTTCTCTTTAATTCTTTTAGGTGGTAGGTTAGGTTATTTGAGATTTTTCTCATTTCTTGAGGAAGGCTTATATCACTATGAACTTTCCTCTTAGGGTTACTTTTGCTGCATCCCACATTTTGTCAGGCCATGTTTTCATTGTAGTTTGTCTCAAGGTATTTTCTGATTTCTTTGATTTTATCACTTTTTTTATAGGATCGCTTTTTTAGCATACATGTAATTTTTTCCCCTGTTTTTCTTCCTGTGGTTAACTTCTAGTTTCAAACTGTTGTAGTCAGAAGAGATTCTTGAAATATTTTGTCTTCCTGAATTTGTTGAGAATTGTTTTGTGTCTGAGTATGTGGTCTTTCCTAGAAAGTGTTCCATGTGTGCTTGAAAAGAATGTGTATTCTGTTTTTTTCCCCCCTTAATTTTGGATGTAGTTTCCTATAGCTGTCAATTAAGTCCAAATGTTCTATTGTATCATGTAGGACCTCTATGTCTTATTGTTTTCTGTTAGATATGTCCATTAATGTCAATGGAGTGTTAATGTCTCCTGCTGTTACTGTATTTCTGTCAGTTGCTCCCTTTATGTCTGTTAGTATTTGTATTATATATTTAGGTGCTCCTATATCGGGTGCATACATGTTAATGAGTGTAATATCCTCTTCTTGTTATTGATCCTTTTATCATTATATAGTGTTCTTATTTGTCTTTCTTTGTGGACTTTGTTTTAAAGTATATTTAGTCTGACATGAATATTGCTATCTCCATTTTCTTACTGTTTAATTTGCATAAAATATCTTTTTCTATCCCTTCACTTTCAATCTATGTGTTTTTTGCTGTAATGTGAACCTCTTATAGGCAATATATTATTGGTTCTTGTTTTTAATCTAATCTTGTATGTCTAATCTAATCTAATCTAATATGTCTTTTGACCAGAGCATTTAGTCCATTGATGTTTAAAGTAATTGTTGATAAGTATGTAATTATTGCCATTGTAAACAGTGTTTTCCAGTTGATTTCATAGTCCTTTTTTTATTCCTTTCTTCTTATTTTTGTCTTTCCTTTTGCAGTTTGATGATTTTCTTTTATATTATGCTTGAGTTCCTTTCTTTCTTTTTTTTTGGTGAATATGTGTTTTTGATTTGTAGTAACTCTGGTTTTCATGTATGTTAACCCATAACTATATCTATTTGCTTTAGACTGATAGTCATATAAGTTGAAACATTCTAAAAAAATCTACATTTTTTTACTACCTTCCTTCACATTTTTTGATTTTGATGTCCTGTTTTACATCTTCATGTCTATTCTTTTGATGTTAATTGTAGTTATAATCACTTTTTCAAAAATTTTTTTTACAGTTTTTTAATCTACAGACTGGTTTGTTTAAGTCATCTTCAATCTTTTTATATATTTGCCCTTACTGTTGTGTTCTTTCCTTTCCTATGTATTCTTGCTTCTTTTCTGTTTAATGAATCAGTATTTCTTTTAGGTTAGGTTTACTGTTGCTGTTTTCTTTTGGTTTTTGCTTATCTGAGAAATTCTTTGTCTCTCCTTTTATTTTAAACAACAGTCTTATTGGGTAGAATACCCTAGGTTGCAGGTTTTTCAAGCTTTGACTATATTATGCTACTCCCTCCAGCCCTGAAAAGTTTCTGTAGGGAAATCAACTGATAGCCTTATGGGGGTTCTCTTGTAATTGACTATTTGTTTCTCTCTTTCTGCCTTGAGAACCCTCTCTTTAACTTTTGTCATTTTAATTATGATGGTTTAATTATGGTATGATGTGAATCTGTGTGGGTTCTTTTGTTTGGGACCCTCTGTGTTTCCTGTATCTGAATATCTGATTCCTACTTTGGGTTTGGGAAGTTTTCAGCCATAATTTCTTTAAATACATTTTTGATCCTTCTCTCTGTCTTCTCCTTCTGGAGACTCTATTATGCACAAGTTGGCATACTTTAGATTATCCCATAGATCTTTAATGTTGCTTTCATTTTTTTTTTGCTTGTCTTTCTGGCTGCTGTTCTGATTGGGTGATTTCCATTATTCTATCTCTTAGATCACTTATTCGTTCTTCTGCATTGTTTAATCTGCTCTTCACTGCTTTTATCTCAGCAATTGGGTTGTCTAATTTTGATTGGTTCTTCTTTGTAGTTTCTAGTTCCTTGTTACACTGATCTGCATTTCTATTGATAATCTTTTATATCACTTTAGCATTTTTATTATCCCCTTTTATGAATTTGAGTCTAGTAGGCTGAAAGGGTCTGTTTCATTTTTTTGTTCTTCCAGGGGGTTTCTCTTTTGCCTTTAATTGGGAGTCGTTCCTCTTTTTTTGTTGTTGTTTTTCCATTTCACTTAAATTTCTGTCTCTATGAATTTAGGAGAAATAGCTATCTATTGTGGTCTTGATTTTTTTTTTTTAACGTGGGAGTATACATGTGTAGACTGTATGAATCTAATGTTTTTGGTGCAAGGGCTGTTTTTGGTATGGATGCTAGCTGTGATTGGTGGCGTGGTGACCAGAGCCCGCACTGCATATTGGGCAGGGCTTCTTTGCTCTGTGGCTGTCACAGCTTTGTCAGGAAGTTGGAGTGGAAGTTCTGATGGTTAGATTTGATAAGGCTTTATTACCTTTGAGTGTGTGCTCTATCCCCAAGGATGTTTGCTGAAGCAAGCAAGGCCTGTGTGGTCACAGCAAACCGATGCACCACCCATGCATATCTCCTCTATCCATCCTGACAGAACTTCCAGCCTGTGAAGGGGGTTCCCAGGATGAGAGGCCACCCTTGTGTATGGTTCTTCTTTCATAGGTCCCTCTAAGGGAGGGAGCTGTTGATCCTGTAGCATTGCTTTTTTTATGTGCTACTTGGTTACATGGGGATCTTTCTTGCAGCTTTGGTTGTATAAGAGATAGTTCCTTCCTTCATTCTTTTTGTATGTCTTATTATTTGATATTTTATAGATAAAACATTGCCAATAATGGTGATGATGCCTTACATGTATATAGTGCTTAATAGCAATAACTTGAAAATCTCCTTTATATATATTATCTCAATTTGATCCTAAGATCTATAGTTGAGGAAACCAGAGTTGTGATATTTTAAATGGTTCTTTAAGGTCAGATGTAAGTCAGGTGACCATCATTTTTTGTTTAGTTGGGATAGATTTGTGATTAAGAGAGAATAGCATTAATAATATGTCCGTTCAATAGCACTAAATGGAACTCTTCTCAGAAAATAGAGTGTTGTTAATAAGTGACAAAGTGAAGACTTGTATCTAGGTCTTCTGACTTTATGTTCAATACACTGTACTCTCAAAGGATATGATTTCTACATCTTTCCACTGTTAGCAGGATTATAATAAATGACAATTATGAAGTATTGCTAGATCCTGTGGTGTTTTGTGAATCTTCACAAAACTGAATTGTATTCAACATAGTTTTGGTATTAAGTAATTTTTTTCCATTTTGTTTTGTTTTATAATTCCTTGAAAATTGACAAACTGTAGAACACTGAAATTTTGATTAGTTTATGCACTCTGTACCTTGTTGCACCAAGTGTGTTCTGTTTTCTTATATGTATTTACAATAATATTTTGCATGTGTTAAAGAGTTTAATAATCTTCTCACTTTATAGATGAGGGAGATGTATTGTGACTTGTCCAATATAATCAATATGCCATCATTTTTAGACTCAAATATAAATTCCTATTAACATATATACAAATTTTATGGACAAAGGTAAAATGTACCTTACCTTGCCTTCCTCGTGTATCGGTGAATATGAGCATACCATCACATTTTCATATTTTATGTTGGATTTTATACCAATAGCCTTAATTCTTTTGTTTATGTATATCTGTCCCTCACATACTTGATTTATATGCATATACAGAATATAAAATATTTCATGCTTTAATTAACTCTAGTTAATGGAGGTATAGAGGGTTATCAAATATGTAATTAAAATAGCAATTTATAAGCCAGGGTAAAATCATTCAAAAAAGGGTGCCTAGGCTTGTGTTATGAAGATGTTCTTGGCAAAGAGCAATGATCTTCCTGGGTTCCACTCTTCTCCCTGTCATTCAGGGTATTTATCTAAGTATTTCTTCTTCTTTTTAACCTCAATTCCAATTATTTAAGTGCTGTTTGAAATTAGTTAGAGTAAGTGCTGTGTAACAACTTGACATTTTTCATGGCTTATAACCACAAATTTTTATTATGTCCATTGTGGGGTGACTGTTCCATGTTGTCTCACTTTGGGAATCAGGATGAAGGCACATCTACAGTGGATATGTGGTCAGTTTTATGATACAGGAAAAGAAAGAATGACCAACCAGACACTCTGAAAGGCTTGTCTTGGCTTGCAAGTGATACTTTTTTCGTACTTACCTACCTGTATCCCAAGCAAGTCACATAGTCAAGCATGTTGTCTTTCTTCAAAGAACCATTAGACTTTGTGCTTCTTATCCATTTATCAGTAAGAATTTGACTAAAAACAGTTTGAGATTGAAAACTGAAAGATTTCCCTCTTACCAAATTTCAGTGCTATTTGGCATGCCTCTTATTCAATCAATATTTTCTTATCAAATTCTAGGTGCAAATCATCAAGCTAAAAATGGCAGCTCCATCTTAAGGGAAATACAATACCATGGTGTAAAAACATGTATTGTAGTCTCCCTTATCCATGGTTTCACTTGCTGTGGTTTCAGTTACTGTCAACCATGGTCTGAAAATGGAAAATTCACAAGTTTTAAATTGCATGATGTTCTAGGTAGGGTGATAAAACCTCATTGTCCCGTTCTGTCCTGCCCAGGATGTGAATCATCCCTTTGTCCACTGTAACCCACCGTCAGTCACTAAGTAACCCTTTCAGTTCTTGAGTTGTCTTTCCTGGTGTTTAGTACTTTGTCACCCCTATTTTACTTAATAATGACCCCCAAAGCACAAGGGTCATAATGCTGGCAATTCAGGTATACTAAAGAGAAACCATAAAATGCTTCCTATAAGTGAAAAGATGAAAGTAAAAAGAAAATGATTTTAAGAAATTTTAAGAAAATAAAAGAAATCATATGTTGAAGTTGCTAAGATCTACAGTAGGAATGAATCTTCTATTCATAAAACTATGAGAAAAAAAAAGAAATTTGTGTTAGTATTGATGTTGCACCCCAAACCTCAGAAATTATGGCCACAGTGTGTGATAAATGCTTAGTTAAGAGAGAAGAGGCATTAAGTTTGTACAAGATACAGTTGACACTTGAACAACATGGAAGTTAGGGGTGCTGACCCCTGCCATGCAGTTGAAAATTCACATATAACTTTTGACTCCTTCCTAACTTAACTGTTAATAGCTTACTGTTGACAAAAGCCTTACTGATAATATAAACTGTTGATTAATGCACATTTTGTATGTTATATATACAGACATTTTATGTATTTATGATGACCTCATTTTTCTTAATTTTTTAAAAGTATTTTTAGACTATGTGGTTCATCTCAGTTTGTGCAAATTGATGAAAATCTCCAAAAATTTTCCAGTATATTTATTGAAAAAGTCAGTGTATAAATAGACCCATGCAGTTCAAACCCATGTTGTTCAAGGATCAGCTGTATCTTGAGAGACTACATTTACATAGCCTTTTTCTTTTTACAGTATATTGTTATAATTGTTCTATTTTATTGTTATTGTTACTTTATTACTGTGCCTGATTTATAGGTTAAACTTTTTCATAGGTATGTGTATATAGGAAAAAACATAGAATATAATATTATATAAAGAGGGTTTGGTACTATCTGTGGTTTTAGGAGTCCACTGGGGGTCTTGAAACATGTCCCCCAAGGATAAGGGGGTCCACTGTACAATCAGTTAGCCAAATAAACATGTGCATTTGTAAGGTGACATTCTAGAAAACTTTTTCTCCTTAAGTTTATTAGATAGCTTTGATTTTGTATTCTAGTTTTTGTATCATTAGAAACATTTATATTTAAAAAAAACATACACACACCTTATATTTCCTGAGCTCAAGGTGTGTTTTCCTATTAATATGTCTTATTATCATGTTGTATGTTAAAATTTTTCTTTACCGTTTTCAACCCCAAAACAAGTTTTCTAGGGTGAGAGCGGTTAGGAGTTAGTCTGTTGTGCTAAATTTAGGCTTATTTGCTAAGAGCAAGAAACTGGACTTGTGAACTCATCTTTTGCCCACCTGGATGGCAGAGAAGTTTGCTGAGATGTTGGTGAGCAGGAAACAGTGTCTTGGGTACCAGCAGAACTCAGGAAGCAGCCACCTGCCTGGACATGGACGGAATCCTCTGAAGGGCGTCTGCTTCCGAGTGCTGCACACCACTGACCAGAAGCCCCTTGGTGGGAGAAAGGGGAAAGCCAGAATCAGGAAGAGCAGTCAGTAGGTCTTGTCTCTCTAGAGTCTTCTCCCAACAAGGCCAACTACTGATGCGTCTGGCAAAGAAGAACATTTACGGGGTCCAGGTCCAGTATCAAAAAGCAGAGCAAAGAAGGGTGTATTTGGAGCCAAAAAGCAGTAAGTTGATAACTGACATAGTGACTAAAATAGTCATATTTTATTGTCTAAAATAGAAAGCAAAAGGGAGATCCATTAATGGTTATACTGAGCCAATAGATATAAACTAGAACTGTTACAGGAGAAATGAGAGATATGTTTACTCTGTGTGGGAGCTGATCCTGAGGGACGAATAGATCTGGGTGTGGGGAAGAGGAGAATCAGTAAAAAATACTATGGGTGTGGGGACTAGTGTGAACAAAGAAAATGGATGCTGGAGATATGGAGCAAAAAACCTCAATGTGTAGCCTGTGAGAGAAGCATATGTAAAGGTGATAATTTTTTAATAAGGATTTTAGATAGAAGGCTTAGTAAATTTATTATCTTAATGTTCCCATAAATTTGTGAAAAATCAGTCTTTATAAGAACGTATATTTCCCTTTCTATCATTCCCATTGTCAGGACTCAAGGTGCCTTCATCAAGCATTTATTGTGCTGTTATACTGAGAATTCAGTGCCTTCTGCAGACCTACAGTTTAATTTTTGAAAAAAGTGATTGGGACTCTCAAAATTAGGTGAAGGAAACTTGATAAAGTATTTGTTTATTGTCAATCTTTGTGATTTTATTTTGTGAAATGTTCCTATATGAGAGAAAACAACAAACACTGAAAAATTACCTTTCTGTAATACATAGTATAAATAATAGCAAAAAGAAGTCTGTGTGGGTTATTTTTCAAGTGTACATGTGTATAGAGAGTCTAAATCCTAAGAATATAAAAATTTAAGAGCTAATGCTGTTGATTTTTCTTTACTTTCTTGCTTCATCACCTGAATGCAGCCCTCAATAATAAGACTCTTTTACAAAAAGCCTGTTATTAAAAATTTTTACACACATGATGAAGAAATGGATGCCCAGAAATGTGAAGTTCTTTGCTCAAGTCACAAGCGAGCTTAGTGAGGGAAGCAAGTTTCCTCCTTCTCAGTTCAACATCGCGTCTTTTCCGTCAGGATCTCTTGCTTGTCTTTAAGCTTAAGGAGGTAATTTCAGAACTCCAGTATCTGAATTTCACATGAGAGCCAAAAATATGCCTCTGGACATTTGCTTTCTAGATATAGGGATACTGAATTCAATTGCCATGTTTCAGGGCATGGACCCACAGAGTCATTTTCTTCCTTCCTCAGTGGTCATCTGTTAAGCTACTTTTGTTCCTTTTATTTCTTGCCCAACCCTCCCATATCTCAGTTATTTTCTCCATCTTTGTCAAATGTTCACAAGTTTGGAGAACAGGGACTGTGCTTCTTTGGAAGACAGAGTTTGTATTCCAGACATGAATAGATCTCCCTTCGTGAGCTGCTTCTTTAGCCCGTGTGTTCCTACACTGCTCCCTCCATTGTGCAGCATTTCATGAACCTCTGGTCCCCAAGCTCTCCGGTCTTACTCTGACCTTTGGTAAACCGTGTAGGAAAAGCTTCTTCTATGCATCCCTATATACATTCCAGATAATAAATAAACAGTATTTGGGAAAAATTAGAAATGAACAATTCTCAAAAGTTTCCTTTAGATTGATTTATTGGCTGACCTCTCTGTACCTTTCTAACAAAATTGCTATTAGAAACAGGCCCATCTATTCCAATCCACCACATGTGACCCCATTAAATTCATGGCCAGCTTTCTGTTGTATAGGACTCTATAAAGCTTTGCAGGCTTGTTTCCAACATTTAGCTTCTCTGGTAAAAACAAATGACTTTAATGATAACTGAACACGAAGGAAAATACTTTTAAAACCTCTCTATCTTCTAGATTATTACAAAATGTTTGAAAACTTGATCAAAATCTATTTTGTAGATAACTGCAAAATATATACCAGTTTGTCCACCTGTCCCATTTTTGGGGTAGTGTCCATGCAGAAAGGACACAGTTATGGTGAGCTTTTTTTTTTCTTTGTCTCTGGTATTAGTTTTGCTTCCTGTGGATATTTACTTCTAGCACAAAATACTGAATGAAACATTTATAGAAATTTTAGGAATGATAACTTTTCCAATTTTCTTAAATTCATGTTTCCCAAATTTTTAAAGTGAGCTCATAAAAATTTATAAACAGCTTTATTAACTGGTAAAATTTTAATTAAAAAGCACAATCATGTTTAAAGAAAAAACAAAATCTGGTTTTCACTAGTAGCTGTGTGATTTTGTCAGAAAGTCTTCCTTTACAAAAGTCTCCTCATTGCAAAAAAACTATAAATACAGTAGCATCTTCAAAATTTTGAAAAGAGTCACACTACTCTTTCCTCCTGCCTGATTTAAAAATATGTGACAAAGTAAGAGAATTGGAAAAAACCCTCTTCCCATACCCTGTCTGGCTAATTCAGACCAACTGGGAAAAATCACATGATGGACAACATATCAAAAATCCAGGCTGAAAACGGCCAAATCTATGAATAGCAGATATGGGAACTGGCCCAAGGCTTGTGTGTAGAAGGGTGACAGATAAAAATAGTGCCCTAAATTTTTCAAAGGTGATTTGAAACCTCCCAGTATAGATGACCTTGCTACTGAAAATAAGGCGACAAGGGCGAAGTTGAAATTGCAACTCGTTTCAAGAATCTATAGACTTAAGCTAATGTTCAAGAAAAAGAGCTGATTCCTTCCTCATCAGCAAGCTACACACAGGCACAGAGCATTTCTTTTTCTCTGACGAATTCTTAATATATTTATCCTTCTCCTCTGGTCCTTTCAAGAAAGGAAGGCATCAGCCCAAGATCATGAGTTTTCAAAAAAGCATCCCATTTTCAGTTCCCTCCTGCTGATGAAAGCAATGTCCAGGAGACAAGCAAGAAGTAGGCTCAGTGACAAAATAAAATAAAATATATATATTTCTTACATCATAAACCATTTTTTTTTTTTTTGCTGGACATTCTTCATTGTGCTTTTGCTTTCACACTGTGCTTGATATCAGTGGGGGTGTGGCTTGCAGCTGGTTAAATAGAAAAGTTTTCAAAACTTACTGGCTCCCATTTCAACTAGGTACAAAGATAAAGGCTATGCCACTTAAATTTTTGTTTTTTATTTTCTGTTTTTGAGAAAGGAAGAAAGAGTACAGAAGGAAGTGAAGTTGTTTTTGAATGTCCATTTCTGAAGTTCTTCACCTCTCCTCCTTGCTCTGCTGTTGATTAAAATATCTTCACATGTCTCCAAGGCTTGCTAAGCTGGAGGGGGAGAGTTTGGTGACAGTGAGGAATACCATTAGTGAGATTTCTTTTGGTGATAGACAGATGTAAATGTATCCATCTAATTCTCTGCTCTCAGGTCTCTGCCTGCAGATGGATGTTAATAATTAGCAGTTGCATCTCCTCCCTCTTTATCAAATTGGATTCTCCATAAATTCATCATTTCTTTTTTATTTTCTCAAAGTAGCAGCAACTCTGACAGCCTCCCTTTGTTCTTGTGTTTATAAATAATTTATAACACAGAAATATCTCTTCTTAGTCTTAAAACATAAACTAATGGAATAACACAACACACTGGCCCAAACTACCTTCTACTTGGGGAGAGAGACAACCTTGGAGTGGGGTGGAGGAGGCATAGAGCTTCGTTCTTAACAAAGGGAGGCTGAAGATCAGATGAAAAACAAAAAACAAAAAGCATTTATCCACCTGAATGTAGTTTTTTTGTTTTAATTTTTTTCCCCTTCCAGTTGCTAGCAAGGTATGGGAGTTCTAGACAGTATAAGCAAATTCTTTTGTGATTTCTTATCCAAATATTATACCTTGTTCGAATTCCCAAATACAAAATCCATTTCATTAAGCTACAAAAGAGAGACTATTATTCAATTAAAGCATCCACAGATGCTAAAAACATACCATGGTACATTTATTCAACAACTGTATGCTCATAACCCATGTACAATCTTTAAACACCAAATTACAGGGATTTGGTCCAAATTAGCAATAAAATACAATGTGTTAGCCCTCTATTGGGTAGTAATGACTGTGTAGTTTTCCTTGCGTACCCAGTGACCTTGTAGGCAGCTTCATAACTGTTTCATGTAGTCACTAACACAGTGTTATAAACAAATATGACTAGGATTTGTGCTAGTTAAGGTAAATAAAATAATGTTGAAACTGTTTTTCTAAGCTTAGATCTTTTGTGGAAGTGGTTTTAAAATTTTTCTTATATTGCTGTAGGCTTGCATATCACATCATAGGAGATAGCTTATAAGTCATCATTTGATATCCTGGAAATATATTCAGGTTGTAGATAAATATTCCGCCTAACAATGCTAATGCAGAATGTTTGGCATGTAATTTAGATAGGAATCTGAATACCTCCTTACATCAGCTGTTAAGATTTTGCACTGAAGTAGAAATAATATCATATCTTCCATCTGGAAAAGGGACATAGAATAGTGACACAAGTTATTTACAGAGTTACTGCAAAACAAGAGTGGTGACAGAGTAACTACAAAGCAACTCTCTGGGTTGCTGCCGCACTATAAAGCAGATAAATAAATAATGCCAGGGTAAATAAATTGGGAGAGGTCTGATTTTATAAAGCATAAAGGTAACTTGCATTCCTGTTGGCGTGGACTTCAATTTGCGTGTTGGTTTCTGAAGCATGTTTTAGAAGTTCTTGCTGACCCTGTAGAGCAACACATGCTTGCATGGCACATTCAGGCCATTTTTACCTTTCGGGAAGTTTGGGGAGGAAGCGATTGAGATGGAGCCTCAATACTGTCCAGAAAGACAAACATACCTTGAGACTTAAACTGAGTGAGTGAAAGAACTGGTTTAACTGGAGAGGAATTTGGCTGGTATTCTGGGTCAGGTCCTCTCTCATGGTCCTAATTGTCTTGCTCTTGGCAAATGATTTATTTTTCTCTTAAAGTGGAGTGGGATTAATATCTTGACTTGGGGCTTTGAAATGTTTTCTCCCCAGAAACAGCAGCCAGCATTATGGGTTGGAGTGATTCAGGCTTAAAGCAATAAGGGAAGTGTTTTTTTGTCAAGGTATTGGAGACAAAATAATTACTGGATTGTACCACAGCCCAACAATTAAGAAGAAATAAAATCCTTTCTTTGGCTTAAGAACATTTCTACTTAAGTACTGGGGCTCCTCCCCCTCCCACTGGCCCACCCACAGCATATTTTCTGAACTCTGTCTTTATCTCTGGGGTCTTTCTGGGGCAGGCAAGTAGCAGTATATCTCAGAGAAAAATATTTTTTATTCAAAGCAGAGAATGTGAAGTGCCTTAGTGTCTCCTACATTAAAAAAAATTATATTTCTTTAGAAATTGACATAGTGACCTTCAGGGTGCATATGTGGGCCTGGGATTGGGGAGACATGAGGGAGTAAGATGAGAGCCTTGCACTTTGGGGTAGAGTTTCACAGGAGGAAAACATGATTTTGACCGCAGAAGAAGACCATTTGTGGCAATCGAGAGAACTGAAGGGAAGAAGACAGAAGTCCTACAGAACTTAGTTATTAGATAATTGCTCGATTTAATGATGTTCTGATGGGATCAGAACGTCTTCCAAAATTCTGGAATCTTTCCAACTGCCAACTATGTCCTTATACCAATGGCAGGATATTTGTTTCTCTGTTCAGGCCCTTGTCATCTTGCTAATTCTGTACTTGGCTAAATGGCTGAAGATGTTTTGGTTGTGTAAGGCAATTCTTGTTCCCAGCTGCATAAAACTGTTATTATTAATTACCTCCTTTGGCCTAACATTATCCCTTTATAACACACGTATTGTCAGGCTCTCTGCGATTATTGGAAGGCTACGCCATACACAAAGGCATTAAGCTTAAAACAATAGAAGCTGCTTATTTGATAGTAGGAGATGTCAGGGGGAGACAGCACAGTCGGCTGGAACTGACTCGAAGCTCGTCATAAGAAAACAAGGGGCGAGCTGATCACAGCACAGCATTAACTGCATGTGAGAGACACACAGTCCTACATGGCAGCTTCCATCATGCATTTCCCATGGAAGAAGGGGGGAAATGGGCTCTGAGTAAATGATGGGTGAATACAGGATCAATTGTAGTGTATGACAAGACACTTTCTCTCTTTGTTTAATATATAAATCAGGAGCACTTATGAATTGATATTAATTAAAATAATGTATTTGCTTTCTTTCAACAGTAATGTCAGCCTTGTTAAAAAACGGAACACTAAATCTTCATTAGACTTCCAATATTAAAAAACTTGCATGAAATATGAATTAGCATTTAACTTGTTGCTAGTTAGATTAAAGGGGAGAGAATGCAGTAGGTGTTTAGCATTTTGGACAAAAGCAGAATCAGTTTTCCCAAATCCAGGAGTAAGTTGGTCTCTAGAGGCCTCACAGATCAGGGAATCATCCATCATTACCTTCTAACAAGAGTGACTACATCCCAAATGGAATTACTAAATGCTATCACATCCATGGAATTAAGTTCCTATCAAAAGGCTAATGCATGGTGAACCACCAAAATGTCTGAATATGAAAATTCAGCTTATAAAGATTCTTAGAGTTCTATTAATATATATCTGGGGACATGAACAAAAAACAGCCTTTGTTTTAGAATAAAGCATGTATGCATTTCATTTTTCTACAGTCTTTTCCACACCTAGAGAAATTATGAAAAGCTTAAATGTCATTGTTACTTAGCTAAGTCAAATTTCGGAAATCAGTGGCTATTTGGAGGGGAACAAGTAGGTAAAAGGCTTTTATTCATTCTGTTCAGATGGATATTTGATATCTCCTGATCTTTGCACTGGTGGCCTGAAATTAGAATAGCCATAATTGGAATGACCAGGCTGAGACCTCATATTGCATTCAAAAATGCGTTATGAAACTCCAGTGATATTATCGGCAATGTGTTGTCTTAGGTGAAAGCTGCTCATAAATGAGCTTGCTTATAAAATATACCATCGATCTTAAAATTACATTCCACCTGGATTTATATGTTTGGAAAATGTGATTGAATTTTAGACCTCTCTCTGGGGGTGGCATGTACATGCATAGAGAAACCACAAGGTGGTGGTATGGTGTCACCATATTTTTAAGAACAACAAGAAAAGGGGGTTTGTTTAATGAGCTTGCACTCACAAGCCTGCTCATCTAGTGAACTGTGACTTTTCAAATACCAACCTATTAATGTCAGAGGCAATACTGAAGGGAACAGTTGTGTTTGATTTAAAAAATACAGACAATGTGAAGTCCACTATGGCCCAGTATCTATCACCTATGGGGCTCCATTCATGCCTAATGCTTTTATTCAAGCTAAGACCTAGTTTTTATATATCAGATTAATACATATCTACGGCTTTGCACCTTTCTAGTTTGATTTTTTTATCATCAGGGCTCACCGGGGCCATTTTCATTCCCTTACTAGAGCATCTGCAAGCAGGTGGATTAGAGATAACTCTCATTGGGCTTTGTTTTTCTCCCGACACTGTCATTAATCATTCCTTAAGCCACACTTCAACTTCTAGTAATCAGGACTGGCTGCTCCTGAGCTGCACTAGAATTGCCTCTCACAGTGTAATATGGAATTGGAAGCGAATGGCTGAGGCCAGACGCCTCCTCTGCATTCCCATCTATCTCATCATTTAGGTATTTATCCATCTTGGGCTTGTGCAGAGAGCACCTCTCTCCTTCCCATGAGGACACAGATTGCAACAGAGGATCAGATTTGTTACCAGGCTTTGGGCTTTGATTGTCCTCTTATAAGTTTGGGATTAAAGTGAAATTTCCCACAGGACTATGCAGGATTTGCTAGCATTTAACTGTTTAACCTGGCTGTTTGTGAATGAGAATCCTGTGGTCAGCTATTCCGTAGAGAATATTATGGTAAGCCGAGCCTTAGAGGTACACATCCCGGTGTGTGCCTGCGAAGACTGGCGCAGTTGATTCCAATTAACTTCATATCTGATATCAATTGTTTTCATGTACACAGAGAGCAGTGATCCTAAGGTAAAAAGGAAAGCCAAAGCATTCCCTTTTATGAAACATAGATGTCAGTTTTAAATAAATGCAAATCTGTTCCCTCAAAATTATGATTTCCACTTATCCTTTTTACACTGATTAGAGAATTAATCAGCTTGGCATTGGGTTGTTTTCTATTTTGTGTAGTTTTTTTATGTTCTGTAATTTGTTTACTAATTTCAATCTAACAGTGATTTGATTCTTTATTCAACATGCTTTGAATATAACCAAAACAGAAATAAATTTTGTGAATTTATTTACACTTACTACTCTCACATTGATAAATATGTACTTAGAATTACGTACCTAGGTTATATGCAGAACTTAGATATAGTTCCCTAATTCTTTGCTATTTCTGAAGAAGAATTTAGAAAAATAATCAGCTCTTTATTCCCTAAATCAAAGCAGTGGGAGACTGAGGGAAGAATTATTCAAAAATCATGTCCCTGTTATCTATTTTTGTTGTTTTTTAGATTGTGACCACTGAAGGGAAGGATTTGAAAGACATCAAAATCATTGTTACCCAGTGTTGAGGGGTTATATGCCCATCCACTGCAGTTATTCTCTTTTAATGTGAATATGTTTTTTAAGTATCTAAAAAGATAGTGCTCATTTTGTTTGTCTCATCAGAAGAAGCAGAACAGTGAGGTGGCAGAAATATAGAATTTAGCAAGCCATTTAAAGCTTATGGTGAAACTCGGCTTTTGCAAGGGACCGGATCACATCATTAAACCTTTTATTCTTCCACAGATCCTCTGTTACATTTTTAACCTCAGTTTTGCAGTGGTAAAGAAAGTGAAACATATATCTAAGCAGAAATAACTTTAAAAAAAATCTATTTTTTAAAAAAATTAGTCACAACGGGTCGAAACAAAAAAAAAGAAAAACAGTTTTAAGCAGCTCACTGGATATCCTTTTGTAATGGGTAGTGTAGGTGGCAAATTGATGATTTTCACGGGGGAGAGGACCAGGAAGCGGTGAGGATAGAGTGGCCTGTAGACTAATTTATTTGTTTTGCTGTATTTGAGTTAGATACCCTCTTATTAGGGAGAAGCCTTCAAAGCAGTTTTGATGGACACTGATCTTGAGCCTGATGGGAGCTTTGTTTGGGGTTATAAAACAAGAACACCACGGGGTTGGTTTAACCCTATTTACTATATCCACAGAATTAGAGAGGTACTGAATTAGGCGTATGTGGGGCAAAAGTTCTTTCTCTTTTAAATGCAAGAGAAATCTTCTCCAGATCCACATGAGTAATTTTCAGCTGTGTATTATGCTCCTGAAGTAACCTCTTCATTCCCATTGTTTTAGTGTGAAATCATTTCCTTGGGAGATAATTAGAGTTGCTCCATTTATTACATTAAATGATTAGCATGCACTTGAAATGATCCAGTGTATTTTCCTTTATTGCTGATGACTCTTAAATATGGGCCTCTATTCTTAATGGATAAATTAAGGTTGTCTTGGCTCTTTGTAGCCGACTCTGTAGCCAAACAAGAGTGACTTTCTTTTTCAAACATACGCCAGGTGTGCTATGGCTGAGGTCTAGGTTTGAAGAGATTCTATTCATATGGATATCCCACCTGGTTCAACAAAGAGCTCGATAACACTGCTGAAAGGGTTTCTCTCCCAATCCCCTTAATAAAAATGCTTTTAATGACAGTACTTTATCTGGCACTACTCATCCTATGTGTGGAGTAAGTAAGTTTAACATAAAGTGACCCAAGATCACATTTCAAAAAAGTACCTCACAGGAAAGGCATGCACATTATCTGAGTAAGCAATGTGCCCTATGAGCCTTGGAAAAATGGTATTTTAAGAATTACCAAATATAGATTTCATTTGGATGCAAGTGCTTCTTGGTCTCTTTGAACTAGCTTGGTTGCATAGCTGACAGAGTCATTTGAAATCTACTGGAAAGTTTGGATCAAGCAGCCACTGCATGCTAAACAGGCAACATTGCATGCATAATTAGGGAGAGAAACCTGATGCATCTTTTAGTTAATTTTCAGATTTTCACAAAATAATAATATATGGGGTAATTTTAACCATAATGGATGTTTGTCAGAAAATTTTAAACTTGTATTTAGTTGCAAGATGTAAGGATGCACAGATATAATAAAGGTTAATAAGGATGAGAAAGTTTTACAGTTTTGCCAGTTTTACATTTGTCCACTCTGTCTGAATGTATGTTGATCTTTAATAAATTTCATTATTGAGAGAATTTTACATAAAAAGAATTCAAAGATAACAAACATTCTTCCTGCAAACTTCAAATAGTTTTATATGTTTTGAGGACGAGATCATTTTTTCTGCTATCTAGACATGATGATTCAAAACTCTGTCATTTTGCTTTTATTGATTTGTTTATGTATTTATTGTGTTCTAATAGCGTCACTATTTTCAAGAAAACACTGTGAGTTGCTGCGGGAGGTTTACGGCTCTTGGCAGCAACTGGAGAATTAACAAGAAGGAAAAGAAGCTTGCGGTGTGAAGCTATCTTTTGGCAACTGTGATCCCCTTGTCCCACAGAGGATGAAACTGCTTGTGTTCCCGTACTCTGATTTTTCAGGTATAGTGAGCAGACGAATAAACTACAAGAAATCAGGTATTCCCTTAGCTAGTGAGAAGAATTTAATACTTCTCTCATATAATGCATTTACTACTTCTCTCTTATAATTCATATCCCGGGAACGATCACATAAATTCTCTGTAAACAGTAGCTAGCATTTTACCACCACGTAGTCAAATAAAAAGCACTGGTGGAAAAGTTTTTGGATCTTAACTATGGTCTTCAGAAGCGATTCCTGTTGATACTTAGATTCCTGTCAATTACTTACTTTATATTTTGGACCAAAAATACTCAAACACCAATGGCAACAACAAAAAGACTCTTTTTATTTGTCTGTTATTTTCTGAGGATGGTTTTAGCCCTACAAGTCCTCTGAGCAATTGTGCAGAATTTCTTTTAGAAGTTATTAAAATCTAATAAATTAAAAATGGTAATGTTTTGGCTCAATATCAAAATAATCTTAAATATCCTTGTATTTTATGTTCACTTTGATTAAAACTTTGCATGTTTAACCTTTTATATGATAGCCAAACTGGGCTCTGGCTGAGCCACACTGACTTGGGAAAACACTCTTTCTGAAGATCTGCTGTATAACGACATTCTCCCTGCTTATATTCCACATTGTCTTCTGAAAAGGTCCTCCTATCCAAGTTGACTTAGGTGGGACATGTCACTGAAGGACAGTAGAGAGCCTTCTAGATCATCCACAGACATGCTCGGATTTGTCTGGATACACATAGTGGTGATTCAGGACTTCCACCAGCTCCTTAACCAGAGGGGAGCCTCCTCCCACCCCAGATGGAAATGTTATTTACAAATGAGAAATTGGTAGCAATCCAGTGTGATTAGGTATGGTCCTTATTGATGAATATTGTCGCCAAATATGATTTTAATTCTATGCAACACAGATTGTATTTAAATTACTTTAAGTGGATAATGGTCAAATTGTATTACCCTTTAGCTAACCATTCCAAAGGGTCTTTGAGAGATGGCAAACTCAATTAATTAAAAGGCATTGGCAGTCTATTTATGGTAAACCTGTCTTTAATTTCTTTAAGAACTTCTG
Source organism: Dama dama (assembly GCF_033118175.1). Classification (NCBI taxonomy): domain Eukaryota; kingdom Metazoa; phylum Chordata; class Mammalia; order Artiodactyla; family Cervidae; genus Dama; species Dama dama. The sequence goes on from NC_083692.1 coordinate 68,328,947, forward strand.
AGAGCACTGTGAATGCATGGTGTTCTGAATTGGAGGAGATATATTATCCTAAAAGAGTGCTGTAATGTTTAGTTCTGGCCAGAGAATTCTCAGGTTAAGGATGCTTGAAACTCATCATCAGTGTCCTTATAGAAGAAATGATCCACTGGCAAATGATGGAGATGGAGGACAGGTTTAAACTGCATTTCTTTTTTAACTTTGTGAATTTCTTTTTAGTGTATGTATCCTTTTCAAAAGATGAAGTTATAACAGTCCTAATACTAGTGGTGTGGAAGGTTACAATGTCTGAACATCGTCTCTCTCAAATATTTATTCCATTTAAGCAAAAATACATGATAGAGAGCATTTCTATTATTCACAGGAAATCACACAACATAATGGTTTCTAGCACTGCTTTTGTAATAGCTTATTTAAATACTTGGGGCTGCAATTCAGATTTCGACTTTGTTCAGACTTCATAGAAACACTTTATTCAATTGATCACATTTTTATTCTTTACTGTGCTCTGAATCGCCTTTGATTTCTTAGAATACCAGAAGTAAAAATCAAGTCTGAAGTCATGTAAAATGCAAAATTCCTCCCATGCATTTATTTAAAATAAAATAAAAACAGAAACCAAACAAAAACAAAGTAATAAATAGAAAAATAGAAAAAAATGCTTCACACTAGTTATTTAACAAAGATCCAAATATATTATGTTTCAGGACAACTATGGTCTATGGATTATTTTATTTTTTAGAAATTTGATATTTTATACAAACTTGTTATTTTATACAAATTCTTTAGATGGAAATTTTGTTTCTTCTAGCAGCCTATTATAACATTAGACATTTATGAAGACAACCAGAAATCTCAGTTGATGCTTTAGTGATTGCCTCAGATTAAAGACAACTCCACCCTCAAAAGTAAATCTCATAAATATACATGAATTCACAAAAACTGGCTAAAATCTTAACTTTTAATAAGCTTGTGTTTTAGTAGTGTTTTAAATTTAAAGAAGAAGAATGACTATAGCCCTTGTGGTTGACACATCAGGGCGGCATAACTTCTCTTTATTAAAACTTTATTGTAAAATTTACAGTCTAGAAAAAGCTTTAAAGCACTTGTGTGCACTTTTAGAAAGAAAAAAAAAAAGAAACAAAACTAGAACAGAAAGTGATGATAGCATAATATATATTTCAAAAGTGCTTTTAATTTTGCCTTTATGGAGAGAGGCAATAAGAGAAAGTTTGCTAGAATTAATCCACAGAACAAGAGCAATTCTATTACTACAAAGATGGCATAAAGCACCAAAGTGAAAGGAATTCAGACTCCCGGGCTGGTACATTTTGTTTTCTCTGTCTGAGCCCTCCCAGGTGAAAATGGAGCACCTATAATAACATATTGGATATTTAACTTTATTATGATAATGCTGCAGTCCCTAAAGGGAAGATTCATGGAAACATATCTGTGCGTGCCTCGATATAATAGAAGTAAAAGACTCCACAGTTACAATACATAATTTAACTATGCAAATACAGACTTAGGTATGTAGTGATTTATCCAGTTGCAATAGCTTGAAATTCTTTGAGAGGATTTTTAAAGACTTTATTGTCTAAAAATGAATATTTATAATGCTTTAAAGACGGTGGTTACTTAACGGCTAGGCTGTGATGTTTGGAACCATAAAGAATGAAATGAAAAAACATATTTAGAAAACTTCTAAGTGTGTTTTGAATAGATTCTGTGAAGACGGATCGAATTAGTTGAAATGATAGAACTCCTTTTAGAATGTGATACCCGTATTTATATATTTGTCATATGTATTATGTATATACATAAAACCTATATAACTATTGAGTTTTATTCCAATATTTTTGATGTCAAATTAAGGTACCTATTTATTGTTTGTTTATTTTTTTGTTCCCAGGAAACTAAGATATTTCTTTTATGGTCACGTGAAACTGTTTTTATATATTGAAACAGAAACATCAAAATTCATTAAGAACAAAGCTCTGGAATATTAATCTGTCTGCCAGTTCTCAGTCTACTGTGAATTCATCTGCATGTAAGTCTCAAAAGTAAATATCCAAATAGAAATCCTCAGTGATTTCAGTAGTATTAACAGATTTGCCTTTTATTAAAAGCACAATGCTTAAGAATCTTGTGATATTAGTGATCTGAATAAACAGATCAGTAAAGTAGAAAACAGTTTGCCCTCCCATGTTTTATACTAAATCTATGTGAAGAAGCTTACGTTGCTTGCAAAGTTTCAAATGTTACTTGATTTATATGCACTTGAAAGAGAAATTCCCCTTGAAATAACAAGGACAAAATGTCCAAAGACATGGTAAATATATAGTTTCTTAATTGCAAAGCCAAAATAGATTACACACAGCCTTGCAAAATCTAAGACATCTGCTTTGTTTGAGGCAAGAAGAAAGACATCTGGGAGCTTGAATGTTTCTTTGTGACCCGCTCCAGTGTGAGCAACCTTGTAGTTAACTAGGCTTTAGTCAGGTCCGCAGAAAGATCATTGCCTGGGCTCTGCCTCAGAGCCTGACGAGGACCCAGGCCGAAGCTGAAATGTCATCTCCCAAAGATCACTGAAGGCAGGCAGTCGGGGTGGAAGTGTCGTAACTGGGGCAGTGTAATAACAGCCGTCAACCATTTATCTCTCTGGCAATCACACACCGACACACATGAAATAATCAATGGAGCAGAAAAAAATTTTTAAACCTAAAAATGAAAAAGAAGTCAGCGCCCTTCTTCTAGATTCATTTCGTTTCTGACTAATTTGTTATCCTGTTATTATTTTCAACTATCCTTAAATGCTGGCGTCTTTCGTCATATAGGAAACCTTTGGTGATTTCATCTGGCATTGGTGGAATGAATTCACATTAAAAAAAATTTCAATTACGGGCTTCTGCAATTACATTTGACTTCTCTAATGGCAGAGAAGCCACAATAAAGTAGCTCTTCTGTTGTTTAGTTATATTCCTGGCTAATGTTATGTGTGTTCAGTCTAGGGCAGAGTGGTTTATTTGTTCAAAGCTGCCTCCTTGATGTTTGGGTTTATTTGCTTGTTCGTCAGCCAAAATGAGCGCCCTTCTCCTGTGGTTCCTGTCTCTGTGTGACTTTGTAACAGAGTCCAGATGCAGTGTGAGTGCTTGTGCAGTTTGGCAAACAAAACCAAACCCCAAATTGCCTACGAGTTGTTGATAAATCTTTCCATTGGAATTATACTTTCCTAAGTGGCAGAGATACAAGATTCACTTCTTATTCAGTATTTGAATGTGCGGACAGCACATTTAATTGCTCCCCATAGGCAGAAATTTGGCAGGGAGAGAGCAATGCGTTTTAATCGGTCTGTCTAGCTATATTTTAAAGCACCCCTTACCACCACGCCTGCATATTTGTGTTGGCATTAATAGAACAAAAATGTGTATTGGACTTGAAAGGTGTTTTGATGGTAGGTAAACACATTTATTTTTCATCTGATTCTGTTTTCTGTACTTACAGTGCCAAAAAGGCAGCTGACAGAATGGTGCTTACATTGGTGGGAATTAAGAATTGAGGGTTTTCTCTCTCAAGGACCACCTTTAGAATACAAACGCAGGGTTAATTTAATTAAAACAGACAAAATACTCAATGGTGGAGTTTAGAAGTGAGAGTAAAGAAAGTAAGGGAGGTTTTTGTCATTAAATAGCAAAGTAGCTGCAAATGAATTGATGAACCAGATGCTTTATTTTAAAAATTATTTGATTTCCTGATTAAAAAAAGTGACTCACTTTATATGTGCATCACTTCTCATTAAAAAATACCAACATAACACACGGCTGATTCTCCGGAAGAGAAAAATAATATTAGTAGCCGGACTACAAATTTTTTAAGCACCACAATCCTGAGATCCAGTGTGGGTTTATGAACAACATCAAGAATAGTCAAATTGGAAAACTTTTTGTATTTCTTTGGTGTAACACTTTTTCCTGATATCTCTCATATGTCATAGAAGGATCTCTTTCACTGTAAGAATGCCTGATATTCATATATCTTACTTTTGATATCTTTCTCACTGTGGATTGTTTCAGCTGTTTTCAAAATAGCATCTCCCACTAGTATCCTGTACTTACTTTGAAAGCTCCTTTTCATGCTTGTCTCACTTTGAAATAATATGGGTTCTAGAGTCAAGCAAACTGAGTTATAATATAGGCTCTTCTTACTTGTTAAGCCTTTAGACACACTTCACTGTGCTCAGGCTTTTTCCAATGACCCTACCTATCACTTGCCTTCCAGATTAAAACAGAATCAAGTCGTTGGGCTCATATGGAAGGCAACTCTTTTCTCCTTCCCTGAAATGACATAGCGTTTGTTAGTTTGCATCAATTTTAAGGAGCCTCAATAGTACACAATAGCAAAAAAACAAAGTTTTCTGCTCTGTCAGAGAATTAACAATGTACCGAAATAAAAATAAGTACTAACAGCCTGCTGTGTCACGAGATGCTGAAGTGAGTGAAATTGAGGCTGCTGTCTTGACAGTTGAGAGAGCAGACGCTTCAGGAAGGGGGAAAAACCCGGGATTTTGTATAAATTTAAAGAATTTCTCCCAATTATGTCTCTATAAAGAATACTTTTCTAATGTTTAAGAGCGGTATCCTTTATTACCACACTTATTATAGTGAAATGTAAGAATGCATGAGTAGTGGGTGTTTTGTTGTGACATCTGAACTATTTGTAAATATTGTTCACAGCTTTCTTAGCATATTTTAGCGAGGCAACATTTCAGGAAAGTATAATTTATTGCATATGATATAGATGGTGAGCTTCCCAACCCATTTGTCATGGATATGTTTGCACAAAAGAAAACTGACACTAGGCATATTGGATTGAAGTAGGAAATTTTAGTCTGTAGTTCTGGAGTCCTGGAGTGGTTGTTCTGCCTTAAAAATCTTCATGGGGCCAAGAGATTGGCTTTGTTTGATGTCAAAATCCCAAATAATACAGGTGCTAGCTTCAAAGGGGGGAGAGTGCATTTTTCACTCTTACTGTGTCATGTTTGTTTGTTTGTAATGTGTGTATGTTTTTATGTGTTTGTGTCTGTCTGTCCATTTGTATGTCTCTGTATTTTTGCCCAGGCAAGCTCCTCTGATTTCAGCATGCAATCTTAATTCCATTTCACATGGCATTTTCTTCTTTCATTTCTCATGTGAAAGAAAATATATACATGCAGTTTAGTCTCTGATGTCTCATTTGGCTTTGTCTTATCTTTTTAGATTTTCATCAAAAGGAGATAAAGTCTTAGATTAACTGATAGGATGGTTTCTTTTCCTCTCTCTTCCCTGGCCGTCTAAATGATAATAAAGACAAATTCTAATTTAGCAAGTTTATTCAAAGGTGTCATTTTTTTGTTTTTAGGGGAAAACTATCTTGAAAAGCTGTTCTGTTTTCAGAATACAAGTGAACATTGAATTATTTGGACAGTAAAGTTTCTTTCTTTTTTTTTTCTTTTGGCTATACCACTTGACTTGTGGGATTATAGTTCCCTGACCAGAGATCAAACCCGGGCTGTTGGCAGTAGGACATAGAGTCCTAACCACTGGACCACCAGGGAATTCCCAGTTCAATGAAGAAAGCCTTGGCAAACTTGATCCCCCTTCCCTCCTATTCTCTTCATCTTTCTCCTTGTGCAATGGGGAGCTAGCCCAACTTCACATAAACACCACAGTTGTTGAGTCTCTACTCTGTCCCAGAGTGTCCTATTAGTAGTTTGGAGTAGCTCTGTGAAGTAAGTGGGATTATCCCCATTTTGCAGATGTGGAGACTGAGACTTGAAGAGCAAAAATACCTTGTCCTAGAGCGCACAGCCAGTGAGAGGTGTGCCAGGATGTGAATCTAGGGCTGTCCGGCTTCAGAGCTGATGCCTTTCCCCTCTACTCCAGTGGCTTTAGAGTAAAGCTAAATGTGGCATCATTTATTATTATACAGGAGTGACTATCAACCTTGGCTGTGGATCAGAAGCATTGTTGTGGAACTTTAAAAAAATTCCAGTGCTCAATTTCCACTTCTGAAAATCTAATTTAATAAATTTGGGTGGGGAATTGGCACTGGTAGTTTTTGGAAGACCATAGGTTTCTGATGCCCAGCCTTAAGAGCCTTGGCATAGACAGGCCCTGTCTCTATTCCAGTTAGTAATAAGACAGTTCTGATAAAACAGAAGACATTTGTATTAAGTTGGTACCAGATGCAGAATTTATTGGTCCTTAATATAGTTGCTAGGCTGTTCTGTTTAAGTTTCCTTTTCTTTTTTCATCCATTTTCCTGGGATAGATAATTCAGAATGAACACTAATATATACTGGTAGAATGGCTGGTAGAATTGTTTTTAGAGACAGTTTTATCTGTTGAAGATAAACAAAATGTTGACCTGTCGGTTGAGGAGATGTGCCAAGTCACCATTATAGAAATTCTTTGTAGTTTTCTCAGTGGATGGTATTTGACTTAATGTGCATCATTCTCAGAGGTTCTGAGTCTGCACCTGATTCTTATGAATTGTTATCAGTCTTAGGAGACGTCGGTAAGGAAGCCTTGTTTGTGTTTGTGTGTGTGTGTGTTGCTCAGTCATGTCTGACTCTTTGGGACCCTGTGGACTGTAGCTCGCCAGGCTCCTCTGTCCGTGGAATTCTCTAGCAAGAATACTGGAGTGGGTAGCCATTTCCTTCTCCAGTGGTCTTCCCGACTCAGGGATTGAACCCAGGTCTCCTGCATTGCAGGCGGATTTGTTATCTTCTGAGCCACCAGAGAAGCCCCTTGTCTGCTTAATAAGTTCAAATTTGGTATTCCGTTCATTAATTTCATATAATATTAAAATTAAGACCAACTACAGCCCCTCTTTTAACTGCCTGGAAGTCTTGTGTATTGCTTGCATCATATATTACTAAGTCATATCTGGTTTTAATAGGACTATTTATGCCTTGTTTATACCTCTTTCTGGCATTGAGCAATCATATATGCTATGAAAGTGAAAAAAGTGAAAGTCGCTCAGTCGTGTCCCCTTTTTGCAACCCCATGGACTGTATTCTGTCAGGCTCCTCTATCCATGGGGATTCGCCAGGCAAGAATACTGGAGAGGCTTGCCATGCCCTCCTCCAGGGGATCTTCCCAACCCAGCGATCGAACCCAGGTCTCACACATTGCAGGCGGATTCTTCACCATCTGAGCCACCAGGATAGTATACTTCTATAATAAATTTTTTGAAAATGGGCTAAAATCCTTTTTCCTACAGTCTTCCAGTTAGTGATTTGTGCCAATAAATTGACTATCATGTAGAAACTAGTAGGATATGAAAATGTTCAGCTTATGACTTACTAAACTGGAAAAATGACACATACTGCTGATTTCATTTACCTGAGTGCACATCCCAAGTTTCACAGACCTATTTGCAGGTGTTTTGCCATCAATGAACATAACTGATCTCCTAAGGATTACCCAAATAGTGACTCAGAAAAGCATCTTTAGGGAAATCTGATCTTAACCCTAAAGTTTATTTACCAAGCATTATTGAAGTTAAATGAAAATGGATGCATTTTAAAAAAGTTAATAGCCCAAGAGTGCCATTCCTAGTCTGACACAGGTATTTGCTGTCTTATAAAATAAAATTTGCCGTTTTATAAAATATTCCTGGTATTTTTAAATGACATGTCTGTGCACATCCTGTACAAAGGTCTTAGTTAAAAATACTGCTCAATGTGTTTTTAACAATGAAAATGTTCCATCCTGTTCTTTACCTCCTTTCCTGGTACCTCACCCTGTACCTCCCCAGGAACAAAGGCATAAATGCTGAAGCAGCTGAGACACATCTATCTCTGTAACGGAGAAGTGAGTGATACTGCATGTCTGTTCCTAATGGTACCAGCACAATCTCTGCCTGGCTGAACCCAACAAAGACCCAGTGATTCATGGATGACTTGCAAACATTCTCCCTTGCTTTCTAAGTGAAAACATACATTGAAAAGACCCTCAGTTTATATATAAAGTATAAGCAGCAAAGGTGTGCTGTCTTAATTTTCAGTCTAACCCTCAAGACATCCTCCATGGCATCAGTATTAAAGCAGGAACCAGGACTACATTTTCCTATTCGATAATAAGCTATGGAAGTTGCATGGGGTCGAGTCTCTAGGAAATCCCCTCTTTCTTTGAAAAAATGTCATTGGGAAGATAGGAGATTGGCACCACAATGAGCAAAATATAGTGCAGGCTGATACGCATTGTCAGGTGGAATTTGGTTTGAGACACTGACTTTTGTCTGCGTGGTGTCTCCGTTCCAAAGAAGATGGAAGATGCAAAATTGCAAGTTTCCAATCTCTGGTTAATGTGGTCTATACAACTGAATAATGTATAAGGAGATGTTCCTTTGATAATGTCACAATTATTCATTGTACAGCCATAAACTCAAATATTCACATTAACAGCTAGGTATTATTTTTCTTCTCTGAAATTAAGTGAGCGGCATCAGTGGTCATAAATGAGAGCATTCATCAAAGGCGGAGCCATGGCAGAGGATTAAGAGAATGCTGATGAAGTGTCCAGATTCCCATAACTTGGAATGGAGCTGCATTCAGCATTCCTTTATTATCCATCTGCCACATAACAAAAAGTCTCCTATATTTAATGCAGGTTTGCCCTAGGCCACGTAATAGGATTAGGAATAATTTCTACAAATTTACAAAAACAAATCACATGGGAAGGCTTAGAATTTGCTAATAATTTCTCCATAGCTGGGAGATCAAAGGGATGTAAGAGTCCCTAGCCAGGCGGTAGTTTGACCCTGGCCAGGCTTTTTTAATGAAAGGGTTAATCTTCTCCGAGGTGACCATAGAGGAGCAGATAGTGTGACCAAAGGCAGATTCAGGCCCCCAAAAAACAAGGAAGAAAATAGTCTGCAAAGTACAACAGCAAGAAAACATTTACAGAAGCACATTACATTTTCTGGTTAGAAAAAAATAAAACTGCAGAACCTCATTGAAAGGGGCGAGACAAAGGAAGAGGGCTAGCTGAGAAACAAACCCAGGAAAGATCAAAACCCCTCACCATTGCCTTGAGGGAAAAAAAGAGAAATTAGGCTGCTTGCTTCTCCTTTTAGAGGTTGTACCATTGTGGTCAGGTGAGAGCCACCAACTTCTAGCGCTCTCCCAATGTTCCTGTCGGACTTGGAGGCAGGACTCACCTGGCAGAGTCTGCTTGTGCAGGAGCCAAGTGTCTTATGAGGCAGTGCCGACTCAGGCGTACTGCTTTACAGATAGGCAGATTAGGATAGAAAATCATGGATTCTCACAAGGATGTTTTCCCCATTCTTAGAGGGAAATGAAAGTGAACAAAGGCATATTAAAAATAATGAGGGCAGCTAGGACTAATAGCATTGCTCTGGATTCTTCCAAGTTCTCTATTACTAATTTGGACGAGTGGCAACCTGTAGCCAAAATCTCCGGTCCTGGCCTTTCCTTTGTCGGTGACTGTAATGATGTAGCCAGGGCTCACACATGGTAAAAGCCCCCATCTGCTTTTCTTCTTCTCTTAGCAGTGGTTAGGGGATCCCACTGCCAGCCGCGTGGCTTGTTCTCAAGGCGTTCTGAACGGAGTGCTGTGTTTCTCCTCTGTGTGCTGTGCCACTCAGTATAGGGAAGGATTAAGTTACAGGGGTATTACTATGATGTATGGGTGGATAATTTTATAGTTTCTTCGAAGGGTGAGTTAGTCTTTGGATGGGGATGGGAGCGTCTCAATCTGATCCAGCAAGAGGGAAATCAGAGTTACCTGCCCTCCCATTTCTGTTTCTTGTTGGTCTGTTAAGACTGAGGGGAAGATTCTTCTTAGAAAGTTCACTAGAAGAGATTGGCTTGGGAGAAAAGGAAGGAGATTGATGGAGAAGATGGTATTACTAGTCAAAGTCATGGCCTAAAATGAGGAAAATGTGTTTCCTTGGAGTCATTCCTTTCTTTTCACTTTTAGCTCCTGAGAAACAGCAGATTTATGACATATCCCACTACTCTCTAGAAGAAGCTTTTTTTGTTGTTCAGTTGCTCAGTCATGTCTGATTCTTTGAGACCCCACGGACTGCAGCACGCCAGTCTTTCCTGTCCATTATCAGCTCCCAGAACTTGCTCAAACTCATGTCCATCAAGTTAGTAATGCCATCATCTTGTCCTCTGTTGTCCCCTTCTTCTCCTTCCTTCAGTCTCTCCCAGCATCAGGGTCTCCAATAAGTTGGCTCTTATCAGATGGCCAAAGTATTGGAGTTTTAGCTTCAGCATCCATCCTAGCTTAGAAGGCATCAACTTCTTTCCCCCAGTGACTTCTGATCTTCTGCCTCCTCTCCCCAGAATTGAGGGAAACTGATTACTGGCATCTCTGGGGTTGGCGGAGGAAAAATGTCAAGACAGACTTCTGGAAACACATGCTTTTCATGAAAATCCTGTTTCATGCAATGCCAGATTCCTTTGTATCACTAGTATGGAAGAATGGCCGGTTCTTCAGTAGAAACAACATATCTGAGACATAACGTACAGACTAGCTTTGTACTCACAGGTGGATTGACCTGTAAGATGTGGGGAGTCCCAAGGTCACAGCTAGTCAGCCTTCCATTAACAAGCTGAGTAGTTGAATCTAGGTTCATTCTTGGTCTGTCCTCTCTTAGGTGCTTTGCATATTGGATATTGTTCTGATGCCGTATATGTATTGACTGTTTTTAATTCTCCCATAGTCCCATGATAGAGAAACATGGGCTGGTTTTTTTTTTTTTTTTTTAATATTTATTTATTTAATTTGGCTGCACCAGATCTTAGTTGAAGCTCATGTGATCTTTGATCTTCATTGTGGCATATAGGATCTCTAGTTGTGACATGCTGACTCTTAATTGTGGCATGCTGGATCTAGTTCCCTGACCAGGGATCAAACCAGGCCCCCCTGCATTGGGAGCGTGGAGTCTTAGCCACTGGACCACCAGGGAAGTCCCCGTGGGTTATTTTAGAGAAGTCAGTTCCTTAAGATTATAGCTGGTAACTGGCAGAGCCAGGCTTTTACCACACCTTAGTGTTACGCCAGATTGTCTTTTAGTTTCCCTTTCTTTTCTGGCCAACCCTCGTTTGTATTTAAAACAGAGATGAGAGGAATCTTGGAGGTAACTGAATTGTGTATGTATTTGTTTCATTTTTCAGTGATTAAATTGAGACTCTGAGGCAGCAATTGCCTTAACCTAGGTTGCACAGGTAATGGCAGTGCTTGGACGAGAGAACTCAAGTGCCTCACTACCTACCCATCCAGAACTCCTTCCATGCTGTTCCCTGCTGCTCCCCTGGCTGGAAGGCTCTGCCCTCCTCTCTTAATATTGATTTCCATCTCTTCTTTTAGAGCACAATAGACACGTTTGTTCATTCAGCAATCATTGAAAACTCACTGTGACTCAAGCACTGTGTTAAATTTGGGAGATGTAAAGATGAACAGAGCATCCTTTCTCCCTATCCTTGAGATACTCTCTGTCTACAGTGGGAGATTGTGAAGAGAAAGTTTCAAGCCAGTGAAGACTCTGCTCTTCGTGGGAGCGTGCATCCAGCTAGCTATGGCTGCGTGAAGGAAGAAGACAGAACTCTTCAGGGTGAAGTCACGGATGACTTTACCCTTTGAAGTTTTTGTGGTTAAATAGGATTTTGCCAGATGAACAAGGAGAAGGGAGATATTTTAAATAAAAGGGAAGAATGGGTAAAGTCATTGAAGTGCTGAAGAAAATGAAGCACTAAGGAATTGAACTCAGTTTAGAATAGATGTTTTAGATGTTATTTGCCATTGGATGCTGTTTAAATGTGAGCTATTAGTACCTGAACTGTCAGAATAGCAGGAAGAACATATCTGAGAGATAGGAAATGAGATCAATGGGATAGTGATATGGAAATTGAAGAAGGACTGTGTTTTCTTTCTTGGTTGACTGAAGAGATGACAGTGTTTCATACATACTTCTCCCCTTGTGGACAGAAAGTGTATAAAGGGTTAGGAGAGATTTTGTTCTGTTCTGGACAAGGGAGACAACTGAGTGGGAGGTGAAGATGTGGGCATCATCAACATGTAGGTGGGAAGTAAAACCATGAAATAGAGGAGAGTGATATGAAGGTGAAGGCCCAGTGCTTCAGGAGTAGGCAGAGTGAAAGGAGCCTGCAAACAAAATAGAGGGAGCATTTGTCCAAGGAGCAAGAAAATAATCAGGTGAAAAAGCTTTATGTCATTGAAGGGAAGCCCCTCTGCATCCCATAAGAATATGGGAGTAAAATCTCAGAGGGGAATGAAAGAGGAGGGACAGGGCCTGGGCACAAACTTTAAAAAAGGGACATAACCCAAGGACAGGACGTAAACTGATTAGAACCAAATAGATCTAAGATGGTGGATGAGTGGACTTCCACTAAATCTTGAACCTCAGCATATGCTCATCATAACACAATAACACACAGTAGGTGCCATGACAATTCTGAGGCCAACCATCAAAGACCAAAAAGTGAACGGTGGCCCAATTCCTGGAATCCCCACCCCTTCCCTGAAATAGTTGGAATAATCCTCTTACTCATTAGCCTATGAAGTTACCATGAAAACTAACCATGCCGTATTTTGGGACTGCTCTTACTTTCTGAGTTGGCCCCCACTCTGTCTGTGGACTGTGTTTCTCTCTAAATAAATCCACCTTTTAGCTAAAAAAAGAAAAAAGATAGAAATGGTCAACTGCTTGGAGGTCAAGAAAATTAATAACTGAAAAGTAGTCATTGGGGATACCTGATATGAAGAATTAGGATTGGATTAAGGCCAACTTTAGAAGCCTGAATGCAAGAACTGCATGAGTGAATGAATGGTTTGGAGGAAAGATAGAGGATGGAGTTCAAAAATGAAAGGGCGGTGAGAGATAATGTGTTCACAAGATCCAAGTAAAAGACCAAGGGCATAATAATGAGTGAGTGAGTGAAAAGTCACTCGGTCATGTCTGACTCTTTGTGACGCCATGGACTGTAGCCCACCAGGCTCCTCCATCCATGGAATTTTCTAGACAAGAGTACTGGAGTGGGTTGCCATTTCCTTCTCCGGGGATCTTCCCGACACGGGGATTGAACCCAGGTCTCTCACATTGCGGGCAGACGCGTACCGTCTGAGCCACCAGGGAATCCCAAGGGGATAATAAGCCTTGGTCTTTCACCTGGATCTTAGTAGGCGAAGGGGAAGAAGCTGGCAAAGAGCACTAGGCTGAAGACATGGAGTGAGTTCCCAGGGAAAGATGGAATCTAGAGTATGTGTGGTCAGGCAGCCTCAGGTGTGATAGAGCCTCAATAGGCATATGAATAGAGGAGAAATCTTTCCCTTTGTAGTCAATAATTTTATCTGGAGACATTTTGTGGATATTCCTGGTAGGAGTCTGGGGAAGACTTGGGTGATAGAGGCTAGGGATGGGGTAGGGAAGGGCCTGTTTAAAAGTCCTTTTAAAGGGGAACTATATTCTAATGGGAAAGAGCAGAGATGGGAAGAGGGGCTGGATGGAAGTTATGTGTTAGCAGAAAGATGAGAGAAAAGAAAGGGACTATATTCATGGTGGGAGATGGAATCTGACATAAGCCTAACTTAGCAGCAAGGCCTTGGGGCTAAATGCGGTTTTGGGGGGCAGTGTTTTAGCTTTCATGGAATTATTGTAACCCATCCTCTCATCAGGTGTGTGCATCTATTGAAAGAGCTCTTTCTCAAAATGTGGGAATATTTTGGGACAAAGCCACTTAGCCCCCTCCTGGAGCTATCAATACACAATGATAGGGAAGGGGTCTTCTTTCTCCCTTCTTTTTCCACACCAAAGGCACAGTGTTGCTTTTTTGCGTTTGTCTTTTGGTGGGCACAGAGTGTATAGGATTCCATTTTGATGGGTGGTGAGAGGGCAGCTACAGCTTGGCTGGTGGCAGGCTTGTCTGAGTGAAAAAAACAATCTGTCTCATAGGGATCTGGAACACTGGGGCTGTGATGAAGCTCCAACTTGTCATCACACAGAAGCAAGGAAGAAGGCAATGTTCTTATTTTTACAAAGTATCACTGGACAGTCTACAGAAACAACACCCAGGTCATGCTGACTGTGGATGGTGGCAGTGTTGGTGGTGATTTTGACTGTGGCAGGTTTATTGAATGGGTTGGTAATGGAGTACCAGCCTTCATTTATTCTAGACATTTATTCTGACCAAAGGTCAGACTGGGCCAATCCATGAAAACATTGAGAACAAGCATTATGTTTCTCCAGCTGTGGAGTAGAGCATTTACAAGCCACACAGTTCTGAATTCCAATCACAGCTTTCCCAAGTACTAGGGAAAGTTACTGAACTTCCCTAAACCTCAGTTTCTACTTTGAAAAATGATGATTATGTAATGTCTATCTCATTGGACAGTTCTAAGGACTTATTTTAAATCTCTCAGATAATGTAAGTAAAGATGTTAGCACAGAAGCTGGCAATAAAGCTCTCCATAATGAGTAGTTCACTGAAGGTTATACGACTTTGTTTTTGGCATTTGGGGTGCACCTGAGTGAATGGAACTTAGAGACATTGAAATCTGTATGTGATTTTTATTGGCTATGTTTATGTCATAGGTTGGACAAACTTGAACATTGCAATTATTTCCCAACTTATGCTTAAGTATAATAAGCAAGTTTACTCAAAGAAGAAAGAAGCAACAGTTAATTATATTGGAATGCTGCTGAGCTTTCAAAAGCAAAAGGATTCCTGGATTTATATTCCCAGACTGTAGCATATTTTGTGCAGGCACATATTCTTCTCTCTCTTCCCTTTCTGCAGTTTCATTAATTCTGTTTTCAAGCCAATTTGTAACATTCTATAGGAATGTACAGATATATTCATTTACTACCAACTCTGCTACCTCTTTTGGGCTTCCCTGGTAGCTCAGCTGGTAAAGAATCTGCCCGCAATGCAGGAGATCCCAGTTTGATTCCTGGGTCAGGAAGATCTGCTGGAGAAAGGGATAGGCTACCCACACCAGTATTCTGAGCTTTCCCTGGTGGCTCAGCTGGTAAAGAATCTGCCTGAAATGTGGGAGACCTGGGTTTGATCTCTGGGTTGGGAAGATCCCTTGGAGAAGGGAACGGCTACCCACTCCATTATTCTGGCTTGGAGAATTCTGTGGACTGTATAGTCCATGGGGTCACAGAGTCGAACATGACTGAGCAACTTTCACTTGCTACCTCTTTTAATTTCACTTAATTAAAAAAAAAAATTGCATGGTAGAAAAGGACAGCAATCTTGGTTGGTTCACAACTGTTACTGTGTTTCTCAAAGTAGGTTTTGTGGAGCTTCTCTTTGGATGTTAATGCATCATATAAAATAAGGATCCTTATTTCACAGGCTGGAAAAGCCTCGTTCAAGAGGTTTTATTTCTGTGTAAGAATTTCCCAGAAACTTAGTATGCTAATGTGCATTTGGCTGTCCCAAACTTATCTGATCCTAGCAATATTCTGTTTCATAACTACTGCAGAACTTGTGTTTCATGGATCAAGCTTTGGGAAATTTGTTTCTAGGAAGACATGGGATGACTATGACTCTTGGGATCTGAGATGTCGAAGTGGAAAGAATCCTCTAGAATCTTTTAGAAGACTGAGAAAAGAAAAAGACTAGGGAGATTTTAGGACTTAGCTTTTGGTAATTTGTGCTTCCTCTCCAATGCGATTCCAGTATATTCATTCCATTTACACTTCAATTATAACCAGAAATTTGGAGTGGAGAAATTCAATGGTAACTCCTAGGCAAAATTCCTTACATGATTCTTCTGAGTGGCATGGCAATGTGGTGCTGCATAATTTTTTTTTTTTAATACCAGAGAGTGGTGTATTTTTATTAAATAAGTGCCAGCAATTTTTAAAAATTTTGAATTTTTTAATGCACAAAAATTTCTATAGCAAATGCTTCAAACTATGATTAGGGTCAGGGGGCATGATACATTTTACAATTATAAACAAAAATCATAAGAAAGGGTCATTGTGAATATTTTTTAAAGAGAAATTTTGTGTCGAACATGATCTAAGTCTTTCAGGTATTCTTAATGATTATCTCTTAACTAAGGTATGGGGGGGAATTCTCTTTTTCAGGTCACATATTCATTCACTATTTTAATTATACCAGGTAACTCATGTGAAAACTTACATACCTGGTTAGTGATTTTTAACCAGGGATAAGTAAGCATTAATAATTCTGTAGAGCTATTTACAAGAAAATGAGCCTGGGCCCACATTCATAGATTCCAATTCATTAAGATTTAGGAGGGGCTCCCCAGCTTGTGTTTTTTTTTCCAGCAATGCTTCTGGGTGATTCTGGTATAGACCTTGAGTTGACAACCCTTGGGATGGTTATAATTAAAATAACAGATGTGGATTATTTTTCATTTATGAAACAGCATTGTGTGCTAGACTTCACACAGTTCTGGATGGTAGTGCCAAGAATGTAGATTTTAAAATGAAAGTGATTAGCGAACATCCTTATTTGTGTCTGCATCTTACATCTAAACAAATTTGGCACTGGAAGTGGAGGAAGGGAAGAGGCAGGAGACTGGCTCATCTTCGTGTAGGTTGTTAGATACAAAACTCCCCCTTTTGAGGTGACCTCTGTGAGTGTGGTCCATAGGCACTTTTGATTAAGGGAAATATGATATTTCAAGATAAGGAAAATAAGGAGCCACAGAATCTCTGGGGGACACTTGTATCAAGAGGGGGGATAATGAGAAGAGAGTATGGAGCTGAGTTTTCATTTCTTAACTTGATGTTCACATCAGTTCATCTACTCAGATTGTTGGCACAGCTATCAGTGAAGATATTTTGGATTTGCAAATAACTGAGAAGCTCATGGCAACCCAGTGTTGCCATGAGGGTATTGCTTAAAAAGCGACAGTGAACAATTTTGCAGAAAATGGGATGTTTGTCAAATTGGAGGATCAAATTCTGTTATCCCTCCGTGTGGGTAGGAGGAAAGTCTGTTTAACAAAGTGGTACAACATCTCTCAATCTCCTCAATATCAATAATATCTCCTCAGTCTCCTCTCAATGAAATGATAGTTTATTGTGCAGAGTGGAAGATCCAATTATCCTCAGATTAACAATTACACCTTCTTTTGTTTGTTTGTTTTTCTGACCTGCTAGCAAGCTAAGGTGTGGATTTTGAGAGAAAAGTTTATGATTTCACAAATTGCTTGTGGAATGGATTAGAGGGTGATATGCCCATGACACTGATTACCCTGCTGATCTCCTAGGTTGATTCAGACTTGTCCTATAAGGGGAACTGCGGATAAATTGGACTCTGTGTGGCTTAGGGCGCGAGTTTCCTTGGAGTGGAGTGGCTTGGCTTAAAGACTAATTGCCTCAATCATATAGCACCTATGTGAACCTTGGATTTTCATGTTGTTTCTCATAAGAATCAACTACCTTAATCCCTATTCATTAATCCTTCGGGGAATTATATACAATATTATTACATATTGTGCATTATTTTATTTCATATATATTCAATCCATCGAAGGATGCATGGCCTTGTCTGATGCCTGCTTTATTTATAATGGATCATTTGCCTAAACTTCTCTAAGTAGAACCTGACTGGAATCTCACGTTTCCACCCCCATCCCCACCAAATACTCAACCTAAATATTACAATATAATTGAAATTAGATTAAAAAATTAAATGACATTTTGTGAGCTGTTTAAAAGGGTCAGCAATGTGTTTGAGCATTGTGAGATTAACCTTTGCTCATTTGGGAAAATGCAGACTTCAATAGGGATTCTGTGGCTGGGGTTGCACTTGCTAAAAGTTTAAAACAGTAATTTTTTCCTAAGAAAGGTCATCTTGAGCTAAAATGTCAAATAAATTATTTAGATTACTGAATTAGAAAAGTGAGGATCTGACAGGCTGAATTTTTTATGCACATTAGCCACAGCCGGGGTCTCTCTATGCTCTTTTTATTAGGTAAAGTGCACCCCCTTGCCTCTTATTAAAAATCTCTCCATTTAGGTCCAATACACTTCCTTTGATAGATGACTGCTGCTGTTGAGCATCCAAATACATGAGACTGCTGAATTCAGATGGCCTGTGTTCGTTTTGCATGTCTCCTAGGCTGGATTCTAGTGAAGAGGCAAATGAGGGGGACAGAGAGACAAGAGCATACATGCAAACATATACACCAGCAACAAATGTTTACATATATGTATACATGCAAACATACATACATGTCCGACTTTAGCCTGCCAGGCTCCTCTGTCCATGGAATTCTCCAGGCAAGCATAATGGAACCTGGGTCTCTTGCATTATAGGCAGATCTTTACCATCTGAGCCACCAGGAAAGCCCCATGCAAACACTTAAGCATGTAAATAAACATGCTTTTTTTTTTTTTTAAAGGAAGAGAACCTCAGAATTCAGTAAAACAGAAACACTATCTAAAGATATATATTGTGTTTCTAAATAGGGAGCACATGATGTCAGATTGGTCCCAAGTTAGGAAGGAAATAATACCAAAAAATTAAATGGTTTTATGACCACAGACCTAAAAAAATTCTTCTAGAAGCAAGAGTTTGAAAGAACCTCTAGGTGACACTGCCACCTTGGGGATATGGCAAATTTCTGGCTAGTGCTTATTTTATGGAACACTGTAAGTCTTTCAGAAAACTTTCTTATTTTTTCTTTTCCATTATGGTTTATTACAGGATATTAAATATAGTTTCCTGTGCTAGACAGTGGGACTTTGTTGTTTATTATTTATATAATAATTTGTATCTAATAATCCCGAACTCCTAATTTTATGTACTCCTAACTTACTCCTCTTTGGTAACCATAAGTTTGTTTTCTATGTCTTGAGTCTGTTTAAAAAATAAGTTCATTTGTATTGTGTTTTAGATTCCACATATAAGTGATATCATATGGTAAATATTTACTTTTCTCTTTCTGACTATGTCACTTAGCATAATATTCTCTAGTTGTATCCACGTTCCTACAAATGGCATTATTTCATTCTTTTTCTTGGCTGAGTAGTATTCCATCACACACACACATACACACACACACACATATACAACATCTTTATCCATTCATCTCTTAATGGACATTTAGATTGCTTTTATGTCTTAGCTATTCTACTCAGAGCTGCCAGGGTATATGTATCTTCATAAATTTTTCTAATTGCAGGTAGATGATGCTGGTATTAGTTCTCTTTTATACATGAGAAAATTGAGTTACAGAGCTGACAGAGTTAGTGATTGGGCTATATTGCTATCATAGACTGGCAGACTTGAGTCTTAACCCTGGCTCTTGTCTCCTTCTTTACCAAGATGTCTGTATTAGATTTGTAGTTTCTTGAGGAGAGAAGTTCTTTAGAATGTTTTGATGCCTAGAGGTGAAAATATAGATGAAAATTTCAAGTTTCTTTCTGTCTTCTATGTATAAAATACAGAGTATTTTACATTTCTGTGAGGCTTTTAGCTTCTAACTCTTAGGTTTCTGGCTTATATATGTGTGTATATTTTGCCAACTTCTCTTTTCAGAGAACTTCACTCTCTAGTTATTTTTCCAAGTTGTCTTTTACATGTATCTTAAATTCTCTTCACGGCTAAAGATCCTAAGGCTCAGAAAACCTAAATGCACAAGGCTGGGGTAGAGTTGAGATTAGAACTCAGAACTTAGAGATGTTTGGTTCTAATCTGTGGTTGAATTAAATCATCTCCTTTCTGCCTCCTTCTTCTGTAAGTTCCATTTTCCCTTTCCCTCCTGTCTTTGGCTGTGTACTGACCCCTCTTATTTGGACAATGTTGGTATCCTGCATTTCCAGACCTCCTGGCAGTTGGACAGAGCTTTGTGACTAGTTCTGTCTAATGGAGTGTGTCCCTTCTCTGTTGAAGAATTGGGAAGTTATTATGCACCCCTCTATCTACTTCTTCTAATTGCCTTGAAAAATTTGAAGGAGACTTTGAGTTGTAATGGTAGGATTAAAACTAAACAGTCAATTATTTGGAGATGCTTCTGGAGAGGCACCAATACCTGCACTGGATTTTCCATGAGGAAAACATTAACTTTTGTTGAATTAAGTCTTTGGGGTTTCAGAGTTATTTATTACCATACCATAACCTAGTTTATTCTGCTTAAAACTGGCTAAGGGTGCCTCTTTGTTCAGAATTTTATTTTTAATAAAAATCCATTACTTTTTTTGTTCTCCACTTGCCCCTGTATCCTAGTCATTCTTCTCTTTTATCAGGTCTCTGTGTAAAGTCATGTAAGGTGAGCATCCTTTTCCTCTGTCCTCAGTGATTTGTCTCTGTAACATTCTTACAAAATGTCTAGACTTGACCTCTACCTATGTGTAATAAGAAGCCAGGGAGTGCTGACACAAAAAATGTTATATCCCAATATTCCTTCCATGTATTTGAAAAGAACAGTCTCTGGCAATTTTGAAATTTACAAATGTCCAGTTCTAGAGAAAGGGTTCAAAATGAAGAAAATGAAAGGGTTTCAAAATGTCTATTTCTTTTCTATCACTGTAAAAATAAAGACATATTGCTTTACCCATGGCCCATTAGATCACTGAAATTTGGAATGCATGACTGTGGTTTTCAATTGATCTTTAATTTGAAACTGTCTAAGAAGTGGTCTAGGAATTGCTGGACCCTAAATATAATTTTCCAAATATCATCTAGATTTTTGGCATTGAAGTAATACTAATGTTAAAAACTTAAAAAATTGGCTGACGCAATTCAAAGGCTAGCTTGAATTTTCTCAAGCTTAAATTCTCTATAGGGGGTAATACTCTATCAGGGATAATGCATTCCCAAGCATCTTTCTTGAGAAAAGACCTCTGTAACTAAGACCTTTTACAGGTGGCCCAAGCTTTTGCATGTTTTAGTGTCTATGTACCTGGATATAAACTTAATTTATCTAGTGTTCTCTGGAAGTTGAGGTAAAGTTATGTAATGTCCTTTGTCCATGATTTAATGCCAAAATAAAATTTCCACAATATCCCTGGGATAAGAACTTTCAGTGACTCTTCAATTGAACTCCTTTGCTTCTATGCATCTCTATAATTTAGTCTCTCTCTGTGAACTTCTTTCATACCTACAGTCTCTGATCCTGTTGAGTAGTTCATTCTGAGCCTAGAACCTTTGTTTTCTTTATCTTGGGGTTTTCTTCCTTCCTCTTCCTCCTCTCTTGTCTTTGATTTATCACTTTTTAAAAAGCCCATTTCAAGCCCAGCTCTTCCACTAAACCTTCTTTTATTGCTAAAGGCAAAAAAAAAAATTTAGTGTTTACCCTTGGGACTGAATTATGCTTTATATATGTAACTTGATATCATAAATCTCATGTTGGAGGTCCAAAGAACGTGAGCATATAGAGTAATTATTTACAAAGAGGTCCACAAAATGAAGCCAAATTTTGAAAAATGAGAAGTGATCAATCAATTATCAAGCAGGAAGTAGAGGAAAATTAGGGACAGTTGATAATAGATAAACCAAAAACCAGATAAAGTTGTATGTGGGCAAAATGGGGCCTAATTGCATAATTGCTCAGTATCTGCTGGAATGTTTCTTTTATGTGTAGTCTAGTGTCTCTTGTGGGACTAAGAGTTGACATCCCAGAAATTATTAACCAGTTTTCTGTCGCCCCTACCAACAAGGCTAGTCTAAGGTTTTTTTAGGTCATAGTGAAAGGCTAAATTTCTATTAGTTGAGAATATACTTGTGATAGTAGAGGCTTCCATATATTCTCCAAGGTCCATGGATCATTAATTCTACAAGTTATAGGCCTTTGTTTCTGGGCAAATTAATCATGACTCTTAATTGTAAGTAACAGAAACGCAACTCAAGTAAGCTTAAACTAAATTTAATGAACTCACCAAGGAAAGGATTCCTGTGGCTAATTGCTCAAAAGAAGGAAGATTCCATTATGAACATACCAATAAATCTCCACTACACTGAGAGTATAGGATGACCCACAGGAGTATTTTGGCTCCTCCTCCCTAATCACTGAGGCAGACCCCAAATCCATGATGAACAAAGCTGTTTCCTTCCAGCCTGGGTATAGCAGAAAGCAATAGGACACAGAGATGGGTGGGTGAAAGGTAGGTACTGAAGCAGACAGATTCCCTGGCTCAGGAACTTGATTTTAAGTTGATGCACTTCTGTAGTTTCATTATGATGGACTGATGTCTGAATGATTTCCCCTAGAATGTAAAGTTTGGTATGTATAAACTTAAAATCTGTATAACTTATCAGAAGAAAATCCAACAGTCCCCCTGTATAGACTAAGACTTCTTGAGGTGTTTTGTATTTGAAGTAGAGGAGTGGTGGATAAAAGCAGGGAAGCACTGGTTTTGCATGTGTGTGAAATCCATGATGTCAGTGAAATGTTATATTGTAAATGGAATCATATATGATTAGATTAAGCTAACCCTGAAAGGGGAAAAACTGCATCAGAGGTGCTTTTGCAATGCAGTTTATACATTTCATCTGGCTATCAGTATAGTATTGGTGCTATTCAAGGAAGAAGTGGCTCTTGTCCTGAACTGCTCTAAAAAGATACATATAAAACTAAGATATAGAAAATATAGACGGGTTCTTGGTGAAAACGGATCATAGTACCAGTATATCTCACACAGCAATAAGATAATCCAGGGACTCTGTACTAGTGCTATCAAAATTTCCTCACCGTCTCCGACTGATTGCCAGGGCTTGCTTGTCTCTCCAGCTTGCAGAGAAACCCTCTCTTCCTCTGGTGTTGAACTCTTTTTGGAAAGTGGGGGAAAGATCTCTCTGCAAAGGTTCTGAGAAATGTAGCAACATTTTTAAGTTTTCTAGGACACTATTGTATAGTCTAAAGATGGCTCCTATATATTGGCCCCTATTTGTTTTATTTCTTTTTACCAGGCTAGAACAGTTAGCTCAAAGCCTGCAAGTGCAAACCTCAAAATCTTACATATCCAGTTGCTTTATATCACTCATATAAACATATTTTAAGCCATTTAGAGCACGTGTATGTGTGCTCAGTCATGTCTGACTCTTTATAACCCTAGGGACTGTAGACAGCCAGGCTCTTATGTCCATGGAATTTTTCAGGCAAGAATACTGGAGTGGGTTGCCATTTCCTCCTCCAGGGCATCTTCCTGACCCAGGGTTTGAACTCACATCTGCATCTCCTGCATTGCAGGAGGATTCTTTACTACTGAGCCATCAGGGAAGCCCATTTAGAGCACACGCACTCCAAAATTACATCCAATATCCACCAACCATATGTAAGACAGACCCTGTAGCTATGAAAGACCCCAAACTATTGCAGCCCTTTAGAGCTTTCTGGCCCAGAGACTTCAGAGTGACATCACCCAGACGCATCAGCCCGTCACTGATTTCTCTCCCCCACCCTGAAGTTCCCTTCCCCTCTTCCCCGTCTGGGTGTTGGCCCTGCACTGCTGTCTCTGGAAAGCTTTTTACTCCTCTTGGAAGGAAGAGGGCTTTCTCACTCAGCCTCTTCAAGTTCTGCCTGATAAGGTTTATTGTGAAATATTGTCATTTTATAGTCCTGTCTTTGATCAGTTCTGAAGTCCTTGAACTCAACATAGATAACCTGAATTCCACCACCACCCCCTCGGACCTCAGGAATACACAGCAGTGATATTAGAAGTACTTGCCAACTTATCGGGTCTTCCCGGGTAGCTCAGACGGTAAAGAATCTGTTTGCAATGCGAGAGACCTAGGTTTGATCCCTGGGTTGGGAAGATCCCCTGGAGAAGGGAATCTTCAGTATTCTTACCTGGAAAATTCCATGGAGAATAAAGCCTGGCAGGCTACAGTCCACAGGGTCATAAAGAGTTGGACCCAACTGAGTGACTAACGCACGCACACACACACACCCCCACCCACCAACTGGCTCTGAGGTCTGCCAGTCAGAATGAACACAACTCTAAACCACTGACACAGGATATTTATACAACACTTTCCTTTGATCGTGTGCCACCAGACATCCAAGTGGATTAGGTTTATTCACTTATTTATTCAAGGATGTGTTGAGTACTTATAGTGTGCCAGGCACTGTCCTGAAACTCCACCAAGTATTGCTAACTGAGGTGTCAGAACACTGTTGAGTATATCAGATGAAACTTAGTAGACCTAACTGGAATGGTGTGACTGGGAAATTCTCCTGACAGATCCCATGGAAAATATGGTCTCCAGGACTGTGCCTTCCAGGCAAGGTGCTGGGACAGTGATCTGGAACCCTAGAATCTGCAAGCTGTCAGCCAAATAGTAGAGGATGCAAGTGCTCCAAACTCTTAGGAAGCCCACGGATACTTGGACTCCAGTGGTTTAATCATAAATTTCTTTATGGTGCTGTATAGAGATTCAAAAATTGCCTTGCTAGCCAAAAATAAGTATGTTGCAGTAAGACCCTTTTCTGGGAGTTTTTTTTTTTTTTTTTTTTTTTGAGATAAAACAGTTACCACTCTAACTTTGGAATCACAAGCCTACTATAAACTGATTTCAGATACTAGAGAATTTGGAATAAAGGGATATAGTGCCTTCTGCTTCTTAAACATTCTGCCCTTCCTGGAATCCAGATGAACCCAGTGTCTTCCTATAGGTGCTATTATGGAGTGAATTGTGTCTGACCCCCAACTCACATGTTGAAGCCCTAATTCCTAGTGTGACCATATTTGGAGATAAAGCCTATGAGGAGATAGTTAGGTTAAGCCAAGCCATAAGTGAAGACTGGTGGACTTCTAAGAGAAAGTGACATCAGAAGTGGATCCACACAGAAGAAAGGCTATGTGAAGACAAGGCAAGAAGATGGCCCTCTGTAAGCAAAGGAGAGAGGCCTCAGGAGAAACAAAACCTGACAACATCTTGATCTTGCACTTCTAGCCTCCAGAACTGTGAAAACAGACATTTCTGTTATTTAACCCACCCGTTCTGTGGTACTTTGTTGTGGCAGTCCTAACAGACTAATGCAGGTGAATTGGCAGCAAGAAGGCTAGATTTGCAACATATGTGATAAACAGGTATAAGAAACCACTGAAGCATGAAATCAAGGGAGATATGTAATAGCTTAGGGACCTGTCATTTCATGGCCTGGAACTTCCCTGGTGGCCCCGTGGTTAAGAATCCCCCTGACAATGCAGGGGACATGGGTTTGATCCCTGGTTCTGCAAGATTCTGTATGCTGCAGGGAAACTAAACTTGTGTGGCACAACTACTGCGCCTGTGTTCTAGAGCCTGTGAGCCACAATTACTGAATCCATGTGCTGCAACTATTGAAGCCCATACACCTAGAACCTGTCCTCCACAACAAGAGAAGCCACTGCAGTGAGAAGCCTGTGCATCGCAACTAGAGAAAATGCGTGCAACAATGAAGACCCAGCACAACCGAATAAATTTAAAAAAAACAAGCAAACAACAAAAAATATGTCCTGTCTGTTCAGTTTTCTGGATGTAAAGAACAGAAATCTATCTCAAAGAAATTCAGGGAAAAAGAATCTAATGGATACGGTCTTGGTTTCAAGGAGTTGATAGGGGTTCCATCAACAGGGTACTTGGTATTTATTTACTCTAATGTTCCTTGATTCGTTGTAACTGAACGTGGCTTGGGTCTGTGTCTTTCCCTCCTACTTCCAATAACCTTGTTCTTCTTTGTAAATCTGCATATTTTTTCTTTTTGTAAATTCCATTAAACTTGGCAAGTGATCCATTAATAGGCTTTATTCTTTCTCAACTTCTGCTCCCATCCATTACCTGCCTATTTGTTTTGTATTTCAAACTTCAGAGTTCTTGAGAATTCTAGCTGACCTTTGAGCTGTGGGGACCTGGACCAGAGATTTCTCTGGCCCCATCACCTCTCATCAGAAGTGATTAGAGTCTCTCCATGGGACCCAATACCTTGTTACTGCAGGTCTGGAAGTGGGTTGTGTGTAGGAAGGTAATGTGAGCCTCAGCTTCTGCACTATTATCACTTTTCTTGGCATCATCCACATCTCTTAAGGTAAAAGGATAATAGTCCAGGAATACACTGGTCGGTCACTCAAAAATGAAGTAACTTGATTTTATACCAATGTAACATATTGCTATTGACTTAGGTCTATCTCTGCTGAAAGATTCTGGAGGTCAGGTCCTGTGAATGAATTATGGATATAAACCTCAGGTCCAGGAACCACATCCCATTCCTCACCATCTTCTGCAAGAGACTGTTAAGATCATTCTTCAGTAGATGCTGGAGCATGTCTAGACATTGAGAAAGCTAAAGGGCTGAATGTGACAAATAGGTATGAATATTGTGTGGTTGTCCATTTATTGTCCTGTGAGGATGTATATTATACCAGTTGCAGATACAGTCTCATTAAGGCCTGAGCCCTTGGAAATGTTGCAGCAGTATCAAAAATACTTCTTGTTCTGATTCAACTGGGAATAGAGCCTGCCATAAAACTGTCCAAATAAATTAGAAACGGAGGCAGCACATCCAGATCATCTAAAAACGGTTTAAGTGTAGTTGTTGGAAGCGTGGCCAGATGTACCTTGTTGGCAAGAGTGAGTTATGTGTATGTATATTAGCCAACCACACCAAAATGTGCCCAGATGTCCCCAAAGGGGTCTATCTATTTTCACCCAGCAGAAGTCACCTGAGCAGAGCTTTAATCTAGAGAACTAGAACATTCGGCACGCTCACCTACGTATATACTCCACTGTTTTAATTGCCCCAGGGATGAGGGGCTATTGGCATAAAATCTGGTTCTCAATCTTAGGGTTGAGTCCTGACTATAATGGATGAGGAAAGCATAGGAATTCAAACACATAGAGATGAGAGAGCTCTTTTCTGAGTTTTCTGTCCAAGGGAATGCTCTCCAGTGGACAGAATAGAATCAGAATCCAAAAAGGGAGATCTGGCAGCAGGTGATGTAAAAAAACTGGAAGACTTGGGCAGCAGAGGGCCTAGAGAATGAGTAATATTCAGAAATGAGCAAGCTGAAATCAGTGTCCAAAATAGGTGAAAGTTAAAGTATTTGCTGGAACACTTTACCTATCACCAGCAG
The DNA here is from genome assembly GCF_033118175.1 of Dama dama. Taxonomy (NCBI): domain Eukaryota; kingdom Metazoa; phylum Chordata; class Mammalia; order Artiodactyla; family Cervidae; genus Dama; species Dama dama. Next base: position 68,356,022 of record NC_083692.1, read on the forward strand.
TCTCTGCTGGGCTAGGGGAGGGAAATTAAGGGGATGTAGCTGAGAGAGACAAGAGCTGTTTCACTGTCTCCGAAATGCTGTTAAACATGTAATCAGCTGCATAGCTGAGCACTTATTTCATATGTTAGTTCTTTAAGCATCAGTTTCTTCATTCCTCACAGCATGTGCTGTGAGGAATATTATACAAGAAATGCTTCCTGATTGATTAATGGATAGAGTCTCATTTATTGAGATTTTCATGTAATTGTACTGTTGTCTATTCATTTTATGTTTGCAAATATTTTTCCACATGAGTGGAAATTCTGTTTCCTATATGTATCCGAGTTCTGTATCTTATGCATATTTTCTTGCCTGCTTCATAATCCAGATTAACCCATTCTTATCTGTTGGCCACAGTGGGACAACAGTTACCTACTGTGACTATTTTAGGCACTGAATTGTCCATTGGTACATCTCTGTGGACTTGGGGGCTGGAGAGCAAAATATGAAGCCTGATGCTAGAGGGGACATATTTAATCTAAGGTGTTACCACAGCATAACTGGCCATTGGGAAACGATGGGAAAGGTGGTGGGACAGTAGAGGATAAATTTCTTCATCATATTTTATCTTTGAAAGAAATGTCACTTTAGCCATTAGCAACATGCAGCTAGTACTCAAACCATTTATCAGTTGAAAGAAAAGCGTTCTCAGTGATTCAAATCTTGAATAATTATGGGAGAACCTTAGGATGGGCGGGAAAAAGTTCATTTATGCTTTGTTTTCCATCCTTTTCCTCCCTTGGCAGTAAAAATACACCAACATTTTTAGTTCAGGGCCTCCCTGACTCAGCCCCTAACATACCCTTATTTGGGCATTAATGACCACTATAGAAAACCCAATTTAGTATATATAGGCTTCAGAAAAAATAACTGCCTAATGGCAGCTAATCTTTGTAATTTCTGGCTACTTGCTTCTTTAAGGACTGATTAATTAACCACCAGAGTTGACTATTCCTAAACCTCTGATGACCAGTCAAGAAGATGAAGTGGTTATTCCCATATCCAGAAACCAGCTTCCATTTGGTTAAGAGCAGAGCAGGAGTTAATTTGGGGGGTTGGGGGGGTAGGGAGAGGCTTTCTTCATTCTGCAAGGGGTTGCTTTGGACAACTCCCTTGTTTTAGCCACAAACTTCAAAGTCATGAGCTTGACGTTGACTGTTTTTGACATTGGTTAAAAAAAAATCTGAAGGCCAGTTCTCCAGAGTAGGATGTTTATTTCTCTTAAACAATTTAAGGGAGAGGCCTGTGGTTCTGGGCGAAGATTGTTTTTAAGGAAGGAACTTTGGTTTTCTTTTGATGAGCAAGAGCGTGAGGGCCAGACTTAGATGAATGAAAGTATGAGGAGGACTCTTCTCTGTGTTAAAGAGAAGGTCCCTAAAACACAGTGTCAGGCTGATGGACCAGGGAGGAGAATGACTCGTAGGATTTTTTTGATGACAAAGTTGTAGATTAATTTACGGGGGAATTACATGATTCAAAGAAAAAAAATTCTTAAGACAATAGACTCTGGCCTACTGTTTTGTTGCATAATCCTCATTGTTTATCAGAAGGTAACTATTACCATTTTCAGATTATTTATAGTAGCAGCAATTGTATGGTCTCCAGTTATATTTCTGACCAACCTTCATCTTTCCAGTTCAGATCTTTTTACCCACTCTTCTCTTTGAGGGACTGTTTCTGTATTTTGGTGCTCCTAAGCCTGGCATGTTGCAGTCCATGGGGTCTCAAAGAGTCGGATGTGACTGAGTGACTGAATAACAACAACAAATTCACATATTTTAAGAATTTTAGTTGAATGAGGTTCTCTAATTTTACATTTAAAATCTTCCTTGCTGTTGGGAATGTTACCCCCAATTCACTAGCACCTTACATCTTTTCTTCAGGGAATAGTCTATGGTTGTTGTTCAGTCACCCACTTGTGTCCGACTCTTTGCCACCCCATGGGCTGCAGCATGCCAGGTCTGTCTGTCCCTCACCATCTCCCAAAGTTTTCCCAAGTTCATGTCCATTGCATTGGTGATGCCACCCAGCCGTCTCATTATCTGATGCCCTCTTCTCCTTCTGCCCCCAATCTTTCCCAGCATCAAGGACTTTTCCTGTGAGTCAGCTTTTCGCATCAGATGACCAAAAGTTTTTATTGGAGTTTCAGCTTCAGCATCAGTCCTTCCAATGAGTATTCAGGGTTGATTTCCCTTAATACTGACTGGTTTGATCTCTGTTGTAGTCTGTAATAACCCCGAGCTTTTGACGTTTTCTTGAGTTCTAACTGATGGCTTAGTCGCAGTCCATTATTTATTCATTCATTTAATCCTTCATTCATCAACAATGATTTTTAGTGCTATGTAAAATGCTGTCTCCTATATGTTCTGATGCATATACAAAGTTGAATAAGACATCTTTATATTCTTTTTATTCCCTGCATTACTGTTTAGCTGACTACAGAAAAACACATTTATCTCTATTCAGCTTGCTTTCAAAGTCTTTTCAATCTTCCTGCAGTTTATCCTGTTGACTGGGTTTTCTACAACCTAAAAGATATCAGTATTGTCAAGAAGCCTGGGAATTTCATTAGATACTCTCTCATTTAAATTATTTATAAACATGCCTTGGCTTTGATCCTTAGGAATTTTCAGGTTAAACTTATTCGTTTCGAGTTTATTTAACCCTCTCCTTTATAATCTAAGAAGAGCCCCTGGTGGCTCAGATGGTAAAGCATCTGCCTGCAATGCAAGAGACCCCGGTTCAATCCCTGGGTCGAAAGATCCCCTGGAGAAGGAAATGGCAACCCACTCCAGTACTCTTGCCTGGAAAATTCCATGGATGGAGCCTGCTAGGCTATAGTCCGTGTGGTCACAAAGAGTCAGACACGACTGAGCGATTTCACTTTCACTTTTCTTTATAATCTAAATTAGCTTCCTACTTATAACTAAATGTCCCTTTGAGCCTATTCCGACTTTTTAAAAGTGAAGTTTATACTGAAGTGCAATATACATACAGAACAACTATCAAGTGACAGATTGTCACAAAGTAAACACATCCATGCAGTCACCACCCAGTTCAGGAAATAGTTATCAGCATTCCTCAATATCCTCCCCTTTCTCTATCCTCAGTATACACTCCTGAAGGTAAATAGAAGCTTTCTGATGTCATAATTAATTTGTTCTACTTGTCTGTAGATGTATATAAATGGAATTATACAGGCTATGCTGTTTTCCCCTCTGAACATTATTCCTAAGAGATATATTGCTGCACCCATATTGTTTGGAGTAGCAAAACTTGGTTCATTTTCAATGCCATATAGTATTGCATTACATACCATACACACTTTATCTGTCCATTCAACTGTTGATAGACTTTTGGTTTGTTTCCAGTTTGAGCTATTTAGTGCTACGACAACCATTTGGAAATGTTTTCTGATGCATATATGTATGCATACCTGTTGGGTATATGTCTAGGAGAAGAATTGTTGAGTCATGGACTGTGTTCAGTTTTAGCAGATATTGGCAAACAATTTTCCAAAGGAATGCCACCAATTTATGAGCAAGTCTGTTTTTCTTCAGTCTCCTCAACACTTGGTATACTTAGCTTTTAAATTTTAGCCTTTTATGATTGTGTTTTGAATCTTCTTTTCCTAGTGACTAAAGATGTTGAACTTTTTTTTTTATAAATTTACTAGCCATTTTGGTATTCTTTGTGAAGTGCCTGTTTGCCCTTTTTTTTTTTTTTTTTTTCTGTTGGCTTTTATATTCTTATCAATGTGTTAGAGTTATGTATGTTGGATACAAGCTCTTTGTCATGTATGTATTGCAAATACTTCTGCTCTGTGATTTGCCTCTTTGAAATAATGTCTTTTAATGAATAGAAATTCTTACTTTTCATATAGTCCAAGTTATCAATTTATTCTTTATAACTAAATTTTGTGTACTATTAAAAAAATTTGCCATTCCCAAGATAGCCTGTTTTCTTCTAGAAGCCATAATGTTTTCACTTTCATGTTTAAATCTATATTCCATCTGGAATTGATTTTTATGTATAGTGTGAGGTGGGGATCAACATTTTATTCTATACAGATGTTCAGTTGACCCAACAACACTTATTCAAAAGACCATCCTTTCCCATTGCCTTCAATACCATTTTTGGCATAAATCAAATAACCACATGTATATGGATTTGTTTCTGAATTCTATGGTATGTTCCACTAGTCTATTAATATTTTGGGGATCAATATCAGAATTCTTAATTACTGTAGTTTTATAATATTTTTTGAGATATATAAATGTAAGTCCTTCAATTTTATTATTTTGTAAGATTGTTTTCACTATTCTTGGTTCTTTGTACATCTGTATATATTTTAGAATCAGCATATCAAGTCAAATAAACACACACAGGAATTTGTAAGGAGTTGTTTGAAGTAACAACAACTCTCACATCAATGTTAGGAGCGTTGATACTTTTTCAATATTAAGTCTTTCAATCCTTCAATATTATATATCTTAACTATTTAGATTTTAAAATAATGTTTCCAGTAATTCTTACTACTGCTATAAGAAAATATAATCAATTTTTATGTGTTGACACTGAATCAGGGATCTTGCCAAGTTTAATAGGTAATTCTGACAGTTTAAATATAGATTCTTTTGGGATTTCTTGTTGTCTTTAAATAATTATAGTTTTATATCTTCCTCTCCATTTCTTATCTCTTGTTTTTTCTTGCTATATTGACTGCTGGGATTTTTAGTAAAATTTTAGTAGAATTAGTAACAGCTGACATCTTCATCTTGTTCCCAATATTAGGAGGGAAGATTTCAATAGTTTCCCGTTATTACATTTGCTGTATGGTTTTAGCTACTCTTTATAATATTAAAAATTCCCTTTTATACTCAATATTATATGTCATTACTTCACTTCACTAGAAAATTATAAGTTAAAACAAACAAAAATTGAATACCACTCAGTTCAGTTCAGTTCAGTTCAGTCGCTCAGTCATGTCCGACTCTCTGCGACCCCATGAATCACAGCATGCCAGGCCTCCCTGTCCATCACCAACTCCCGGAGTTTACTCAAACTCATATCCATTGAGTCGGTGATGCCATCCAGCCATCTCATCCTCTGTCGTCCCCTTCTCCTCCTGCCCCTAATCCCTCCCAGCATCAGGGTCTTTTCCAATGAGTCAACTCTTTGCATGAGGTGGCAAAAGTATTGGAGTTTCAGCTTCAGCATCAGTCCTTCCGATGAACACCCAGGACTGATCTCCTTTAGGATGGACTGGTTGGATCTCCTTGGAGTCCAAGGGACTCTCAAGAGTCTTCTCCAACACCATAGTTCAAAAGCATCAATTCTTTGGTGCTCAGCTTTCTTCACAGTTCAACTCTCACATCCATACATGACCACTGGAAAAACCATAGGCTTGACTAGATGGACCTTTGTTGGCAAAGTAATGTCTCTGCTTTTTAATATGCTATCTAGGTTGGTCATAACTTTCCTTCCAAGGAGTAAGCGTCTTTTAATTTCATGGCTAGAATCACCATCCACAGTGATTTTGGAGCCCCCCCAAAATAAAGTCTGACACTGTTTCCACTGTCTCCCCATCTATTTCCCATGAGGTGATGGGACCAGATGCCATGATCTTAGTTTTCTGAATGTTGAGCTTTAAGCGAACTTTTTCACTCTCCTCTTTCACTTTCATCAAGAGGCTTTTTAGTTCCTCTTCACTTTCTGCCATAAGGGTGGTGTCATCTGCGTATCTGAGGTTATTGATATTTCTCCCGGCAATCTTAATTCCAGCTTGTGCTTCTTCCAGCCCAGCGTTTCTCATGATGTACTCTGCATATAAGTTAAATAAGCAGGGTGACAATGTACAGAATTGATGTACTCCTTTTCCTATTTGGAACCAGTCTGTTGTTCCATGTCCAGGTCTAACTGTTGCTTCTTGACCCGCATACAGGTTTCTCAAGAGGCAGGTCAAGTGGTCTGGTATTCCCATCTCTTTCAGAATTTTCCACAGTTTATTGTGATCCTATACACCCATAAATGTAAAAATTTTACACTTTAAAATATTAAATACTGGTGAGGATGTGGAGCAACAGAAATTCCAGTTCATTGCTGGTAGGAATGCAATATGGTACAATCACTTTGCAAGACAGTTGATAGTTTCCCATAAAACTACACATGCTTTTACCATCAAATCCAGCAATCATGCTCCTTGGTATTTATTCCAAAGAATTAAAAACTTATGTCTACAAAAAAATCAGCAAAAGAGATTTTAGCAGATTTATTGGTTTTCAAAACTTGGAGGCAACTAAGATGTACTCTACTAAGTAAATAGATAAACTTTGGTATATCTAGACAATGGATTATTGTTTGATGCTAAAAAGAAATGAGCTATCAAGTCTTCCATATCAACATGGAAGAACCTTAAATGCATCTTAAGTGAAATAAACCAATCTAAAAAGGCCACATACTATGATTCCAACTGTATGACACACTGGAAAAGGGTGGAAACAGGAAAAAAAATGAGTGTTTTCCAGGAGTTAATAGGGATAGGCCTCACTGACTCAATGGACATTAGTTTGAGCAAGCTCTGGGAGGTGGTGAAGGATGGGGAAGCCTGTTGTGCTACAGTCCATGGGGTCACAAAGAGCCAAACATGAGTGAACAACTGACCAACAACAGCAGGGATAGACAGAATAATAGAGCGGAGAGGATTTTTTAGGGCAATGAAATTATTCTCTATGATAGTACAGTGGTGGATACAGTCTGTCAAAATCTACAGACTACACAACACTAAGAGTGAACCCTAGTAGAAGCTAAGGACTTCAGGTGGTAATTCTGTGTTAATATAGGTTAATCAGTTTTAACAAGTGTACCACTCTAATGCTGTTTGTTGATCATGAGGGAGACTGTGTTTGTATAGGGGCAGAGGTATATGAGAAGTCTCTGTACTTTCTGCTTAGGTTTGTTGTGGCATAAAACTTCTCCAAAAAATAAAATCTGTTATAAATATATATGCAGATATAAAGTTAGAATTCTTGTGATCTGAGTTACAAATACAATGGTAAATTATAAAAAAACTTTTCAGTAGTTAAAAGAAAATTTTCCTCATTTCTTTTTAATCAGATTTAAAAGTTTTGTGACTTTTTATTATGAATGCATGATAAATTCTATCAAATGTTATGATAACATTTTTCTCCTTTACTTTTCATTACCCTATGCTGGTTAACTACAGTAATTTTCTTTTCTTTTTTTTTTAAATTTTTTTTAAATTAAATTTTTTTTTTTATTAGTTGGAGGGTAATTACTTCACAACATTTCAGTGGGTTTTGTCATACATTGATATGAATCAGCCATGGATTTACACGTATTCCCCATCCCGATCCCCCCTCCCACCTCCCTCTCCACCCGATTCCTCTGGGTCTTCCCAGTGCACCAGGCCCGAGCACTTGTCTCATGCATCCCACCTGGGCTGGTGATCTGTTTCATCATAGATAGTATACATGCTGTTCTTTTGAAATATCCCACCCTCACATTCTCCCACAGGATTCAAAAGTCTGTTCTGTACATCTGTGTCTCTTTTTCTGTTTTGCATATAGGGTTATCGTTGCCATCTTTCTAAATTCCATATATATGTGTTAGTATGCTGTAATGTTCTTTATCTTTCTGGCTTACTTCACTCTGTATAAGGGGCTCCAGCTTCATCTATCTCATTAGGACTGGTTCAAATGAATTCTTTTTAATGGCTGAGTAATATTCCATGGTGTATATGTACCACAGCTTCCTTATCCATTCATCTGCTGATGGGCATCTAGGTTGCTTCCATGACCTGGCTATTATAAACAGTGCTGCAATGAACATTGGGGTGCATGTGTCTCTTTCAGATCTGGTTTCCTCAGTGTGTATGCCCAGAAGTGGGATTGCTGGGTCATATGGCAGTTCTATTTCCAGTTTTTAAAGAAATCTCCACACTGTTTTCCATAGCGGCTGTACTAGTTTGCATTCCCACCAACAGTGTAAGAGGGTTCCCTTTTCTCCACACCCTCTCCCAGCATTTATTGCTTGTAGACTTTTGGATAGCAGCCATTCTGACTGGCGTGTAATGGCACCTCATTGTGGTTTTGATTTGCATTTCTCTGATAATGAGTGATGTTGAGCATCTTTTCATGTGTTTGTTAGCCATCTGTATGTCTTCTTTGGAGAAATGTCTGTTTAGTTCTTTGGCCCATTTTTTGATTGGGTCATTTATTTTTCTGGAATTGAGCTGCAGGAGTTGCTTGTATATTTTTGAGATTAATCCTTTGTCTGTTTCTTCATTTGCTATTATTTTCTCCCAATCTGAGGGCTGTCTTTTCACCTTACTTATAGTTTCCTTTGTAGTGCAAAAGCTTTTAAGTTTCATTAGGTCCCATTTGTTTAGTTTTGCTTTTATTTCCAATATTCTGGGAGGTGGGTCATAGAGGATCTTGCTGTGATTTATGTCGGAGAGTGTTTTGCCTATGTTCTCCTCTAGGAGTTTTATAGTTTCTGGTCTTACATTTAGATCTTTAATCCATTTTGAGTTTATTTTTGTGTATGGTGTTAGAAAGTGTTCTAGTTTCATTCTTTTACAAGTGGTTGACCAGTTTTCCCAGCACCACTTGTTAAAGAGGTTGTCTTTTTTCCATTGTATATCCTTGCCTCCTTTGTCAAAGATAAGGTGTCCATAGGTTCGTGGATTTATCTCTGGGCTTTCTATTCTGTTCCATTGATCTGTATTTCTGTCTTTGTGCCAGTACCATACTGTCTTGATGACTGTGGCTTTGTAACTACAGTAATTTTTCAGAACGAGAACTAACCTTATGTTCCTGAATAAAACCCACTTGGTCATAAAATTTTAAAAGAATCTTCCTGGATTCAATTTGCTAATATTTTGTTTAGATTAAAATATTTATATTTATTAATGAAAGTTATTTGTAATTTTCCTTTTTTGTACTGTCCTTGTCAGTCTTTTCAATTAAGATTATTCTAGACTGGTACAATAACTTAAAAAGTGTCACCTCTTTTGTTCTTCTATAGAAGTGTTTGTATAAATTTGGTTCTATTTTATCTTTAAATGTTTGATAGAATTTACCAGTGAAGTTGGAATGTCTTGTAGGTATGTCTTTAATTAAAGATTTAATTTAGCATTTTTAGATACAAAAAGTTTTATTTTTAAAAAATTTCTTCCTGTGTCATTTTTGGAAATTGTGTTTCCTCAGGGTTTGCCCATTTCATTCAAATTATCAAATTAACTGACACAAAATAGTTCAGAATATTATTTATATTATTTTTAATATCCTAGAATCTAGTCATAGCATATCTTTTCAAGCCTCTGACTTTGATAAACAGTGTATCGTCTCTTTCCTTGATCAGTGTCTTTAGAGGGTTTAATAATTTTTATCATCTTCTCAAAGAATCAAATGTAGGTTTTGTTGATTTTTCTGCATTTTATTTTCAACTTCATTAATATCTGCTTTTATCTTTTGGTTTGATTTGCTGCTCTTTTTTAAAGTTGTATACTTAGTACATTGTATAATACTTAGTACATATCAGCCTTCTTTTTAAAAATCTACATTGTAAGGCTTTCAATTTTCCTCTAAATATAGCTTTAGCCTCATCCTAAGTTTATTCAGTTCAGATAGTTTTCCAGTTTCCATTGTGATTTCTTTGACCATGAGCAATATACAGTATAATTATGTTGTTTAATTTATAAATAATTGGAATTCTTATAGCTATTATTTTTCTCTTTTGCTATTTTTATGCTATTCTTTTTTTCTTCTCCTTAGATTCCAATTATACATTTACAGATTCCCCCAGTATCCCACATATTTGTATCCCTTTCAACATTTCCTATCTTTTTGACATTTTTTGTTGTCTATGCTACTGACTTATCTTCTAGTTAATTAACTCATTTCTGAGCTGAGTACAATCTGCTTTTAAATCCATTTATTGAATTCTTATTTTCAGTTATATTTTTCTGGTTCTAAAAATTTCACTAGATTACTTTTATATATTCCAGTTCTTTGGTGAAAATTTTATATTTTTGTTATCTTTTTTTTTTTACTTAATCATAATTATAGAAAAATCCTTGTTTCATGATATTTGGTTTATTTTTATTGTCTTTCTTTTTCCTACCTCCATCCTACTTCTTAGCAGTCTTGGTTATTTTTGATGGAATGCTGGACATTTTGAGTGACAACTTTTATAGACTTTGAATGTTTTCTTTCTCTAGAGTACATTCATCCTTTGCCCTGGCAGGCAGCAAAAGTGCAAGCCATTATCAGAGCCCAAAGGGGGACAAATTTAATTCAAGGATAGTTATCAATCTGTAAGACTCGGTTTTACTTCAAGTTCACACTGACCCCCAGAATGTAGTAATTGAGAACCCAGGGACTTTGCTGGAGTTTTTTCTCATTGTTGAGTCTTGATTTCTTATTTTGTTTTCTGTACACTGTGAGTTTTATGGAAATTTCACTCTGCTTTTTAGTTGTTTTCTTTTTTGGTTCTTAGCTTCCTGTCTTGCCCATTTGACCAGCAGATTCCTGGGGTAGGGAGTGATGGGGAATGGGGAAGGGGAAAAACCTTTGCAGGAGGCTGGGCTTACTTTGAGCCTCCCTTCAACCGCAGCCCCATGAGACTGCCGAAAGTTCTGTTGGCTTCTCTGCTGCTAAACCTTGGATCTTCTATTTTACTTCTTATCCTCTCTGAGCAAATAACTGGCAAACTCCCTAAGGAGAAAAGAAGCAGCATGAGGAATATGGGTTTACCTCCATGAAATATTCTTCTCTCTTGGATTATTGTCCCTCAAGCCCTGGTTACCTCATTAGGTATTTGATCTTAGCTGGGAGTAGAAGTCTCATGCCTTTTCATTTTATGAATATAACTTTGCGTTAGAATGTTGAAAAATACCTAGACAAATCATATATCTTGTGTGCATTTCTAATGATATTATTCATAAGTACATATCCAAAAACACAGATATTGGGATTTGGCCACTGTAGCAATAATTCAAATGCTTTCTGGACATTTCCTAATCATCAGTCATAAAAGGAAGATAGAGAAAGAGCATAATATGCCCAATCATTTGTACAGGAAAAGAAGACATAATAAAATTAGCACAAGGATAGTTTTATGCTTCTACAGCAACTTGCTATGAAAAAATTCTAACTTTTATGTTTACTTCCTACAACACTTTGGGAAAGAAGTTAGGTGAATTCTAGAATTAGGGTAGAATATTGCTTTTCACCAAATTAAACATAACATTAGTAGGGACGTTTTCTGCCTTGGCATCTGGGTTTCCTCAATGTGAAATAATTTTTAAAAGCTTTTTGGAAAAAAAGTGGGTCCTGTAGGGAGATTCTTAGGCATAGACATAGAGCCTGACAGCAGATGGTCACAGGAAATCCTTTTTGGTTGTGTCACTCTGGGGAAGTCTTTACCCTCAGTGACCCTCAGTTGTCATCACATGTAAAATGGAGAGGATAAACCCTGCTGTGCTTAACTCATGGGAGTTGTGTGAAAATTGAAAAAGATAGTGTGTGCAAACATAGTTTGGGGCAGAAAGTTACTAAATAGTTGGGTGACACAGCAGATTTTTTGATTCAGATATTTAAAGCTTCAAGGAGTTGCTGAGCTCTGGACCCTTATTTAGAACTTGTTTATCTGGGTATTCTCTGTCAAAGTTTATCAGATGATACTCTAAATATAAAGGGTAAACCAAAATCTCTTCTAGACCCAAATTTCACAATCAGTCCTAGCTAAACAAAGCCCCATCCTGCCTCCTTTCTGCTGTCTTGTTGCTCTTGAGGCCCCCTGATTACAATGAAGAGTCCCCATCTGTAATCCTTTTAACCCCTCCTTAGCCTTATTTTACATCCCTGTGTGTCTCTGCCAGCCAACTAGTTTATTTTCCTCCTCCTATTTGGATTAAGGGGGTTAAGCTGCATAGACTTTTTTGGAACCCGGTTAAGACACTATTCTCAGCCCCAGCCAGTAGGGCTCAATTTTATTTGCATGGTAAAGCCCTTTTCTACTGCTCCCCGTAACTGAAAGAGCATACACACAGCAAGGGGAGCACCCCTTGGCATTCCTATCACCTACTCTGTTTTATTTTCTTCTTGTCTAAGCATGACTTTGCTTATACAAGGCTAGCTTTTTGTGCCTTTTCCCTAGATGATTTTGGCCTGTTTTCAACTCTCATTCTTTCTGTGGCACTGGGGGTAGTTAGTCATTTGTGCATCAGTGAGAAGAGGGATTTAGTGAATAGGAAGACCACAGACTTTCCTCTTTGGCCCTTCCTTCCTTGACAAAGTAAATCCCGCTGAAAAACAGCATTAATAGAGCATGACGGTTTGAAGAATAGAGCCCTAACTGTTGACATTTCTGTTGTCAAGCTAGGTATTATGTTGTGATAAAGAAAAGACACATTTTTAAAAAAGACAATCTCCATGGCATTAGTTTTATTAGTGCAATATCATTGTCATTGTCCTCGACTCCCCAATACACTTAAGGGCCTATCAATATTTCCATTAAAAAATCCCATTTGCTGTCATTTAAAAGTAGCTTGGCTATGTCAGATCATTTAAACTGAAATTATAGATCAATTATTTTTAGGTTTATTATTGAACGTCAAGGGTGGTTAAATTCACTGAATTGGTAGGGGTTGAATAGTCTCTGTTCTGGAAGAAAATGGGCAGTATAAAGACAGGATATTGTGCAGGTCCTAGGCAGAAGATGAGACACTTAACTCACTTTAACATGAATCACTGTTAGTTATTCATGTGTATCAACGAAAGAATAGATTTACTTCTCCATGACTGGGATCAGAAATGACCTAAAATAATCTTAGTTTTTCGTTAGAGAGGTATGAGACCTAATTTTTAGCTAGATATAATAAAAAGGGGTCACCACCCTTTGGCCTCAGAAAGATATGACATCCATTGAGCACCCACAGCAGCAAACTCTGTTAGGTACTAACAATAATCCAACAAGTTAGGACTATAATATTTTAGAGATGAGGAAACTAAGATTTATGGAGGTTAAAATACCTTCAAAGTTAAGTTACTAATGAGTTGCTAAATTTAGGGCTATTAGACACCAAAACCCCTTAATTTTCTTATGTACCACTGACACATACAGTGAAATCTATTACTTATCAGGCCATCGTTTTTTTTTCTATCCTGTTTGACAATGGGGAAAATCTGTCTATGTTGAAAACTACTTTCTATTTGTTCTTAAAACTCCCATCATTGTGTGAAATTCACCTTATCCCTTTAAAGAGTCCATAGTCAGATCCTGGCTGGCAAAATTTGAAGTTGGCCTAGGTTTTAAAAATCTTGTTTACTCCTTCATTTGCTTAAAACACTTCATTTAGTCCCATAGATAGTGTATTCAAGCGTCGCTTTCCTTGCATTTAACCTAAAATAGGTATTACTGCTTGTTCATATTTTTGCCAGTCTGATTCTTGCACAGTGATGGCTCTTGTTGAAACATTTCCATCATCATGAGTGGATTTCAGTACCTTTTCAGCACACAGTCATCCCTTGGTATATGCTGGAGATTGGTTTTCGGATCCCAGCAGATGCTAACATGAAGATGCTCAGGTCTCTTATTTGAAATAGAGTGGTACTGTTGGCCCTCCGCTACTTCTGCATCTGCAGTTCAACCAACCGAAAGAATGTCTTTTCTTTCAGTTGTATTTTAGTTTAAAAATTAAAATAGTTCGGACTCTTTGGGCATATGTTAATCAAGTACAGATATGCAAGGTGTCACTAACTCATGCCATACATGAAGACAAAAAATTTTTCTGGAAATCCTTGCAGATCTTTCCCTAACATGTCAAAAAGTGGATTCTATTGTAAATAGTGCTACAATGAACATTAAGGTCCATGTGTCTTGTAATTATGGTTTTCTCTGGGTGTATGCCCGATAGTGGATTTGCTGGGTCACAAATACATATATACATGGAATCTAGGAAAATGGTACTGATGAACCTATTTTCAAAGCAGAAATAGAGACACAGACATAGAGAACAAATGTATGGACACCAATGGGGGAAAAGGTGGGGTGGGATGAATTGGAATATTGAGGTTGACATATATACACAACTATTTATGAAATAGATGGCTACCAAGAACCTACTGTATAGCCCAGGGAACTCCACTCAGTGCTCTGTGGTGACAGACTGGGGATATGTGTATACCAACTAGAAAGTACAGGACACAGTATCCAATCCTAGGCCTCTTGTATGATGACTATGAATATATACCACCAAACAGTGATACATAAACTATTGTGATTGAGCAAACAGAAGACAAATGGACTTGTCCATGAATGAATCCCCAGCTCAAAGGAATTTCTTGTGTCTTCATTAGTACTTTATTTTTTCATAACTAAAGCCAATCAATATTTTAAACCATGCTACAACCCTGCAGGTCTAATGGAATTAATTAGTTATACAGATGACAGTTTCTCCAGCCATTTATAATGCCTGAATCCTTTCTATCACATTTTTTTATTCAATATAGCAACATACTAATTTTTAAAACTCAATTACAAACTGTAGGACTTAATCCACTCTTTTTCAATAGGGTGCATCCTAGACAGAGTTAATTTTGTTGGGGTAGAGATTTTACAAGTTATCTCACTAGAAGTTTTCCTGTGATATAGAGACTTCCCAGGTGGCTCAGATGGTAAAGCATCTAACTACAATGCAGGAGACCTGGGTTCAATCCCTGGGTTGGGAAGATCTCCTGGAGAAGGAAATGGCAACCCACTCCAGTATTCTTGCCTGGAAAATCCCACGGACGGAGGAGCCTGGTAGGCTACAGTCCATGGGGTTGCAAAGAGTCGGACACGACTGAGCGACTTCTCTTTCACTATAGCTGGTTCACTTTGCTCTACAGCAGAAACTAACATGACATTGTAAAGCAACTAAATTCCAGTTTAAAAAAGTGGATTCTCAGCATTGAGACAAGTCTTTTTTCCTTTCTAAACACTATGAGAGGGGATTGCTATAGTGTGTCCTCTATGAATTTTAAAAGTTTATTGTGATATATGCACAGGAGTTATAGCTTAAGCACTATGATAAAACTAGCAGAACATCTACTTGAGTAGATATTACAGTATTTTCACTTCAAAGTGATACAGTCTGAAGCCAACTGAATGGAATTGAAGTCAGTATTTGTTTTTCTCATTGAAAATCATAACCTTCTTTATTGAAGACTGTTTTCTTGCTAAATTGGGTGTTTTACCTTTGAGTTATTGAAATGTTTTGTTTTTTATCTTGTAAATAAATGAAAATTCTTTTAGTATTTCCAACACAAATAAAATTTTCTCTTGCTTCTTAAAAAGTAGAATCTTCAAGATGAAAGTAGGATTAATTTCAGAGACTATTACTGAAGATTGTTCTTGAAGTTTGTTATTGAAGACTGTTATTGAAGTTTACCCATATGTTTATTATATAAAGTTGCTACCATTGTATCTGAAGACGTTATATAAGAAGTGATGGTTCAGCCACTTCCCTTATGGCTCAGCCAGTAAAGAATCCGTCTGCAATTCAGGAGCCTCAGGAGAGGTAGGTTTGATCCCTGGGTCGACAAGAGCCCTTGGAGAAGAAAATAACAACCCACTCCAGTATTCTTGTATATTCTGTGCTTTTAACACCAGACACTGATACTGAGTATCTATTGGAAAGTTGCTGTTTCTTCTTCTTGTTTCAGGTTTAAATGCTTGGGGGACTTGATATTCTTCATGTAGATTTTGTAGTTCCTCAGAAAAGAAAGACTTAATTTGAAATTTTTATGTAGCATCTATTCTTATCTTATTTAGGGAGTTTATGGACTCTTTGAATAACAACAATCCTCCCCTCCCCCCAAAAAAACAAAGTCATAAAAGATACCTGATAAACTGAATGTCTGCTATTTGCTAGGTACTATCCTAAACATTTCACATGGATTGTCCCGTTTAATTCTCACATGCGAGTTGGGTACTTAATGTACCATAATTTTATAGGCCACTCAGGCCTTGAGGTGAGGTCAAAGTTGCTCAATCATGTCTGACTCTTTGCGACCCTATGAACTGTAGCCTACCAGGCTCCTCTGTCCATGGAATTTTCTAGGCCACAATACTGGAGTAGCTAGCCATTCCCTTCTCCAGAGCATCTGCCCAACCCAGGGATCAAACCCAGGTCTCCTGCATTGCAGGCAGATTCTTCACTGGCTGAGCCACCAGGGAAGCTCACTTAGGCCACAGGGAAGCTAAATAAGAAGCTTGATGTCAACAGAAAGTGTTCATAGTCTAGATTTTTCTTATTCATGCATGATATACTCAGGGCAAGTTTTAATGTAAACAGTTGTTAATTTAAATCTTTACCAAATTACATTCTTGGTAACTTCACTATTTGAGCTGATGATCATTACTGGTTTTGCTTTATATTGAGAATGCAAAAAAGCTTATACTAGGAGAAAATCCAAAGGCCCCACCTCTAAATACCATTATATTGGGGGCTAAATTTTAACATATACATGTTTGGGAACACAAACATTCAATCTATACACTTAGTAATAGATAATGTTCATAAGTCTACAAATCCAGGCATAATAACTTGTGAGGAATTATTAATAACGTAATGGCTGAGAGGAGACCCATGAGTGAGAACCCCTCTACTAGACCTTCTGCAAGGGAATACTCCCCCTCTTCCCTTCATATTCCTCCAGGACTCAGTGAGATATGTAGTTTCCTGGTCCACAAAGACTGAAGAAGAGAGTGGTGGAAATCAGCTTATAAAATGCGATTTTTTCCTTAATTTTATGAAATATATATCCAAAGTGGAAATGTGAAATTAATGAATAATTACAAAGCAAAAGCTGTGTAACAAACACCCTGGACAAATAGAATAATGCCAGCTTTCCAGGATCCCTCTTAGAGCATAACCTCCCTGTCCCCTCAAAGGCACTCATTGTCCGGATTTGGTGATAATTAATTCCTTTCTTTTCTCATTAGTTTTATCACCTATGCATGTATCATCAATTGGTATGGTTTAGTTTAGCCTCTTCTTGAGGTTTATATAAATGGAATCATACTCTGTGAATTCTTACTTGAATTCATAATGTCTTCTTTCTCTTAACACTGTAAGATTCATTCATGTTGTGTGTGGGTGTAGCTAAATTTTACTCATAATTAGTTCCATATAAAATTCCATTGCATGTGTATTCACAATGTGTCCATTTATGCTGAACTGTGATGTGCTGATTTGGGTAAACCATAAACTATATTTTCCAGAATTTCCTTCCTCGTGGGGTTCTGAGTTAGAGCTGGCCAAAAGGATAGCATGCTTGACACTTGGAAGGCAGCAATAAAGAAACAACTATTATCCTCTGAAAGTCTTTATGGCAATGGAGATGGACACAGAGGTACCCAGTAACCCTAGCTTGTTCACACTCTTCTCTTTGTCTCTTTGTTCTTAACTGTTGACTCTGCTGACTAGCAGAATGTCTATATGCCCTTGGCTATGGGCCCAGAGAGGTGATAACCTAAAGGCAGTAGTTTACTAGAGACACCTCTGTGAGCTTTCCTCTTCCTCCATCCACTTGAGATTGGCTTTTAAGATTACCTAAGTAGTAACTCCTTCTCTGATCCTCCAACTCCCCCTTCTGGACCTTTATTTCCCTAGCTTGTCCCACAATAGTAAAAGATTGAATTCCTGCAATAAATCCCTTTCCCTAGGCAGACTTCCCTGACAGATGGTCATTCAATCAGTCATTCAACATCTGATGGTCATTTGGGTTGTTTCCAGTTTGGGGATATTGGGAACAATGTTGGTTCTTGTACTTGTAGCCTGAACAACTCTAACCAGGCAAGGGTGGATCCAGCATTTTTGGAATCTTAAGCTCATGCAGTTTGGAGACTTGCTTTAAAACATATACGTACACACAAGCACACACAAATTAAGTACCAAGACTTGCAGGGGCTCCATGGCATTGAGAGGCCTTTGATTCATGACATGGTAAATCTGCTGTGTCTCTAGGGTATATAATCAGGAGTTGAAATACTAAATTCGAGGACAGGCAAATATTTACCTTTAGAAAATAATGCCAAATACTATTCCAAAGTGTTGGACCAATTTGCATTCCTACTAATAGTTTATGAGCTTCCATTTTTCCACATTTCTTGTTAACATTTGGTCTGTCAGAATTCAAAATTTTTGTTACTCTGATAGGTGTGTTTGGCATCTCCTTGTGGTAAGTCACTGATTCCAAATGAAACTGAGCAATTTTTCGTATTGCTTTATCTTGGATTCCCTGGAAAGCAGAGCTTGCAGTAAAGGCTTATGTGCTATTGCTATTGCTTTAATCAAGGGTGTAACCCAAAGGAGCAGTACAGATGGTGCAGGGAATAAGGCAGAGAAGGAGAGATGGCTAAAGCAAGCATATGTTTTCAACTATTCACTTCTCTTATCAAATTCAAATGACTGTCAGTCTCATGGAAGTACCTTCTGAGAAGCTGTTTAAGGGTTGTTTCTCATGCCAATTGGTTGGTTATAAGGAGAGAAGAATTCGTTCATTGACTCCTGTCTTTTACTAGTCAAAGACTGATTGATCCCTTGGGACATATTCCACATACATTTATAACTCTGCATATATGGATGTTAAGTGATTCTGACTATCAACCAAGAAGTCTGGGGAAAGAGGTGAGAAGTGCTTGGTATGGGTCTGAAGCTAGGTGGTGGTGGAGTGTATCTGGCTGAAGTTAGTCACAAATCCTCAAAGTTGGCTGGTGCTGAAACAAGTTATCTAGAGGCTATGGAGACAGTTTTAAGGCCACGAAGATATAACATGGTACATATGAAGTACATCTATATTTGCTGGTCATTTGGATTTCTTGTTTTGTGAAGTATCTGTTCTTTTTTGGCCTATTCTTCTGTTGAATTGTCTGTCTTACTTAATTGTAGAAATCCATTGTATTTTCTAGACGCTGGTCTTTGAGGTAGGTGCTTTGTAAATAACTTTTCCTGATCTCTGAGAGGTCTTTAATATCCTATGGGATTTTTCATGAAAGAAAAAAGTTTGAATTTTAATGTACTCTAATATGTCAATCTTTTCATTTCAGGTTAGTACTTTTTAAATTGAAGTTCGGTTGATTTACAATATATTTTTTCAGATGTACTACATAGTGAGTCAGTATTTAAGAGCTGGTACTCCATTTCACATCATCACAAAACAGTGGCTATATTTCCCTTTCCTGTACCGTATACCCTTGTTGCTTATCTATTTTATACATAGTAGTTTATATCTCTTAATTCCACATTCCTGTTTTGCCCCTCTCCCCAATCCCTTTCCCCACTGGTAATCACTAATTCTCTATATCTATGAGTCTGTTTTTGTTTTGTTATATACATTCATTTGTTTTACTTTTTAGATTCGAAATATAAATGATAACATAGAATATTTGCCTTTTTCTGTCTGACTTATTTCACTGAGTATAATACTCTGTATGTTTATCCATGCTGTTGCAAGTGGATGAATTTCATTCCTTTTTATTGCTGAGTAATATTCCATTGTATGTATTTATATGTATATACATGTATACACACATGCATCTTCTTTATCCATTCATCTGTTGATGGACATTTAGGTAGCTTCTATATCTTGGATATTGAAAGTGATGCTGCTAAGAACATTGGGGTGTGTGTATTTTTTGAATTAGTTTTTTCATTTTCTTTGAATATATATCCAGAAGTGGAATTGACAGATAATATGATAGTTCTTTTTTTAGTTTTTTGAGAAATCCCCATAGTGTTTTCCATGGTGACTGCACCAGTTTACCTTTCTACCTACAGTGTGCAAGTTTCCCTTTCCTCTACATCCTTGCTGACATTTGTTATTTGTAGACTTCTTGATGATAGCCATTCTGACAGGTTCGTGAGGTGATATCTCATTGTTCCTTTGATTTGCATTTCGCTAATGATTAGCGATATTGAGCATATTTTCATGTGCCTATTGGCATGTCTGTATGTCTTCTTTAGAAAAATGTCTATTTGGGTCTTCTGTCCATTTTTTTTTTTTGATGAAAAAGCTAAGGAAGTGTATTATTATTTTTTTTTTTCCCAGTGGGTTTTGTCATACATTGATATGAATCAGCCATGGATTTACATGTATTCCCAATCCCGATCCCCCCTCCCACCTCCCTCTCCACCCGATTCCTCTGGGTCTTTGTTTAAAAAAATATATCGAGTCATACAAACTGTTTATATATTTTGGATATTAACTCCTTATGTATTTTGGATAGCAACTCATATTGTTTGCGAATATTTTCTCCCATTCAGTAGATTGTCTTTTTGATTTGTCAATGATTTCTTTTGCTCTGCCAAAGCTTTTAAGTTTATTTAATAATTAAGTCCCATTTATTTATTTTTGCTCTTATTTCTTTTGCCTTAGAAGGCAGATCCAAGAAAAAAATATTTCTACTGTTTGTGTCAGAGTGTTCTGCCTATGTTCTCTTCTGAGATCTTTATGGTTTTAGGTCTTAAATTTAGGTCTTTCATCCATTTTGTGTTTATTTCTGTATCTGGTATGAGGAAATGTTCTACTCATTGTTTTACACATAGCTATCCAGGTTTTCCAGCACCACTTATTGAAGAGACTGTTTTTTCTCCACTGTATATTCTTGCCCCTTTTGTTGTAAGCTGATTGACCATAGGTGCGTGGGTTTGTTTCTGGGTTCTCTGTTCTAGTCCATTGATCTACTCATCTGGTTTTGTGTCAGTATTAGAGCTTTTTGATGTCTTATTTGAGAAATCCCTCCCAAACTCTGAGGATATAAAGATATTCATTTATATTACTTTCTAAACTCTTTAGAGTTTTATTGTTCACATTTAGAATTAATTTTTGTGCTCACTGTGAGATATGAATCCCCATATGTATATCTCTTGTTTTCAGCATATTTTATTTAAAAAAGAAAGTTATTTTCTAATGCTCTGAAATATCATCTCTGTTATAAATCAAGTCTCTATACATATATAAAGCTGTTTTATGGTTCTACTTTAGGCAGTTTGTTTGGTCAATATGTTAATTACTATATTTTGAAATAACTCATTGCATTTAGTATAGCTTGTCTTCTCACCTTGTATGTATCTTCCAGAGTATTTTGGTTATTTACCAGTGAATTTCCATTTAAATATTAGAATCAGATTGCTACTTTACAAAAGAAACATCTTGAGGATTTTTATTGGGATTGCTTTGAATTTGTAGGTTAATTTGGGAGAATTAAAGAATTTATAATAGAGTCTTCTAATACATAAGATTGAATATCTCTCCATTCATTTAGGTCATGATCAATGTTTTTCAGTATACTTGATTATTTTCCTCTTTCCTAAGGGGAAAGAGAAATTCTTGGAATTTTTTGTTATGTTTTTTTCTTGTGTATGGAAATATAATTTATCTTTTAAAGAATGACCCTATATTCTGACAACTTGTTAAACGCTAATAAATGCTAAAATATATATGCATAGTTTTTTTGGTTTACACAATTATATTATCTGCAAGTAATAACTCTTCCCACACCCACCTTTTATTGTGCTAGGTAAGGCCTCCAGATCAATGCTGAAAAGAAAAGATGTGGAATTTTATCAGCTGCCTTTTTCTGTATCTATTGGTATGGTGATATCATTATTTTCCTTTAATCTACTAATACGATAATTGCATTACTTGATTTTCTAATTTTAGGGCAACCTAACATTTCTTGTGCATGCTG
The DNA here is from genome assembly GCF_033118175.1 of Dama dama. Lineage (NCBI taxonomy): Eukaryota > Metazoa > Chordata > Mammalia > Artiodactyla > Cervidae > Dama > Dama dama. Next base: position 68,377,823 of record NC_083692.1, read on the forward strand.
TGTTCAGTTGCTTCAGGTCCAACTCTTGGAGACTCTAAGGTCTTTTAATTTTCCTTTCTTTTACACTCTTTGTCAGGTTTTGTTATCAAGGTTATGTTAATCTCTTGAAATGAGTTAGGGAGTAGTTATTTTTTCCCTGTCTCTAGAATGATTTGCATAAATTTAGAATAATTTTTTTTCCTTGAATGTTTGGTATATCTAAATAGTGAAGCCATTTGCATTTGGAGTTTTTTTGCAGGAAGGTTATTTTAATTCAATTATTTTATGAATATAGTTCAGGATGATATTTCGTATTTTTGACATTAGGGAACAGGCATAGGCCAACCAGAGTAGACATCTTATTGATCAAATGGATGACAGCTGTAGATAAATTATATGACTCAGTGCTTTCAAGGTGAATATCAGGCTTTTCAGGACTTCGGTTTCTTTTTTGTAGGTTTTGGTAATTTATATTTTTTCTAGTCATCTGTCACTCCACTATTCTTGCCTGGAGAATTCCATGGACAGAAGAGCCTAGCGGGCTACAGTTCATGGGGTCACAAAGAATCAGACATGACTGGGAGACTGAGCAACTACTTTTCTCCTTATTATTATATCATTTTTAGGACCAGGTGAATACTAAATACCATATTTGAAGAGGTAGGTGTTGTCCTGATGGTGCTAAAATGTAAAAATCCTTGTAGTGAAAATCTGTTGCTTAAAGAATATGAAAAATTCCTGTCCCACTTGTGAAGCTTGGCTATCTTCTCTAGAATGTTTTAGTTTGCCTACTGTGTTTGTTTACCGTCTTGCAAGATTCTTGCATGAATATCCTGACTTTTTCTGAGGTCAGGAGAGAACTATTCCTCTGCTAGGGAGTAGTGTAGATAGAATTGTAGGTATTCAGAAATCTTAAGTGATTAACTGGGTGGAAGGATGTATAAATTAATGAAAGAAGAAATGATTAAATAATGAGAGATATAACCTTTCTTTGTGGAAGCATTATCAGCTTTGGACATTAATTTTAAAAATCTTGTGGTGTAAATGAGATATGCAGTAACTGGAAATGTAGTCACTTATAAGTCAGAGGGAATTTCCAAGGGTTTTTAACCCCAAATATGGATTGTTTCCAAAGGACTTGAGGGAATTTTGGAGCTCAAATCCCTGACTGGGGTTAGAATTTCTTTACAGGTTTTTTGTCAGTTTGTTAGTTTGTTTAGTAGAATATATTTATGAAGGTGGAATTGGTTTTCAAAAGAGTAATTGAAAACATTTACAACATGTTTTATTCATCCTTTGCTGTATTGTTGATTTAGGAAATTTTCTTTCACGAAGCCCAGAGAGCTTTAATGGATCTTACTGAATGGGTCTTACCTGCCTTACAGTCCCATTGCAGCAAAGATACCTAGAGTGAACAAGAAACAATACTGTTGACATCTCCAGAAGTATCATCTAAAGTAATCAGGCATGTGGGCTGCTAGAATTTTAGAGGATAAGGACATATCTAATTGCACACCCCTTCCCCCATTTAACCATCTCAAAATAGTTCATTTTTAATGATAGTGGCATTTTCCTGGTTTCCCTTCTATTCTACCTGCTTGGAAGGCTTTGTTTAATCTAAACTGCATTAAATAAATTCTTGATTCAAAATTCTGTACTGCCTTACTAGATGAAAGCCTGAGCCCTTTGTGGTTACATTGAAAAGAAAAAAGATATGGGAAAGTGATTACTTTTCTTGATACTGAACCATAGCAGTGATCTGCCTTGGTGGTTACTGCTTATGGGAGGAGGAGAGAGAAAGCAACCTGTTGGAAAATGCAGAAGGGCTAAGACACTCAGCAGCAGTATGTGTGTGTATAGAATAGCTTTCAAAATGAATTGAAGGATTCCAAACACAGACCTCCCTTTATCGCAAAGTCCGGTTAACCACATAATCCTTCTTGAGAGTCTCCTTGACATACAAATTGAATGACATATTTGAATTCCACATAATTCTTTTTCTAAAACCTAATTAAAATCAATTCCCTGGCATTTTGCTGCTGTTAGAAAAGATGATGCTGTTAGATGTTTCAGTCATTAGCAATATGTTCACTGGATTAAAAACAAATTTCTGAATAATATTGTAATGATTAGTGAATCTATGATAATCTAAGCAATTATTTAGGAACAATGCCTACCCTGACTTGGTATCTTGATTATTTGTTGATGACATCTGAAAATGGAGATGTCAGGAGGCAATATTGTATTGTTTAACTGTGTTAATTTATTTTATTTATGTAAATTTCATGCTTCTCAGTATTTCACAAACTTGAATACTGGTTAATTGTCTAACTAGGGAAGACAGAAAATTAGGTATAAAAAGTAAGTGACAATCTCAACACACTAAGGATTTTTTCTTAAACCTCAGCTCTTAAGATTAGAAAAGCTCTTATAATTTTAATGAGCCTATTTTGATTTCTAAAATGAGAACAATTGTTAAATGTACATAAAAGGTTGGCTGGGTTTGGGGGTTATGATCGTTCATAATGAAAGGAATCTCTAAGCTGATAAATGTGAATTATGCTTCAAAAAAGATAACAATTATCTATTAAACTAAGACTTTTCACTCTAGAATACTAAAAATGTCTTGATATTAAAACCTATTTTCTCTTTACATGTGAAGATATATTCCCTAGAGTTTATTTTAGGGTTATTTTCTTTCATGTGCTTACTGTTCACCTGATTGCTACATAGATTTTGCTAAAAGAATGGGGAAGTGAACATGCAAAATGAGATAAAAAGAGAACATACCTTAAAAATAAGGATGGAAATAGAAGTAACTTTGTTATGCCTTTAAGCTATGCAGGGTGCAAAAGTTTAGCAAATACTTGAACTGTAAGGTCAATAATTTAATAAATTCTGAAACCTGAATCTCAGTCTCACAATGAGGCAGTATTCACTGCTAGTTTATAGAGGTTTGAGACATAACTTGCATCAGCAGAAACTGTCACTTCCATTATTTTTTAAAAACACCTTCAGGTACTTAGTGGGTTTAAAAAAATTTTTGTTGTTGTTGTGGTAAATGTCACATAATATAAAATGTAATCTTTTAACCGTATTTAACTGGACAGTTCAGTGGCACCAAGTATGTTCACATTGCACAACTCTCACCATCGTCCACCTCCTAAATTTTTCAACAGACCTTCAGTGGAAAACAACACATCTGTAAGTGTTCTGCCATGGGCTAGCCTCGCTGAGTTCTGCCTCTAGGCAAGCAGAGTCCTGAGATTCAGATGCTGGTAGCGGGATGTTGAGATGGTTCTGGGTCCCAAACCTCTGGAGCCAGGAATCCAAATGTCAGTGTCTGCGGCAGTAGAGAGGCAAATACTTGCTCTATCTTGGCTGTCTGATGTAGACAAGAATGAAATAAAGTAATTGGTGTGGTGAAGCAGGAAGGGGCTCTTGATAAAGAAGATTAGGAGATGGGAGGCTATCTGTCATCACTGCTATCATGACTGCTATTTTGGGTGTTCCATACAGGCTAGTCCAGAACCATGATTTTTGTGTAGTTGGGAGTTTTAGAGACATAGCCTGGCTTTTAGGGAGATCTAAGTATGATGTCAAGTTTTTAGCTAGGCAAGCTATGGTACAGTACTATAATCCCAATCATGGACTCAGACCTCTGAGTAGAAGTCTGGTCATGAATGATACACCATGAAAGGAGCTAGCAGCAGCTCAACAGATTTACCTCAACTAAGATTCACATCTGCTTTGGATCAGCGGGCTTCCCTGATAGCTCAATTGGTAAAGAATCCACCTGTAATGCAGAAGACCCTGCTTCGATTCCTGGGTTGGGAAGATCTTCTGGAGAAGGGATAGGCAGCCCACTCTAGTATTCTTGGGCTTCCCTTGTGGCTCAGCTGCTAAAGAATCCTCCTGCAATGTGGGAGACTGCTGGAGAGGGGATAGGCTACCTACTCCAGTATTCTTGGGCTTCCCTTGTGGCTCAGATGGTAAAGAATCCGCCTGCCATGTGGGAGACCTGGGTTCTATCCCTGGGTTGGGAAGATCCCCTGGAGAAGAGAAAGGCTACCCACTCCAGTATTCTGGCCTGAGAGAATTCCATGGATTGTATAGTCCATGGGGTTGCAAAGAGTAGGACATGACTGGGCGACTTTCACTTTCACCTTGTTTTTTTTTTTTTTTAATTATTATCTTATTTTTTTTTTTTTTTATTAGTTGGAGGCTAATTACTTCACAACATTTCAGTGGGTTTTGTCATACATTGATATGAATCAGCCATAGATTTACACGTATTCACTTTCACTTTGGATCAGCAGGACCGATTCCAGACGTTACCTGCCAGTGGGGCTGGTGTTGCTGGAGGCTCTGAATGCTTGAAGCTGAATTGGGCAGAGAGAGAGAGAAGGTTTCTTCTACTCAGGACAGAATTTCAGATTTCCTCTTAAGGTGTCAGATCTTGTAACTTTATTTATTTTGATATGGACTAATATTTGAAAAGGCCTGAGTAGGTTTTAACCTAATGTTTTTGATTCATTCACTTGCATCACACACATTGAATCATCATTTAATGTATACCTTTTAAACTGATTCTTATGGCAGAGCTCACAAATATTTATAAGTAAACTTTATTGGTTTTAAACTATTGGTCTCTGTAACTTTTTTGGCAGTACATTTAAGGTTAAAATTGATCACTTTCTACATTTTTGTTCGTCTTTGAAGTAAACATTTGATTATCTCCTTTTCATTAGATCAATACATGTAGCCTCTGGGGAGTCTATACTACAGCTTAGTGGGGTGATAAAAAAGGAGTGCTGTGTAATTCTGAAATGGAGGATTTAATGAGGTTCAGTGGCATGCAAGAGAGTGTGCTAACCTCAGCTTGATAGGTATCTGGAGACTTGCTGCTCTGGAGAATTCTTTACCTGGTCTTCTCTGTTCTGTGTGGGATGCTATCCATCCTTGGCACACTCCATCTTTTACAGCTGAGACCCAAGTTTACCCCCTTGGTGAAGTTCTCCCTGACTCTTGCAGTTAGCTGGTGTTGCACAACCCTTCCAGGTGTTCACACACCCTTATCACTAGTGCTGTTGTCTCCAAATGCATCTGTCCCTACCACTGGGCTGAGAAGCAGTGAGGACAGGGACCAGCTTGCTGGTTTTCCTGTTCTCAGGGCTGAGAACAGGGTCTGGGTGGACTGAAGCAAGTAATGGAAAGAGCAATTGCATCCAGCATTCATGTGAAATAATCCATGGTGTCATAGACTGTTTCAGGTTTCTGCCCAGAATGGAGATTCTTCTCATTATTCAAATTGGTCAGTTGAGGAATCACAATTTACTGGCTCTCTATAGAGCTGAAAATGCCATTACCATTGAAACTATAATGATGCCCGCCTGTGAACAGGCGATTTAATCCTGGAATTGGCACCACCAAGGTGATATGACAAATGGACTCATGGAAGAAAATGTGTTGCATTTGGAAACTCTTTTTTTTAAAGTCCTGGAATGAACCTGGATGAAAGGAGAAGTAAAGTTGAGTTAGCATCAGCTTCCTTCTATGGACTATATAAGAATAAGTGGGAGAAATGACCTCTCAAAAAACTGTAGCAGGTGAGTGTAGCATTGTGGAATCAATGAACCTGAAAAAAACAAGGATGCTAGATCATTACTCTACAGTGGCCCTCTCTTTGTTTTCTGAGGATATCTTGGAAAAGGAAATGGGTATGAAGACTGAGCATCTCTCAAGAGCCCAGCTTTATCTCTGTTCTCTTTCAGCTCACAAAAATCCATGCATTAAATATATTTTTGTATTGATTTTTTAACTTTTTACTTTATATTGGATTATAGTTGATTATAGTTGGTATATAAACTTGTTTTCTTTGGAATCCATAGAGATTCTCCAGGCAAGAATACTGGAATGGATTGCCATGCCCTCCTTCAGGGGATCTTTCCAACCCAGGGATTGAACCCAGGTCTCCTGCATTGCAGGCAGATTCTTTATCAGGGAAAGCCACTAGGGAAGCCCTAAAACAGATTAAAAATTGGCAGAAGAGCTAAATAGACATTTCTCCAAAGAAGACATACAGATGGCCAAGAGGCACATGAAAAGATGTTCAACATCACTAATAGAGAAATGCAAACCAAAACTAGAATGAAATATCACCTTACACCAGACAGAATGGGCATCATCAAAAAATTCACAAACAGTCAATGCTGGAGGGGGTGTGTAGAGAAGGGAAACCTCCTACACTGCTGGGAATGTAAATTGGTGCAGCCACTATGGAGAACAAAATGTGCTAAATCACTACATCCGTGTCCAACTCTTTGTGGCCCTATGGACTGGAGCCGGACTGTAGGACCCTATGCTCCTCTGTCCATGGGATTCTACAGACAAGAATACTGGAGTGGGTTGGCATGCCCTCCTCCAGGGGATCTTCCTGATCCAGGGATGGAACCCGCATCTCTTGTGTCTCCTGCATTGCAGGTATTGTCAGGTGACATTATTGTCACCTGGGAAGCCCCAGAGAACAGTATGAAGTTTCTTGAAAAAAAAAAAACTAAAAATAGAGCTACCATTTGATCCTGCAATCCCACTTCTGGGCATACATGCACAGAAAAGCATGGTCCAAAAGGATACAGGCATTCCTATATTCATTGCAGTGCTGTTTACAGTAGCCAGGACGTGGAAGCAACCTAAATGTCCATTGACAAGACACTGGATAAAGAAGATGTGATACATATATAATGAATGCAATGGAATATTACTCAGCCACTAAAAAGAATGAAATAATGCACTTGCAGCAACATAGATGGACTTAGAGATTGTCATACTGAGTGAAGGAGTCAGACAAAGATAAATATTGTATGATATCCCTTATATGCAGAATCTAAACAACAAAAATGACACAGATGAACTTATTTAGAAAACAGAAACAGACTCATAGACTTAGAGACAGATTTACAGGTACCAGGGGGGAGGGGTAGGGGAAAGGATAGTTAGGGATTTGGGGATTGACATGTACATACTGCTATATTTAAATAGATAACCATCAAGGACCAGGGAATTCTGCTCAATATTCTATAACAAACTAATTGGGAAAAGAATTTAAAAAAGAATGAATCACTTTGTTGTACACCTGAAACTAACAAAACATTGTTAATCAAATATGTTGTTGTTGTTGTTTAGTTGCTAAGTTATGTCCAACTCTTTGCCATCCTATGGACTGTAGACCACCAGGCTCTTCTGTCCATGGGATTTTCCAGGCAAGAATACTGGAGTGGGTTGCCATTTCCTTCTCCAGGGGATCTTCCTGAGCCAGGAATAGAACCCACAACTCCTGCATTGCAGGCAGATTTTAGTGACTGTAATTATAGAGTTAGGATTCCAAAAAAAACAAGGTTTTGTTGTTGTTGTTTAGTCACTAAGTTGTGTCTGACTTTGCAGCTCCATGGACTGTAGCACACCAGACTCCAATGTCCATGGAATTTCCCAGGCATGAATACAGGAATAGGTTTCCATTTCCTTGTCCAGGAGATCTTCCTGAAGTGGGGATCAAACCCATGTCTCCTACATTGCAGAGACATTTTAGTGACTGTAATTATAATGTTAGAATTCCAAAGTAAGCAAGATTTTGTTGTTCTGTAGTTGCTAAGTTGTGTCTATCTCTTTGTGGCCCCATGGATTGTAGCCCACCAGGATCCTGTGTCCATAGGATTTTCCAGGCAAGAATACTGGAGAGTGGGTTGCCATTTCCTTCTCCAGGAGATCTTCCCAACCCAGGGACTGAAACTGAGTCTCCTACAGGACGATTTTAGTTTCTGTAATTACAGGGTTGCCAAGAGTTGAACACGACTAAATGACTAAGCACATTGGTATCATGTTGTAGGAGCTGTTTATATAGTTTGGATATTAACCCCTTACTGATTATAGTATTTTCAAATATTTTCTCCCATTCAGTAGGTTTTATTTTTTGTTTTGTCAGTGGTTTCTTTTGCTGTGCTAAAATTTTTAAGTTTAATTAGGTCCCATTTATTTATTTTTGCTTTTGCTTCTTTTGCTTTAGGTCACCTCACTTAATTATCTTTGGGCCTGGGGTTTCACACAGCAGCCTTCTACCACAAGCCAGGTGCATGAATGCTTTGACCATTATTTGCCTCTTAACAGTATTTTAAAATTTAGATTAAATAGTGGAGGACAGAGGTGCCTGGCCTACTATATTGTCCATGGGGTCGCAGAGTCCGACACAACTCAGTACTGAACAGAAACAACAGTGAAAAGTTATGTTAGGTTATAGCTGTAAAATGGTGCACATGCTTTAAAGAAAATGCCCACATAAAATATCTTTAATAGTGTAAGGATGGTAGCTTATGTAATTCTGACTATGCTTACTTTAGGCTAAGGGTTGCCAGATTATAGACTATGGTCCATATTCTACCTGCTGACATTTTTTATATGACTTACAAACTCAGAATGGTTTTCAAACATGTAGGGTGTTTGAAGATAATAATGATAATAATATCTTTTGAATACAATAATTGCATGCAATTCATTTTTCAGTGTCCATAAATAAAGTTTTATTGAAACACAGCTACATTAATGTATTTCTGTATAGTCTTTGGCCACTTTCATGCTATGATGACAGAGTTGAATAGTAGTGACAGAGACCACATGGCCCTTAAGGACTAAATCATTTATTATCTGGCCCTTTATAGAAAAATTTGTCTGCCTCTGGTGTAGTAAAGAGGTACTTAATGAAGGTATCTGGCAATGCATATAAAAATCTGTCTACTACATATCTGAGCCCAAGTGTTGGAGGTAGGAGAGGAGTCACTCTTCAGATGTGAATGGAAAAGTGGGAGAACGGAGACAGCTGAAAAATACAGAGTAAGATTTAAAGTGACATCCTATATATAGACAGCCTGAAAACAGAAAAAAGGAAACATGCTTCCATCCTTCTGGCTTACATGCAGACTCCATTGTCTTGGTGTAAACAACCAAAGCAAAGGTTAATTTTCATTGCTGTTATTTTGCTTTTTTGAGAGAACAACTGATTACCTGTACACTTGCTGGACGGGTCTTTTCACTTCTCTCTCAGTGTTCATTAGAGTCACATGCCTGAAAAAAATGCCACATCAACATCTCTTTTATTGCTACTTTCTTTGTAATACCCTCTTTATAGGCTAAACCCCCCAGTATAGGGGGAAGGACTCCACTTCTGGGTCCAGGCAGCTCTGCTTTTCTCTGTCTCCTTGAAGAAAAAGCCTCGGTGGGAAAGACATCCTGGTGAAGCACCCATAACCCAGGGTATTGCCAATTCCCTGAGTGGCACTTCCCACCCACCCATCATTATTGAAATATACTTGGCTGCTAATTTCCTGGAAGATTCAAATGCTCCTACTTCAAGGTCATCTCAAAGGAGAGTTGAGAGAGCATTCCTCTCCCCCTCCCTTCCCTTGTAAAATATGTATATTTACAAGAGCTTGCATAAATGGTCACCAGGGAAGATAAGCTATCAGAGAGTTGGGAGATGTCTTTCCTCATACAGTTCACACATCACTGAAGCAGATAAAATTGGTTTTGTACCTAGCCTCCGAATATACTGTTAAGGACTCTGTCCTGAAAATTGATCTATACCACTATGATAAAATTCAGAGCATCTCTTTCATAAATATCTAACTGTGGCATCAGTGGCTGCTGCTCCTCGGAACTGTGCTCTCGCAGACGGAGAATGGCTGCAGCTTGCAGTCCCTGTGTGCACCTTGGCCAACGTCACTGGCGGCGTCAAAGCTTAATTAAAGCCTTAGGTTCAGTGCAGTACGATGTATGCCTCAGTTTCCGATTGTTAAAGTCAGTTGCATAACTGCCCATAGAATGTTAGATTAAATCTCTGTTTAATTTTAATAATAATAATAATGGCATGCGGGATCCACAGCTTGTCATTTTCCAAACGCTGTGTGCAGCTTTTTTTCATGCCTGCTGCCCATGGCCCTGAAAGCTGCATGTGTTGCTGTCAGGCTTTGTAACTCACTAAAAGCCGACAGGACTGCAGATTTCTTTGTTCTGTCTTATAGTAACTAATGCCATTTGAAAAGTCAGTGCATCCTTGTACACAAAGTTTTACATAAAGACCTCACTTGAAAGTCATATGTGTACCATACGGGGCTTCTGTGAAAAGCAGAGGTAACACAGTAGATAAAAATTAAGTGAGCATAAGGTCACCTCTTCAACCACCTATCTCTAGCTGGCTATTAGACAAAACTTGATGGACAAAGATGGGAAGACTGTATTCTAACATCAGGCAAATATGAAACAGTCTCTAAGTTGTAATAGATGATCCCAGAATTGAATCAGAAGCCTGTTACATAGTAGATGCTGAATAAGTATTTATTAAATAATAATAATGAAGGATGAAGGATAATGAGCAATGATTTTGGAGACAGAAGATGTGTGTATAAGACTCTGCTCTATTTAGAGTCTCCATTAGATAAGACAGGGAACTCAATCTCAATGTCTTCCTGTTGAAAGCAGAGAAAATAACTGCTTTCCAAGACTTCTGGATGGGCTAAGTTGGATAACTAATGTGAAAGTGCTTTGCAAACCTGTATAAATATATGTGATGTATTATTATTCTGTAATGAAATCACTACCCATGGATTAATGTTTAAGTATAAAAGAGTCTAGAATATGATAAGACAAAAGATAAATTATTATCAATTGGGCTTTTGAAAGAAAGACACCATGTAAATTCAAGCACGAGTGATACATTAATGACAGAATAATTTTGGTGGCCTTAAAAAAAAAATGGAGAATCATGAGATCTAAAACCTAGTGCTGGCTGTGCTGTTCCTTAAGTATGTGATTTTTGGCAAGTCCCTATCTTTGCCTCGTTTGATCAGGAGACTGGGCTAAGTGGTTTTGAAAAGTCTTTTTCAGTTCTGTGATCCAGTGACGCAGATCTGAGCAGACTCAAAAGCATATCAAGTTTTCCATTCTTAAATCCATATGTATGTATTTCCGTACATCTCAGAGGTGTATACTCTCTCTGTGTGAAATATTACATTTCCTCTTAAAGGAGGCTTGACTGCTTACAGAGTGGCAGTCAGAAATAAAGGGATGTTGGGAAAGCACAAAACAGGTTATTGGGTTTTGCATGACCCATCAATTGAATATTTTAAATGCAACAGAAAGGATCTAAGTGACTTCAGAGCTTCTGAGTTATTTCCTGAGCTTTCTCCATTGCTACTCTTTCTATCTTTAGATGACTCTTGCAGAAGAGCCGTGGCATCTGAGGCTGGGAGCTTCTGGCATGCTGGGACACTGCCAGTGACTCTCTCTGGGCTCTTTGTCCTGGGCGAGCCTTGAGAAGAAAACTCTCTGGTGGTCACAGCTCCTGGAGAGTTTACTTACCTTTCAGTGACAGATAATTCATGAAGAGCCAATGGAGGTGGAAATCCTGGCCTAAGCAAGTGGCAGTTACCCAAGCATTTTCTGGGGGAAAATGATCCAAGTCTCCGACATTGTGGGAAGGGAGTTGTGATGATATCGTCAGACCTATCACTGTCACCCCTCACACCCCTGCCAGAGAGCAGTGTTTCTAAAGTTTCGAACTCACCCAACTGAACTGAATTTGCATTTTGAAATTATTCTGATCCTTGAGTTTCTGAAGTCTACTTGTTAGGAAGATAAACCTTGCATAGATGGAGGTGGGTGGGTGGGTGGGTAAAGGACTGACAGTTTATTGTACAAATTTAGAAAAATGCTACTTACCTCTAAAATAATTATATTTCTAAAACTCCCATGATAAGGGTTTTTCTCTTATTTACTACTGCTACTTACTTAAAATGAGCTGAAGATCATTTGCATTTATGTACATCCTACCCCAGTTTTATTTATTTGGCCTCTTTCTATAGAGCAATTTGAGACCTTTGGCTCTTTCTTGAGAGGGGTTAACAGTGAAATAAACAATTATGCTCCAGGGAGGGGAAAAAAATAAAGATCCAAATAAAATGTAACTATCGTATCTCATTTAGGGTTCCCTCGGAAGCTCTTTTATCTAGAATTCACTTATGCTCACCGGAGGCCTGTGGTCTTATTTAGTATCAGCCAGTAATAAAGAGCCCTTCAGCTAACTACGGCCATATTCCACTGTTAACTGCAGCTCTTGAAGCAGTCATTGAGGGAAGGGGAGTCGGAACCCTTCAATGTCAAGACGTTTAGAGGCACTCTAGCATCAATCAAGATGCATGTCGCTAAGTGCCTGCTTTCATTTACATGAAATATTCATACAGCATCCCGTTTTGCTTTTCTCTCTCCTAATCATCACTTTTCAGAAGAAGCTACAATCATCTCAGTTAGGGGAGGGTGTTATGGGATGTGCTGTACCTTTCAAAGTCGGGCTTCCTGCAGATAGCTAGTCCTGTAATGAGGCAGCAGACTGCATAGACCACCAAAGGTCTCCCTTGCAGAGGCTGGCCTTGTTATCTTCTATTATTCATCTTCAAGTATACAACTTAGTGCAAATGAAAGTAATTAATTAACCATAACAAACCTGTCAAAAAGCTATTTAGGATTTTGACAGAAAAAAATTTTAACATTTGTTTTAAATGGAAAACAAAAATCATCTAGCTCAGAAAATTCAGAAGCAATTCTATTCTTATGAGCTTTCCTATTACCTCTCTCTCTTAATTACATGATAAGTAGCATTTAAATTAATTTCCAGGTTTTTTTTGATTTATCTTAATTCTATTATGCCTTTATAGTTGATGCAGGTTTTTTATAAAAAAGCTTTAGGTGTGTAAATTTGCCCTTATAGAAATAATACCAGAAAGTAGGTATAATATACTTTTGGTCATCTAAGTAGTGATTGAAAGTACATGGGAGCAGGAGGATCCCCTTTCTTCTTTTTTTCCTTCCTCCTGAAATAGTGATTTACTACTGTATTAATTTTTTCCCTTAAATATTAAACTAGGTCTGGGTGGCATATGTGAGATACAACCCTTTGGAATGAAACACCAGTGATGAGCGTCCCATGTGAAAGGACTATGTCATGTGCTTTATTTCTGATAGGTACAGAAAGGAAGATGATCATCTCCTATGTAACAGTTCTGACCCACTATTCTAGAAATTAAATTTATTTCCAAAGGTTTTCCTATATTTTATTTATTTTTATTTGTCTATCCAGGTCTGCTTGTGGCAAAGGAGAAATAGAAGTTTGTCTTTGCATGTGGAAGTATTTTTTGCAAATGAATTTTTATGTTAAAAGAGAAATGTCAGGTGAATCATTAAAGTCTAATGACAAGAGTAAGCATGCAATGTTTTTGCTCAGAGTGCTGTATTTTTAACAAAAGGCATTTCAAAATCAGTACATACCAGAAAGGCACTGATTTTTAAAGTTAGAAATGTTAATAGCCCTGAAACAGTTTATTCTTGTGTCCATTTAAACCCTCGTATTATGTAGACAGTAATACCAACCCAACTGGGCAGTGATGAGGTTGCTTCTTGGTTTTGTAGACAGTTTCTGCTTTAGAACACAATACCAAAGTATAGCTGATTGCCCAGAAATGGGCTATAAATGACAAATTGATGAAACCTCTTAAAAAATACTCAAATGCTAGCTCTATCCGTATGCATTTTGCCACACAATTTTAAGCATATTTGTTTACTTTTTGATCCATTTTCAACCAGAGTCATCTAAGTTATGCTATATTTCTCTAAATAACACAAAATATACTAAAGATTATATTTTAAGAAAAAGTCTAAACTCCAAAGATTTGTGCTCTTATGGATTAAAGTGTGAATAATATAAAGCAATTTGAAACAATTCAGGTCAATGATCTTTAGTTACCTTAAATAAAGAAACAATCATACTTAGTCATGCATAAAATACAATTGTGATTTTCCACAGTGAAAAAATGCCATATATAAAAATTTAGGAAAATTATGTGTACTTTCTTTCATTGTCAAGGTGCCTAGGAACTTTGTTTTAAACTGAAGACAAAGAAAAACATTAATGCATTCTCAATGTTTCTCTTCACCATATGATCAATATTTATAAACAAACAAGTGGGATAAAAAATTGAGAATAATGGTTACCACGAATTTCACAGAAACTTTATTTTTAAATGCCCTTTTGTAGCTGTATTTTTTCTTCTCTGTGGATAAAAGTTTTTTTTTTTTTTCCTTTTCTTTGCTATTTAAACTTGATAACAACTTGAAGAAGTTTAATCTTTGTTTTTTCTTTAAAAGTGCTTTTTTAGGGAAAAAAAAAAGCAGAGTAATGGAAGTTGATATTTCAAAGTACAACAAAAGTTGCCGCAAGAATTGTAAACAGAACACAATTTGTGGGTAATTTTAAAAGATGCTGGAGTTTGGAATGCAAAGAAAATACTTCGAGGTTTAAAATCCAATGTATTAAACATTCAAATGCAAATAATGATTCTAGAACAGGCACCTTCTTAACATTAACAGGTTGCGGAGCATGTTAACACCCACGGTTCCACCCATCTTGAATAAATTTAAAACCATTTAAAGCAGTGGAATTGCAGTATTTTGTAAAACTGAGTCATAAGTGGCATAATCCATTACCGCCCCCCACCCCCACTTTGTATGTGACTTTTAAAGTTGATTTGCTTCTACTTTATAGCCTGACACCACTCTGCACATATTTAAACATTTCAAGTAACTAACATAAAATAGGTCATTTCCCTTTGCTCTGTTCCCACATAAAATCTGGGTTGGCTTAAATTTAAAGTTTGCTGAAACCTGCTGAAGTTTGAGGAACTTGAACCAGATGTAACCCATCACACCTGTGGGGTATCTTTAAACCCTGGAAGTAGTGGGGATTTATGTATTGTTGTTATATTGTTCGCGTTTGATCTTATGACAGTGGTTTTGACTATAGCTTGCTTGCCAGGCAGACGTAAAAGAATTGGTTCCCCCTGTTCTGTTGCCTATATGGGAGTACCATGAGCTCTGAAGTTAGGGGTGGGCTTTGTGAAGGTAAGTTTTCACGGATGGAAGAAGAGGTATATATGTGCTAATGATTCCTGTTGGAGCATTACGGCAAGATGAACAGGCTACTGGTGAAAAACAATTGTCTTTGCTTTCCTTTTCAAATAAGCTCTCTGATTGTTAGTTTATTTGAAAATGGTTCTATGTCTTACTTGGGTTGAGACTGCATTTTAGGGCAATAGTAACCATTAGTAAGCTGTTCAAGGCAATATAACCATCCATATGGCCACACACTTGTGGGCTGACTAAAATGTAATGACTGTTATTTCAAATTAATATTGTTCCCATCAACAATAACCTTTAGGAAGTGTTAGTAATGTTAGTTTTTCAAAGGCCTTCTGTATAATCTGCCTTCATATTCTGTTTAAAATTGTTCTTGCTTTAAAAAAAAAAACTCATTTAATTTTTTTCTTTTTAAAAGAGCTTTATTGAGGTATAATTTACATACCATAAAATTCAGGCATTTTAAGAATACTATTCAATAAGTGTTAGTAATTTACAGAGTTGTGTAACCAGCACCACAGCCTGATTTTAAAACATTTCCATTACCTCAAAAAACAACCTCATACCCATTTGGAATCAATCCCTGTTTCCACCCCTTGCCCCAGGCAACCTCTAATTTGTTTTCTGCTAGTATAGATTTTCTTTTTCTGGACATTTTGTACGAGTAGAATCATACAATAAGTATTTTTTTAATGTCTTGATTTTTCACTTAGTATAATGTTTTTGAGATCCATCCATGTTGCAGTATTTCTCAGTAGCTGATTCTTTTTTTATTAGTGAGTGGTATTCCATTGTATGGATGGCTATACCAAGGTTTTTTGTTTGTGTGTGTATTTGTTTTTATACTAAATTTTGTTTATCTGTTCACCAAGTGATAGATAATTGCATTATGTCTACTTCTTGGCTATCAAAGAAAATAGTGCTATGAAAATTTGCTAAAGAATATTAGTGATGGCAGATCTAAAGATAGCTTTAGGTTAGAGAACAGAACAAAGTCATTTGAAGTCTAGTTGATAAGGCTGATAAAGTATGTAAGTATTGGTTATTATTAAAAATAAGTATGATTATAGGAGAAATTCATATGACTTACCAATTATCCTGAAAGCATTTCCAAAGGCAGTTATCCACATCTTTTGAGGAATGGAAATTTCTTTGTAATTTAATTGTTCTCCGCATAGATGAGGTCTGTTACAGTATGTTTAAAGAACAAATCTGACTAGTATTTAGTCTTATCCTGAGGTATGCATTCCATTTTTTCCAAGTTATGTTTCAGAGAGCAAAGTTTAGTCGGTCTGCACTTTTCCTTGAATAATAACTTTGATAGATAAAGTAGTATTTAGTGTTCAAACTTAAAAAGTCAGGAAATATAATTAATGTAATATTAACCAGATTTTGCATACATTGATAACATAATCATTCCTTTTTAAGTGCTGTGTTACCATGGAATAATTGCAGATTTTGAAAGATCAAACACCCTCTCTGTAATCTTTTCGCTGTGTATTTGTGCATAGATTTCTCAAAACAGGCCTTGTCTCTATCTAATGCAGAATGTATATATGGAGAGACACTGAAATATTTCATTAACATAATCACATACAATTATAAAACTGGGGAAAATCATCTTGTGTTAGATATTCATTAATACTCTGTTTATTTGAAAATTCTAAGGTCTTTGATTAATAATTGCTAATTCCATATATAATTATTTGTTAGTCACAAACAGTCGTTGGCTGTCATTTACTTTGCTATTCAAAGTTACGGGACCTATGCTTAATTAGAACATTACACATTTGTATTTCTGTCCTCTTTGCTAAGATGAAACAGAAATCCATCAGGCCACCTTAGAACTTTTAAACTTCCCTTCTTTTACATCTGTAGTTCTCATTATCCAGAAGTTATTCTGTCCCTTCTGTTAAATTACTTTATGCTGCAGCTTAAGCGAACATGTCTTGCTTTCATCTAGCATTTCAAATAGGGCAAAGACTGCTGTACAATTTCCAAACACAACTGTGCTAACAGAGATGAATTACTAGAGTTTATATAATTTGTATTAGGAATTCATAGACCCAGCAAAAGGGATTAGTACATTTTATTTCAGGGTAGGAGATGATCCTGTCATTAATGGTCGATACTTTCATCATCTTTTAAACCTGAGGAATTTCCTAGGTGACGAGACTGTGAGGACATATCAGAGATTCACAGCTGTGAGCTTTATCTGGACATGCCCTGCTTTACTGCAGTGTGTGGACCACGTCCTATCAAAACTGGATTAGGCTGTCAATCACATCTTCCGATGTATATTGTATTATGATTTTTTGAAAATGTCACTGAGATCAGAGTAATTTCTTGGCTAATTGCATCTTGTCTCTTCTTAATACTGCACATTTAATGGTTTCATTACCTGATGTGACAATCACAGTTCCTGGTCCAGTTCTGAAGGCGGTTTTATTTCTCTTCTTTTTTACACACATATATACATGCTGCCACGCAACTAAAACATTGCTTTAATAAAAAATAAAATATATATTTAAAGCACTTCTGCTTTTATGAAATAAAATGTTATGTGTAGGATTCCTTGTTTCCCTATGGTTTAACATATACATAATAGTTGAAATTGTTTCTGTAATCCCCAAAGCATACCCAATGCTTAATACAGTATTTTCTCTTTCTGCTATGGAAATAGATTAAAGAAGATATTAACCTTTAAGAAACTGTCACTCATTACTCCCATTGCCTGTGACTTTCTCTAGAGAAACTGCTTCAAACACAAAAATATTTGTGTTTCAGTATTACCTGTTTAGCCATGAGAGATTCATTTGAATGAACATTAGGTTTCATTAAAGCCTACTTTGGTGCATGCAGTTCTAGTGCTCCCTGCTACCAGCAGAAAAATGGGCAACAAGAGATATTAAAATCTCTGTTATAATGAGTTGCTCTGAAAAGGAAGTTATTAACAGTCTCCCTGAACACACTCAGGTTTAGATTAAAATAGGTGCAGGAGATACGTGGATGAATAATGCAGTGTGCTAATCTCTCACTAGTAAAGCTAAATAATTTTTTGATTTCTGGGTAGAGGAAAGCAGAACACAGGCTTTGGTTTTATTTTATAGTTTTTAAACACCATCTACAGTGTCATACTGTGATACCCTGGTTTTTAGAGGTTTAGCTATAGGCCTGATGGGGGAAAGTGCTTCAAACAAAGGTTCATAGACATTGTTTTAATCATTGAAATGTAGTGATTCCCAATGGGTTCTGTTGATTATATACTGCAAGCCAAAATGATAGTGGTGGTGGTTGCAGGGGGACAAGTGCTAGTTCAGGAGAGGTTCAGCATTGTAAGGATGGCTTGTTTAGTTGAGGCCTCTGACAGCTCTCATGTCCATCAGTGATGGGGAGGAAGCTGTACTTCTGGTGTCCTTTGATTTTTCCTTTTCCACTGAAAATACTAATTGTGAGCTACGGGGTAGGAGATGTGGATGAAAGATGGGCAGATTTTGCCTGGCGTTCTTGGTAGGGGGCGGCAGCTGAAGGATGCACCCGTGTTTGGATCTGACAGCAGCTGTGGTATCCAATTCAAATTCACTGTGGCAGGAAGAAAGAGTGTGAATGCTAAAGTATCCAAGGTGTTTGTAAATACTCTGCTTTGCTAACCATTCAAATCTGGTTTGCATAGATTGCTACAGTTGCCGGTATAAATGTAGAATGACATTTATAAAAAAATAATGTGCAACCGGTGATGAGTTTTCCTTCTAAATGTTTTTTAAAACAGTACTGCACAATTCATTGGTATTCATACAAAATAGAGAAAGAGTGATGATTAAAAAGCAGCTTCTGACTACTGTGTACTTCAGGGGAGAAAATTAATTGTGATTTCATCAAAAGCTTCTGCACAAGGGTTCAAGGATCACCTGTATTTTAGCTTTGGGTAGATTTCAAAGTTATGGAATCAAAGTTATGACTTGCTAAACTGGTTGGGAATTCTGTTTTCACTGAACGGTAGTGAAATGTCAAAGAATTGCAGACACTGGATGTCAAATAATAGTAGATAGCTTTGCTAGTAGACTGACCTTGTATGTGCTGCATATGTGCTGTCACTTCTGTCATGTCTGACTCTTTGCAGTCTCATGGCCTGTAGCCCGCCAGGCTTCTCTTTCCATTGGATTCTCCAGAAAAGAGTTCTGGAGTGGGTTGCCACGCCCTCCTCCAGGAGATCTTGCTGACCTAGGGATCGAAGCCACATCTCTTAACGTCTCTTTCACTGGCAGGCGGGTTCTTTACCACCTCGGTGATCTCTAAACAAACTTCTAAGTGATACTTTCTATTCTCTTGTTGGTACTGAGATGTGGAATTTGTTCATATTAGAAACCCTCTGAAATGATGAGGGTCCCTTTGAACATCCTCTGAAAGCTGGTTTTTTTTTTTTTTCAGACCCTTCTGGAGGTCTCACCGTTGTAGATAAAGTTACCAACAAAATGGGTAAAGAAAGATAATTCGGAGTTCCATTACCTGTTTTGTTCTGTGGTAGTAAAAAATAGATTTAGAGACGTTCATGGGAATTTTAAAAAGGGAAGCAGAAATGGGGCCCGCATAGACTCATTTTTGTTTTTCCAAGAGAAAGACAGTCACATAGCCACATTTTGGAACCATACATACATTGGATTGTGGCACTTGTTTGTTTGCACATATTCCCTGGTGGCTCAGACGGTAAAGAATCTGCCTGTAATATAGGAGACTCAGGTTCGATCCTGGGTCAGGAAGAGCCCCTCGAGAAGGGAATGGCTACCCACTGCAGTGTTCTTGCCTGAAGAATCCCATGGACAGAGGAACCTGGTGAGCTACAGTCCACGGGGTTGCAAAGAGTCGGACATGACTGAGCAACTAACACTTTCTCTTTCAGACAGATATGGGCTTAGACTTCAGCTGTTACGTGGTGCCTCTTTTCTGCCCTTGGACTTCTGTTGCCCTGTGCAGAGAGGCTTATGGAATGGCCTGTACAGGGCAGAACATCAGATTCCACTGTTGAAGAGCTTGGCTTTTCCATTTTTAACCCATCCACCTGGAATCACCGTTATTGCCCTGACTTATAAATGAGACCCCATTTTGGCCTGAAAAGTCCAAGGTGATAGATGACTAGGTGATCATCAACTGTTTTTCATACTGTCTCCTGAATGGATAAATGTGTCAGAGTTAAAAGATAGTTTATGCTTTAGCGTGAGAGGGGAAAAATGAAATAAAGCTGTGTTATCACCCACCTGGTAATGGATAAACACCAGAGATCGATGTGTGTGCTCCTCTGGAAAAGATCATCAGTGACATTGGAGCTTTACTTAGAAGATGACAAGAAATTCCTTGATTGAGAAGAATTACTTAGGGAATCTCTAGCTGTTATACTTGGGATTATAGCTGACAACTCTAGGTACGTCATCAGTGGAGTCTTGGGCTGTGAGCATAACTAAGGGCAGCTTCTTCTGAGGCAGAGGATTCTTAGTGTGGGCTTCAGTATATTCAGTACTAATATATGGCAAGGGATTCTCTCTGGCTACATTGTAAGGCAAGATAGACATCCTCTGAGGCAGAGGATTCTTAGTGTCGGCTTCGGTAGGTTAGGCAGGTTAATGCTTCCCTGGTGACTCAGTAGTAAAGAATCTGCCTGCTCATGCAGGAGACACAGGTCTGATCCCTGGGTCAGGAAGATTCCTTGCAGAAGGAAATGCCTACCCATTCTAGTATTCTTGCCTGGGAAATCTCATGGACAGTGGAGCCTGGTTGACTCCATGGGGTCACAAAAGAATCAGACATGACTTAGCAACTAAACAATAACAATAGCAACAACAAGGTAGGTATGTAATTATTCCCATTTTATAAATCAGGAAATTGAGGTTCAGAGAGGAAGACTGAACTAAACATTTTAGTTTTTAGGTGGAAAATCTTATTGCCTTAACTCCAAAAGATGAATTGTATATATCCCACAGGGGTGGAATGAAGACTCAAATTTATTTCTCAGCATCTAATTCAAGCGTGTTTTCAGTGGAAGGAGAAAGTCAGTAATAATACTAACAGCAAAAGCTGTTAGTAATGATAGAAGTAGCAAAAATACTATTGTTGAAATATGATAATATTCAAGGTCTTTTTTTAAGCCCCTTAGCTTGAATTTTTTTCAGTAACCCAATTTTCCATTTCCTCATTTTCTGTGCTTTATGAGTTCAAGTTTCTTTGAAAATACTAAATATCACCAATTTTGCATACTCATGTTAATCCTGCTATTGGAGGTTTTTGCAACTAGTGGGATGAGGTTCTTTTGACTAATTTATAAACAGGCATTATTGTAAGTAGAAACAGATTTTATGAATAATATTATTACTCTGGTTATTAGTACTACTACACATCAGTTTAGTTGCTTCATATAACTGTACTTCTCAACAGAATAAGGGATGAGGAGAACAGAACATATTAGAATGATCCAGGAAGATTTTTCAAAATATTTATTATGCCCTTATTAATCCTAATTCTTCTCCCACCTTCCTCCACTCTTTAAGGTGTATGAGAATTTCAGAGAAACTTAAGTGTGCCTATTTTAAACAATCAACCAAACAACAAAAATAAACTCCTATGTGATTCTAGGATATATCTGTTGGTGGATAACCACTAATTAATATGATTGGAAGAAATTCGTTCATTTACTCACTCAATCATTTATCGAATACTTTTGAACATGTATAATGTGGAGCAATTGGGGGCAGGAGGAGAAGGGGACGACAGAGGATGAGATGACTGGATGGCATCAGGACTCAATGAACTTGAGTTTGAATAAACTCCAGATGTTGGTGATGGACAGGGAGGCCTGGCGTGCTGCGATTCATGGGGTTGCAAAGAGTTGGACACGACTGAGCGACTGAAATGAACTGAAATGAATGCTTTAGACAATGAGCTAGATGGGCAATCCATTTACTCGCTTAAAAGATGAACAGTTTCCACTTTGCAGCTTTCCATTTATATTTGCTAATAGAAACACACTGTGGAGGCACTGATACTTCATCCTGGTGCTGGTATTTAACATTATTTAGAAACTGATAGACATAGAGACACACTTGAGAACTACTCTCCATATCTTTTGTTATGATAAGCAGTGACTATGAAAAGCAATAACTTGCTATTACTATGTATACTTTTTGTTGGGTTCAAATATAGATTTTATATTGAAAATCATATAAAGATTACAGATCCAGGAAATAACAGATGTTTAGTGGATGCCATATATGGCAAGGGATTCTCCTTGGCTAAACTGTAAGGCTAAGATAGAGCAGCAGCTGACTTTGATACTACTAAGTGACAGCTCAGACCATTGTTACTGGTCTTTTCTTTGCTATATTTTTTATACTGCCTTTTATTTCGCTTAACGTCTCCTCTTTTCCTTTTTCCTATCTTTTTCCTTGCATGCATCCTTCAACTTGCTGCTCCTGTCTTGCAACAAAGCATCAAGTAACACTGATGCTCGGTACTTCACAGACCTAGCACTGAATCTTATGCTTTATCTAGTCCTTGCATCTGACTTTCATCTGCTTTGGAACAGCTTACCTGATGAGACACTGTTTCCTGATCTTATTTTTAGATCTCTCTGTTCTTTTGATCTGCTTGTTAAAAACTTTAGCTCCTCTTAATGTGGCTACTATAGACTAATTTTCTGTTTAGATTTGGCACAAAGACAGTTCTGACACAGTTCTCAACTGCCTTTCCAGTTTCCTCCAATTCTGCTTATGCTTCTCCACCACTGATTTCCATGGGTCTGAAATCTGGTTCTACTCCAGAAGTACCCATGGAGTTTCTAAAAACATGGATTCTAGAGCTAAATTCTAGAACTTCTGAATTGAACTTGCCAGGGTACCACTGAGTTAATGAAAATGATTGATGTCTATACTATCCCATGTGGAGCCACTAACTACTTGTGGGCATGTAAATTTAAAGTTAAGGAAATTAAAAATTCACCCCTGTTGGTTGTCCCAGAAACATTCAGGTATTCAGTAGCCACATGTAGATATTGTCAGCATAGTTCCAGGTTGTAGGTCCCAAGAAACTCACAAACAGCCTTGCTGTGTCCTTCACAGATTTGAGAACCATGATGTTAGGTGATCAATAACTTTCCATTGATTTTACACTGATTGATTTACTTAATTTTAAATATAGTAATAGCGAAAGTATTTCTAATTTTAAAAATGATCTGGTTACTTCCAGGGTAGATCCCTCAGTCAGGAAGATCCCCCGGAGAAGGGAAGGGCTACCCACTCCAGTATTCTTACCTGGAGAATTCCATGGTCAGAGGCTATAGTCCATAAGGCCACAAAGAGTTGGACACAGCTGAGTGATTAACACGTTCAGTTTTTTCAAGCAAATGCACATGTCCATTGAGTCTGGTTCAGGGATCAAGGAAGGGAAAGTCTTAAAAGGTGAAGGGATAGAAAGTTTAAGAGAGTTGGTGACTCATGTCTTAAGACAGGAACTTGAGCAGTCTAGAAAAATACTGGTATGAATCTAGTGAGCATGTAGTAGCATCTGTCTATGACTCAGTATTTTAGAATGTGGGGAATAAAACAATATAAGGATGGCTCTACCACATTAGTGAGAGGCTGTAGTTGGTAACCCTCAGATAAATAAGTAATTAATGTGGAGGAAAATGCTGGCAAAATATTTGGCTAATAGCATGTAGGCAAATGCTAGCATGTAGGCACATACTGTCACACATATGAAAATGCTCTAAGATGTCTTGTTTAATGATGAAAAAAGAAAAGAGATGCAGAAGGTTTTTGTGAATATCAACTAGGAGAAACACAAACCATTGTAGGTTATCTGGACTACGTTACAGCCTTGTTAGTTGCTGTCACTGAGTGGAAGAAGGGAGAATGATGCATTGAGAGTACTGAGATATGTGGCATCTACCCTGACTTGCAGCTAAAGGTGGTAGCCAGAGTATGTGACACAGAATATCAATAAAAGTTATGCTGGGGTCACTGTTCTCATGAACCTTCTAAATGGTTTTTATAAGATAGATTTAATGTTAAGTGTAATGGTGATGGTATGTATAAAGTCTGTTTTTTAAGGTATAAGTTTTAGGGCTAAATTATTTCTTCTTTGGCACATAGACACATATTTACAAAACAGATTTCATACTTAACACAATGTCTGATATACTACACAGAACCACTCCCTATACCACCCACCTTCTAACCAGCTAGCCATGACCCAATGAATGTTTGTGATTATCATGGGGAAAGACTTAAACAAATAGAAAAAGAATTCTCTCTCGGAAGAGAGAATCCTAGGAACCAATCAAGCTCCTGCAGAATCTCCAGAGTAAAACAATTTCCTGACAAAAAAATGGAATCCATTTGCCATATGGATTATTTCCATCTTAGGCATGATATTTAGGTAATGTCTACTCTTTTTCACTTGGTTCTGATGAGATCAACAAAGCTACTAGTTCTGCAAATTGTAAACCTCACTAAAGGATAAAATTATCCATATCACTTGTCAAGCTACATGGCAAGGAAACAGTTTTCAGATGTAAATGTTAACTTTCTTTTTCGTCTGAGACATTTTCTCTCTATATCCTCTACATTGCATGCACTCTCTTAAAAATACATAAGATGTGCCCATTTGAAAAGTGTTCCTGGCCACCATTTTGTTTATAAAGATTAACTGAATCACTAAGTTCACTAAAGATATTTGCTCAAATTCAGTAAAATGCTCTAAGAAATGTCATAGGACAAAAAGACAGAATGACAAGTAAGCAGTCAACTTAAAGACTGTAGTTAACTTGGTAAAGTTGATTTGTAGTATAAACTAAATATTATAAGTTGTATTTGTTGTTAATTTAATAAGCAATTTTTAATAGGGGATCTTATATCAGTAGCATGGCAATTATCATCTGAAATGTTTAAGTCTATTTCTATTATGTACAATCCTTACCCTCCATAAGGTTACAGTTTAAGATGATAGTAATTCTGGGGTGACAGAATTTCGGGTCACAGTTTATATCAATACCTAAAATGAGTCAATCACTGTCACTAATTAAAGTGCAGATTAGCCAGCAAGTTAGAGCTTGGAATTTGCAAAGTTAATGATCCTGTAAATTTAGCCTTATTTCCATTATATTTGGAAGCAGTTATGGGTAAAGACTATTATTTGGAAACAAATGGACCTGGATAGAATTTAGGCCCTGCATGTGAGTCTGGACAAGTTGTTTATTGCCCCGTGACCTACCTATCTAGAGAACAGTGCCCACTTTAAGGTGTTGTGAGAAATAAAGAAAGCTAATGAAGTTGGTATGGTACCTGACACATATATGTGTTCATTGCTGAAATGTTGTTTTATTTTTAATTATTTCAGAGGATTTGTATTCTTAACAACAGTTATATGGACCTTACTTTTCTTGAGGATATACTTAAATATATTGAAGATTTTTTGTTTTAGATACTTGTTAGTTGAAAAGTATTTAAATGGCATAGAAGTGTAAAGATGAAAAGAAAGAAACAAGTGAACAAATCATGAATTCTTTTTCAAAGTATCTCTTAGATGCATATGGAATGATTTTTACTTACAGAGTTTTATAGTTGGATCTCAGAACCCTCAAGCTTTGCATTTGTGGATTCAACCAGTGGATACAAAGAGACAATACCAGTTTGATGCATCTGGGAATTTTGCTATCTGTGAAAGCTCCTGGAACCAATCTCCCTGTGGATACTGAGGGAAGACTGCTTTTTATATAGTTTCACAAGTTCACTGGATCTATTTTGCTCTTTTAACCTGCTGCATAGTATTCTATGGTAGGCATAAACTGATCATTCTCCTAGGGAATGACAGCTATGTTACATCCAATTTTTTAAAACGGGCATTTTGTTTTCCAGACATTTAGAATTTGTTTTTCAAAATCTAAAATAGAAACCCCGATTTCTCTGAAACCTTTATTTTTCCAGTGAATAAAATATAGTCAAGCCACCTGCAGGGTCAGAATATCATAATTATTTGCTATACCTTTCAGGGAACTGTATGATTTGGCCTATGCTATGATCTGAATGTTTGTGCACCCCACATTCTTATGTTGCAATTGTAATCCCAAAGATGATGGTATTAGAAGGTGGGATTTGGGGAGGTGCTTAGGTCATGAGAGTGGCACCCACAAGAACAGGACCAGTGCTGCTACAAAAGAGACTCCACAGAGCTCCCTTACCCCCTCCACCATGTGAGCACATAGCTAGAAGATGCCGCTAACAAGGAAGAAGGCTCTAACCAGGAGGTGACCATGCTGTTGCCCTGACCTTAGACTTCCCAGCCTCCAGAACTATACATGAATTTCTGTTGTCTATAAGTTACCTAATTTGTGATATTTTGTTATAGCAGCCTGAAATGATTCTCTCTTGCGATAGAACATCATTTATTAGCAAAGAGTATGTTTTAAACACATACTTCTGGATTTCTTTCACCTTTGAAAAATGTACTAAATATCATTTATTGAGCATCTACATTATGTTAAGTGTTTCCCCCCACCTCCACACCATTTCTGATATAGTTAAGAAACCTCAGGAACTGGTAGAGGTCACATTTGAACTCAGGACTCAAATCCTTTTAGTCTTTCAGCACGCTAACTAAAAATGGTCAAATGAGGAGAAGGCAATGGCAACCCACTCCAGTACTCTTGCCTGGAGAATCCCATGGATGGAAGAGCCTGGTAGGCTGCTGTCCATGGGGTCGTGAAGAGTCGGACACAACTGAGCGACCTCACTTTCACTTTTCACTTTCATGCATTGGGGAAGGAAATGGCAACCCACTCCAGTGTTCTTGCCTGGAGAATCCCAGGGACGGCGGAGCCTGGTGAGCTGCCGTCTTTGGGGTCACACAGAGTCAGACACAACTGAATCGACTTAGCAGCAGCAGCATCTAGATCAAATCACAAGGATTTATGTAGCACAATTAGTATATACTTGAAAAAGAAAAACGAAAACTTGATTATATACCATTGCAGTCCTGTGAGCAGAATATAAACTTCTGGCTTCTAATTGCATCATGCTACTCTCCTGTGCATGATTCCTGGGGCTTTCCTGGTGGCTCAGAGAGTAAAGCGTCTGCCTGCAATGTGGGAGCCCTGGGTTTCACCCCTGGGTCAGGAAGATCCCTTGGAGAAGGAAATGGCAACCCACTCCGGTACTCTTGCCTGGAAAATTCCATGGACGGAGAAGCCTGGTAGGCTACAGTCCATGGGGTCTCAAAGAGTCGGAGACGACTGAGCGACTTCACTTTCACTTTTTCTTTCACTCTCCGGTGCAATATTCTCCAGTGGCTTCCCAGTCTTGAAAAATAAAATCCAGTCTCTCCATGATGCTGTACACTGCCTGTGTGATTTGACCGCTCATTAGCTATCGCTTACTTAGCCCACGTGACTTTAGGCATTCTGGCCTTTATGAAAGTTCCCACAACACGAGGAACGGCCAAGCCTTTGCATTTGCTGCCCTGTGCTTGAACACTTTCTCACAGATCTGTGCAGAGCTTGCTTCCTCACTTCTTTCAGGTGTCTGTTCAGGTGTCGCCTCCTCTGCAGAGGCCTTACGGCTTTCCCTGACCATCCTCCCTCCCCTGCTCCTCTCTGCTCCCTCAGCTTGCCTTGGTTTTCTTCCTGGAACTTGTCCCTCCCTCATGTCCTAGTATGGATTGATGCTTTACTTGGGTGTCTCTTGGTTGCTGGCTGCCTCCAGGGGGATGTAAACTATCAAAAACAGGGGCTTGTTTCTCTGTATGCATGCACCTATTATGGAGCCAGCCACAGAATAAATACGCAGGGAGCTTTTGCTGAGAGAAGGAATATGTGATTGGCTCAGTCTATTTTGGCCTGTTTACTCTCTAGTATATATGTACACACACACACACACATATATATATAGGTACATATATGTTTGTGTTTTTTCAGAATTAAGTGAACCCACACCTTACCTCTGGCCATGTATATTGTGTGTTCTTGGAAGCACAGTATTTATAGATACTGGTTTGAAGATTAAAATAGAAGTAAATATGCCTGCACCTTTAATACTTCTGAATTTTACTAAAGGATCTATATTGTTTATTGAAGTTTTAATGAAACATTAAATTTCAGAAAAATGTATAAACCATAAGTGCTGATTTTTACCAACCATGCAACTGTGTGACTACCACCCCAGATCAAGAAAAAGAGTGTTACCAGTGCCCAAGAAACCCACTCGTGCTCCCTTGTGGTCATGAGATGACTCTCTACCGAGGGTACCATGATCGTGGCCTCTAATAATGTAGATAATTTCACCTGTTTGTCACATACCTTAGTTTTAATAGTCATTTAAATTCTCTCTCTCTTGACAGTGTTTGTCCTTCGTTTGGTGCCTTTTCTCCAAGGTCTTAGAATCCTTTTATAGTGAAAAAATTAATTAAGTTCTTTAACATCTCTCACTCTTTTAATAGTTTTGTAGGAGTAAAACTGAAAGCCTCTTAGTAATTCTCAATGGACAGGAAATTCGAGCAATGAGCCGAGAGTTGAATGCATTTGATCTGTGAAATGTTTGGTCTCAAAGTACTTTAGGGAATAGCAACTTTTTGTATGTGTCATTTTAAAGATAAACAATATTTAGCAGAATATTGAGCAAAATGATGTAATATATCAGTAATGGTAATATATTTAGAAAAACATATACAGCCCAACAATGTACTTTAAAGAGATGAAAATTATCTGAAAAATATGATTCATGGTTTTAATACCTTCCAGGAAAAAGGAGTGGAAAACATAGGGGAAAGTGATAATGAATTCATGTATTTAAAAGGTGGTAGTACATTTCAAGAGCGTTTTCATGGAAATTACAGTGTTGCTCAAGAGAATCCATTATAGGATTTAAAAAAAAAAAATTTGAATATGTGTTGCTGATTCATTTATGATGGCTACTGCACCGTTGGCATTAATATCAATATATCCTTGAATCCTTTCTGAATCTTTTTTTTTTTTTACTAAGATCGATTATTTTAAGCCAAACATACTTTATATTAAAACATATCACTTATAATGTAAATTTATACCATTTGTATCTTTAATCGTTGGAAGCTCCTGTATTTGAATATACAGTGGTACTGTTTGAGTACCTTGCGTGGCATTTGCCATGAGATAAAACCTGTTTTGCTAACAACAGCCTGTATGTTTTATCATGTGGGGGTTGTAAGAGGGGCAGATGGTCTCAATTTTGGTCATTCTCTTTTTTTTTTTTTTTTTAGGTTACTCTTCAGTGGAACTCATTTGTACTTTTGATTCAAGCAATTTACCATTTGGAAATATACCATAGGTTAAATTACCATTAAAGCAAATATACCATGTGGAATGGGCAATGTGTTTTAGTGAAATACTGTGACTGAGGCATCAAGTCTGAGAAGTGGTAATTTCAGGTGGCTGAAGAATGGGACAGAGAGATGGTTCCCTCTAGAATATAGACATTAGGGCCCATGAGGATCACTGACTGCTGCCTCCCCTGCCCAGACTTTCTGATTCAGTAGGTCTGAGGTGAGGTGGTGCTTGAGAGTTTGTGGTTCTAGTTCTGACAAGTTTCCAGGTGATGCTGCTGCTGCTGTTCCAGGGACCAACTCTGAGAATCAGCAACCTGAAAGACAGATCCAATGCAGAGAACGGTGGGTTGACCTCAGATAACCCACTTAACAAGCCCATTTGGGGAGGCCTACATGCAGCTTCAGGAATAAATTTTTAAAAATGCTTGCTAAACTCTAGTCAGCTACGTAGGTCCTGATCCTTTGGTAACCTGGTCCCTTTTAATCGCTCCAAATGCCTTTCTAACATGGTTTTACATGGCTGGAGGGGGCAGGGTGCTGTGGAGGAAAGTAACTGGGATGTGGTTTGGGGAAAAAAGAAAAAAAAAGCTTGTCAAGTGATTCTTACCCCTTTTCCTGTTTTAGAATCACTGTTTGTACCTTACCTGTCCTATTGTCTTAGGGGCTTATGTCAAAGAACTGCTTAATAATGGAGGTGGCTTCTTTTGTTAGCATTTCTAAAGGAAGAGCTCAGCCTTTTTTATATCCTGTGTAAGGGAAAAGCCCAGTTCTCCCCCACTGTGTGTTTCTTTCCAGTGAGCCTCCTACTCACTTAGAAATACTCCTGACACTTCTGATCACCAAATGTGTGGAGGTTTTTACACCAAGCAGTTCTCTGCAACACCAACTGGGTATCTGATAATTCAATTTGGTTCTGGCACTGTCTGCTGATTGGAGGCATCATCCAATCCCATTGGTTGTTAAGGGCTCAGTCCTATAAGACTGCTTCTTCCTTGGACTTCAGAAGCCAGTTGCAAGTCTAGGTTGTTACCTGTGCTTCTGACCAACTGGCTATAAATCAGAATTTCCCAAGACCCCCCTCCTTGGGTTTGATCATTTGCTAGAGCAGTTTGCAGAAAGAACTGAGAGAAACATGACTCACTAGATGACCAGTTTATCATAAAAAGATGTAACTCAGGAACAATCAAATGGAAGAGATACACAGGGCAAGGCATGGGGAAAGGGCACGGAGCTTCATGCACCCTCCAGGCTCCTCATTCTCTCAGCATCTTCATGTACTCACCAATTGGAAGCCCTCTGAACCCTGTTCTTTTGGGATTTTGTGGAGGCTTCATTACATAGGCATGATTGATTAACTTATTGGTCAGTGATGATTGATTAAGCTTATAGTCCCTTTCCCACCCCCAGAGGTTGGCGGTGGAACTGAAAGCCCAAGCTCGGTAATCACAAGGTTAGTTCCACTGGCAATCAGCCCTAGCCTTCAAAGTTTTCCAAAAGTCACCTCAAATTCACAATAAAAGATTCCTTTATCCCTCTCATTGCTTGGGAAATTCCAAAGATTTTAGGAGCTCTGACCAGAAATAGGGACAAAAACCAGATAAATATAATTCTTGAAAAAAAAGTGTGTTACTCTTTCAGTCATGTCCGACTCTTTGTGACCCCGTAAACTGTGGCCCACCAGGCTCCTCTGTCCATGGGATTCTCCAGGCAAGACTACTGGAGTGGGTAGCCATTCCCTTCTCCAGGGGATCTTCCTGACCCAGGTCTCTTGCATTGCAGGCAGATTCTTTTACCATCTGAGCCACCAGGGAAGCCTGAAATAGAATTCATATTATGCTATGCATCAAATATCACAGCAACCATTAACATCTTTAGGCTGGGCCAGCTACTCAGTCACCCAGCATTCCCTGAGCACCCTGTCAACTTTCAGACTGTTCACTTCCAAGAATCTTTAATACCTTGCTGGAGGGAAATATATGAACCAGTGGAAAGTAAGTCTAGGGGAGAAATGACCCAGATCTAGGGTGCTCGATGGCAACTGAAGGACTTTAGAGGGTTTAGTTAAGGAACACTTCACCAAAGGGGAGAAGAGAGATCTCTGAGTAATCTTAAAAGTTCCACTGGGATTTTCATACTCAAAATTCCTGCTTGTATAGGAGAATTCCCATCCATTTCAAGGAATCTCTCAGTAAAAAGGAAACCATGTCATGGGTCTGGTACCTGCTCAATTGGTTTGTGGAAATGTTAAATACACATATGAATTAAATGTAAAATTATGTATCATTCAATAGTGCAAAAAAGACACCGGAGCTAGAATATATAAAAAAGAAATATAAGGTTGGCATTGTAAGTCATTAAGAGAGCAATGGGGAGTGTTATCAAAGTAAACATCAGCTGTTAAGATTTACAGCTGTTTAGAGGATGCCTTAAAATTGTCACTTGAACCCTTTTGCTTGGCCTGATCAGAATTTCTGCAGCTCATGCACCAAAACTAACCCCCAGTGCCCAAGATAGCTGGTCATCAGAAAGTCCATCACTTTATCTCAAGAGAAGATACTAGTGGCAGTTACCTGGGACTATGTCCTGACAAATGGATCAGCTACTTGAAATAGACCTCAACAGATGCCTGCTTTTTCAAAACCTAAGAAGGCTTGCTTCTGCCGTTACTGGTCAGGCAAGCCAGCCCAGTTCCAAAGCCCAGTAAGAGTCAGGACATTCTTTGGAGGCATGAATGTCCCTTCTCAAATCTTCAAAAGAGCATACATACTTTGTCCTAGTGGACTGTGAGCTCCCTCTGGAGAGTGGGAGCTGGAAACTGTGGGAGGTAGAGACTATGGATGTGTACAAAACATCTGATTATTACTGCTGTCTTCTCTGCAGAACTTAGTCCCCGAGCAGGGGCTAAAGTCATTCAAAAAAGGATGTAACTCTCCATCCCTAAAGTATGTTAAGTGTACAAGTTCAGAGATGAGACTAAACGATATTTTCTTTTAAGGAATTTGAATTTTCTCCTAGAAGTGATGGGGATCCATTGAAGGATTTTAAACAAGGTAATTTACATAATAGCTGCATTTGGAAAGTTCATTCCACTAAGAGTATTAAAGATGTATAAGGAAGGAGGGAATAGAAGCTAAGCGCAAAACACCTTTGAACTAAATATTGTTTTGTAATGAATAGTGACTGAGAGGGGTTCCAGTGAATCCATAAAATAAGCTTTTATCTATCAAAAATATGAATTCCATTTTTAAACCTTAATATGTGAATTAACTCCCATATTTAAAACACTTCATGTGCTCCATATTGCCTAGAAAATGGTCTTCAACCTATTTGATCACACTCTTCATTAAAGAAAAAAGGTCAAGAATTTCCCTACTCCAATATATGTGTATTTATTTAGTTGTAAATAATACGCACATATAAAGTACTAAGGTATTAAGTGCTTTAAAAAACAGATAAATAAAAAATTTTGAAAGCAGAAATTCTATTTCCTTCTTAATACTTAAAGGACCATTGCACATCCCTTGGTGAAACAATTATAGGGAATAGAGAAGTAGCTTAAGCATAGCATATAAACTCATTCATGAAGTGACACATACAGTATCTTCAGGCTCCCTTCTCTCCACTGTTGACCACCAGTGCCCCAAAGGCAGTCCCCTGCATTGTGCAACAATTTCTCGCCTCTGAGTCCTGCTGCTGCTGCTGCTAAGTCACGTCAGTCGTGTCCGACTCTGTGCGACCCCATAGACGGCAGCCCACCAGGCTCCGCCGTCCCTGGGATTCTCCAGGCAAGAACACTGGAGTGGGTTGCCATGTCCTTCTCCAGTGCATGAAAGTGAAAAGTGAAAGTGACATTGCTCAGTCGTGTCCGACTCTTCGAGACCCCATGGACTGCAGTCCACCAGGCTCCGCCCATGGGATTTTCCAGGCAAGAGTACTGGAGTGGGTTGCCACTGCCTTCTCCGCCTCTGAGTCCTAAGTCTTGCTAATTTCTCTTTGTGGATTATTACACTCCCGTCTTTGTTCTTTTCTCTAAAGTATCTCTCTCCAGATGGTGTGGACATTATCTGTATCTTTTTCCTCCCTTATCCCATGAACTCCTTGAGGGCAAGGACTACATTTGAGTCTCTGTTGTGTTTCCAGTGGAACTGAGCAGACATAGCCAACGCATCCCTAGCTACAGCTTTAATCAGATGCAAATAGAAGATGTGTTTGAAGACAGGGAAGGAATCAAACACGGGGTGTGGTTATGTGACTACTATTTTTTCCTCCTCAATTATATTTTTCTGTTAACTGTGGATACTTTATAGCTTATAAAAAAGACATATTTTAGTAGTAATGGTAATAAATAATAATAATGCTTCATGAATAGGATTATCCTAATCCTTAATTATTATTATTATTAATCATTAGTAACAGCCATTAGTTATTAGTAATACTAATCATAATAATTATTAGTAATAATTATTATAGTATTAATAGTAATAATTACTATCATGTAATATTAACATATTATATATTATTATAACATATTTATATAATAATTATAATAGCAATTACTACTACTACTAATTATTATTATTAGTGTTAATAATAATAATTAAGCTGAAGCTCCAATACTTTGACCACCTGACGCAAAGAGCTGACTCATTGGAAAAGACCCTGATGCTGGGAGAGATTGAAGACCAAAGGAGAAGGGGGCAGCAGAAGATGAGATGGTTAGGTAGCATCACCGCCTCAATGGACAGGAATTTAAGCAAACTCTGGGAGATACTGGAGGACAGAGGAACCTGGTGTACTGCAGTCCATGGGGTCGCAAAGAGTAGAACATGACTTAGTGACTGAATAACAACAACATTATTAGTAATTAGCTTAATTACTCATTACTTATACCTGAACCTTCTTTTCAAGTAATAATAATAAAAACAGTAATTCTTTATATTCTGCTTTATTATTTTATAAGTGGTTTAATATAGAATATCTACTTCCAAATATATCTCCTTCAAGAACCTGAGAGAGGGGGTAAAATTCTTATCAATTAAAGCAGGCTTGCTGAAACATTATCCGAGTTTTTTGCAAGAGAATAATCATTTGGGAAAAACTAGGTTCAACTGTTAAACATGCCTCTTAAGTGTAGAATTATGAAATACTTATCTTACAGGCACATACATAGGTATGCTATATCTTCTAAAATTTTTGATTATGGGAAACCCCCTTGTTCAGGAAACATCTCACTGAGCTACCAGGTTCCACACAACTATGAGAAATCCTGACTTAAAGGCCTGAAGACATGCTTGCCCAGTAGGTGCTATGCATACCTGCTCAGTCGCTCAGTTGCGTCTGACTCTTTGTGACTACATGGATTGTAGTCCCCCAGACTCTTCTGTCGGTGAGACTGTCCAGGCAAGAATATTGGAGTGCATTGCCTTTCCTCCTTCAGGAGATCTTCCTGACCCAGGGATTGAACCTGGTTCTCTTGCCGTTCCTGCGTTGGCAGGTGGATTCTTTATACTGAGCCCCCTCTGAAATCCCAAGTAGGTGCTATGCATCAGTCAATAAATAGTTTTATACTTTAAAAAGCTGACTGGCTTTTATCTCTGGTTCCTAGGAAAATTCCTAGCACCTTGGGTCATAACTGATAGCCTATGCTAATGAGGTGCCTCCTGGTGGACCCCTGAAAGCTTCAGGATAGAGGCTGGTCATGCTGAAATGACCAACCATATGGTTAGTGGGTTGGAGTTTTGAGCCACTTTTTAAGTTAATTAATTAATTTGTTTATTTTTGGCCGTGTGGGGTCTTGTTGCTATGCAGACTTTCCTGTAGTTCCAGCAGGCGGAGCCTATTCTACAGTTGTGGTGTGTGGGCCTCTCCCTGTGGTGGCTTATCTTGTGAAGCATGGGCTCTAGGGTGTGGAGGCTTCAGCAGTTGGGACACTAGACTCAGTAGTTGCAGCATCGGGCTCCAGAGCACATAACTGTGGCACACGGGCTTAGTTGCTCTGCTGTGTGTGGGATCTTCCCAGATCAGGGATTGAACCTGTGTCTTCTGCATATTGGCAGATGGATTCTTTACCACTGAACCACCAGGGAAGCCTCCTGAGCCACTTTACATCGCCTGACCTCCCACCCTCTGTGGTGGTGAAGAGTGCTGGAGATTGAGTTCAATCTGTGGCTAATGATTCAATCAGTTAGTGTATGTAGTGAAACCACAATTACAAACTCTGGACATGGAGCTCAGTGGGGCTTCATGGTTGGTGCACACATTGATGTGCCCGTGGGTCCACCCATGGATGATGTGCCTTCATCCCATCAGAACATAGTACAGAAGATCTATATTCAGGACCCTCCCGGGCCTCACTCTGTTTGTCTCTTCAATTGGATGGTCTTGATTTGTAGTTCAGTAGCAAAATTGTAAGTGTAGTGCTCTCTTGGGTTCTGTGAGTCATTCTAGTGAATTGAATTATTGACCTAAGGGAGCTACCATGGGAACCCCCAAATTAGTAGCCAGTTGGTTGGCATGCTGATGACCTGGGGACTTTTGAAGTGTGGTTGGTATTTGAAGTGAAGCAGTTTTATGGAGGACCTAACCCTTAACTTACGGGGTCTGTGATGACTCTAGGTGGTTAGCCGGAATTGAATTTCAGTGCACCAAGGGGGTCAGAACATGAAGCAACAAAAGAACTCTGGTGTTCTGACTCCCAGCCCTAGATTCTGGTGTATTCTCTCTGCCCTGAGAGCAGGGACACGTGTTCCAGTTCTTATGGTCCTACCCTGGCATCTTGCACAGTATATCACAATACTCACAGTAGTTGCTTAATGTATGTGGTGCAGTATAGAGTTAGACCACAGACTAATACAAACCAAGTGAACAATTTATACTTAAGCAAAAATAGAAAAAAATGACATAGTTAACAGATTTAATGCACCTGGTTGGAAACGATTGGAACCTGGTTATACCACACTTACTGGGTCTCAATATGTATTCTGTGTGCATTTCTGCTTAGTATTTCTGTTTCCTTGGTGTATACTCCTCAAAGAGATACAACAAAAAAATATTGAATGCACCATGAGTAAGTTTCAGGATTGGAATTCAGTTCTTGGTTTTCTGGTCTGAAAAATAATCACTCAAAATTGTCAGGTTGGGGGATGTGAGCTCAGTCATGCACTTGATCTTTCAGCTGGTGAGATTGTAGTGAATTGAAGTGTCTGCCTCCGGAAGTCAGCCACCAGAGAATAGCTCCAAAGAAGCCACGCAGTCCGGTACCATGCCTCAAGTTCAAGACTCAAAGGATATCCATCTCTTTTTAGGAACCTCCAGGGAGATTTCACAAGATACCAAAATTTCTTTCAATTCACTGGCTTTCCAGATATGAATCGCCCTTTAAAAAAAAAAAAAAAACAAAAAAACTTCTTGTTTGGCTCTTAAAAATCTTCCCTTCCTTTTTCCTTTATCTTTTCCTCTTCTTTCCCTCTTCTACCTTTTTCTTTCTCTCCCTCCTCCTCTCTCTTTTTAAACTCTCTTCCGTACCCTTTCTTGCTTCTGTTTTGCTTTCAGTTGTTGTCTTTTTCTTCTCATCTGTGCTCAACACTGCTCCACTTGATTTCTGTTTATATGCAGACTCCTTTTCGTTTCACCATATGAAACACACTCTCTAGGTTCTAGGACAGCTGTTAGGACCCTTCCTATAATACTTATTTTCATAATTGTGGCTTAATAGGTATAAAGGAATATTATTCCAGTTTGAAATTGGCGTTTGTTTCATTGGCAAAGAATCAGAACCTGGCCCAGGTCAGTACCATGCTGTTAATCCTCCAGTGCATGGAGAACCTAAACCTGGATCTAAATGAATTGCTTTGCTAGGTAAATTATCCATACGAAGTTTGCATGTGGTCTGACAAAAACAGATAGTAAAAAATACATAATAATCACACATTTAAAACCAATTAAAACTTAATAAATGTTCACAGAGGGATAGTATGTTTTTAAAATCACAGATTCTGTCTTCATAGGTATCATGAGAGGGAGTTCCACTGGGCATGTGGCATTTACAAATTTTGATTGGCATTTCCTTCTTTGTTGAAAAGCAAACCTAGCTCAGTTTGCAGCAAATATGACAGTAGGCTGTGCAAATGTATGTCTAAAATGCAGCTCGGTGGGGGTTAAGCATTCAAGCTTATATGAGACAGCATCAGTTTCAGGTCAAAGTGCTGTTCTTAAATGATCAGTATAGAAGAGAAAAAAAGGCATTGAAGTGACCTTGCTGAGGGTCTAAAACTGCACTGAAGCCTTTTCTGCATGATTAAGTGAGCAGAATCTTAGATTAGCTAAAAGCAGTGCAGAAACATAATGAGTTCACTTATTTTGGAGCATTTAATAACAGTTATAGACAGTTATGTGATCAGGCGGAGTTATGACTTATTCATTCTTTCATTGCTATTAAAATTACTGCATTTGAGGTTTTTAAAGTCATTGAAATAAAAAAAGTCTGATTTATGTTAGGAGAATTTAGCTTGCCCTTTGGTCTCTCAGTTTTTAAATGATATAATTAGACTTTTTAAAGACCATTCTAAAAGCATTATTAGCATTTTGTATAGCAGAAAGTAAATGCATGTTTTGTGGATAGTTTAATTTTAAAAGGGATAATAATACTTGATTCAGACAATGATATTAAAGAAAGATTTTTTGTATGAAATTTCTCAAAAGGCAATTGTATAATTTTAGTAATAGACTATACAAAATATGTGTGGATTTTGCTGTGTGTACACACAGTTACTCTCTCCCTAATGCACTCTCTAATTTCATTTTGAATGGACATTACAAATACATGGAAATAATGCAACACAGCTTTCTTCCCATTTGGGAAAGCAAGGATGGGGAGAGAAAGTACCAGAGGATGTATTAACTCATGACCTTTAGCATATTTCCTCCGAAATTACAGAGCCATCTATCAGCCTAGGGATGGGGGGAGGCTTACTTTAATCATAACAAAGGGATTTGCAGGTGGTTTGAATTAGCAGTAGACAACAATCATTAATAAATCATTTTGGAAGAATATGGAAATGTCCTGGATGCATCAACATTTTAACATGATTCTGCTTCTTAGACTTTTCTTACTAGTTCATTGTATGCAAATATCATCCTTTGTCTAAATGATTCCAAATTAGACATTACTTCCATTTTCAAGTGGGTTACTGCACCATGCATAAGATAGCAGAGAGAAAATATATCTCCCATGAAACTGTGAAATGAAGTGCTGATTTTAGGTAGACACCACAGTTGGATTATTCAGTATACACATCTCTGCTCATAAAATCCAACTGACTGCAATCACCTTAAAGAACAGCTCTTTGTGCCACATGTGTGTTCTGTAAACAGTTTGGTTACATCTTTGGGAAGCCCAAAATGCAGTACACTATACTATTAAAGAGGACTTACCTCGTGGCTCAGACAGTAAAGCGTCTGCCTACAATGCAGGAGATCCAGGTTCGATCCCTGGGTCGGGAAGATCCCCTGGAGAAGGAAATGGCAACCCCCTCCAGCACTCTTGCCTGGAAAATCCCATGGACAGAGGAGCCTGGTAGGCTACAGTCCGCAGGGTCGCAAAGAGTCGGACACGACTGAGTGACTTCACTCACTCGTACTATCAAAGGGGGCTTCCCAGGTGGCACTATTGGAAAAGAAACTGCCTGCCAGTGCAGGAGATGTGATAGACACAGGTTGGATCCCTGGGTGGGGAAGATGACCTGGAGGAGGGCATGGCAACCCACTCCAGTATTCTTGCCTCGGGAATTCCATGGACAGAGGAGCCTGGCGGCCTACAGTTCACAGGGTCGCACAGGGTCAGACATGACTGAAGCAAGTACGTGCTGTTAAAGAGAAACTGAAAAACACTTTGACGGACTCCAAGAAGCCCTTAAAATAGCCAGTAATGGAGGACTATCCAGCCCTGTGGAAAAACAAATGGTCCCGCTTGTATATTTGTTCAAGACATGACTACATGTTTATGAGTACATTACACATGCTTGTTATGCCTCCCTCTTTTATCTGAATATAGTCATATTTAATTATTGAAGTTTGCCTTCCACATGTGTAACCACCCTCTGGGAAATGAGTCCTTAGTTGAATCCACTGAAACAGCCCAGTGATTAATTCTGTTTACCCCCTTTTTTTTTGAGTGACAGGAAAAGGTGTCACTCAGTTTACAGGAAGGGAAGGTCAGGTTATTTGGGTGGAAGCTGAGAGGTCAGAATTGCCTCTAGTGACTTTACACCACGGGTGCTGTTTGAAGAGGCTGCTCTGAAAGCAGTTTCCTGACAGTGATGTCAGCATCTACCTGGATCATTTCCAAAGGGACAGAATGGACTGGAAACATGAAAACTCATCAGTCCCACTGACAGGGGCCGATAGTACATGGGGCAATGGTTACTGGGTGGCCTCCAACTCATGCAGTGCAGATTTTTGTCCACTAGAGACTGATCTCTGCCCAGTAAACATGTCGCTTAAGGTTTCACAGTGAAGACTTGAACTATGGTCTCAGAGGTGAGAGGCTAGCGTTTCATCCACTAAGCCATTTAGCCTTTTCCTTTGAAGGAAGATTGATTTTAAAAAAGCTATTAACCTTCAGTGATTTATCTCATCAGATCATCTTCATTTTCTTCCGTTTATAATAAGACTATATTATATAGTTTTATTCTTCAGTTAATTCAACGAGACTATCTGAAAGGGAAATACAGGAGAAACATAAAGAAGGCAGAGATAATAGAAAATTATCAGCAACACTGAAATGAAAATGTTAACAGGGGAAACAAAAGAAACTGCGCAAATGTTATCGCAGACCTCAGAGATGCAATCACAGAAGACATAATGGTTCTATGTAACCCAGTTTTACAGAAAAACTTTCCATGTGTCACACTGATTATAGGGCCATACACCATGCTAATGTCATAGGCACTACCTTCCTTTTTCCATTGGAAAGACAAAGGAGACAGGTTTCATTTTTTGCAGTGACTAGATTACAAGCTAAGGAAACCAGTGGTAATTAATTCACATAGAGCATATATTCAGAGGTGCATAAGAAGCAGCAATTTTCAAGGAAATCGCAATAAGACACATTCTGTTCTGAGCCTGAAATTAGAGTTTCTCTATTTTTAGTGAAAAATGTGGAAAAACGTGTTAAGCAGTAACTTATTCTGCTGCCTTATCCTGAATCCCTTTAAAGTGAACCAGAAAACCAGTCACTTTCTGTACTGAATCACATTTGATTTATTGCATTATATTGATTGAGTTTCTACTTTGGAAAGAGTGTTACATTTTGTGAAAAATATGTTAGCATTAATGGCTCATTCATTCTCCATAACTTTATGACAGATACAAATTTACATTTCTTCTGGAGTACCTGATAGTAAAGGAAGTTCTGCCATTTTCTTTTTTTTTTTAAATACATCCCACCAGGTTCAGTGAGAAAGGAGGGTGCAAGAACAGGAGAGTCTGTTTTGAGGAAT
This sequence comes from Dama dama, assembly GCF_033118175.1. Lineage (NCBI taxonomy): Eukaryota > Metazoa > Chordata > Mammalia > Artiodactyla > Cervidae > Dama > Dama dama. The sequence continues at coordinate 68,418,649 of NC_083692.1, forward strand.
AAGGGCTCTCCCCCACCCCCTAACCTAGGCTGCCTCACCCCCACACTCAGATAAGTACATTGAAAGTCAAACTGGAGGCTGATGATAACATCTCAGTGTTTGACGAGGCTAAGCAGCAATAGCCATCAATCTGACATTTTGAGGGATTATTTAACACTCATGGTTGAAACTCCTTTTGTTTCAGGTACTGTTAGATTATAGTTTATTTAAGTTGGTATTTGGGCAGGTGAGACTAGCTCAACAATGGCAAGTTCTGACAACTTGATTCTAAGAAAATCGAAGAAGCTAAGCTTGTCAAAGCTCTTGTTCTATGTTTCCTGAACTGGTCAGTAAAGATATTATGTGAGATGATTTGAAACTGGAGAAATAAAGGACTCGAAAAATATTTGTGGTAATGAAGTCACCTTTTTCTGTTTTTGAATAAATGAAAATGATAACAAAATAACTCTTTGGTAGCTAGTTATACATCCTCTTGCTAGGTAGTTCATGATATAAAGTGACTAAGTTTAATGCCGCTTCTCTCATTTTTTCAGTACAGTTCTAATTTCGTCAACTCACTGTAGTTAAATACAAAGACATCTTTTAATTGCTTTTCCTTATCTGGACAGAGGATGAGATGGTTGGATGGCATCACCTACTCAATGGACATGAGTTTGGGTAAACTCCAGGAGTTGGTGATGGACAGGGAGGCCTGGCATGCTGCGGTTTGTGGGGTCGCAAAGAGTCAGACACGACTGAGCGACTGAAGTGAACTATCTGGATGAACTCTGAGACTGATATTTGCAAAATGAATTTGATGGGAATTTGAGAAGCAGGGTTGGTGTTAAAGGTGAAGGAAATTACAAGAAGGTAAAAGTAAGTGATTCTTTGAATTCACGTGTGGTTCAGCTTTGCAGCAGTGAAAAGTTTTGAGGTTGAGAAGTGAAGGAGAATAAGGAAGATGACTGTTGCCCTTTACTCTCAGCTTCTCTTTGGTTCAACTCAAGTGTGAGGAGAGAACTGAGTTGCCATCTATTGTTTCTCTATCTCTTACCAAGATTCCTTAGTGTGCAGAATTTATTCAGTTCTGCCCATCTCGTCACCCAAATCCACACTCACTGAAATAGCCATTCCTGTTGGATTTTCTCAGTGTGATCTTTCCATGATCTCATTAAAACCCACATTACTCCAGGGCCTCTTGGTTATTTCTTTTATCTCATCTGCTAGGAAAAAGGAGGAGAAAAGATGATGGGCCACACTAAGAAATGATCAATTGCCTAGATTTGTGAAATTTAGAAAACTCTGAAAAGTGTTTGACGTAATAGGCTCTTTTAGATTTGGCTACTTATGATAAACTATCCTATCAAAAAATTAATGAGTTGCATTTCCTACAAAATTCATGTTTTCCTATATGTTGAAATTGTTCCCTGATATAGAAAATGTGATAGTGAAAATGTCTTAAATAGTAATAGCAAATGAAATGATAATTAGCTGAGTTTTACTGACATACCCTAACATGACTCCTATCCCAGGTGTGAAATGACATGTCATAATCAAATATCGAAATATATTGGAAGATAATGAAAAAGTACAGAATAAAACCCAAGAGATACACAGATGTTTCTTTTTGCTATATTAACCAAAGACACATTTCTGTTTTCAAATTAATTTTGACTGGAGTATAGTTACTTAACAAAGTTGTATTCATTTCTGCTGTACTGCAAAGTAAATCATTGCATGTATCCCGTCTTTATTGGATCGTCTTCTCATTTAGGTTTCATAGAGCTTTGAGTGGAGTGCCCTGTGCTATACAGCAGGTTCTCATTAGCTATCTGTTTTATACATAGTAGTGTATATATGTCAATCCCAATGTCCCAGTCTTCCTACTCCCTCTTCCCCTCCTTATATCCATACATCCATTCTCTATATCTGCCAGAGAGTAATTTCTTACTCCTCTCTGCTTTATGTCCTTCAAAATATTGCAGTAGATTTTAAAATAAGATAGAAGACCTTAGGTAATAAGGGATCCTACTCATTTTAAACTCTAAGCATAAGTAGCAATAGAGGTAGAAAGTTAAGGGTTCAGTTCAGTTCAGTCGCTCAGTCGTGTCCGACTCTTTGCGACCCCATGAATCGCAGCACACCAGGCCTCCCTGTCCATCACCAACTCCTGTAGTTTACTCAAACTCATGTCCATTGACTCGGTGATGCCATCCAGCCATCTCATCCTCTGTCGTCCCCTTCTCCTCCTGCCCCCAAACCCTCCCAGCACCAGGGTCTTTTCCAATGAGTCAGCTCTTCACATCAGGTGGCCAAAGTATTGGAGTTTCAGCTTCAGCATCAGTCCTTCCAATGAACACCCAGGACTGATCTCCTTTAGGATGGACTGGTTGGATCTCCTTGGAGTCCAAGGGACTCTCAATAGTCTTCTCCAACACCACAGTTCAAAAGCATCAATTTTTCGGTGCTCAGCTTTCTTCACAGTCCAACTCTCACATCTATACATGACCACTGGAAAAATCATAGCCTTGACTAGATGGACCTTTGTTGGCAAAGTAATGTCTCTGCTTTTTAATATGCTATCCAGTTTGGTTATAACTTTCCTTCCAAGGAGTAAGTGTCTTTTAATTTCATGGCTGCAATCACCATCTGCAGTGATTTTGGAGCCCCCCAAAATAAAGTCTGACACTGTTTCCACGGTTTCCCCATCTATTTCCCATGAAGTGATGGGACCAGGTGCCATGATCTTAGTTTTCTGAATGTTGAGCTCTAAGCCAACTTTTTCACTCTCCTCTTTCAGTTTCATTGAGGCTTTTTAGTTCCTCTTCACTTTCTGCCATAAGGGTGGTGACATCTGCATATCCGAGGTTATTGATATTTCTCCCAGCAATCTTGATTCCAGCTTGTGCTTCTTCCAGCCCAGCGTTTCTCATGATGTACTCTGCATATAAGTTAAATAAGCAGGGTGACAATATACAGTCTTGACGTACTCCTTATCCTATTTGGAACCAGTCTGTTGTTCCATGTCCAGTTCTAACTGTTGCTTCCTGACCTGCATACAGGTTTCTCAAGAGGCAGGTCAGGTGATCTGGTATGCCCATCTCTTTCAGAATTTTCCACAGTTTATTGTGATCCACACAGTCAAAGGCTTTGATATAGTCAATAAAGCAGAAATAGATGTTTTTCTGGAACTCTCTTGCTTTTTCAATGATCCAGTGGATGTTGGCAGTTTGATCTCTAAGGTCCTCTGCCTTTTCTAAAACCAGCTTGAACATCTGGAAGTTCACAGTTCACGTATTGCTGAAACCTGGCTTGGAGAATTTTGAGCATTACTTTACTAGCATGTGAGATGAGTGCAGTTGTGCGGTAGTTTGAACATTCTTAGGCATTGCCTTTCTTAGGGATTGGAATGAAAACTGACCTTTTCCAGTCCTATGGCCACTGCTGAGTTTTCCAAATTTGCTGGCATATTGAGTTAAGGGTTACAATGTCTCAAATCAAACATACTCCAAAAGCTGCCATGGTCACCTACTTGGTGAAATGGTGCAGGATTTTGCTGGACAAAAGTTCTAATTGTTTAGAATCTTTGCGCTACACTTACTGCTCTTTACCTGGCCATACATAAAAGGAAACTCTGATTCCTTTTTTTTTTTTTTTTAATTTATTTATTTTAGTTGGAGGCTAATTACTTTACAGTATTGTAGTGGTTTTTGCCATACATTGATATGAATCAGCGATGGGTTTACATGTGTTCCCCATCCTGAACCCTCTCCCACCTCCCTCCCCATCCCATCCCTCTGGGTCTTCCCAGTGCACGAGCCCTGAGCACTTGTCTCATACATCCAACCTGGACTGGCGATCTGTTTCACACTTGATAATATACATGTTTCGATGCTGTTCTCTCAGATCATCCCATCCTCGCCTTCTCCCACAGAGTCCAAAAGACTGTTCTATATATCTGTGTTTCTTTCTCTGTCTCGCATATAGGGTTATCGTTACCGTCTTTCTAAATTCCATAGATATGTGTTAATATACTGTATTGGTGTTTTTCTTTCTGGCTTATTTCACTCTGTATAATAAGCTCCAGTTTCATCCACCTCATTAGAACTGATTCAAATGCATTCTTTTTAATGGCTGGGTAATATTCCATGGTGTATATGTACCACAGCTTCCTTATCCATTCGTCTGCTGATGGGCATCTAGGTTGCTTCCATGTCCTGGCTATTATAAACAGTGCTGTGATGAACATTGGGGTGCACGTGTCTCTTTCAGCTCTGGTTTCCTTGGTGTGTATGCCCAGCAGTGGAAACTTTGGTTCCTTATGGAGTTCTGAATTCTTGGCTTAGATCTGATCCCTTTACCCTACTCTTTCCTTTCTCTGCACAACCACCTGTTTCTCGTTCCCCAGCTTCCAATGGCATTGCTTGCTTTCTGCCTTGGGTTTCTCCCTGGTGGTCTTCATGGCCATCGTCATGGTTCTTCACAGGTAGTGACTGAGGTCTTCCTGCCACCTTTCATCATTCTTGCAGTCTATGTCAGATCACTTGGTTATGTACCATCTCTCCTGACTTTACCCAAAGCCAAATACATTCTAATTCCTGCTGTTCTGTAGGTGAGATTCTTGTATGATTTGCCTCAGTCTTGAAAGGATAATCCACATAATAAATTCCTGTGACTTTGTAATATCCATGATTTGAAAGGGACTGATTCTACCAATAGAAGGTGCTTAAAATATTTGTGAACCAGCTTTTAATAATTTGTTAATTAAACTGTTATATTTGAAATTACAAGATGCTTATGTTTGCCTAAATCTGTTGCAGGATTTTTTGTGGAGTCTCTGAGCACAGCTATTACAATGTTCTAAGTAGTACTAAGTCTAGGTGATACACATTTTTGAAATCATAAAGGTATCCAACCAATCAATAGAATATTGTCTCTAGATCCAGTTGAACACATTCTTCTCTGTTTGTACCAAATCTGAATTCTTCCAGCCTCTTGCAAGAAATTCAGAACTAATATGTTCTTCTAACCTACCTCCACATTAAGCATTTTATTTAGGATTGTAACACTGGGAAGCCAGGCATGATTTTCCTTAGAAGGCAGCAGAGTAATTCCTGCAGCTTTAATAAGCATTTAGTAGGCATTTATCTGGTTTCCCAGGTGGCACTATGGTAAAGAATCCACCTGCTAATGCAGGAGACATAAAAGACATGTGTTTGATCCCTGGGTCAGAAAGGACCTCTGGAGGAGGGCATGACAACCCACTCCAGTATCTTGCCTGGAAAATCCCATGGACAGAGGAGCCTGGTGAGCTACAGTCCATAGGGTTGCAGAGTCGGATGCAACGGAAGTGACTTAGCACGTGTGCATGCATGCAGACATCTCTCAGGGGTCTAATTAGCTCTAGATGGATAACTGACAGCATGAATCAAATACACAGTGTGATCAAGAGCAAAAGTCACTGCAGGTGGACACTGTACATCCTTGAAAGCTTTCCCAGTAACAGTCCCATCAGACTTGAGAACAACTTCTCCCTAGTAAGGTGATCCTAATGACCCAGATTACTGATCAGTCTCCATTTGATCTGTGATAGTTGAATTTCAGCCAGTCTTTAAATTATCCTCCCATGTTGTAGTCCTCACTCTCCAGCCTTCAAAAAGAACAGTTGTTGGCTCTCATGCTCATAATACAAATTGACCATGCTTAAAATGAAAGGTTATTGATGGAAATTAAGAGTTGCTTATGGCAGCACAAAAACCCATGCTCAAAGACAGGTGCAAATAAATGATGATATAAGAGCCTGAAGAGTTTGACTGTTTTTCAGAAACAGCTCTGCAAATATTGCCTGTGGAAGTTTATTTTTCACCTGGCCTTTACATGTTCCTCTTTTAGGGGCATGGAAAGTGAACATTAGGTTAAGAGAAGTAATAAAAAAGGAAAACAAAACTGTAAACCCAATTAATTAAAGGCTGTCTTTGACTGTAAGTGCCAGATGTATTTGTGCAGGGTGATTATGTCTCAGTTACAAAGGCATCAACGCGATATTCTGCCTGTGCTTTCAACGGTCTCTCAGGTAGAGTGAATTTGTAAGTGCTAAGCACACAAATGAGATGTACAATTTTCAGTGGTTTCCAATCAGATGTTTAAACTTGGTGCATAAAAATAACCTCATCAGGGTAATTTTTTCCTCTCAACAAAATGAAACAGAAGAACTTAACTGTGGAAATAATGGCTAGGTTACCACATTCAGATGATTAAGCATCATTGCTTTTGTTGAAGTTCTAGCCTCTTTAAAAATGCAGAAGCAAAAGTCTTAGAATATCATATATATTTCTTTCAACTGATTTGTAACCTAGTTAGAATCTAGAATTCAGAGGTTTTTATTCTTGTTTTCCTAATTTCCATTCCCTTATAGCATTTTACAAGGGCTTACCAGGTGGTGCTAGTGGTAAAGAACCCACCTACAAATGCAGGAGACATGAGACGTGGATTCGATCCCTGGGTTGGGAAGATCCTCTGGAGAAGGAAATGGCAACCCACTCCAGTATTCTTGCCTGGGAAATCCCATGAACAGAGGGGCCTGGCAGGCTATAGTCGATGGGGTCGCAAAGAGTCGGACACAACTGAAGCGACTTAGCACACTATAGAATTTTCCAACTTCCACTTGCTTGACTCAGCCTGTGCCCTGTAAGTGGTCTCTTGCCTTCCTATAATTAACCTCTCAAAGAACATGGCCACCTCCACAGCAGCACAGACACCTCTCCATCCCATAACTACGTGGCTTCTGTGGCTCTGAGCACCATTCTTGGCTTCACTCAGCCACTGTTCCACTCCCTGCTTCAACTTTGACATCTTTGTGCACTTTCTCCCCCAACACCTCCATGATACAACTTTCTCTTCAGATTGTGGCTGCATTGTGTTTGTTTCCTTCATTGTTTTCTTTTTCTTCCTAGTTTCACTTTCCTTCTCCATCCTACAGTTTTATGATTCCACCCAGTCACTTTACAGAGACTGTTATTTTTTTTTTTTCTTCCAAAAGTCACTAATGACCTACTTGTCAAACCCAATGACTCCTGAAGAGCTTCTGACAATTTTGACCATCACTCTTTCTTGTTCTCTCTCTCTCTCTCTCTTTTGACTTTCTGACTCCACAAGGCCTTCACCCTGTTCTCTTCCTATATCTGAAATGCTGACAGTAACTTGCTGGTGAATGTCTAACAACTGTATCCCTGAAGGGAAAAAAAAAAACAACAAACCTCTGAGGTGCAATGCTTTCTGGTTTCCAGGGTGCAGATACTCTCACCACGGTCCATGCTTTCATTTCAGATTACCAACATAAAATCACTGAATGCAGAATTGAGGAGAGATGTGAACAGTTATGTCTTCAACTGACTTAGGTCAACTCCAGCATACTACCAACTCTTTGTCTTCTTTTATTAGCTTGCTCCTCAAAATAGGAGTTCTCTGAAAGGATAGTTTCCAAGTTGAAGTGCATGTATTCCACGGGTTCTACAAGATAATCTATTGGAGTGTGAAAGTAATATATTAGAAATTATAGTTAATTTTAGCTTTGTTTTAAATTTTTTTCTTATGTGGGTTTTATTATGTAAATATTACATTAGAAAATTATACATATGGTATATATGTATGTTATATATATGTGTGTATACGAATAGCATTTATTAGAGTTTTACTATATACTAGGTGTATGTTAGGTTACTTCTTACTATAATTCTATAAGCACTGAAGTCCAAATATTTAAATAATTAGCTCAAGATGAGTTATAGTTTTAGAGTTAGTAAATACAATATATTGATGATGCATCCTCATTTTTTAAATTGATGAATTAAACAATGTAAAAATTGTGGAGGTTGTAGCCTGAAGCTTGGCTTACTTTATACTCTGTTTACTCCTACCAGATTACCTCACATGCACTGATGGTTTTAATAAACATTCATAAGCATTTGATTTACATTTTTTTCTCCAGTCCTGGAGAGTTTTAGACCTAAATTTCTAAAGCCTTCTGGTAGCCCAATATGTTGAAGAAGTAATGAGAAGACTTCAGGGCTCATGTATTGAGTTTTTTACTCGTATAATTGATTCTAATTATAAACAAAGTTAAATTTCCAGAAAAATGTCAAAAACGTAAAGTTAAAAGATATCACTTGTTGTAATACGTATTTATGTAAAACCATTTTGTAGGGTCCTAAAAAGTTAAATCAAATACATCCTGGCCTTCAGTTTCCTCATCTATAAAGCAAAAAAGTTGAATTTGGTGATTTACTTGAAATATTTTTGTCCTTGATTCCTAGTAATACCCTACTTTATTAGTGTTTTCAGCATAAGTTTCTCCCTAAGTTACTAATCAATAACAATTTGCTGGTTTGTGGACTTACAAACTTAATAAATGGAATTATGATTTTCTTCACATTATCTCCTTTAAAAATGGATATATGTGTCTGTTACAGAAATGACCTCTGATTTCTGACTTGGAATTGACTCTTAATTTCAAAATAATGAGTCTCACATGAGAGATTATTTAAATATATGTTGGCAAATCTCCAGATTGACAGGTTTCCAAGAGAATTTTTAGTAAGCTATTTAGGAAAGAATTTAATGTACCCTTTGCACTCACTACAGGCATAAGAGAAATCTGCGTTTGTAAAACATTTGGTGATCGCTAAGCTTTTGACGCTTGCCTACAAACGTTATTGTATGATGGATATAGTCTCAAAAAGACAAAAATATTAAAATGTGATGGAGCAGGGGAACATAATATTGAGGATTTATTTCACAATCTCTTGTTGGAGTGCCAACTAGTTGCAAGAAAGAAAGAAATATATCTTCTTCTTTCTTTCTTCTTCTTTAGTCTCAGGCTTCCTCTTTTCATTATAGCTTAAGGATTCTTATTTAGAACAAGAACATTTATGACTCTAGCAAAGATGATTTTGAAATAGAGACAGGTAAGACTTTAATATCTTGACATGTACTGATTTATAAGATTTTGAGAAAATTCTATAATTTCTTAGTTTTCATTTTGTAATATGAGAAATAGGGTAAAATGGCTTCTTTGCATCTAGATAATGTTTAATCCTTACAGATTTTTTCACTTAGAAATGAATTGAGATTTTTCTTTATTTATGTATCTAAACATTTTGAGATACATGAATTAATCTCTCACTGCATATAGGTGAAGCCTATTATATTTCCAAGGTTATTTTTTAATCAACAGTTTAGGTAAATCCTGTTGTCTGTGAAGTTGAAAAAAATCCTTTTAGCTTTATATATATATAAATACACACACACACACACACACACACACACACATATGTTGGAGAAAATATTTGCTTTTAAAAATGATATTCTCATGATAAGATAGCTAAATATACCAGGTCATCTCTGAGTAAATGTTTGTAAGTTATCAGAGCTCACTCTCCATCTCCTATAGAAGCTACAGTCTGTTCTGCATTCCCAGTTTATCCATTTATAAAAGAGAGAGAGAGGGGTAGCTGGAGAAAGATTTATGAAGGGATATCCAACCATGTCTAAGGAAGATCTTAAAATTCTACTGACTTTCTTTGCCACTAAAGCTGTGTGAAAGTTAATATTTTTAGTCCACAGAGACTTATGCAAATTATTTTTGAAGCCCTAGTCATGTGAGGTCATTTCCCTTGAGTGTCATCAGAAATTCTGAGTTGTATTAGCTGGGATTCCCAGAGCTAAACTCATCCAAAATGGCTGAAAGGTACCAGGGAGATTTTGTGTTGAGGAGATATATTTCTTAGAGGCAGAAAGAAGAATTTGATAGTTATTTTTTAAATTATGATGATAGTACTTTCTTGTTTTAAAAATCAAACAATATAAAAGTTTATAAAGTAAAAACCAGAAGTTCCATACATCAACCACTAGAGTTAACCAGTAATAATTGTCTTTTTTTTTTTTTTCATTTTTTAACAAAAAACAGGGTTAATCTGCCCTTATTGTTGCATAACTTGCTTTTATTTACTTTGGAATATGTCACTAACATCTTTCCAGACTTATGCATATAGATCATACCTAATATATATTTATACACTTCTCTATAGAAGGATATTTAGATTATTTCTAATTTTGGACCATTACCAGCTTTAATTGGAGGAGGCAATGGCACCCCACTCCAGTACTCTTGCCTGGAAAATCCCATGGAAGGAGGAGCCTGGTAGGCTACAGTCCATGGGGTCGCTAAGAGTCGGACATGACTGAGCGACTTCACTTTCACTTTTTACTTTCATGCATTGCAGAAAGAAATGACAACCCACTCCAGTGTTTTTGCCTGGAGAATCCCAGGGATGGGGGAGCCTGGTGGGCTGCCGTCTCTGGAGTGGCACAGAGTCGGACACGACTGAAGTGACTTAGCAGCAGTAGCAGCAGCAACCAGCTATAATAGAAACTCTCCTTCTACTTGAAGGCTTTTATGCTGCTATTTCTGAAGGCTTGGTGCCAGAAATAAGGTTGTTTTATTCATTTAACATCTTTATAGGTGATGTATAGAAGGACTTTATATAGAAAACTTTTTCATTGTAAGATCTTGATCTTCACATATAAAATAATCCCGGGTTAGAGACCAAGTGAAGCTCAGCTAGTCTTGGTCTTCAACACAAGGAGTGGTTATGTATTTATTCGTTGGGTTTAATTGCCTGACAGTCTACAGCCAGCTTTATGAACCAAGGTAATGCATATCTGTGGAAATGAAAGCCACTGAATCACTTACGCAAGTTTAATTTGGCCTTATGAATATTTTTAAACATCATTCAAAAGGAAACTATAAATAATCTTCCTTGAGTATAATCTTTCTCTTAAGGAAAATAATACACACCTCACAGATTGGGTATATTATTGCCTGCTGCCATACCTGATTTATATCTGTGCTGTTTTGCATTTTTATACTCTGTAGACTATTTTGTGAGTTAATAAATTTGCATTGGCACATCTATATGCTATCACAGATACTGGACACACTGCCCTAAGGCAACCGAGTGGAAATAAACCATGGAGAAATTAGTGTTAAGAATCGGGGTGCAACAGTGTCACTGAGAACAAAATCTGTTCTTCATGCTTTTCTGGACTGATTCTGTTGCCCCCAATCTATCTACGAATAGAAAAATTACTTTTTGACTATTCCTTCCTATGCTTAAGGCCAAAATGACTACGTACTCTTTTTTTTTTTTTCTCATCTCACTTTTATTTTATTTATAGTTCCAAGACATAGCCATCATAAACCATACCTGTATATATAAATATTATATTTTGGTTTTGTTTTGTTTTAGAAGGAATCAGACTATAAATACAGTTATGAAGCCTCTTTTATTTTTTTATCTTCAGTACCACTTGGACAAATTTCTATCTGGTATAGTTATTCTTACCCACTGTACTTTTAATTGCTACATTTCATTTCTTTTTAAAGAAATATTTTCCATTATGGTTTACCCCAGGATATTGAATATAGTTACCTGTGCTATACAGTAGGACCTTGTTGCTTATCCATCCTAAATGTCATAGTTTGAATCTATCAACCCTCCTGCAATGCCCCTCCCCTTTGACAGCCACAAGTCTGTTCTCTATACCTATGAATCTGTTTCTGTTTTGTAGATAAGTTCGTTTGTGCTGTATTTTAGATTCCATGTATGTGATATTATATGGTATTTGTGTTTCTCCCTCTGACTTACTTCACTTAGTGTGATATTCTCTAGTTGTGTCTATGTTGCTGCAGATTTCATTATCTCATTATTTTTTGTGGCTGAGCAGTATTCCATTGTATATATGTACCACATCTTCTTTATCCATTCATCTATAAAGTGACTACATATTCTATCGCTTCATCTACTCGTTTAATAAAATGATAATTGAAAAATCTTAGGGACAAGAGAACTTAATATCAACAGTAGCTATGATTTTGCCACTGGGATTCTGAAAGTTAGAAAGCAAGGAGATCAAACCAGTCAAACCTAATGAAAATTAACCCTGAATATTGATTGAAAGGACTGATGTTGAAGCTGAAACTCCAATACTTTGGCTACCTGATGCGAAGAACTGACTCATTTGAAAAGACCCTGATGCTGGGAAAGATTGAAGGCAGGAGGAGAAGGGGATGACAGAGGATGAGATGTTTGGATGGCATCACTGACTCAATGGACATGAGTTTGAGTTGGTGATGGACAGGGAGGCCTGGCATGCTGCAGTCCATGGGGTTACAAAGAGTCAGGTACGACTGAGCGACTGAACTGACTGACTGATCCATTGGAAGGACTGATGCTGAAGCCGAAGCTCCAATACTTTGGCCCCCTGATGTGACGAGCTGACTCATTGGAAAAGACCTTAGTGCTGGGTAAGATTGAGGGCAAGATGAGAAGAGGGTGCTTGAGGATGAGATGGTTGGATGGCATCACTGACTCAATGGACATGGGTCTGAGCAAACTCCAGGAGATGGTGAAAGACAGGGAAGCCTGGCAGGCTGCAGTCCATGGGGTCACAAAGAGTTGGGCATGACTAAGCAACTGAATGACAACAACAAAATGCCAATGGACTGGAGTACTTATATAAAAACAAGTACTGATGACCAGTACTGATGACCTTTATGTCTTCTTTCAGTAAAATTATTTCATCATGACGGTGATGTTATATCTTTCTAAACTTCCATGGATGTAAGCAAAAGACACTCTTGATGTCTGGTCACACTCAGAAATGTTTGGATGAACAGATACTGGTTTTTAATATCTTTTAGTTGTTCATTTTAGACCTTTTCAAAGAGCTAATTTAGAGCACATGTACAATTAAGACTTTGAGTTTCTATGGGGGAGATTTATAAGCAAATTGTTTCCAGTGCTTGCTCTTACCATTCCATATGTTGGCCCCCAATTAAGTACTGGTCAGGTCTCAACTGGGGCAATCAAGGCCCTTAGTAACTTTATTATTGTGCTCAAATGTAGAAAATGCATCAAATGGTCTAGTGTGATTCTTTTTTTGATATATTTTTCATCTTGCCCTGCTTTCTACTTTCAGGGGGGAATTAAGTAAGGTATTTTCTTAATAGTAACCACTTTATTCTCAACACACTCCCAAACGGGAGGAGCCAAATCTTTTCTCAGAACTATAGCAATAGTTTTTGAACTTCTCTGCCTTTTATCCAGTTTCTACAGTTACTGAATGCTCTTTATACAGAACTAGTTTGTTCTATCACTCCCTTGCTTCTTTCCATGGCTTCCTTTTGCCCATGGGATAGAATTTGTACTCTGGTTGTGCAGGTAATGCCTGCCATGATCTCAATCCTCTCCTAGCTTTTTCTTTCAAAAATACCCCTTTGCCTAAGAAATTCCAGTCATAAGAGATTGCTATGCATGTCCCAGGATTCTCCAGGACTGTAACTGCCACACCTCTTTCCTAAACACTTTCATCTAGAATACTTTCTTCACCCTAACATCCTAGCCCTGGGAAGCTGGTCAGTCAGTCTTTTGTGCCAAATTGTGTCTGTGAGTACTGTAATAACTCATTAACTATGTTAGTTTAGATGTCTATTTTATATTTCTGGACTGAAAGTGCTTCATTGACAGAACTAAATTTCTACATTTTTATATTGCCTAGTCTAATCTATAGTAGGCAATGCCTAATTGGCCAAGTAATTAATGAATAAATATTAATATATCCACTGCAACCCAAGGGAAATCAGACCTAGTTATCAGAGTCATAAAACTGGCTTTTGTGTGTGTGTTTTTGTCTTTTTCTTTTGTCTTATTCTAAAAAGGATTTAAGTTAATTAAAAAATTATGTATATTCTAACAGGATGGTAAATAAACAATGGTTGACATTAGGATAAAATAAAACTAAGATGAATTGTAAAATCATGTTTGGAGCTCTGAGTCCATTGTTGTTTTAGCTACAATCAACTGTACCCTTAGTTACACTGTTAGGAAAAGCAAAAAGTAAACTTGAAATTCTTCAAAATTCTGGGACTTACTAAAGGATTATGGGTTTAAAAAAACAGCTGGACATAGAAATTAGAATATTTTGAAAGGAAATATCAGTCAGTGAAATTAAGTATACTTTTATTAGATTATACTTATGTTAATAAGTATAAATTAAATATTATACTTGTAGTTATATTCATAATACAAAATTTATCTAAATTTCATAATTAATACATTGTAGAATAATGGTATCTCATTGTTATTGCCAAAGGCCTGAGACTATGCTTGTATTATCATTGACTATTAAACTACAACTCTTACTTTATAAGGGGTTCTCAGGAAACCTTAGCTTAAAATTTTTAAACATATTCTGGAAGCTTGCCATCAAATATGGCATAAAATACAAATTAGACATACATTCATTCAAGGAAATAAATTTTTCTTTGGCTAGGGGAGAGACACTAACAGTTTGATTTTGTTTTCCTTGGAACACAATTTTAGCTAGTTATCCATGCTATTTCATTGTTGTATTTGTAAGACATTTAGGACCTTAAAATCTGAAAAGTTCAGAGAAGCTGAAAGAAAAGAAACTGTGTGGAATTTGAAGGGACATCTGAGAGTGAAAATCAAGAGATTATTATAAAACACAGAGATTATTATATTTTATACTAAAACATTTTGTTATAATGACAACTCCAAATGGTAGAATCTGTCCTACCATCAAATCTAAATAATTGCACTTTATTCACTTGGAGAAGATTGAGCATCTGGATTTAATGTACAAAGCTTAGGGAAAATGTAAAATATTTAAATTCTAGGTATAACTTTTAATCACTTTTTACACACTTATCTAGTTGCAGTAAGTTGAAGAGTAGTTAAAATTTATCCTGATCAGTGATTCTTATTTGCGTATACCCTTATTAAAATACTGTTAATGTGATTGACTCTCAATTAGAAGAAAGATACATATATCATGGGGGTATGATAGCTGCTTTCAGAAGAGATGATCAACCACATTTATTCAGTTTGTGCAGTTCAGAATTGAAAGGAGGCACAAAAATTAAGTGATACTCTTGTGAAAACCTCTAATTAAATTTAAGGTAAATATCTAGTGTATTAAGAACCCTTGATCTCTTGGAAGTAGCACTAAGCTTGTTTCTTTGTTGAGAGTTAAGGTTGATGTTCAAATATATATTCTAATTTCAGCTTATATAGTGAAAAATCTCTGATGAGATCAGTTCATCAGGCAATCATCAGGGTTTTTTATCTTTCAAGAAAAATGTGTTTTATCTTTCCACATTTTGAGTTAAAGAACTTTTATGTTCACTCAGCTGTGGGAAAAGAAAATGGGAAACATATGACCAATTTATTTCCAATTTATTTCCAAATTATGAGCAAAAGAAGGTTTTTAATTGGGGATTTTGAAGAAACCCTGCCTACAAAATTTTTCAGTAGGTAATAAAGCTGATTCCTCCAGTGAATGCTAGCAAGTTGTCAGCTGCCAGGTGTAGATAGTAAGTTTCTTCCTGTATCTTCTTTTGTCATCTCTTTCCATGTACTATAAATGAAAAGGAGGGATGAATTTGGTGGAGGTGGGCATCTGGAGATGGGAAAGAGGAAGTCAATACCACACTGAATTCTTTGGGTTGATTTTGATTATAATAGAGAGTGTTAGAGGCAGTAGCTGAAGTGCTTATTTAGTAGAGATTTTCTAAGACTACGGTTTCTGGGACGGCTTTAGGCCAAGCAACTGAGTTTGGAATGCAGTTGTGAAGAAGACCCTTTCCACTGCTTGTGTACCATAGCCATCGTCTCCTGGAGAATGAGATGGTTCTGGGTGAAACCAGAAACAATCCACTAGCCATGGCCATTGGCTTGCTCACATTGAGTGGCGGCGGTGGGGAAGCTTCTCTGAATGTCTTTGAAAGCAGCACATGGTCTACGGCCATATCACCCTGAACGCGCCCGATCTCGTCTGGAAGCAGCACACACAGACCGGTGGGAGCACGGCAACCTCTAAGAGAGTGCCCGCAGAGCCAACTGGCTAGGGCTTACAGAGAGCCTTGGGAGACGGCATTTCCTGGAAGTCACTCTGAAATATTTGAGTAGAAGTTTTAACAAATGTGTGTATATGCTCAGTCACTTAGTTGTGTCCGATTCTATGTGAACTGTAGCCACTGAACCATCTGAGCCACTATTTATAATGTGCTGTTCTTAGTTGCTCAGTCATGTCTGATTCTTTGCAACCCCGTGGACTGTAGCCCACCAGACTCCTCCATCCCTGGGGATTCTCAAGGCAAGAATACTGGAGTGGGTTGCCATGCCCTCCTCCAGGGGATCTTCCCAACCCAGGGATGAACCCAGGTCTCCTGCATTGCAGGTGCATTCTTTACCGTCTGAGCCACCCAGGAAGCCCGCTATTTAGCACAGGATTTAATTAATCATGAATACAGACATGCAAATCATAAGTACTCATTGCTCTTTATCATCTATTGTTTTTACTTCTTTAAAAGTTGATGGAATGCTTAACTCTGTGGACATAAAGAAAATGTCTCCATTTTGGTATTCACTTTTGTTTGTGTTGTCCTGAATTCTTTTTCTGTATAGGATTCCATTTATTTCCTATGCTGTCCTATAAAATAATAATTTCCTTGGCTCATGACTTTCAATTCTAATTAAGAAATTTCTTAACTTTATAGTTGGAAATTTCTCAAAGTCAGAACTTATTAAATATGAAATATGAATTAACTGTATTTCCAAAGTTTTGCTTCCGTCTAACGCATTTTGTAAAATGTCTACCACCAACTCGTTATTGTCCTGGGAATGGCTTCTCTGTGTTTGTAAGTTTCTTGAAATCGGTTTTGTGTTTTTGATCTGATGCTCAGTGCTCTGTATCTGCTGTTTTTCTCTGTTCACCTGTAGCACTCAGTTCTGACTTTTCATTGGAAAACCAACCTGTTGAACAATCTGTGTTGAAAGGGAATTTCCCTGCCTGAAGATACAGACACCCTGATACTTTTCGTTTTACACTATTCAATGTCTTTTGTGGTCACAGACACAAAAAGTTTTATAATTCCATTTCAAATGCCCTGTCATGTGAGCTACACAAGATCTGTGGTGCAGATGTCCTTCCAGTTCTTTGATTAGGTCTGTGATATTATTTTAAAGTAGCTATTGAAATTCAAAATAACTGCCAGGACTTTTGAAGAAAGTGGCCTTCAATCTTTCTTCCTATCCCTGATATGTGCATCAAGTCAGATCATCTCGGCTAGCTTGGTCACATCTTTGACCAGAGTGTAGTGCCCAGTGCAAATACCTATAGACTGGATGTCAGCAAGGCAATAACTTGCCTGCCATTGTGGATGATGAAAGACTGACTATGATGGTTAATTTTATTCGTCAACTTGACTGAATCATGGGGTGCCCAGATATTTAGCTAGACATTATTTTGGGGTGTGCTTGTGAGGGTTTCTAGACGAGATTAGCATTTGCATTGGTAGACGGAGTAAAGCAGATTGCTCTTTTCCCCTGTGGTGTGCATCCTCCAAAGCCATCCTTTTTGAGGGCTTGGATAGAACAAAAAGGCACAGGAAGGGAGAACTTGCTCTCTGCCTGATTGTTTGAGCTGGAACTTCTGTTTCCTGTCCTCAGATTAGGATTTATTCTATTGGCCCTTCATCCTCAGAATTACACCACTGGTTCTCCTGATTCTCTAAGTTGCAGATGCAGATCCTGGAACTTCTCAGCTTCTATAATCACATGAATAAATTCCTTTTAATAAATCTCTTTATGTCTGCATCCATATATTATATATACACATATAGATGCAGATATAAATAGCTTTCTATATTATTATAACATGTGCTTTTGGTTCTGCTTCTCTGAAGAACTCTAATACACTGACCTAATTAGATCTTCTGTCTTGGGCAGAATGGAAGTCAGATATATAAGAGCATTTGGGCCACCGGAGCTGATAATTGTCAAGCAGTATCCTCATTGTGTCAGGGTTGCCTATCCTACTTATAGAGGTGGTACTTTACTGTAGTTTGATTTGCATTTTTCTAATAATTAGTGATGTTAAGCATCTTTTAGTGTACCTGCTGCCAATTCTATTATTGACTTGTTATGGGTTTGAGGAGCAGAAATGGTATGAAAAAAAATTTAGCAGGTCAGTAACAATAGGACAAATGTTAGCTATAACCTGCAAAGTTACTGGTCTAGTTTTTTTTGTTTGTTTTTTTGATTTGTAATAAAAGGGTGTTGTTTCATAGTGGCTGTGATTTGTGAAAGTATCATAACCTCCCCAATTCTCTTCATATAGTTGAGTAGATAGAGAATAATGGTCTCCTTTTCTAACATTTGATGGCTGATCTACAACTGATTAATAGGCCACTGTGACACATTACTGAGCACCTGATTCTTTCAAACTCACTTCCTCTTCATCCTTTTCATTCTTTTCTCCACACTAACTTCCCATTCTAATGTTACTGTGGTGACACACCAGTCTAAGTTTGAGCATGACTTTAGACTGCAGGGCATTTTGAGCTTCTTACCAAAAATCATAGAAAAGCAAGGTATTATCATCAACAAAGAATTTTTGTTTTATTTTTTGTTATTTTATACTGATAGGAATAGCAAAAGACAAGAACATAAGCTAATGTAACCCCAATGCTTTGGTGTACAGTGAGTTCCCTACATACCTATGAACCTACAACTTGAGTACTTTCAAAGATGTGAACATCCATCTGGTTCCAGCAAGGACCAGTGCCATCAATGTCAGGTATGAATAAAATTGCAGCTTACTCTCCATCTCCTATTGCTGACTATCCTTCAGTTCTACCATCTCCCACCTCCTCTCCCTCTTCTAGTCAGTAACTCTTCTTGCCTGTTCATTTTTTGTGTGTTTGTTTGTTACAGATTATTTATGTGAAAAGCATTATAAACCTACTACAGTTCAGTACTATATAGCCCATTTTATGAGTTGGGTACTTAGGCTAACTTTGTTAGACTTATGAACAAATTGGACTTACACACATGCTCTTAGAATGGAACTCATTTGTATGTAGGGGACTTACTGTATTTTTCTTAAAATACATATTTAAAAGGTACTCTGGATACAGAAGACATGTCAGGTAGGGTTAAATATACTATTACATAGGACAGAAAAGTATACGTGAGGACACTTGGATTGTTTTCCCACAGAATTTCACACATTTTTATCATATCACTTCATTCTAGGGCACGAATCTTCCCCTGGCACCAAGAAAGGTCATGGGCTCAGTTCTAGTCTGTCACATCACTTAGCTGTCATGGAAAGACATGTTCTGCTTGGTCATAACAGACCTGCAAGACCATATTTATAGTTCATATCTCCTTAAATAAACACATGTATTTGCTTCTACTACCAATGCTGCTTTAGCATCTGGAGAAGAGACAAATGTTTCAGTCAGGGTGGGAGCAAGGGTAGGGTTCCCCTTTGTCAAATCTGAAATTCTAAAAATGATGTTTGCAGTACTCTTTAGAAAAATGGGTGTCTTTGGAGTCTGTGGTGATTGTGTAAGAGACGGTAATAATAAGTCATGTCAATAAGGTCAGTTTTATTTATTTAAAGCCCTGGATAACCGAGTCATAATTTCGTGGTTGGCAAATTAGAACTACCATTAGGTAGTCATTAAAAAGCTTTTCAATAAAATTTTTTCCCCAGAGGAGAATGTGTTAAGAAGATGATCTGCAGGGCTACACGTTGTGATGGTCCCTGGGAGAGCCAGTTTGCACCCCTCCCCCATGTAGAAACATGGGCTTCCTTGGAGGCTCAGTGGTAAAGAACCTGCTGGTTAATGCAGGAGACCTGGATTCGATCCCTGGGTCAGGAAGATCCCCTGGAGAAGGAAATGGCAACCCATTCCAGTATTCTTGCCTGGGAAGTCCCACCAACAGAGGAGCCTGGAGGGCCGCAGTCTATGGGGTCACAAGAGTCGGACGCGGGACATGACTTAGCGACTAAACCACATATAGAAACAGAATCTGGCTTTCTGTCATTCTTGGGAAGTTGTATTTCCTGTTTGGAGTGGAATTTGGGAGAGTGGTTCATATTCTACATTGAAAGTTTCTTTTTTGCCTCACCTCGGAACGCTGTGATTTTCTCTTTAATCGTCAACTCTATGGAAGTTTGCAGGATAGGGTGCATTAGAGAACAAGATTAGGCAGGTGGGTCTTGAGACAGTTTGGGCAAGGGCAGTTCAGCAGTGATTGTTTCAGGGGAGGGGCTTGTTTTTGTTTTTTTATATTAGTGTTCAACATCACTTTTTGTTTGAATAAAAGGGTAGAACAGTTAAAAAAATATATATATATATATATTTTAAGTCTTGACTTAGGCCATTTTAGTAAACATTTTGTGTTTTATTTCCCTTAGGCAAAAAATAACTGTAGTATTTACACCTTCAATCCCACAATACTCACTGTCCCATTCCCTCCTTTCTTCCCAGATGTCACAGATGTTGTAGAGGAATAATTAGATCAAATCTATAAAATGTCTTGAATTGTAAGAGAAAGCCCTCTGAAAATGCAACCTGTTGTTATGCTTGTTCCTTACAGACACATTCAACCACAGATGTTTCCATCTTAACTCAGAACCCATCAGTTCGTGATATTTAAACTTCAGGAAACAGTTGGAGCTATCTGACAACTTCTAAAGAACTGCAGATCTGTAGGTCTTAGTGGGAGACAAAGCAGCAGGAGAATATACCCAGGAAACCAAATATATATATATACACACATTTATTAGTCTTATTCCCTGTCCCATCTTGTTTTCTCTGGCCATCCTCTCCCTTCTCAGCTATACCTCCAAATCCCTCTCTACATGGTCCTAAGACCTCAAAATTCTCTTTAAATTTACTAAAAGAAGTATCTTTATTAAACAGAATATCTCTATTTGAAGGAATACAATGATAGATCATTGTCATCACTGAAGTCTTTCTCCCTCATTTAGAAGTTGGCATGAAAGGTTTGATGTACAGAACAATATCATCTGCTCTAATGATCTGTAGACTGGAGCCGAAGCTCAAAGGCTCCAGCCTTTCTGGCTCATACTGTGCAAGCGAAGCAGCTGGTGCTCATGTTTTATTGGAAGGATGGGAACAAAGGATCTTAAGAGGACTACACGGGGTCCATGTGAGTCATAACAAGCCTTATGAAATTGTTTCAACTCCTTTCCTCAACCTTAGCTGTTATGACAAATGTGTCAAAGCTTTAGACAGGGAATACTGGATACTGATGGAACCTGGGTAGATGCAGAGCAGGATCATGCCTCCAAGTCAAGGTACTGAAGCTGGAAGGAGAGAAAAAGGAGTCTTTGTAGAAAGATAAGGTTGCTGACATTTACTGTTAAACAAGCTGAACACTACTACTTTAAGAAAAAAAATGTTTCTGGTCTGGAAAGCTACTTTGTCACAAGTGTTCCAACTGCTTTATATTTGTATTGATGCCATTACAATTCATTGACCTGAGATAGGAAAAAAAAAAAAAAAAGAATAGTCAGAAAAATGTGTTCATCTCAAAGTGTGCAAGTAGCTAGCTTCCAGAGTATCGTGTGTTTCCTGGGCCAGCTGTCATCAATCTGGAGATTTCACTTACATTGTCTGTGAACAAGTGTGTTTGGGTAAGTTGTGACTTCTCTGCAAGGGAACTAGTCATGCATTAAAGCCCATATGGCTTCCCTCTGGGACATGTAACTGGGGCTGAGCTCAAAGCGATGATCGCAAAAGAGCCCTGAGTAAGTTGCCAATGTTTCTGCCACCTACTGTACAGACATTTTGAGTTTGCAAGCCCATGAATTCTTTCCCGACCATCCAGGAGTATAGAGAAAAGTAAATATTGAGTTCTGCTTATGGTGTCTTATTTTCTGCTCATTTCCCTTCATATCACCAAGGTCAGTCAATGAAAGTATACTAGTAGTCTTTCCTGGAGAGAGCAAAGGCCACCATGTGTCTGAGAACTGGATTTGAAGTTTCATTGACTTGGAATCCACTGTATTTCTAAATCATCATCCAGCTTGAAGTGGAAGTTAAAGCTGAAATATATTTCTAATGGAAGGAGCTGGACTTCGGATGGCTTCATAGGGGTGCAGACCGGAGTTTTGTTTCTGAATATGCGAGGCTGCTTCATCACCAGAATATAAAGTAAGGACTCAAAAGAACTGAATTTTTATTTTCTAATCTTGTACACAGCCTGATAAAAATTTTGCTTACTTTTTGTACTTTAAAATTTGCATCTGCAGAATGGGGAGAAGTGAACTTATTGACCTCTCAAAAACCCTGTAAGGCAGATAATATCTTTAAGGTCTAAGGTAAGGAGCTGTTGAATCAAGAGGGTGTTCTTTATTATTATTATAATACCAATCACAGAGTGTGCTCACATCAAATAATTGTTTTGTTTCGTGTCTACAGATACATTCTTAAAGCTGTTAGGAAGCCACTTTCATCACAGAGCTGACTGGAGCCCTGTGGATTACTCTTTGAAATTGAGTGCAAAAAAATTGCTAATATCCAGTGGGGAAACAGGTACTCTCAGACACTGTTGGTAGGAGTGTAAATTGGAACAGCCTTTTTGGAGGGCAATTTGGCAAATTCTAGCAAAATTTAAAGTGCTCAAACCCCTTTAACCAAGTAGTTTCACTGGTGGGTTTCTATCATAGAGAAAAAAATTCCTCATGTGCACAAAGTAGCACATGTAAGGACGATCATTTGAACACAGTGAAATATTAGAAACCCTAAAGTGTCTGTAGGTTAACAAATGGAGAAACTTCAATGCTGCTTCACACATACTTCAGCATACTATATGGCGGTTAAAAAGAATGGAGATCTCTTCACACTGATGAAGAGCTCTTCAGTGTATATTTGAATGGAAAAAAAGAATGAAATATTTCTACTTGTGTCACAAAAGACATATTTTTACACGTGTGTATATATAAAGGTAGGGAAAAGCTTGGGAGTGTATATATCACATTGATGACATCTGAGAGAGATTATAGAAAGAATAGGCTAGGAAGCAGGTGGCTTCTACTCTCCATATTTCTATATCTTCTGGGTTTTTATAAGCTATAGAGAATATACTTAGATATTTTTATATAAAGATAATAAATATATTTCAGAGCCATTTCTATTTGCTCTGGAAAATATCTAATAAGCGTTCTTTGCTTCCTTTTTCATCTAAAAACTGTCAGAATAATTCTACAGTCTATTTTGGTTCTAAGTATGATCAAAATTGATGGATAGAAGATCCAGATTCACGGGAAAGTCAGAACTTGGATATACTGTATTTCTTCAGTGACTTCAGTTTTCTTGATTATCCTTTTATCTACTTGGTCATGAGACATCGGAAGGTGTAGGAATAAGAAAAGCTTAAAGTGGTATTTTTGAAGGTATATTCCACAGAACACTTATCTTAGATTTGAGTGGGGATCCCAGGTGCCTCAGTAGTAAAGAATTCACCTGCCAATGCAGGAGACACAAGACCCATGGATTCAGTCCCTGCGTCAGGAAGATCCCCTGGAGAAGGAAATGGCAACCTAGTATTCTTGCTGGAAAATTCCATGGCGAGAGGAGCCTGATGGGCTACAGTTAATGAGGTTGCAAAGAGTCAGACACAAGTGAGCAACTGAGCACCCATACACTTGTTATTCAAAGCATGAGCTATATAGGACTCCACTTACTCTTTCCTTTTCCCAGAAAGAGTCTATTTCTCTGTTCCGTGGTTTGGCAATCCACCCCACCCTGATCAGCCGAGGAATAATGAAACCTAAACCAATCAGCACATCACGATTCCATGGATAGCAAATAGCCCCAAGTGGGCATGTGACTTAATCAGAAGCAGCCTCCTTTGCCCTTTGGCTGTGATGAAGACTGTCTGGGAGAGACTACCATAAGGGTAGCCCGCTTGGAGCTGCCACAATGAGGAGGGCAAGGATGAGAGACTGGAACTAGAGCCCTGGTGCCTTAAGCTCACACTACATTTTTTAGTTAAGTGCAGCTATAAAGTTCCTTTATTTGTTAAATTAGTTTTGATTTGGGGTTCTGTCGTTTGTTAAGTGAAAGCATCCTAACTATGGATGTAGTACGACTCGTACTCTGAGAAGAGGTAGGAAGTGCTGGTTTGGAGTGTGACCCTGGTGTCAGAGTGTTGGGGTTTGAATCCTGGTATCACTCACTGGCTCAGTAATCCTGGGCAAATAGAATTATTAGGGGTACATCTCTCCTAGAATTGTTATTGTGACTTAAAGAGTTAACACATATAAAATGCATGACACTGTGGCTGGCATGTAATAGTACTTAATGAATTATTACTACAATAATAGTCATTGAATTAAAAAAAAAGAATTGCATTATCAGATGCAATTTGGGGAAACTGTCAATCAAAGTAAAGATGGTTTCTCTACTGCAGGACTTCTTAAAGCTTATAATATGCACACATGCACTGTAAATTTCCAAGACTGAAATGTTATATGGAATATTGTTCAGAGTCATTTGTCCATAGGAAACTTTTTTTTGAAAAATAGCTTTAGTGACTTCTGTAGAGGGGCTTCCCTGATATATCAGTTGGTAAAGAATCTGCCAGCAATGCAGGCGATCCTGGTTGGATTCCTGGATCGGGAAGATCTGCTGGAGAAGGGATAGGCTACCCACTCCAGTATACTTGGGCTTCCCTTGTGGCTCAGCTGGTAAAGACTCCACCTGCAATGCGGGAGACCTGGTTCTATCCCTGGGCTGGGAAGATCCCCTGGAGAAGGGAAAGGCTACCACTCCAGCATTTTGGCCTAGAGAATTCCATGAACTGTATAGTCCATGGGGTCACAAACACTCGGATACGACTGAGCGACTTTGACTTTCACTTTTAGTGACTCCTGTAGAATCTTCTTTTAGAAATGTTGACTTTGAAGGAATGTTAATTCAAATAGGACTCAGGGTGCCAGATGCCCAAGAGTCTGTTGGTTCAGCTCCTTTATAACCTCTGTCTTGTTTCTGTAACTGGGAGATGTACGCTGACGTATTTTTGTCTTATGGCCCCACTCCAGTATTCTTGCCTGGGAAATCCCATAGACAGAGAAGCCTGATTATAGTCAGTGCAAGAGTTAGATACTACTGTGACTAGGCACACACCCCTGCAAAAAAGGGACACTTATATCTAGTGCTCAGTCTGGTTTTTTTTTTTTCCCCTTTTTAAATTTTTTTTAAATTTTTATTATTTTTTTCCATTTATTTTTTATTAGTTGGAGGCTAATTACTTTACAATATTGTAGTGGTTATTGTCATACATTGACATGAATCAGCCATGGATTTACATGTATTCCCCATCCTGATCCCCCCTGCCACCTCTCTCTCTACCCGATCCCTCTGGGTCTTCCCCGTGCACCAAGCCGGAGCACTTGTCTCATGCATCCAACCTGGGCTGGTGATCTGTTTCACCCTAGATAATATACATGTTTCGATGCTGTTCTCTCAAAACATCCCACCCTCGCCTTCTCCCACAGAGTCCAAAAGTCTGTTCTGTACATCTGTGTCTCTTTTTCTGTTTTGCATATAGGGTTATCGTTACCATCTTTCTAAATTCCATATATGCGTGTTAGTATACTGTAATGGTCTTTATCTTTCTGGTTTGCTTCACAGCAGGATCCTCTATGACCCACCTCCCAGAATATTGGAAATAAAAGCAAAAATAAACAAATGGGACCTAATGAAACTTAAAAGCTTTTGCACAACAAAGGAAACTGTAAGCAAGGTGAAAAGACAGCCCTCAGATTGGGAGAAAATAATAGCAAATGAAGCAACAGACAAAGGATTAATCTCAAAAATATACAAGCAACTCCTGCAGCTCAATTCCAGAAAAATAAATGACCCAATCAAAAAATGGGCCAAAGATCTAAACAGACATTTCTCCAAAGAAGACATACAGATGGCTAACAAACACATGAAAAGATGCTCAACATCACTCATTATCAGAGAAATGCAAATCAAAACCACAATGAGGTGCCATTACACGCCAGTCAGGATGGCTGCTATCCAAAAGTCTACAAGCAATAAATGCTGGAGAGGGTGTGGAGAAAAGGGAACCCTCTTACACTGTTGGTGGGAATGCAAACTAGTACAGCCGCTATGGAGAACAGTGTGGAGATTCCTTAAAAAACTGGAAATAGAACTGCCATATGACCCAGCAATCCCACTTCTGGGCATACACACTGAGGAAACCAGATCTGAAAGAGACACGTGCACCCCAATGTTCATCGCAGCACTGTTTATAATAGCCAGGACATGGAAGCAACCTAGATGCCCATCCGCAGACGAATGGATAAGGAAGCTGTGGTACATATACACTATAGAATACTACTCAGCCATTAAAAAGAATTCATTTGAATCAGTTCTAATGAGATGGATGAAGCTGGAGCCCATTATACAGAGTGAAGTAAGCCAGAAAGATAAAGACCATTCAGTTTGGTTTTGAGAACATAGTTTTCGCTTGCAGCCAAAATGATGAGAAATTCAGTGCACATTCTTCCAATAATAATAGCTATCATTTATAATGGGCTAAGTATTTTGCTAAACTCCTCACATTCATTGTCTCAATCATCTTTTCAATAGTCATTTGATGTAGGTATGATGATTCTATCCCTTTTGCAGATAAGATAACTGAAGCTTAGAAAGGGTTAGTAATTGCCATGGTCATCAACTGGTCGGGGGCAGAACTTGAATTTGGAACTGGGTCTGTCACAACTTAAGACAGTAGCCAACACATAAAGCTGGTATAAAAAAAAGTTCCTTTAGAAATTGTCTTAGAGTGCACATCTAGATGGGCTTCCCTGGTGTCTCAGATGGTTAAGAATCTGCCTGCAATGTGGGAGACCTGGGTTTGATCGCTGAGTTGGGAAGGTCTCCTGGAGGAGGGCATGGCAACCCAGTCCAGTATTCTTTCCTGGAGAATCCCCATGGACAGAGGAGCCTGGCGGGCTACAGTCCGTGGGGTTACAAAGAATAGGACATGACTGAGCACAGCACAGCACACAGCACATCTAGATATTTATAATCTAAGATGGGTGACCCAATAAAATGCTTAAAACCAATCTGTGCACAAAGCGTTAGTTGTACACACAATACTGTTAGACTAATGAAAGTGCTCCTTTTTTTTTTTTTTTTATCATATATGGATTTCAAAGCCATCCATATCAAAGCACCATCACCTGAGAAACTAAAACCCAACAACATGGCTTCTTTATCAGGGAGCATCTGTTTCTTATAGTGATCAGATTGCCTTTCAGCCTTTTTCTGCATAGTTGATAATTCAGAAGCATTCTCCTATACAGTAATTAAAGATGAGTTTTCCAGCCCTGTTGAAAAAACTCCTCAATTTAGCTATGACAGGTTATATTTTATAATGAGGTGAAAGGATATCATTCCTGGAGAAAAAAATCCACGGACTCTGCTACTCACAAAAGGCTGTCAAATACTATATCCTTCATTGTAGAGGCTCATTGTGAAAGGAATGCTTCTGTGGGGTTTCAGATTTTCCTTGGTCTCTCTGTATTCTCAGAACAAACAACTGTGGAGAAATGGTAAATCTCTGGAAGGAGTCAGACTCTGAGTGACTGACTGGACTGTTTTTCCTTTGGAACAGCAGCAGACACTCACAAATAGCCCTGCTCACGGTCTCTCCACTGCCCATTCAGAAGAATCCTAATTAAAGTCCAGACCTACACAATGAAGGCACAGCTAGAGGACAGAAAAATTCACTCTTGGTTTCACAGACTTTCTGTGGGCCTGGGATGTTTATTAGAAACAATTTTTTGAACTGTATTAGTAGACTATCAACCCCTCGCACCCTTCTGTTTCCTCATTTGAGCGTTTGGCAAAATTATTGTGACTGTCACCTTTGCCCTGACAAAAAGATAACAATGACCTAACTTTATTTCCTGTTTAAATTTAAACCAGAATATCTGGGGAGTTCCTATCACATGTATTGGCTCTCTCTGTGTATTTTTTTTTTTATACACACAGATACATTCACAGACATATTCATTCAAGGCTGAAACCCATGTGCCTGCCATCTCAAATGCGATCCCTCAGTCCCCAAGGGCTTGCAGCCATTTGCCCTTTGGAAGTGCCTGACAGGTTGGAAGCTGGTTCATTTCCTGTGGTTCTTTTAAACACAGCCAGCTGTGTGGGGACGGAACTTGCTCTCTTCCATGTTGTTCCAGTAGATGTTTCAGAAACTTCCTGAAGGGAATTTTTTTTTTTTCCTTACCAAGTTGAGAGTTCTTAAAAAGTGGGGATATATATATATATACATATATATATATATAAAATTTTTTATGATAAAAAGATCTTATGGGAAGTTCACAGTTGTAAATGACAGATAAAGAATCAAAGGGAAAGGAAAGACTGACCACACCTAAGTTTATGCTCAGTCGGTCCCATGACATCAGGGACTCCAGTGTATAAACAAAACCAACAGGGGAAATTAAATTTGTCGGCTAGAAAATTTTATTTAAAAAATAGTCACAGTTACAGGAAATATTACAGATTATGTGACACCAGATAGCCTTTATTTATCTGCCTTTTCATTGCCACAGAGTACATGTTAACCTTGAGAGCACCTGAAAAAAAATTCAAAATATGTGAGCCCTTGATTTCCTATTTACTTTCAATAATAATTCAGGTTTTATGTCAAAATACTAATAAATATTGCCAAAAAGACAAATTATTTCTGGATTTTGTTTCTTCAGAGGATGATATCACATTAAAACTTGGCAGAAAATGTGTTTGTTAAATATTAACTTCAAAAGCTTGAAAGGAAAAATATTGGGAACCAAAATATGTTGGACTAATAACATTATATCTTAGCGTATCTAGAGAGAAGCTAGTCATAAAGAAGAATCTTTAGTGATGGATGTCCCAGTAGGACAATACTATTTCAGTATATTTTGTTTGTTTGTTGCTCTGTTCTCTGCATCACTCTAACATTTATTGCATTTTGGTATAGATTTAATCTTTATTGCTTTTTCTCCAAATTGTTATAAGTTTAGGGACAGAGTACTGTCCATTCCAATTCATGGTAGTACCATCTAGTGGCAGAATGATAGCTTTTTCTCATTAGATTTAAGTAGGATAATGGATGGAGTAGATGCTGGGAAGAGAAGCCATTTTGTGAAGATCAGGGGTTGCCTAAGTTGGACTAAAACTAACATTCTACTTTTGTGTTACTTTTACCTGTTTTCTGCTCATCTTTATTTTTTCTCCAAGAAAAGGTTTATAGGAAGATGATAATAACCAAAATCAGTTCATTAATTTAGTTTCTTTATGAGGGCTTAGAGTAACACCTTATATTCAATGAAAGCTAATTTTCGTCTGTGTTCAATCTCTCCTTTTACTTCTCAAGTTGATAATATTACTATTCTCTAGGACTTCCTACCTTAATTGGCTCCCCTGTCTGTTTTCTTTTCCTGTGTATATTTTCCTAAACCATTTCATATGAGAATCCCATTTTTAAAGATGTTTAATAGTGACAGATTTTATTTTCTTGGGCTCCAAAATCACTGCAGTGACTGTAGCCATGGAATTAAAAGATGCTGCTCCTTGGAAGAAAAGCTATGACAAACTTGGACAACGTATCAAAAAGCAGAGACATCACTTTGTCATCAAAGGTCTGTATAGTCAAAGCTATGGTTTTTCTAGTAGTCATGTACAGATTTGAGAGTTGTTTCATAAAGAAAGTTGAGTGCCAAAGAATTTATGCTTTTGAACTGTGGTGCTGGATAAGACTCTTGAGAGTCCGTTGGACTGTAAGGAGATCAAACCAGTCAATCTGAAGGGAAATAAATCCTGAATATTCATTGGAAGGACTGGTGCTGAAGCTGAAGCTCCAATATTTTGACCACATGATGTGAAGAGCTAACTCATTGGAAAAGACCATGATGCGGGGAGAGATTGAAGGCAAAAGGAGAAGAGGGTGGTAGAGGATGAAATGATTAGATAGCATCATCTACAGTTTAGCTGTAGAAGACCTCACAGTGAGGTGGGGAGGGGTGAGCTTCAATTTGGGTCTTGAAGAGTAACTGGAGGTTTACAAGGTGAAGTAGCTGAATAATAATAACTCTATAGGATAGACTCCTTGGGTTTTTCTTTTAACACAAAACAGGACTTTTTTAGTCTTTAATTTTAATTATGTACCTACTTAATTTTTATCCAAAACCTGTAGTAAATACGGAGCAGCTAACTGAGTTGACTTAGAGATGATAGTTAGAAAAATAATTATTAGACTAACTTTGCTCACATTGTTCAGTATTCGAAATAATGCAGATTCACCCCCCCCCCCATTTTATTTAACCTAACTACCATGAGTAGGCTTATCTTTGTCCGGACAGAGAAATAAAGTAAAGTGACAAGTTGCCAAAATTGCCAATAGCCAAGCTCGAAGTCATTAAGAGATTGAAATTTACCTTTTCTTAGTATGGAAGTCTTTTATATACAGAGGTAGAGTTTTCATTTCCAATCATATATTTCTTTTTAACTAATTCATCAATTTATTTTACAAATTTTACTACTATTTTATGCCAGATGATATTCTAAGTACTGAATATTTCACAATGAAAAGGACAAAGTATCTGCCCTCAAAGGGGTGGGCAGAAGGAGAGAATGTAATTGAAATAATATTAAAAAATGTATGATAAGGCATATTATAATACATAATGTCACTGAATAATTTTAGTAGTATAAGTGCTGTATCATTCCAAATCAGGAGAGGAATTTGTCAAGGCTGTCACCCTGTTTATTCAACTTATATGCAGAGTATGTTATGCTAAATGCTGGGCAGGATGAAGCACAAGGTAGAATCAAGATTTCTGGGAGAAATATCAATAACCTCAGATACATAGAGGACACCACCCTTATGGCAGAAAGCAAAGAAAAACTAAAGAGCCTCTTGATTAAAGTGAAAGAGGAGAGTGAAAAAGTGGGCTTAAGACTCAACATTCAGACAACTAAGATCATGGCATCTGGTCTCATCACTTCATGGCAAATAGATGGGGGAACAATGGAAACAGTGAGAGACTTTATTTTGGGGGCTCCAAAATCACTGCAGATGGTGATTGTAGCCATGAAATTAAAAGACATTTACTCCTTGGAAGAAAAGCTATGACCAACCTAGACAGCATATTAAAAAAACAGAGATATTACTTTGCCGACATCTAGTCAAAGGTATGGTTTTTCCAGTAGTCATGTATGGATGTGAGAGTTGGACTATAAAGAAAGCTGAACACCGAAGAATTGATGGTTTTGAACTATGGTGTTGGAGAAGACTCTTGAGAGTCCCTTGGACTGCAAGGAGATCAAACCTGTCAATCCTAAAGGAAATCAACACTGAATGTTCCTTGGAAGGACTGATGCTAAAGCTGAAGCTCAAGCTCCAATACTTTGGCCACCTAATGTGAAGAACTGACTCATTTGAAAAGACCCTGGTGCTGGGAAAGATTGAAGGCAGGAGGAGAAGGGATGATAGAGGATGAGATGGTTGGATGACATCACTGACTCAATGGACATGAGTTTGAGCAAGCTTTGGGAGTTGGTGATGGACAGGGAAGCCTGGCGTGCTGCAGTCCATGGTGTCACAAAGAGTTGGAGATGACTGAGCTACCGAACTGAACTGAACTGAAAGTGCTATGATGAGAAAATAAAGCAGAGAAAGGCAATAGAAAGTGTTGAGAGTGTATTGGAGTGCCCTAAGACCAGCATCAGGTTCTATGATTCACCAGAAGGACTCAAAGGGCTCAGAAAACTGTTACACTTACAGTTACGGTTTATTATAGGTAAAGAACACAAATTAAAATTATCAGAGAAGAAAAGGTGCAACCCAGGGGGATT
Organism: Dama dama; assembly: GCF_033118175.1. Lineage (NCBI taxonomy): Eukaryota > Metazoa > Chordata > Mammalia > Artiodactyla > Cervidae > Dama > Dama dama. Next base: position 68,450,468 of record NC_083692.1, read on the forward strand.
GGGGCTTCCCTCATAGTTCAGTTGGTAAAGAATCTGCCTGCAATGCAGGAGACCTGGGTTCAATCCCTGGGATGGGAAGATCTCCTGGAGAAGGAAATGGCAGCCCACTCCAGTATTCTTGCCTGGAGAATCCCATGGACAGAGGACCCTGGTGGGCTACAGTCCACGGGGTTGCAAGAGTCAGACACGACTTAGCAACTAAACCACCACCACCACCACAGGGGTGCTGGGGGGAGATCACAGGGCTAGTGCTGAATTCTCTAAGCAGCAGGCTGTGGCACTTGCAAAGTATTTCCAACAGGGAAGCTCACCCAGCTCTTGGTGTCCACGGTTTTTATTAGTGATCAGCATGTGGCTTCTGCATGATTGACCTGAGCTACTCAGTCTTCAGCCTCCCAGATGTCAAACTGATACAGGGTGTCCCCCCCCAAAGCTTAGGCACCAAAAAACAGGCAGTCACCATAAAACGTGTTGTTAGCACAACTATTTTGCATGGCCTGAAGCTTTTTTATAAGAAAGACACTCTTATCAGGCAGGATACTTCAAGGGCTCAGATTTCTCCCAGGAGGGAGACTGAGGGCTAGTCCTGAAAATGTTGGAACTGTGCAGGGTTCGAGTAGCCCAGGGCTGGTAAGTTAACCCTTTACTTCCCTAGAGTGAGAACAAGGATTCTAATAGGGGCTTCTCCTCCTAATCTCCTCTTTAAGTGTAACTCAATTTACATTTTTTGGGCTTCTAGTTCTTGGTGTGCTAATCAGCTTAGCCTCTTATTTCAAGACTAATAACCACCAGTGTGTGTCAGGGCACACACATACACACGTGTGTGTGTGTGTGTGTGTGTGTGTGTGTGTGTGTGTGATATTCAAGGACAAGGAAGCAGCATTCCAGCACCTGTCTTCCCAGGGCAGCATGGATTCACGCACATCCCATTAAATTAATGCCTCGGTCTCTGTGGGCTTTTTGATGGTAACAACACTCTTTACTGTGTGTGGGCTGATCCATGCATCCTGACTCAAAATGTATAAATTACTTTCATTATGTATTTTATTAGTCAACACTGAGAAATGTGAAGATTTTCTTTCTCTTTCCTAGTTTTTAACAATGTCAGTTGACTTATACCTTGAATTCAAAAGAATATATGTGTGCTGGAGATGGTAGGGACTGGAAGGAGGAAAGGTACAGAAGTATAGGAGAGAGTTTTGCAGCTGAGAGCTATTTGTATATTAGCAGCTTAAAAAATCTGCATTCCACAAAAGTAAACTGCAACCTATTATATAATATGCCATGTATATATGCTTAGGAAACAAATACATAGTCATTATATCCATTTTTTAAAAAAAGATAATTATGCTCGATGAAATTTGAAGTCTTCCTAAAAACACATTTATTCTCATCTCCCAAAAAGTATGCAGTGGAAGGCTAAGCTCTCTCTCCATCTGACTGTAATATGGTGGGTTTGCCTTTTGAGGAGAGACCCACAGATACCAAATTCAGAGAAAAAATGAAGGTCCCAGCTCTTTTCACTATGAACAAGGAGGGACATGAGTGATGTACCTTTCCCCCTGGAGTAGGAAGACTAGTCAACTCTGTGAAGAGGAGGATGATATTTCCCTTCCAGATCTTTCTTTGAGCAGTTGGTTTCAGAGAATGTTTCATAAATGTATCGTTACTGCTGTCCACTGGCCACTTCCTTTGCCTGTGGCATCTTTCCTATGAACAAGTCAGAACAAGTAATTTTTTCAGCATGTTGCCACTCTAAGGGGAGCTGTCCATATTTATTCCATAAAATGTTTGTTGGAATTTCTAATCTACCAGGGTTTTATTTATCTACTTTCCTTATAGTTTTTAATGCCACTTCATGTGCTACCAGTTTGAGTGAGGCATATTCATTTGTCTGACGGTATACACATTCATCTCTTAAGAGTCTAATCTAATCTTCACATTAGTTGTTCTAGACCCTTTTCCTTCTCTGTCAAACCCCTGACTGTGCTCTCATTTCTCATTCTTAGCCGATTACTAACACTCCCACTTGTGAAATCCACTCTGTTCCCATTGTGCTCTGGCCCCACCTTCTTCAGGCATCACTCATTTTTTCTCCATACATTCTTGGTGGGAAAGAATCTCAGCATCTCCTTGTCCTTGCCTCTCAGCTCAGCCTGCCAACATGTTCACTCCTATTGCCACCATTTTAGCTCATCACTTTAATTCTTACCTCAACTGGGGTTTTTGCTACTCTGCTGCCTTAGTTCTTTTACCTTTCCTAACTGCAAATCACACTGCTGATTAATTTTTTAGCATCTTTATATCATTTCATTCTCAAATACCTTCAATGGCTCCCCAGTACTTATTAATGAAGTTCAAACTCCTTAGCTTTGTGCTTTTCCAAGCTTCCCCCATGACCTGGCTGTCTGCCAGCCTTCCCAGCTCTCCCTCGATTAACTCAACTTTATATTCTCTATTGTTGGTTCACACCTCCCCCTTGCTGGTTGTTCCCTGTATAAGCACTGTGCTTCCTCATCTTCTTGTCTTGGCTCACACTATTCCTTAGCCTGGATTACTTTCTAACTTTCAAAAGAGCCTTCTTTCTTTGCCCACTTCTACCCAAGTCCTAGGTTAAGGTCTAGCCCAAATTTAACCTCTTCTCAGATGCTTTCTCTACCTAGAAATGCCCTGTTTGTTTTAAATAGCTTTCTTAAAGTGTAGTTTGTACCCCTCCTAGAGTACTTTTTCCATTTTGTACTGTGTTACCACTATTTATGCTTATCTCTTCTGCTAAGAGTGCAAGCTCTTTAGGCTAGAGTTTATACTTACTTAATGTTGTGTGTTCTATAGTGCCTATTTCTAGCACAATATGTGAAAAACACTAATGCTGTGTTTATTAAATAAATGAATGCACATCTCCAGAAGAAAGAACTGCTGATGGAAGTATCCCTCATATCCTAACTCAGTATCTAGGTGTGAATAAATTAAAATAATTACCCACAGCACATCAATTCTTCCAGATACTTTGTAATTGCTCTTATCATGTAAAGCATATCAAGGTAATTGGATACAATGTGTTTACGAGCTGTAAGATATATTACTGGCCAGATTGAAATTTGTTTCCATCTAGATTAGTCATACTGCTTTCTAATGATCTCTGAATCTTGCAGCAGAAGTCATTAGGGTATTTATCAGAAATAGAAATCAGATGGAAAGGCCATTGCATCTTTTTGTCCTCTCTTTACCCCAACCTAATGCAGAAAATATTTAGTATCTGCAAAACATTTACTGTTCTACGGCTTTTAAAGAAAACCCCAAACTGAAAACACAAACAACATATTGTGTGCCTTTCTCATATTCTGACCTATAAAACTGCATGCTTTAAAGCTATTTTGAAACTCAGAAATAGAAATGGGAGCATCAAAATGCAACAATGTCAACAAACTTAAAAATTTTGTGGGTTTGAGTTTTCAGAAAGGGACTTATTATTTTCATTCCTCTTGCTGAAACTCCCATTAATACAATGCTGCTCTCCCCAAGGATCCCCAATAAGCTTCACCCATTTTCCCACCACTGAAAAGAGAGGTACCCCTAGGCTGGAGAGCAGCTCCCATTTAATAGTGCATAACAACAGAACCGGTGCTGTCAAACTCTGACAGCTTGAATGAGGGAAGATTTCAAACAATTATGAGTGGGATTTTAAATGCCTCACCTGAAACGCATTGCAGAGTCCTTATCACAAAAGGGAGATACTTCGGAAACTGCCTGAAAATTCATCCAAGAGGAATTAAAGAGAAACTTGGCAGGTGCTCGTGACACAACAGTTGAGAATAAGAAATGAAGCTGGGGTGCTGAAGGGATTTGGGGAAGTTGAACATAATCATTGATGTAAGAATGAGGCCAGGACCCCAGAGATACAGTCCCTGCCCTTTGTTACAAGACCTCAGGGACTGCAAGTTTTTAAACCCTTCATTGTTTTGTGTTTCGTCTCAAGCCAAGTTGTGTTATTCTCATTAGCTAAAAAATAGGAATTGTCTAGTTGAGTAAAAGCCTATTCAGAACTGGGCAAAAAGGAACACTGTTGCTATTAATACACCACCGTTTACACATTTCCATTCATCCTTAACAGCACTCTTGATAGAAAAACCTCCATGATCAGTGCTGGTAGGTCTGTTTCGTTGATAAGGACTTTAAGTGAATAAGTAAATACAAATCCTGTTGTAGTCAGGTTGAAGGTGAGATTGTTTTCTGACAAGTCTGGCCCTCTCTTCTTTCCAGACAATCCTATCACTGCGCTCAAATGACTTGCCAGTTTTACTCTTAGAACACTTTTCTTATTCTAGGATTAGATTTTTTTCATGGCATGTTTGCCCAGCAATTTATTTAGACTGTTTTGACACTCAGACTTCCTTAAGGTCACATTTGTAAGCACTTTTATTCTTCTTTTCTTCATACAGTGATTATGACTAACCATTTGTAAAGCCATTTGAAATGAAGAATTTAACAGAATATTTTTTGGTAAATTAATTAATTTGTTTTAATTGGAGGCTAATTACTTTACAATATTGTAGTGGTTTTTTGCCATACATTCACATGAATCAGCCATGGGTGTACATGTGTTTCCCATCCTGAACCTCCCGCCTACCTCCTTCCCCATCCCATCCCTTAGGGTCATCCCAGTGCACCAGCCCTGAGCGCCCTGGACTGGCGATCTATTTCACATATAGTAATGTACACGTTTCAGTGCTATTCTCTCAAATCATCCCACCCTCGCCTTCTCCCACAGAGTCTAAAAGTCTGTTCTTTACATCTGTGTCTCTTTTGCTGCCTCACATATAGGATCATCATTATCATCTTCCTAAATTCCATGTATATGCATTATTATACTGTATTGGTATTTTTCTTTCTGACTTACTTCATTCTGTATAATAGGCTCCAGTTTCATCTACCTCATTAGAACTGATTCAAATGCATTCTTTTTAATAGCTGAGTAGTATTCCATTGTGTATATGTACTACAAGGACTGTACAAAAAAGATCTCATGACCCAGATAATCACGATGGTGTGATCATTCACCTAAAGCCAGACATCCTGGAATGTGAAGTCAAGTGGGCCTCAGGAAGCATCACTACGAACAAAGTTAATGGAGGTGATGGAATTCCAGTTGAGCTATTTCAAATCCTGAAAGATGATGCTGTGAAAGTGCTACATTGAATATGCCAACAAATTTGGAAAACTCAGCAGTGGCCACAGAACTGGAAAAGGTCAGTTTTCATTCCAATCCCAAAGAAACGCAATCCCAAAGAATGCTCAAACTACTGCACCAGTTGCATTTATCTCACCGCTAGTAAAGTAATGCTTAAAATTCTCCAAGCCAGGCTTCAGCAATACATGAACTGTGAACTTCAAGATGTTCAAGCTGGTTTTAGAAAAGGCAGAAGAACCAGAGATCAAATTACCAACATCAGCTGGATCATCGAAAAAACAAGAGAGTTCCAGAAAAACATCTATTTCTGCTTTATTGACTATGCCAAAGCCTTTGGCTGTGTAGATCACAATAAACTATGGAAAATTCTGAAAGAGATGGGCATACCAGACCACCTGACCTGCCCCTTGAGAAACGTGTATGCAGGTCAGGAAGCAACAGTTAGAACTGCACATGGAACAACAGACTGGTTCCAAATAGGAAAAGGAGTATGTCAAGGCTGTATATTGTCACCCTACTTATTTAACTTATATGCAGAGTACATCATGAGAAATGCTGGGCTGGAGGAAGCACAAGCTGGAATCAAGATTGCCAGGAGAAATATCAATACCTCAGATATGCAGATGACACCACCCTTATGGCAGAAAGTGAAGAAGAACTAAAGAGCCTCTTGATGAAAGTGAAAGAGGAGAGTGAAAAAGTTGGCTTAAAGCTCAACATTCAGAAAACTAAGATCATGGCATCTGGTCCCATCACTTCATGGCAAATAGATGGGTAAACAGTGGAAACAGTGTCAGACTTTATGTTTTGGGGCTCCAAAATCACTGTGGATGGTGATTCTAGCCATGAAATTAAAAGACGCTTACTCCTTGAAAGGAAAGTTATGACCAACCTAGATAGCATATTAAAAAGCAGAGACATTACTTTGCCAACAAAGGTCCGTCTAGTCAAGGCTGTGGTTTTTCCAGTGGTCATGTATGGATGTGAGAGTTGGACTGTGAAGAAAGCTGAGCACCAAAGAATTGATGCTTTTGAACTGTGGTGTTGGGGAAGACTCTTGAGAGTCCCTTGGACTGCAGGGAGATCCAACAAGTCCATCCTAAAGGAGATCAATCCTGGGTGTTCATTGGAAGGACTGCTGCTGAAGCTGAAATTCCAATACTTTTGCCACCTTATGCAAAGAGTTGACTCGTTGGAAAAGACCCTGATGCTGGGAGGTATTAGGGGCAGGAGGAGAAGGGGATGACAGGGGATGACAGGGGATGAGATGGCTGGATGGCATCACTGAGTCGATGGGCATGAGTTTGAGTAAACTACAGGAGATGGTGATGGACAGGGAGGCCTGGCGTGCTGCGATTCATGGGGTCTCAAAGAGTCGGACACGACTGAGCCACTGAACTGAACTGAACTGAGCTGACAGCTGACTAACAAATGTTGTGATAGTCTCAGGTGGACAGCAAAGGGGCTCAGCCATGCATATGCATGTATCCATTCTAGAATCACAATTTTTGGATTTTAGAAACTGTACAGAGTTTAAATATTATATACTATGCTAATATGTTTAGTGGCATCTGGGCAGCACCCATAATCTTTGCATTGAAGTATCTATAGTAAAATGCAGATATGTTCTTATCAGTTCAGGTTTATGTTGCCACCAAATCAGTTAGAAAGCACTTTTAGTTTTCAGAAAAGTTGGTTTCCAAGTTTCAGATAAGACACAGATATTTACTTAACTTTCTTACTTGTTTTACCAAAACCCTCCAATGTTCTTTTTTTGTTAGTGAGGAAATTGAACTTCAGTGCCATGGAATAATACATCCAAGGTCACACAACTAACAAAGGATGCTAACCCAGTGCCTTCTATTCCATTCTACCACATTGCCTTTCTTCATAATACATGCCTACTTAATTTGTTTACCTATTTGCCTTGGCTTTTACTGCTTTAATACCCATGAGTCCATTGAAATCTAAGTTATCTTCTTATACCGAGCTGGTCTTGATGTAATATTAAAAATGAAATGATACTTCATCTCATATAGGCCCTGAAATCCTCTACAAGGTGACAGAGTTCAAGTCCTACATTCATTTAAGTACCAGAAATTAGTAAGCATTCCTTTTTCTAGTACACGTATTATCTTAAACACCTAATTTAGGCAACCATGGGATGGGTTCATGAAATAAGTTCAGAAAAACCTGAACATTTTCTCAATGTTCACCAATTATTTTCTGAAATATTTTAAGGGAGGGAAATAAAAAAATAATTTTGCAGGATTATTTTCTATTTGCATTTTTTGTCACATCAACTAGGATCAGGTTGGAAATGTTACTGTTTGAAGTTACATGAAAAATGTATTTGGGAATCAGGCTAACTCTTCTGTTTCTTAGGAATAAAAAGAAACTCTTACATAATTTTTTTTCTATTGTTTTCACACAATATTTTTGAAATTATGTGATTAAAAGGGACTTGACACATTGGTCATCTCTTCATTTAAAGGTAAGATTGCCCAAAGCAGTGGTGCTTAGCAAAAGTTATAAAAATTTCCATAAAGATAAACTTTGAACTCTCTCAGTAACCTACTGATAACCATATTGGCAAAAGATTTTTCTTTAGATCTAACATGAGTCCTTATTGCTGCAGTTTCAGTTGATTCTTAGGCTTAATAAATGCTATCTTTGTTCATAAAGGGCAACACACTTTGTAAAATAAAGTTGAGGTTTTTATAACTTCATTATAATATATATTAGATTAGTTTTAATTTTGCAAAAGAAAATCACCTTAGGTATTCAAACTTCCAAATACTAGTCTTTTTTTTTTTTTTGGCCTCATCACACAGCTTGCATGATCTTAGTTCCCCAGACCAGGGATTGAACTTGTGCCCCATGCAGTGCAAGCACAAATTCTTAACCCCTGTACTGCCAGGGGAGTCCCAACAGTCATCTTAAATTTTCCTTATAACAAAACGCTCTAATTTCATATACAGAAACTATACATGTCATTTTATTTATGTGTACACTTAAGACATTCTGCGAAGGGTAAAATCTACCTTCAAACTTGAGAACAGTTTGACCAGTCAAGGATGTAAAAAAAAAAAAAATGCCATCTTTCTGAAGATCCATGATTCTTATGCTTAAATTCTTACTGTCTTTGTCTGCTGCCTCTACTGTTTAGTTGCTAAATTTTGTCTTGACTCTTTGTGACCCCACAGATGGTAGTGCCAGGCTCCTCTGTCCATGGGATGTCCCAGGCAAGAATACCAGAATGGGTTGCCATTTCCCTATCCAGAGGATCTTTCTGACCCAGGGATCGAACCGGCATCTCCTGTTTGGCAGGTAGTTTCTTTAACCACTGAACCACCTGGGAAGCCCTACTATTACTGTAGAATAGACTAAGTTAATTATTGTACCCATCCTTCTTAATTAAAAAATATAATCCTGCTCAGAGGCTGAAAGTAGAAAATGAATTACGGAAAGCATCTAAGCAAGACTGCATTAAAAATTAGACAATATTTTCAAAAGGCAAATTATAAAATGGTACAACATTTTGTTCAAAAAAACACACAGAAACATTTTAAATCCAGAGATTCTATACTGTTATCTCCTGGCAAAATGGCTTTGTAAATAAATCATACAAAGGAAGAGATTTACATCATTTCACAATGGATCTGGAAACTCTTTATGTCAAACGACAATTGTTTTTGTGCAATTAAAATCTTCAGACACATCAAAGAGCTGTAACATTTCCTTTCATAAGGTCAGCAACACCATCAATTCAATTAATCCTCTCAAATATTCTCTACATTACTCAAAAGCTGTCCTCATCAAAGTGGCTGATGTGATGGCATCAGTGGTGGGGGGTGCATCCCGGGTATGCAAGACTGGCATCCTGGTGGATTGTGTTCATTGTTTCTCTCTACATTATCAAAAGATTTGTGTGAAAAGACTTGGAGTCTTATTTTTAAAGTGTCCTCGTCCAGTTTCACTTGCTTTTGTAAATGTGGTTGAGAAAGAGCAAATGTTCTCTGTTTGTCAATGTTTCCTTGTACATCTGTCTGCCCAGTGGCGTGACTAACTCTGAATATACATAGGCATCCCTCAGTATCTTCAGGGGGCCAGTTCCAGGATCTGAGGACACCAAAATTCATGGATGCTTAAGTCCCTTTTTCAAATGGCATAGTATTTCATCTAACCTATGCAAATCCTTCATATACTTTAAATCATCTCTAGATTACTTATAATATCTATTACAATAGTTTTCTGTAAAGAGTTAATGTTATGTGGCAAATTCAAGTTATGCTTTTTGGAACTTGCTGGAATTTTTTTCTGAATATTTTCCATCTGCAGTTGGTTGAAACCTTGGATGCAGAACCTCAGATATAGAAGGCTGACTGTGTGTGTGTGTGTGTGTGTGTGTGTGTATTCAGATCAACTTTGTGAATTAGGTGCCCATACATTTGAATGATTGGTGGTGATACTAAAATTAAAGTTACAGGGCCTCTTTTTTTCCTCCCACACAACTTTCTCAGGATTTGTGTTCTTATCTCAGAATGCTCCCTAGGAAGGTTTTCTTCCTGGAAACCTGTTAAACACTTCTGCTTTACCAAGAATAAAAGCAGCTTTAGAAACACAGTAAATAAATGCCTCTGAATATATTTTAGGGCTTTTCTTTTATAATACATAAAGTGCTAGTTTCATGTTTCCACCTGTTCTAATAGGGCTTTTTAATTTATAAGAAACCTTTACTGAAGTGCTCTATTTAAGTTTAGGGACAAGGAGAATTTGGAGAGAGTCCAGATAGAGTAATAAAAATCAGTAAGCCTATATGCAAATACATTTGGGGAAAATGGTAATGCTTGCCAAGATTTTAGTGAACCTGCCAAAAATTGCATTTTACAAAATGCAGTGGTGTTACTCATGCATTTTTCGCACTGTGAATGCTAATGAATAATTCCCAGTGGTTGTTGAGGGGACTGGTCCAAAGAAGTAGCTTCCGGGGCTTACGAACGAGTTACAGGCTTAATGTAGATGTGGTTTAAGACTTTTCTTTTAAAATTGGGCTCTGTGGGTATCTAATTCTTACTATTCTATGTTATGGAAATGAATCTAAAGGGCAGAAAAAATGTAGGAAGAAATGTTCTCATTCCAAGGACCCAGGTTTAGAAAATTTTTCATTAACTGATTCATTTTAGGTTTGCTAAAAGAACAGTTAAAGGAAAATTGTGTTCCTCCTTATAGTATTGAATTAGTGCAAGAGTCATATCCTGATTTTACCATCTTGGGTTTCCCAAGTCTAATCTTTTCTTGAAAAGACAAAAGGAAGTAAGACTCGGCCAACTATGAAAATTTGCCATTTTCATAATGGCAAAAATATGGACTTTGCCATTCAGCTACCAATCATACCACTGCCCATATGAGCTCTGTAACTTGTGCTGGCTTTGTAAATGAAGATAATATACTCAGTTCAGTTCAGTCATTCTTGTCCGACTCTTTGCGACCCCATGGACTGCAGCATGCCAGGCTTCCCTGTCCATCACCAACTCCTGGAGCTTGCTCAAACTCATGTCTGTTGAGTTGGTGATGCCATCCAACCATCTCATCCTCTGTTGTCCTCTTCTCCTCCTGCCTTCAGTCTTTCCCAGCATCAGGGTCTTTTCTAGTTATTCAGTTTTTCGCATCAGGTGGCCAAAGTACTGGAGCCAAGCATCAATGAACGTATCAGCTTCAGCATCAACCTCACCTTCCATTGAATATTCAGGACTAATTTTCTTTAGGATTGACTGGTTTGATCTCCTTGCTGTCCAAGGGACTCTAGTATCTAGCTTTTAGAGTCTTATGATAAGAGTCTTATGATAAGGTTTAAAACATTAAAGCCTTTGGCTAATATAGGTGCTTAATAAGTGTAAGCCCCCTTTCTAGAAGCAGTTCTTATCAATGGAATAGTATGATTTTACTAGAAAATTGACATCTAGTCATACATTTAGAGAAAGAGAGTTTTCAGATAAACATATTTAAGTGATAAAATAGAGAAGTTGAGGGGAAGGAAGCACTTTGATATCTACAAAACAGTTGTTGCTGTTTAGTTGCTAAGTTGTATCTGACTCTTTTGTGAATTCCCTGGACTGCAGCCTGCCAGGCTCCTCCGTCCCTGGAATTTTCCAGGTTCTTGCCTGGGGTGGATTGCCATTTCCTTCTCCAAGAGATCTTCCTGATCCACGGATTGAACCCACATCTTCTGCATTGGTAGGCAGATTCTTTACCACTGAGACACCTGGGAAGCCTCTACAAAATAGATTCGCATGCAGTTTTTAAACTCCCGTCAAACAGATAAAAGGCCACTCTTGTTTTGCTGTATCTGCTTCTCTGCATATTTGAGTAATCATAATAAATGAAAACATTTGAACTTACTCCTTAGGGAATGCATGGTATCAGAGTCAGTAAAGTGTATAGACATAATGGATAATCATTGCCTGAATCACCAAAGTAAATAGATCTATTTATGTGAAAGGTTTATAATACATTATTTGTTACACTTTTTTACTAGGTTCATATTTAGAGTTGCCAAATAAATTATAGAGTGTCCAGTTAAATTTGAATTTCAGATAAATAGTGAATACTTCTGAAGTATAAATATGTTCCAAATTTTGCATGGGGCATTCTCACATTGAAGTGTAATTTGTTGTCCATCTGAAATTCAAACTTGACTGGTTGTCTCATATTATTATTTGCTAAATCTGGCATCCACTCATATTCTAAACTCATTTTACATTGGAGGGTTATATTATGGATTTTCCTACCCTAAAAATCAACTCCTTTGCCTATAACTGATCTCAGGCCTTTTATGCATACTATTTTTGATTTATTTCTTGAGATATTCTTTTGCTTTATATAGGAAAGTGATGGTGAAGTTAAAATTCTAGGAGAACCCTGAAGCTAAATAGTCTATGAGAAATAACTTCTACAAACTGCATAATGAATATCAGCTGCATTCACATTGCTCTGTTTTAATACATCAGAGTAAAAAGATCTCTAAAAGCAGAAGATAGCTGATATCATCAAATTGCACCGTATGGCATTGCAAAGAGGGAGAAAGAATAATCAATCCAGAGGTTCTGAAAGACTCTCCCTTAGCAGGCTGCCTGTGTGGTTGGGAAGGCTTCTCTGTATGCAGCAGTATAAAAGCTAAAAGAGGGAGAGATTATGCTTTCAGTTTTATTCATATTATGCACAAGAATCTTGAATTAGTTTTTTTGTAGGTAAGCACCTTAAATCACCCAGAAAATATCAACTTTATTGTTCGTTGTTAAAGAAAAGAGAAATAGGAAAGAATTTGAAGAATTAAATGAATACACAGGAAACTTGTTCATACACGTGCCTTATGTTTTAACAGTTAATCGCTAACTTTTTAGACCTGGCACTGCCTGCTAACACTGAGTTCCAAGGGGAAAAAAGAGAGTGAAAGAGAAAATTTCCCTTGGATTGGAACAGAAAATAAGGTTGAAGCAAATAGAACTCTATATACTTCTGACAGTTCAAATGACACATAAGTACACAGGCTGACAACGGCTGGTTTGTCCCCGCAGTTCACTTCACTCAACTCTGCACGGTTCTGTAGGACAATGAAATTCAATGCACTTAGAATTTCCAAAAAAAAAAAAAAAATGTGAGCTCAGATTCTTTTAAAAGCATTTCTATGAGAAAACGGATCATTTACATGCCAAAAGCACTTTTAATGTGACATATTTAGCACATGTATTATTTAGAACGAAAGCTGCTTGAACTTAGCGAATTTTAAAGTCTATAAAATGGCACCCCACTGGGCAGGAAGGTAGCTGTTCTCTGTTATGTGATTATTTGGAATAATAGATTTGTACGTAACTTTTTACGAAATTAAAGGTATGACATTTACCTTCGTTTAGCCCCATAAATTGCACTTTTTGAGAGTAAAGAAGGGGCTGATGTATGAATTTGTTGTTCCTTCAAGCAATTTAACTGATTTTTTAAAGAACAGTTTTGTGTTTCATCTATTGAGTAACTGATCAAACAGTTATCTCAGATTTAATGAGACTCATGTATCACTTAACTCTTCCAAGAAATGTTAGGGACTTTTCAGATGAGAAAGGTGGTGATCCCAGGTTTAATTTGTTTTCTGCTTCCAAGTGGAGTCCAAGCCCCAGAGTGGCTGCTAGGCTGCAGTGGAGGTGACTGTGTTGGTGGGCACAGGGGTGCCTGCTCTGGACAGAGCGTGGCTACACAGCTCAGGCCTCACCGTGGGATACCGGGCTGCCTCCAGTTCCTTTGGAAGAGAAAATTGACGTCGCAAATCTGATTAGATTTGGACATATTCTTCTGACAAACATACCATTTCCCAAGAAGATCCTCTCATCAGAGTACACTGCCTGACTTAGAGGAAGAACTTTGAAAATACTTGTTTCTTTCAGCATAGGTGTGGACAAAGCATACAGGTCTTAAAAAGTTATTGCACAGAAAACAGGGATCTGCTTCAAAAAGCCTGAGAGCTCTCAACCTTTCCTCGTGTATGATCATTTTGCCTCAGATGAAGAGATGTTGATAAATTAACACACACACACACACAGACCACTACATTTTTATGATGCAGCCAGTCAGAAATATATCTGTGCTTGTGTAGAAGTGATTCTCAAGATGAACCCAGGACTATGTTCACGATTACCAAGCAGGGTGCAGCCTGCATCAAACCTCTGTGAGTTTAGAGACTGAACGACATGTAGGCTCCAGATTACGATGAGAGTGTTGCAGTGGTACGCAAGACTGTTTCCAGATTTCCATTTTTAAACCTCTGCTCCCCACTCCACTTCCTTTGCCCGCTCCAGAGATTTCAATGAGAGTGTTTAAATTTGCTTCAGGCTTGAAATCTGACATTCAGGACGTCAGCTCAGCAACTCCTGAGTAATTTATCTGGGTTTTCAGAAAGGGGTTTTTGGTACCCTTTAAAGACAGACACTTGATTGAAAAACAAAGTGCTGGACATGTCAGAGATTTGTTGTGGGTCCACACAACTCTGAAAACAAGGTATGATTTTTCTTAAAGGAAAGTGTGCTGTTTCTGATCCACATCAAGGTCTCTTTCTCTCTCTCTTTTTTTTCTGAATTACTTTAGTGCAGGTTAGGGGTTTGAAAATGACCTCTAGGGACTTCTGATTGTGCAGTGGTTCAGACTTGGCCTTGCAGTACAGGAGGTGTGGGAAGCCAGGAATCCCTTGTTGGGAAGCTAAGATCCACCTGACTTGTGGCCCAAAAACATAAAACAGAAGCAATGTTGTAACAAATTCAATAAAGACTTTAAAAAAGTCCACATCAAAACAATCTTAAAAATAATCTCAAGTGAAGCACCATATTTTTCACTACGTGTGTTCCCATGACTCTCTTGCTCTTGTAGCAGCTTTGTTGAGAGAGAAATAGAACTAAAACTGGATCTACAGTCCAAAAGGTGCAATTATGGTCATTTAAGCCAATAACATAATTATGTATATAGTGTATATATTTATCAGATATGTGCAGCCATTTTGAACTCATTATGTATTATTGCCACTTTGCAGCTTTCTTGAAACAATTTTCAACATCATCTAAGCAAACATTATGTAGAAGGTTAAGTGCTAAAACTATACTTTTAGATTACTTGGAGGTTATGGCTTAAAGCCTGAAAAATCAAAGAATTTCTATCTGACAGTCCTCTTTGATATTAATTATTATCAGGAATTTAATTAATCCCTATTGTTATCAGCAGTCTTTCATGTTTATTTTGAGAAATATGGTTCAAGAAGATGCTTACCCATGACCTAAATGCAAACTGTTTCAAACTCTATTCAGAATATAAGCTTACTGTTTCATTTGTGTGTGACATTAAATCTCCCTTCTCAGAATAAACACTGCACCACCTGGGATTACAATCACTCTTCATTTTTAAGCCAAAAATTTAGTAGTGTTTGAAGTCTAGTTTATTTCACACCTTTCCGAGTTTCTCTTTAATGCAAGTAGGTAGGTTCTCTAATCTTCCTATCTTGCTGCAATCCAACAGTTACTAATATTCACATGTGTGTGTTGGTGAAAAGGAAGGTTGCTTTTAGCAAGCATGAGGCAAGGTTTTCATTTGTAGCTGATAATTTGCTACTGGAAACGTACCCTGATTAGTCTTCTGACTGCACCAACAGTTTTTGAGGTGGTGTGAATTACCTGCTGTGTATGTTTTTACCACTCACTCAGGGATGAAAATGAATTACAACCTAGCCCTCAATTAAAGCTTGAAATAAGAAAACCTCAAACTTCTTTTATGTCTGCGCTTCTAAAGAACAGAATTAGTTGCTTCTGATATCACTGGAATTGTAATTCACACTCTTCGAAATCCTGCAATGGATCTTTCAGCCCCAGTCAAACAAGCGCATCTTGGCTGTTACCCAATAACATTGCCTTTGCTCCAAGTCAAATCATCCAACAGCTGAGAATTGAAACAAACTCCATTTGTGAAAATGAACCATGCATTTATCAATAATGGGGAATGTTTTTAAGTGTTAATTCTCCTCATCCTACAGAAATTGCTATGCTATTTTGGTCCTATTAATTGTGAAATCTAGGCAACTGAGTTGTGGACTTTGATTTAATTTGTCATTAAGGCACTGCTAAATTTTCAGCAGTGTTGGAAAGAAATACATTAATGAAAATTTTGAGTAAATATTTTTGACACATTGTTGTTAGATCTTTTGAAAAAATGTCCATTACTTTTAACCAGTTTGTCACAAGCCTACAAAAGCTTGTATTTGTTTGCTGGGTGAACTTGACATCCAGAAGGGAACACACAGGCCGTCAAATAATCTGTGCGTTTATTCAGCAGTTCGTGTTCCTGTTAGGCACTTACTGTGTGTTTCATTTGCTCATGGCCATAGGAAACCGAGAGCTCGTTTGTCTTAAATACTTTCACTCTACGTGGGAAAACAGGTTTTACCTCTCACTCTCAGGAACAAAACGTTTTGTACTTTGGTTGTATCTCCTGAATCTGCTGCTGTTCCTCAAATCTTTAATTTTCTTTGGGAAAAAAAGAGGGATATCTGAGAATTTCCTCTCCTAAGATCAGCACAGTAACTGGGACGAAATCAGAAAAGCAAGGAGGGCCTGAAACTGTAGGATGTTTTTCTGTTGTGATGCCAGTTGGAGAATGCCTTTTGTTGTTCAGGTTCTTTGTGACCCCGTGGACTGCAACACACCAGGCTTCCCTGTCCTTCATAATCTCCGGGAATTTGCTCACATTCATGTCCACTGAATCGGTGATGCTCTCTAACCATCTCATCTTCTCTGTCCTCTTCTCCTTTTCCTTTCAACCTTTCCCAGCATCAGGGTCTTTTCCACTGAGTCAGCTCTTCACATCAGATGGCCAAAGTATTGGAGCTTCAGCGTCAGCATCAGTCTTTCTAATGATTATTCAGGACTGATTTCCTTTAGGATTGGCTGGTTTGATTTCCTTGCTATCCAAGTAACTCTCAAGAGTCTTCTCCAGACCACAGTCCAAAAGCATCAGTTCCTCAACATTCAGCCTTCTTCATGGTCCAGCTCTCACATTCATACATGACTACTGGAAAAACCACAGCTTTGACTATACAGAACTTTGTTGGCCAAGTTATGTCTTTGCTTTTTAATATGCTGTCTAGGTTTGCCATAGCTTTTCTTCTAAGGAGCAAGTGCCTTTTAATTTCATGGCTGCAGTCACTGTCTGCAGTGATTTTAGAGCCCAAGAAAATAAAATCTGTCACTACTTCCACTTTTCACCTTCTCTTTGCTGTGAAGTGGTGGGACTGGATGCCATGATATTTGTTTTTTGAATTTTGACTCTTAAGCCAGCTATTTCACTCTCCTCTTTAATCCTTATAAAAGGCTCTTTAGTTCCTTTCCACTTTCTGTCATTACAGTGGTATCATCTGTATATCTGAGGTTGTTGATATTTTTCTAAGCAATCCTGATTCCAGCTTGCGATTCATCCAGCCAGGCATTTTGCATGATGCATGCACATATAATTAAATAAGCAGGACAATATACAGCCTTGTCTTAACTGTCCTTTCCCAATTTTGAATCAATCAGTTGTTCCATGTAAGGTTCTAACTGTTGCTTCTTGATCTGGATACAAGTTTCTCAGGAGAGAGGTAAGGTGGTCTAATATTCCCACCTCTAAGAATTTTTCACAGTTGGGTGTGATCCACCCAGTCAAAGGCTTTTGCATAGTCAGTGAAACAGAAGTAAATGTTTTTCTGTAATCCCTTGCTTTCTCTATGATCCAACGAATGTTGGCAATTTGATCTCTGGTTCCTCTTCTTTTCCTCAACTCAAATTGTACCTCCTCATTCACTTAAAAATTATTTTCTTGATGTGGCTGAGAACATAAAAGATTCTGTTTTAATTCTGAGAGAGGAAACAGAGGACTACTCAGCTAGGAGCTGATCACATACAAGGCTATGAAGGAAAGAGAGGAAAAAAACAGAAGAAAGAGAACCGAGCACTTTCAAAAAGATTTGAAAGTCCTTGATAATAGAGGTCTGGTTTCTATTTCATCTGGGTTTCTCATAACATCTCGTTTGGGGCTGGATTCACAATATGAAGCAGTTTCTTGATTAACACCCATGTACCAAGGTGATAACTGGTTTACAAGACCAAGTGAAGTATAATTATGTTATATGCTGGATACACTCTTTAGCAGAGTTTACTTTACTTTTGATATTAGCAGAATTACAGCAAAGTTACCAACTAATTTTGGTTATTTTCCTCTCATTCACAATCATAAATTTCCTAGTTGCAATTCTGTTCTGTAATATCACAGGAAAGATGATATGTGAAGCTCTTCCTGGAAAGAGGAAAATCGTCATTCATTTGGTTCCTCCTTCCTCTTTCACTATTAAATGACAAGACTGTTGATAAGTAGCTACATATTATGCAGTGTTACAATGTTCTTAGAACTCTTTATTCTTAGGAATAGAGAGGTAGACTTCCAAGAATATTATAAATGGCAAATTAATGAGTGTAAAGAAGAAAGCCTTCTTTGATGTAGGAAATACATTATTTTTGATTGGCTTAGCCTTTCTGGAGGTCTCTATGTTGTTATTTGTTGATACTGTTTAAGTGATGTTTCCCTTAAGAAAATTCTGCCATTGGATTTTGCTAGATTTAATGTAATTCTTGGAATTAATTATGCCTTCTCAGATATGAGTTATATCTTTATTAATATGAAGAGAATACCTAAGAAGCCATTCAAGATTAGCCTGAAATTGAAATTGGACCACTATGTGGTTGATTTTATTGCTTATGTATTGAGTGGTAGCTCTAATAAGAATTGAAATAAAGCCATGTGTGGCTATATGGTAGGTAAAAGATAGGTGGGTTCATTTATCTTTCTGCCAAACCAGTAACTTGGAATTGAGCAGAAGCAGAAACATGAGGTAAATAAGAACACAAGGTCATTTTGCTGGACAACCTTGTAAGAGAGTTTTTCTGTCTCTTTTTAGTTTACTCTATCCTTCATTTACTCCTTCACTCTCTTACTTTCTCCCTCTTTTTTCTTTCCTTTTCTTTATTTAGAAAATTCACTACCATATATCACTGGTATATTATTACCTCTATCATAGATTATCTTCCTTTAATCTAGAGGTAATGTAAAATAGCATAAATTCATATGTATTTCTTATTTTAGATACATGATACAGCTAAGGACAACCAAAAAAAAAAAATACACACGGCCAAAAATTTGGTCAGTTGTACATACAGTCAGCCCTCTGTATCTGTGAGTCCCATATTCATGGATTCAAATAAACTATGGATTGTAATTTTTTTTTAAATCCAGAAAGTTCCAGAAAGTGAAACTTGACTTTATCCCACACGAGCAATTCTTTACATGACATTTCCATTGTATTTACAACTGTTTACATAACCTTCCAGTGCGTTCTCTTGAGAAATCTGTATGCAGGTCAGGAAGCAACAGTTAGAACTGCACATGGAACAACAGACTGGTTCCAAATAGGAAAAGGAGTACGTCAAGGCTGTATATTGTCACCCTGCTTATTTAACTTATACGCAGAGTACATCATGAGAAACACTGGGCTGGATGAAGCATAAGCTGGAATCAAGATTGCCAGGAGAAATATCAATAACCTCAGATATGCAGATGACACCACCCTTACAGCAGAAAGTGAAAAACTAAAGAGCCTCTTGATGAAAGTGAAAGAGAGTGAAAAAGTTGGCTTAAAGCTCAACATTCAGAAAACTAAGATCATGGCATCTGGTCCCATCACTTCATGGCAAATAGATAGGGAAACAGTGGCAGACTTTATTTTTGGGGGCTCCAAAATCACTGCAGATGGTGATTGCAGCCATGAAATTAAAAGACACTTACTCCTTGGAAGGAAAGTTATGATCAACCTAGACAGCATATTAAAAAGCAGAGACATTATTTTACCAACAAAGGTCCAGCTAGTCAAGGCTATGGTTTTTCCAGTGGTCATGTATAGATGTGAGAGTTGGACTATAAAGAAACCTGAGCACTGAAGAATTGATACTTTTGAACTGTGGTGTTGGAGAAGACTCTTGAGAGTCGCTTGGACTGCAAGGAGATCCAACCAGTCCATCCTAAAGGAGATCAGTCCTGAATATTTACTGGAAGGACTGATGTTGAAGCTGAAATTCCAATACTTTGGCCACCTGATGTGAAGAACTGACTCATTGGGAAAGACCCGGATGCTGAGAAAGATTGATGGTGGGAGGAGAAGGAGACGACAGAGGATGAGATGGCTGGATGGCATCACCGAGTCAATGGACATGAGTTTGAGTAAACTACGGGAGTTGGTGATGGACAGGGAGGCCTGGCGTGCTGCAGTCCATGGGGTCACAAAGAGTTGGACATGACAGAGGCTGAACTGAACTGACTGATATAACATTCACATTGTATGAGGTATTGTAAGTAACCTAGAGATGGGAAGATATTTATAGGTTATATGCAGATACTACAACAGTTTATACCAGGGACTTGGGCATCCTCTATTTGGGTATCCAAGGAAGTTCTGAAACAAGTGCCCTGCTGATGCCGAGGGATGACTGAGTACTGTATGAAAAACGTCTTACTAGAAACAGGTGAATCCAGGGTCACTTATGACCTTCTTCAGGGAATTCTAAATCAAACTGAAAATGGACGAGAACTTGAAATGTGATGCTCCACCACCACTGGACCCACTGAGAGCATTTGGTAGCCTTATGTGGGCAGAGTTTTCATGACCTCATTCGTCTCTCCGTTTTGTCCCATAGCACGTGAAAGTGTGTTATTTTTGCCAGTCTAAAATTTTGGAATTTATCAATTACATAGAAGTTAGAAATTATGAAATATGATCTTGACAGATCAAGCTGATTATTTTTGTAGCAAGCTACATCACTGAAAGCAGAACTACTCAGTTATTCAAACATTGGTGGTTTTTTTTCTCACATGTCAGATAAAAGCCCCAAATTCTCTGGAGGAGATAGTGCTGAGTAGAGAGACACAGAGACCTGAAGGAAAGTTCCAACTGCTTATATTTCATAGTTTTTCTTTGGGAAAAACATGAATATGCAAATGATTTCTGATTTGTATAACACTTAAGTGCATTTTGCTTGCCTTTTAGGCAATTTATTCCACTTAGGCTGCAATAGCATATATTGTCATAAGTTAGGATGTCATAAGTTAAAATACAGAAAACTAGTGCAAAAAAGCAGTACTTTAAAAGTTTACATATGATGGAGCATTTAGAAAGAGGATTTTGGAAATTTAGAACAAGTTTTGTGTTAATGGTGGTACAAGGCTGTCCCTGTTCCCAAATAAAACAATAAAAAATTAGTCTGTTACTAAATATATGGTTTGATAGATACTACACTGTGAGATTTATGTTTTACTTTAAAGGAAAATCTTGAGTTTATTGGCTAGCTTTTGAAATTTGCACTGAAATAGATGTATCTATTCAGTCTTCTGGCTTCATTGCATTGCTGAGTTTGGTGTTTGGGGTGTGAGAAGATATAATGTTCAAAACAGGTCAGAATTGAAAAGATTTGCAGGTCTGTTTTTTCTATTAAGTAATGGAGTTATATCCCTTCGCAACCACACACACATACACACACACATAAATTTGAAAAGATCTGTAGGACTATGTCTATCAAATTTTATCAGTGTATGAGTAGAAGCCTTCTGAAGAAGCAGTATGGATAAATTAAGATACTATTGATAAAGCTGCATTTTGGAATGAACCCTAACTCTGAGGAGTGGAAATCTGGGTTGCAGAATTTTTTCAGCTACTTACCAGTTGAACAATCTTGGATTTGTCTTATAAACTCACTTTTCTCATCCACTAGGGGATAATAATAATGCCTCCCCCTTCTATGTATTTTAAGGTGCAAAATAAGAACTATGGAAGAACTTTGGAAGATGCAAATTATTATTCAAATATAAGATATTATTATCTTCTCTTCAGGTATAAGAGTTAAGCTTACTGATCCAGTTGGGTCCAGGCATATTTTTCTCTTTTTTTTTTTTCACTTTTAATCTTGAACTTGGATTCCAGGTCTATTTTAGAGTCAGTCCTAGGGTCTTTCATGTAAGCCTAAATACAAAATTTGCTATTGTAATGTTGATAAGTTAGTTTAAATTCAACCATCTAACTATGCAATACATTTTCATTAGTGCTTATTCTGTATAAGCACTGTGTTCAGGTGGTGCAAAGGTGAATACAAAACAAACACTGTCTTCAAGAAGGTTACAGCTACATGCTGCAGCTGCTGCTGTTTAGTCACTAAGCTTTGTCCGACTCTTTGCGACCCCATGCACCGTCTGCTGGGCTCCTTCTGTCCATGGGATTATTCAGGCATGGGAGACACAAGATACATCATTGTTGAGTCTGGGATTGATTTTACCCAATTTAATTAAAGGATGCTTGCTCCTTGGAAGAAAAGCTATGACCAACCTAGACAGCATTTTAAAAAGCAGAGACATTACTTTGCTGACAAAGGTCCATCTAGTCAAAGCTGTGGTTTTTCCAGTAGTCATATATGGATGTGAGAGTTGGACTATAAAGAGAGCTGAGCACCAAAAAATTGATGCTTTTGAACTGTGGTGTTGGAGAAGACTCTTGAGAGACCCTTGGACTGCAAGGAGATCAAACCAGTCCATCCTAAAGGAAATCAACACTGAATATTCGTTGGAAGGACTGATGCTGAAGCTGAAGCTCCAATGCTGTGGCCACCTAATGCAAAGAACTGACTCACTGGAAAAGACCCTGATGCTGGGAAAGATTGAAGGCGGGAGGAGAAGGGGACGACAGAGGATGAGATGGTTGGATGGCATCACCGACTCAATGGACGAGTTTGAGCAAGCTCTGGGAGTTGATGATGGACAGGGAAGCCTGGCGTGTTGCGGTCCATGGTGTTGCAAAAAGTCGGACAGAACTGAGCAACTGAATTGAAAAGGTTAATTGACAGGTTAGTAACTTAGCCCGTTGCTGTTTTATGGATGTTGGTGGAATCCAAGAGATTCCTGAGTCAGAGCCAAAGATTTTATTATTCACAGCACAACAAATGGTGTCATATTTGTATTGGTTTCCTTTGCCCACCAGGTCCTGGGAGTGGGAAGAGGGGTGTGGTAACAGGAAGCACAAGGTATTTAGATGTTGTCCATTCAGAGGGTTTGTGTTGTAGCTTAGGAACACTAAGCTTGTGGGCCCCCCCTTTTGTTTTCCCACATGGCATGGGGAATCTATGCCATGCCGAATCTATGCAGTGTTCCCGACCAGGGGTTGAATCCACACTCTCTGCAGTGGAAGCATGGAGTCTTTTTTTTTTTCTCCTTATTTGCTTATCTTCAACTGGATAATAATTGCTTTACAGTGTTGTGTTGGTTTCTGCCATACATCAACATGAATCAGCCGTAGGTATAAAGATGTCCCCTCCCCTCATGAACCTCATTTCCCAGCACCCCCATCCCACTCCTCCAGGTTGCCACAGAGCACCAGCTTGAGCTCCCTGTCTCATATAGCAAACTTCTACTGGCTTTCTATTTTACATATAATAATGTATATGTTACTGATGTAATGTATATGCTACTCAATTCATCCCACTCTCTTCTTCTCTGCTTTGTCCACAAGTATGTTCTCTATGTCTGTGTCTCTATTGCTCACCTACAGATAGTTCATCAATATGCTTTTTCTAGACTCCATATATACTCATTGATATCCAATATTTGTTCTTCTCTTTCTGGCTTCCTTCACTCCATTTAACAGGCTCTAGATTCATCTACCTCACTAGAATTGACTCAGATTCATTCTTTTTATGACCGAGTAATAATATTCCATGTGTATATGTACCACAGCTTCTTTATCCATTCCTCTGTTGATGGACATCTAGGTTGCTTCCATGTCCTGGCTATTGTGAATAGTGCTGCAATGAACACTGGGTACACGTGTCTTTTACAATTGTGGTTTTCTCAGGGTATATGCCCAGTAGTGGGATTACTGGATCATATGGTAATTTTATTCCTAGGTTTTAAGAAATCTGCAAAGCATGGAGTCTTAACCACTGGACTACCAGGGAAGTCCGTGGGACCTACTCTTTTATAGCAAACAGTAAGCAAACTTTCTGTTTGCCCTGGAGCATCCCTCTAACACAGATATATGTACAATTCTGAGAAACGGCCCCTGTAAAGAGCAGTCAGGGCCTTGCTCTCTTGGTATACCCAGCAAAATAGTAAAAACAGAGGAGACCTACAGAGGAGTGTCCCTCAATAGAGATAAGACAGAAAGTGGCAAGTGATGAGACTCATTAATAATTTAAGGAATTTTAGTCCTAGTGCATGTCAAACAAAGTCAACTGCTTTTTCTTTTAACTGTTCTTTTTTTAGGATTTATTTATTTGTTTTTTGGCTGTGGTGAGTCTTTGTTGCTGTATGCAGGCTTTTCTCTAGTTGCAGTGAGTAGGGGCTACGCTTTGTTGTGGCGTGTTAGCGTCTCATTACAGTGGCTTCTCTTGCTGTGGAGCACGGGTTCTAGGCACACGGGCTTAATTGTCCTTTGGCATGTGAGATTTTCCCGGACCAAGGATTTAACCAGTGCCCCTTGCATTGCAAGGCAGATTCTTAACTACTTGAGCACCAGTGAAGCCTTCTTTTAACTGTTCTTATTGCCAGCTATTTGTGAAACTCCTAACGATGGGTGTGTTTCATGGTGGAACATAATGGTGTTAAAAGATTCTAATGCCATGAAGTGTCCAGCAAAGTTTCTGTCTGTCTTGCAACCAAATTCAATGAGATATCTTCACTTGGCATATGCTTCATCTCTTAAAAATGACCATTTTTCTAAAATTAAATATGACTTTTCCTAATGAAAGCTCATGGGAAAACCAAAGGGTTCCTTAAGAAAGGACACTGACTTTCTGATATCTCACAGTGAAATGGCACCAAAACTCCATGAGTTTTCATTAGGAAAAGTCACACTTGATTTTCATCTTAGTGCTACCTGGATGAACAGGTTTATGTCAAAAGAGGTAGCATGGTGTATTGAGGCTTCTTTTTGACCAAGTAGAGATTCCAGTTGGTCTCTTTTGAGAGCCTAGGCTCATTCCATTGGCATCACTGTACCCTGGAAACCAGGAGACTTGAGAAGTAGAGAAGAGAGCTTCTGAGTCTTTTTCAAAGCCAGTTTATAAAATAAGCCTGCATATGCTGCCCCAAAAAGCTTGATCAACATAAACAAATATTCTTCATTTGCTGAACTTGTCACATTCAAAATTTCTCTTGGAAATTGTCATTGCTATGAATGTGTGTAGGAAACAAAAGTGTGAAGAGTGAAAGTGAAAATTGCTCAGTCTGACTCTTTGTGACCCCATGGATTGTAGCCCACCAGGCTCCTCTGTCCATGGCATTCTCCAGGCAAGAATACTGGAGTGGGTTGCCATTCCCTTCTGCAGGAGATCTTCCTGACCCAGGGATCGAACCCAGGTCTCCTTCATCGCAGGCAAATTCTTTACTGTCTGAGCCACCAGGGAAGCCCCATAAGAAACAAAATAACCCCTGAAATATAAGTGAGTTAACAACTGAGAGAAGTTTGTTTTTAGAAGTAGGAAAGGGCCCTGCACTTTGCTGTTTGAGATCTTGGTAAAGATATTGCCTTGAACCAGCTGACAAGAGAGAAAAACATTTAGTGAGAGAGTAAAAAAGAGAGATTTACTATTAAGTCAAAATACAGGGAGCAGTACAGGAAAACCTTCCTTGAGAGACAGCATACTCTTCAAAAGAAGAGTGAGCTTGTTTTGGCAGGGGTCCTTGAAATTCTAGTTTGCAATTTAAATCTTTGCTAAAAATTGCATTTTTAAGGCAGGTGCTTGTCTAGCACAGGTGGTTACTGTAGCAGTCACTATATCGACAGAAAAATATTATGATGGGATGTAGAGATACCAACCAAATGAAATAAAGTGAAAGAGAACAAAAAAAATTATTCATTTCTCTCTTTTTTCCTCCCTCACATACCTCTTCAAATAATTATAATTTAATGTTCTGTTTAGAAGAACATATTTATAACAGGGCCCCTCAATATTAATCTTAAACTCAGAAAAATAACTTGTCATTTATTTAACCCCAGCCTGATGGGAGGTTAGATTCACTACTGAAAGTCTGTTACAAATAGCTGGGACATTCTAAGGTCACCAAATGATGGCTGTCATTTTCTTATTCAGCCCAGTGATGAAGGAGCTTTTAAATGTTTGGACATTCAATCTATGTAGTGCCACGACCTGGACATACCCTTTTACTAAACACCAGCCCACTAAATCCTCTTAGAATGTTGTTTACCTCCAGATAAATCAAACCTGACAATGTAGGTTAACTTCACTGATTCATTTTTCAGCCACAAATGATTAATAATTTTTACAGAATGAAAGCTACAGACTTCTTATTATACGGTGGACTACAGGGAGTGATATAATTCTTGGATGTCATGTGAAATGTGAAGCCATTTTTCTGAAACTGTGTTCCCAGTTCTCTCCTAAGCACAGTAGCTACCTTTCCTCCACTAGAAGATCATCCAGCAGGAATGACCTTATCCATTACTGTAAGTCAGCATCTTTCCCCCAGAGTTGGAGCAAGCTGTTCTCTGCAATTTGTATCGGTAGCCCAATCCGAATCCATTTCCAAACCCAGGCATGTCACATGTTGCAGCAGTGAAAGACATGCTGCTGTAGTAAGCAAAGACATGGACTCTGCGAGGAGAGCTTTGCTGGCTGACCAGAAACCCCGCACAGTGGAGAGAGGCCAGAACACAAACGGGAAGCTGAGCAGAGAAGGACCCAGGAGGTTTTCACCCTGGAAAGTTTAAGGGGGAGATTTTGCCCAGAGTTATTTCACTGCTGTTTATTTTGGTCAGCTTTCCCTTCTCTGTTCACTACCAACCACACAGCTCTAGAGTTCATTATGGTTTTAATAAAGATTAGGAATTAAGGTCAGCAAAGGTTTTGCTACAGTTCTCTTGAAAAGTCACCTGCTACTGATTTGCACAGTGAGGATTCTGCAGGTTCCTTTGTGAGTTTTTCCCCAACCTACTTTCCCTCCAACACTTTGGAAATAATATTTTCCATTATGTCGTATTTCCAGGGTAGCCAAGCTTTTGAATGGTCTTATTTCTTTGACCTCACATTTCACCATTCTTGAATAGCTAATAGTGGTGATAACATTTTCCACACTTAGAATTGCTTTCTGGTGACCTAGAAGGGAGAGATTTTTCTGAGAGATGCAGCACATATAACCTCTCTTGACATCAAGGACACAGACAAAGTTGCTAAAATACATGATTGATTACCTACACTGAGCTCAGCACTTGGATTTTCCATTAGGTTCAGAAATTTCCCTTAGGTTTACACCTGGAAAATGTTGGCACTGTCCCTTAATATCTTTATCTGCTGAGATGCACTCTTATATTCCTGCTTTGGGACTAGCTGCACTTGAAAAGAGCAGAGGAATGTAAGTTAAGAACATTTTTTCCCTAAAATTATATTAAAATTTTAATAATAATTCTTTTGGATTTGGTTGATGTTCAGGTTGAAGCTTTAGATTAGGTCTACTTTTATGTCTACCAGCTTGACCATATGTATTCTAATCCCATATGAAAACCAACATTTCATTCTTTCAAAATGAAATTATGGTGTGCTATATAGTAAGAGCTCCATCCATTATGTGAAATGTAGATTATGCAGACATTGGACACAAGGATGAAATGGCTCCTCTTCAGCTGTTCTTTTATACTGTGTAATTATATAATTAGGATATAGACTATACATCATACAATTCTTTTTGTAATTCCATGGGAAAAGCTACTGAATATGGACAACAGATGATTCTTAAACCTCAATATCACAGCTGGTTTACATTTTTTACCCCAAATCCCATAAGTGGGCAGGCCATGTTACAGAATCCTTTCATGCCAAATTTCCTTTTCAAAAATTGAAACCACTTTGTATTCTCCAAGAGAAAGAGAGTATTAAAGAATGGTCGACTGTTTACCTGATGTTTAGAAGGTTATCCACATTGTTTTTCAGTGAATGCTTTCCTTTCCCTAAAAATTCACTATATTTAATTCCTATTGGGTCTTTCCATGCTCCCTATTTCATTTTTTATTATTATGCATGTTTCCTACTTAACTCTTTCCTCTCTATTTGATACCTTCTCTATTATTGTCCAAGTGACAGACGACCTACACTGTAAAGTCTCTTAGGTTCCCCAAGCTGACTCTCAGCCCAAGTCATCCTCTTTTTACTGCTCAATATGCCTGCTACCTTGTATCACTTTACCTCTCCCCAAAAGTACAAAAAAAAAAAAAAAAAAAAGGGAATTTTCAGTTCTAATTCAATTAAAAAGCCTGCTAAAAAGTTTGACAGCATTTGTCTTAAATAGATTTTCAAATTATTATCATAATAATATCTTAACTTGAGAAAAACCAAAACTTGATGCAAGAAAGAATATAGGTCTCCTGCTATCGTAAGTCTGGCTCAGTGGAAAGACAGAAGATGTAGAGTCAGGGGATACAATTTAGAATCACTTTCATAAATAACCTGCAGTGAGAATTAGCCCCAGTAGGTCTTCTGTTGCTCATTGCTTAAATTTCTATAACTACATAATGGGAATGCATTAAAAGAATAAAATATTCTTTGACTTTAATGCTGTTTAGTCAACATATATTGATGATCTAGTCTGGGTGAGATACTCAGCCAGGTGTGTTGGGACAAATAGAGTGGCTTATATCATGGCCTCTTTCCCTCAAGTTGTTTATAGCTTATTTGGGCAAATATGCCTAGTGAGAATGAAATAAGCAAAGAAAAGACAGATATTCTAAGTATCACACATAATGTATAAATGAAGCATGGAAACACATAAGAATAATTTCATTTGGAGAGATGTCTATTGTGGATAAATGGAAGAACTGACGTTAGAACTGAGCCTTAATCAGTTGACATGAGTAGAAAGTGCAAAGAGAGAAAAATGTAATTTAGAATGGGAGAGTAATGGGAGCAAAAGAACAGAGGTATGAAAGTTCAGGAAACATTTAGGAAATAACTAGAAATCTGATGGATGAGATCGGAAAATTATCATTTGATTTCAATTATATTTTTATGTGTAGAAGTTCTATTTCTTTAAATCAGCTTTGTCCATCTATAGTTTCATATTCTTTGTTTTATTTTCAAGATTCAAGTATTCTTTATCAGTTTAAACACAGTGTTTCAAAATCTATCTCATTATAGTATCTGAAATTTGCATATATTGAACTCTGCTATCTATTATTTCTGTTTACTTCCACTCAGGATAATTTGATGTGCTCTTTTGGATTTTTGGTTATGAGTGATTCAGTTTTTTTTAATTCTTTGGGGCCTGATATGAAATAAGTTCTTCCAGAGAGAATTTGCTTTTGCTTTTGAGAGTTGTGTGGTGATACTACCAACATAAAATGACTTTAAGTAAGTTGTTCATTTGAAGTCTTCTGGACTAGAGAGGCATTAAGAATCCAGGCCTATAAAACCATAAGTGGAGACCACATGTGCTTCTCAAGGCAGATGTTCCTCCCTCCACGTTAGCACCAGGATAAGTTTTCAGATAAGTTTTTCAGCTTTCTCCTCCTGTGTATTTCTTATTCATTCTTACACTAAGTGTAATGCCCTAAATGTATGTTGTTGTTATCCATCCTTCCTTCTAGGTGAGGACTATGGTTTTTCCTACTGCTTTTAGGCATGATGTAGCTGTTACAGAGGAACTCAAGATCATCATGAATTCCCTCTGTTGCTTATGTTTTAGATCCTAAAATATTCTTTCATGTGAGCCTAACGTTTCAAAATAGTATTTTTGCATTTTATTTAGCATTTTAGTTGTTTTAGCTATGAAAGTCTTTCAGGGTATTTAGTTTGCTATACTGTCAGAAATAGGTCATAGGTATAATTTTTAGATCATCAGTATCTTAATTTGGAGGGGGAGCTGGAGTGGCTTCCCTGATAGCTCAGTTGGTAAAGAATCTGCCTGCAATGCAGGAGACCCCGGTGGGATTCCTGGGTCAGGAAGATTCGATGGAGAAGGGATAGGCTACCCATTCCAGGATTCTTGGGCTTCCCTTATGGCTCAGCTGGTAAAGAATCCACCTGCAATGTGGGAGACCTGGATTCAATCTTTGGGTAGGGATGATCCCCTGGAGAAGGGGAAAGGCTTACCCACTCCAGCATTCTGGCCTGGAGAATTCCATGGACTGTATAGTCCATGAGGTCGCAAAGAGTCAGACATGACTGAGAGACTTTAATTTTCATCTTATTTTTTGCCTCAAAGTTGTAGAAATCCACTACTTTCTGTTTGTTTTTCTGGG
Organism: Dama dama; assembly: GCF_033118175.1. Classification (NCBI taxonomy): domain Eukaryota; kingdom Metazoa; phylum Chordata; class Mammalia; order Artiodactyla; family Cervidae; genus Dama; species Dama dama. The sequence continues at coordinate 68,480,551 of NC_083692.1, forward strand.
GAAATGACAAGCTAAGAACTGTAATTTGGAAAGGTGAGTCTCAGCAGTGCAATATCAGAGACTGGAAATGAATTAGAAAGTTTATCATTGTTTAGATAAGAGGTAAGAGGTATGATTTGGGAGGAAGGCACAGGGAATGAAAGAAAGTCTTATACTGAAAGAATATAAAAATATATAGAGAGAGAATATAAGAAAATAATATATATAAATTGGAAAGATAAGTGAAAGTTTTTTCACTGGTGAAACAAACTTGTTGCAGTGTAAAGAGAGGTGTTGTTGAAGATATACACTATAGAGAAGTCTTGGAAGCTCTGTCAATATAAAATCTAACTAAATTGTTAATAAAATATCTGAATGCTAACCCCTCTGTTATGATAAGGACATATTCATGTAATTGAACTTTTTTTCTTTTTCTTTTTTTTTTTCATTTATTTTTATTAGTTGGAGGCTAATTACTTCACAACATTGCAGTGGGTTTTGTCATACATTGACATGAATCAGCCATGGAGTTACATGTATTCCCCATCCCGATCCCCCCTCCCGCCTCTCTCTCCAATCTAGTGCCCATCAGCAGACGAATGGATAAGGAAGCTGTGGTACATATACACCATGGAATATTACTCAGCCATTAAAAAGAATTATTTGAATCAGTTCTAATGAGATGGATGAAACTGGAGCCCATTATACAGAGGGAAGTAAGCCAGAAAGATAAAGAACATTACAGCATACTAACACATATATGTGGAATTTAGAAAGATGGTAACGATAACCCTATATACAAAACAGAAAAAGAGACACAGATGTACAGAACAGACTTTTGTAATTGAACTTTTTAAGAAAACACTTCACTAGTAATCATTTTTTAGTCTGAACTTACTTGAGTAGGAAAGTCTTAACCTATCTTGAGGATGATAAATCCCAGGGAAATGCCACCTTGCTTTTTGTAATCCTGGAAAGTATCTTGCTTTTACTGTAATCCTATGGATTCCTTATGGAATTAAATAATCACTTTAATAGACTGAAGAATACATCATGAATTCAACTTTAATCAATTCTTCAAATTATAACCTTCCTTTCATTCAGCAATCTGAAATAAAATTTATTAATTTTTTCTGTGCAAAAAGAAATTGATGGGTATAGAAACACAGAGGAGATAGAAATGATTAAAATATGGGAAATAATATGTCTTATTTTGTCAGCATTCTTAAGAAGTTATAAAGAAATGAGTCTTATGATCCTGTATGCTGATGACTTTATGTTTGCTGTGGAGAACATGGTTTTTATTTACCTGTCAGTATTCAGAATTCAAGCTCACTAGGCTGTCTTTCTGTGGGATGTTTATAATTAAATTCCCCTAAACTTCTTGAACTAATGGGATGATGATTAGAGATTATTAAAATTGAGAGGGAGCTTTAAATATCGTTTCTTTAGATTGCTCCTTCCACTGGGATAGAGGATGGCTGTAAGGAAAGAATGATGGTAGTACAAGGGCAAAAAGGAATCCAGAGTCAGAAACACTTGGGTTCAAATTCTACCTCTGCCTTTTACCCATATGTGATCTTGGGTAAGTGACCTTTTTTATGAACTTCAGCTTATTTATAAAAACAGGGATAATGATACTGGTTTCACAGAGTTGTGGTGGATATTAAATGAGATGTTTATGCAAATGCCTAGCATAGTGTCTGGCACATTATAAACAGTGACAAAGTTACTCAGCCCTTTCTGACTCCTTGTGACCCCATGGACTGTAGCCAACCAGGCTCCTCTGTCCATGGGATTCTCCAGGCAGGAATGCTGGAGTGGGTAGCCATTCCCTTCTCCAGGGGATCTTCCCAACCCAGGGGCTGAACCCAGGTCTCCCGTATTGCAGGCAAATTCTTTACTGTCTTATCCACCAGGGAAGTTCATTAGAGGTACTCAGCAAATAGTAACTGTTGCTATTGTTCTATCATATCCAACTTCTCTTTGAATATCTCCCATAGTATAGAACTTATTGTGATGCAGTCTGTTAAGTTTTTGTTATAGGTTCTCTACTGAGTAAAAAATATGACTCCCTGAAACTTCAATTCTTTGATCCATGTTCTGTCCCATGAAACAACAGAGGATACATATTTTCTTTCTTCTGAAGGACAAACCTTAAGCTGTCTGAAATAGAGGTGATAGAGAGGAAATCATTGAGCTATGTCTCTGAGACAACTGAAGGTAATGAGCTTCAGAGACCAGGTGGAGACACAGTCCTCTCTTCCTTTATACCAGAGGGAAATAAAGGAAGTCTAGGGAGAGGTGCAGGCACATTCATAGGTTTGGTGAAATTTCAGGCACTTCTCTCTATGAGGTAAGGTCTTCAGCTGAGAAAGAAGATGTCTGTGGTGGGGTGAGAAGTTTTAGGCAAGTGGGAAAGGCTTGAAACCATTTTTGTGCAAAATTGGAGAAACTGTTGACCGAGTAGTGTTGATCAGTACTGAGGGTCCAGCTGAGGTTGAAGACCAGATGTTGATATTGGCACCAATTGCTTGATTGTGCTTTTTTTTTTTTTTTTTCTGGCTGTATTTAATGGCCAGAATGGAGGCCAGAGTTGGTGATGCTTGAGTTTTCTCAAGTTTGCAGGCTTTCCAAGAAAGTGGAATAAATCACTGCTATGGCAGGAGATTTGAGGAAAACAGCAAGAGTGCTCAAAGTATTGGATGATGGGCTCTTAGTTGAAAGAGAAAAAAAGTAAAGGCAGGAAATAGATAATAGCTGGAGAGAAGAGGGACAAAGGAGCTACAGGTCTCTGAGTTTGGAGGGTAACATGAGTAAAAGTCATCCATTTATTGAATGCATCCTTTGTGTCCAGCACTGCTCACAAATAGGGTAATGAGACAAATATTACCTGAGGAGAGAAAAGTCCCAGTGCTGCCTTTGAAAAATTCACCTTTTATTAAACATAAGTGGATTATTTTGAGTGTTTGCAGTATTAGACTCTTGAATATTTATATGGAGTTTAAGAAGGGCAGAGATTGATGAAAAGCCATGGTGGAATGACCCTTTTCCTTTCGTTTCCTCAAAATGGTTCCATTCCAGAACTGGGTCTTCTTCTCTTAACTAAGTTGAGTTTTAAAGAGTAAGTTTTTCATTCTCTTTTGCTTTGTGTTAAAATTTTCTTTTTAAAAAGTAATTCCACACTAACATTCCCACAACCATTCATCAATGTAGCATTGAGGCTCTGATCTTTTCACTATCCATTTCCCTAGTTTTGTAGAAATTACAAGAACATACTGAAAATGCCTGGAGCTCACACGCAGGGTTTGTGCTTAATGATGAGCCTGGGAATTCTGTGTATTTCAGGGGTAATATGATCACTAAAATACAATGCACAGAACTGAGGTTTGCTATGTATGATTGCCATAAAATGATCCCTGATATTTTTAGAAATATTGTACACCAAACATAATTTTTACTTTATTTCAGCTTATTTAAATCCATGGACTATAAAAAAAAGACTTGTATCTCAATAGCTTTCTTCCCCATCTTTGCTAGTGAATGAGAAAAGATGAAATATTTTTTATAAATAGGAAGCTCGTATGTATTTTAGAGTAATGGGATGGTGATGAGTCAAAATAAAATGTATTTTCTCTAAACTTAGTGCCAGTCTACCAGCAATAATGCAAGCGTCATAAAAATCTACAAGTTTGATAAAGTAGGCATTTTCTACAGTTCTAAAATAATTTTCTCAGAGAAAGTTGGTTGCATTGAGTCAAAGAGCATGTTATTTTGGAGGAGAAAAATGATTCTGGAGCTAAATCCAATGGCAAAGTTGAAAAGGAAAGATATACCCATTTGAATGCAGAGTTCCAAAGAATAGCAAGGAGAGATAAGATAGCCTTCCTCAGCAATCAATGCAAAGAAATAGAGGAAAACAACAGAATGGGAAAGACTAGAGATCTCTTCAAGAAAATTAGAGACAACAAGGGAACATTTCATGCAAAGATGAGCACAATAAAGGACAGAAATAGTGTGGACCTAACAGAAGCAGAAGATATTAAGAAGAGGTGGTAAGAATACACAGAAGAACTATACAAGAAAGATCTTCGTGACCCAGATAACCACGATGGTGTGATCAATCACCGAGCGCCAGACATACTGGAACGCAAAGTCAGGTAGGCCTTAGGAAGCATCACTATGAACAAAGCCAGTGGAGGTGATGGAATTCCAGTTGAGCTATTTCAAATCCTAAAAGATGATGCTGTGAAAGTGCTGCACTCAATATGTCAGCAAAATTGGAGAACTCAGCAGTGGCCACAGGACTGGAAAAGGTCAGTTTTCATTCCAATCCCAAAGAAAGGCAGTGCCAAAGAATGTTCAAACTACCACATAATTGCACTCATCTCACACACTAGCAAAGTAATGCTCAAAATTCTCCAAGCCAGGCTTCAATAGTACATGAACTGTGAACTTCTAGATGTTCAAGCTGAATTTAGAAAAGGCAGAGGAACCAGAGATCAAAGTGCCAACATCTGCTAGATCATCGAAAAAGCAAGAGAGTTCCAGAAAAACATCTATTTCTGCTTTATTGACTATGCCAAAGCCTTTGACTGGGTGGATCACAACAAACTATGGAAAATTCTGAAAGAGATGGGCATACCAGACCACCATACCTGCCTCCTGAGAAATCTGCATGTAGGTCAGGAAGCAACAGTTAAAACTGGACAGGGAACAACAGACTAGTTCCAAATAGGGAAAGAATTGCATTAAGGCTGTATATTGTCACCCTGCTTATTTAACTTATATGCAGAGCACATCATGAGAAATGCTGGGCTGGATGAAGCACAAGGTGGAATCAAGATTGCCAGGAGAAATATCACCAACCTCAGATACCTGGATGACACCACCCTTATGAAAGAAAGTGAAGAACTAAAAAGCCTCTTGAGGAAAGTGAAAGAGGAAAGTGAAAAAGGTGGCTTAAAGCTCAACATTCAGAAAACAAAGATCATGGCATCTGGTCCCATCACTTCATGGTAAATAGATGGGGAAACAATGGAAACAGTGAGAGACTTTATTTTTGGGGGCTCCAAAATCACTGCAGATAGTGACTGTAGCCATGAAATTAAGACACTTGCTCCTTGGAAGAAAAGCTATGACCAACCTAGACAGTATAGTAAAAGCAGAGACATTACTTTACCAACAAAGGTTCATCTAGTCAAAGCTATGGTTTCTCCAGTAGTCACATATGAATGTGAGAGTTGGACTATAAAGAAAGCCGAGCTCCAAAGAATTGATGGTTTTGAACTGTGATGTTGGAGAAGACTCTTGAGAGTCCCTTGAACTGCAAGGAGGTCCAACCAGTCCATCCTAAAGGAGATCAGTCCTGAATATTCATTGAGAGGACTGATGCTGAGGCTGAAACTCAAATACTTTGGCCACCTGATGTGAAGAATTGACTCATTGGAAAAGACTCTGATGCTGGGAAAGATTGAAGGTGGAAGGAGAAGGCGAAGACAGAGAATGAAATGGTTGGATGGCATCACTGGCACGATGGACATGAGTTTGAGCAAGCTCCGGGAATTGGTAATGGACAGGGAAGCCATGGGGTCACAAAGAGTCAGACATGACTGAGCAACTGAATTGAACTGATTCATTAAAAAATCAGTATTAGGGCTTCCCTGGTGGTCTAGTTGTTAAGAATTCACCTGCCAATGAAGAGGACATGGGTTCCATCCCTGATCCTGGAAGATGCCACAGGGCAACTAAGCCTGTGGACCACAGCTACAGAGCCCATATGCCCTAGAACCTGTGCCCTGCAATAAGAGATGCCACTGCAGTGACAAGCCTGCCCACTGCAACAACAGAAAGCCCTAGGACAACAACGAAAACCCAGCATAGCCAAAAATAAATAAATAAATTTTAAAAAATAAGTAAATAAAAAATCAGTATTGACTGCCTTATTTACACAGAGTTGGTTTCTTCTGGGATCACTCTCCTTAGCTGTCTTCTCTGTGTGTCTTCACATGTTCTTCTCTGTGTGTGTATGTATGCCCAAATACCCTCTTTTTATAAGGACATCAGTCTGTCAGATTAGGGCTCACCCATATGACCCCATTTTACTTCTTTAAAACTCTATCCTCAATTGCAGTCACATTCTGAGTTATGGGGGTTAGGACTTCAGTATATGAATTTGTAAGAACACATTTCAGCCCATAACAGTGAGCAAAACAAAGCTGCTGCCCTATGAAATTCACACTCTAGGGCAGAGGATGGAAACCACTGTCTGAAAGGATCAGTAATAAATGTTTTAGGCTATGAAAGTCAGATAGGAGCTCTGTTGCATATTCTGGATTGGGCTCTTGGGCCTTGGTTTCCCAATTCTTGCTCCAGAGTAACAGATAAATAACTAGATATATAGTGTAATGTCAGGAACTAATAAGTTCAATGAACTTGTAGGGGTTGAATAGTGCATACAAAAGACTTTAGATATAGGTTGCTTGGAAAAGTTATGACATTTGAACAGCTTTCCAATAAAGAAGTAAGTGAGGATCTTCTCTCTTGAATGAAAGTGAAGAACAAATGATCCAGACAGAATGGCACATGCAAAAATGTTGAGGGAGCATGCATGAGATGCTTACAGAACAGTTAGGAGGCAGCTATGGCAGGAGTATGCTGGAACTGTATTCAACTGGTTAGTCTAAAGACAACCTGTCGTTTGTATTTTAGCAAGTTTTCCCCAGCTAATCCAAATACTAACATTAGCTTTAATATTTTTAAATAATTGAGTAGTTGCCTTTTTTGGATAATCTTATAACACTTGAACTTATGAGAACATTATTTTAAATGTATTTAGCATGCCAATTTAAGGGGCAAGCACATCTTAGTTACTCAGAATTAAAAAAATGAATTCTGGTGGTTCAGTGGCTAAGACACCATGTTCCAAATCCAGGGGGCCCAGGTCCGATCCCCGATGAGGGAACTAGATCCCACATGCTGAAACTAAAAACATGTGGCCACTGAGGCCTGGCACAGCCAAATAAGTAAATAAATATTAAAAAAAAAAGAAAGGCACTCTTGGGATTGTGGAATTAAACGAGACAATCAATTAAAAAATAAATACTAACACAAACCTAAAGAAAGAAGACGTGAGGCTTCTTAAAATCCTTTGAGACTGCAGCTTATTCAAAATGTATGTGGAATGTGAACCACTGTAATTAGATCTTGATAATAATCCCAGACATTCCAAACGATGCTAAGGTTGTGCTGAGCTGAAGTCGCTCAGTCGTGTCTGACTCTTTGCAATCCCATGAACTGTAGCCTACCGGGCTCCTCCATCCATGGGATTCTTCAGGCAAGAGTACTGGAGTGGGCTGCCATTTCCTTCTCCAGGAGATCTTTCCAACCTTGGGATCAAACCCAGGTCTCCCACATTGCGAACAAATGCTTTACCGTCTGAGGCACCAGGGAAGCCCAGGGTTTGTGCTAGAAATTTCTAATAGAAGAGCTGGAGAAAGAGGAGCAATTCTTTCTCTGGTCAGGGGCTGCTCACTCTGGAGTCTGGCATGCCCTACTCAGTCTTAAAGAGTTCAAAGTACATTATTCTCCCTGCTATTCCATTTTTCCTCAGGCCTTGGCTGATATTTAATGTGAGTTTTCATGTAATTAAATTTTTTAAAGTCAGTGATTAAAAAATGTAAAAACAGCTAGAAAAACACTTTGCTCATTATTTCTTCAAATATTTTTATCTATCTTTGTCATTTCCTTCAGATTCCAATTAAATGTACATTTAGTTACTCAAAGTTATTCCACAGGTTACTGATCTCTTCAGATCTTTTATCTTTTTACCCCCTCTCTTTCTTCATGCATAGGTTTGTTGTGTCTTCAAGTTCACTAATGTTTTTCTTTGATAGAGTCTATCTATTGCTAATTCCATTTGCTATATTTGCTTTAATTCAGAAAGTTTTATTTTCATCTCCAGAAGTTTGATTTTGTTTTTACATGTTTTTAATTTTGTTTTCAAATTGGAGGGTAATTGCTTTACAATATTGTGTTGGTTTCCAGCACACATCAACATGAGTCAGTCACAGGTCTACATATGTCCCCTCTCTCCTGACCCCCTCCCCTCTTCTTCCCTATCCCACACCTCTAGGCTGTCACAGAGCACTGGGTTGAGCAACCTCTCTTCTACCTTTTTGAACATACGAAATATAAAATACTATTTTAATGTCTTTGTCTGCTAGCTTTGACATCAATGTCAGTTCTGGGTAGGTTTTGACTAGATTATTAAAGATGATATTTTCTTAGTTCTTTGCATGCCTGGTAAAATTTGATTGAAGGCCAGACATTGCAAGTTTTACACTGTTGGATGTTGGATGTTTTTGTACTTCTGTAAATAGTTGTGGGCTTCCCTAGTAGCTCAGTTGGGAAAGGATCTGCCTGCAATGCAGGAGATGAAGGTTCGATCCCTGAGTCAGGAAGATCCCCTGGAGAAGGAAATGGCAACCCACTCCAGTACTCTTGCCTAGAGAATTCCATGGACAGAGGAGCCAGGCGGGCTACGGTCCATGGGGTCACGAAGAGTTGGACACGACTGTGTGACTAACTTTCACTTTCAAATAGTTGTAAACTTTGTTATTAGATACAGTTAAATTACTCAAAATAAATTTTTCAAGGCTTCCTTTTAAGCTTTTGAAGACCCAATCAGAAGTGCCTTTGACCGTTGAGTTAATATGAGAAATACTGGAAGCAGCTTCTGACTCTAGAGAAAAGGTGCTAGAAGGAATTAAGAGATTAGACTTCAGTTGTCTGAAATGGGTTTACAGATGAGCTCTTCTTCCTAAGAAGAAGAATGTTTGGAGACACTGTGGGAGGTAGGAGAAAAGATGTTGTTTATGGCATTCTATCTTAAGGGCATCAGGAAATGTGCGACACATGTCATCCTAGCACTTAGTTCAGTTCAGTTCAGTCCCTCAGTCTCGTCTGGCTCTTTGTGACCCCATGGACTGCACTAGTTACTTCTAGTCGGCTTATAAATTTAGCAGATCATTTGTTAAATGCAAATAAGAAATGATGACCTAATATGTGAAAGAATGATTTTTCCCAAATCACACCAAAAATACAGAATAAAATATGTCCCATAAATTTTTGCAAAATAACAAGAGTAGACATCTGGCTACATGAAGATGAATGCAGTTGCCAAGAGGTCAACCAGACTCACTCACTAGTCAAGGGATTTATCTTTAGCAAAATTACCTATTTCTACATGTCATGAGTCTTTGGGGTTGCTTACCGGTTATGAAAATCTTGAATGCTAAATACATGAATGCCAAAGTTTTATATTATTTAGGGCTACTGTTTCCTGAACATAAGACATGAAGGTTTGGGAAGAACTAAAAAAGAAAGAACAAAACCAAAACCAAAAGCAAATGTTTTAAACCCAGTTATTCTTTGAATTTACACTGTATTAATTTACTATTACTCTGAGAACCCCAAGCTGTAATTGGAACATCAGCATGACATCAGTGCCCCTGTCCTCTGAATGACAGACAGTGCTTGTCACTGCACTGCTTTTACTATGTACTGGAAAGAGTTAGCCAACCCATCATCTCTTTATATCCTCTTTAATTCTTCGATCTTAAGTATTTCTAGTCCAGGAAATAGGTGTCATAAATCATCTTTAGTGGTTGGCCACCTAGTTCATTGAAATAAGCTTCTTAAAGATGGTCTTTAAAACAGTTTTATATTGAGGGAAAGCAAATGGCTGCATGTTTCAGGCCTGGGATGCTGTTCAAGGCACACAAGTTGGAGTGGAAGAAAGAAATGAGACAGTAGCTGGCTGAGAGATTTATTTAGGCTGCATTTAGGAGAAAAGTGATGAAATAGGATTTATGTTTTGAGACTCTGCATAGTTTCTGGCTATTGAATTCCTGCTCTCTCTGAAATTGGGACCATTTAGGCTTCACTTTCAAGTTAAACTCATTCCATTCTCCAGGGCCAATTTGGATGGAGCTGGATTCTCAACCATGACACATATATACATATAGGCAATAAATATTTCTGTAAAGAGTTATTTAAAACCCATGATAAAAACCATCACAAATGGTTGACATTAGAGAACTTTAAATCTCTGAGTTCAATTTACCTTCCTTCAAAATTCAGCTATTCAGAATCAGACTCTGGTTAGAAAATTTGAGAACAAATTGGGGTGATTTTGCTAATCATTTGCTATTTAAAAAACTGTTATTGAAACAATCTTTCAGAAAAATCCCTTCTCTTTTTGAGCTAGTGCTTTTGAGCTTTAGTTAAAATTAAGGAGTCCCTTTTCTTTTTGGTTTAGCATTGAATTTGTACATGTATGATTCAGTTCAGTAGGTATTTATTTTACAACTACTATGCTTAAGGTAGCTTATTAAATGCTATGGGTAGGAATAAGAAGAATAAAACACAGCTCCTGCCAGGTAGTGAATTGTGAGTCAAAGTAAGCTTATTCAATGACAGATACAGTTCAATGACTGCATCTGTCATCAGAAGCAGGAACAAGTCTTGATGGGATATCACAGGAAGAAAAGAACATTTGTGGCTGAAGAATTATGGAAAGAAACCTTGGAGCGAACAGGCTTTTGGAGGATTGTTGGATTCTGAAAGTTGATTGGGGAGAATAAAGGCTGGGGACATGTTCACCTAACAGAGAATGGGGTCAGAGAGTCAGAAGAAACTGTGTAAATATAGTATTCAATTGCACATTTTTACCACATTTTCAGCTAACTATATGTCAGTTCTTGAATGTGCATATTCCTTTTCCTTGGTCTTGGATCTTGAAAAAGAAATTATTCATCTCATATTCTAGAGAGAGACTTAAATTTGAGCAAATGTCTGAACTGGTGTTTTCCAGTACAAGCTAACCTTAGATAGCACAGTGTCTAACACATAACAGCCTCTGTTTATAAAGCAACACCAAGTTCCCAAGTCTTCTCTAAAATGTAGAGAAAAGCGTGGGACATTGGGGTGAGGATTCAGTTTGCTAATGAGTGGGTTTGATTTTGTTCTAGTAAATTTCTTCCTGGGGTCCTGAAGATAGAATCCTGCATTGCCTTATGCTGAGTATTTGCTTGGGATTCTGATTATAAGCTTACATCAAAGGATCATGCCAGGAGCTGTGTTAGCACCTCATTAACGCTCCCTACACAAGAATCTCAGGTATTGAAAGTATCATGTCAAGTCTGTTCCCCTACACTTAGGCATAACTTACACCTCTTCCTGAGTTAAGTGGGTTTTTGTTTTCTTTGGAATTTTATGTTTGGGCAGGAAAGGAGGAGAAGGAAGAGGCAGGTTAATAAGTGGTGTAAAAAGGTAATTCAATTTGCTTCTTATTTGCTTACTCTGTATCTAATGAGAAGATTGTTTTTAAATGTACAGTATTGATTTCTCTTAGGCATTTTTTAAGAAGAAGAACAAAAGATTATATGTCTAGTTGGTTGATGGCTAAATTTAAGGAATCTGTAGGTATAAGAGGCATTGTTTTTAAGACATTACCAGTTCTTTCCACTCTTCCTTTCTTGGAATGCTGATTACCCATAATGGATAAATAATGATTATGGATGGAGATTTACATAATAGATGATTCTGTTTATAAACTATGCTGAACTTCTGACCAGCCTGCCAACCTTTTTGAAATCCATACAAACTATCTGTTCCTGTCTACAGAGCCCAAATAGCTTCTCCTAATTACAAGTATTTAAACATAAATCAAAGTTTAGAATTGATGCAGTGGGCAATTCTAACAAAACTTCAAATTGGCAAGAAGACCCAGTTCTACTTCCACTGCATGTTAATTTTTTTTTCCTATTTTATAATCAGCAAAATGTGTTCATATAAATGGCAGCAGATCCTAATTATGGGAGAGGGGAAGGAGTGAATTATTGACCTTCACAGATGAGATCTTTTTCAAAGGCTTATTCACTGAGATAACTATGAAAATGCAAAACTGTAAATGAGATTTTTTCCCCCTATTGATTTGGTTGGTTGGTAAAAGAGGAATGACAATACAAAGGAATGCACAGTCCCCATATTCTGATTTTTCTGAGGTTGCAATAGAGAGGTTATACATTTCATTTGAGCTGACAGGAATTTGAAATGTTATAGATAGGTTTCCTGTGCTCAACCATTATTTACTGTTTGACTGTAATGTCAGTCTCTTTCTGCTTCTTCAATATTGTTTGCACTTTACCTTTCTGAAAAGGGTCTTGATTGAGCCATACAGGGGGAGATATTTCTATCTTTCTGCAAGATCAATGAAGATGTGTTTACAGGTCCCCGGCACAGTGTACACACCACAATAATGGATTTTAGTCCATGTTGACTGAAAGCTCTTTTTCTTTGTTACTTGTCAATCTTGTATCTATTACTTGATTGCAACATTAAAAGCTATTTGACCAAACACTGAAACAACAGCTCTCAGGCAAGCAGAAGTAGTTACCTGAACTAAATATATGCAGCCCTTAGCCAGACAAGTCACTCGCAGCCTTAAAGCAGGCAAGACCATTCGCTTTTCATTTACCAACCATTTCATGGTTGTACTCACCTCAAGTTTTCTTTTTCCTCCTAAAGAAGTTTTAATTAATGTGCACTTGTGATTGCCAGGGGTTCAATCCCACTTTAATCAGAGAATTATATATATAACTATAGCTCTGTTATTATTTCTTGAAGGAGAGACTTCAGTTTCCAGAAAGAAAGAAAAGTTCCACACACTCATCAAGGTCTCCTCTTCTTGGTGATGTTGGCTGGTTTTTGAGCTTGTAAAGAAAACAGCGACTCTCTCCACTATGTGTAATATATATGACTATTGAGCAAATGATACGGAGATTGAAGGTGAAAGATTTCTTTCCTCTCGTCTTTTCAGCAACAAACCCATTATATTTAGATATCCCTGTCTTAATCATTTAACCGCTAGAGCAGTTAAAGGTTATGGCCCACACCACCAAACCATCCTGAAGATGGCTCAGAATATCTATGTCAGTACTGACTCCACACCCTGGGCATAAATTACAGTTATTCTTAGACTAAAACAAGAGTTAAACTGGCATATGTGATAAGATGATTGCATATGAAGAAACTTTTTTAGGAAAATATTTCTTCCCTCACACTTTTTTTTTCTTTCACAAAAAGCACTTAAGCACCACTCATCTGGACACCATGGTAAAAAAAAAAATGTAAGAGAAAATTATTTGGGACTAGATACATCATGGCTAATTCTACAGACAATTACTGCCTTCCAAAGTAGTGGGAATGAATTTTACTACTATATTCACGTATAACTTACTATAAGAGATACTTAGAAAAGATTTGTATAACTCCAGTTTCAGTAAATAGAATTGTAATTTGAAGGAGATAGGAAACCAGCCATTAAAGAAAAGTTGCCTTCAATCTAGTTTTAATATTAAGAAACTCTTTTCCAATGTATATAGTCATCTGTTAATTGTTTTTTTAATTGTATATTTTTGTAGAGAAGATGAAGCACAAATGAATAAACAAATATCCTCTCTTGAAAAATCCTGTGTTGGTACCTTAGAGATTTTGAGTTGGATGGTATCCTTACCTCTCAGACAAAGGAACTGAGAACAGGGAGAGTTAAATGACATATCCACAGTCTTGTAGCTGGCTTAGTAACAGAGGTCTCTAGATGCCTGTAGATGGGACTTGTTCTTCCCCCACGTTCTTTGAGGAAACAAGAAAGAGATTCCATTGGGGAGCTCTCTTAAATTTCCTAGGTCTCTCATAACAAAGCATGACAAACTAGGTAACTTAAAAAGACAGAAATTTATTACCTCACAATTGTGGAGGCTAGAAGTCTGAGATCTAGGTGTCAGCAGGATTGCTTTCTCCTGAGAGGAAGGAAGGTACCCACAGCATCTGCTAGAATTACATTCACTGTAAACAACAACAAAATTGCTTTAAGCCTCCTTCAAGGGCAATTTCAGAATTACCACCAGGACTGAAACTCAAATGACAGAGAAAAGTGTGTTGGTACTCTCTGTTGTAGACCTGGTCAAATCTGTTTTGGATCACAAAGAAACAGCTAGACTAAAAAAAAAGCTGCTCTTACTGATTGTTCAAATGATGTGTTTTACTGTGGCCCAAATCTACCCCTGAACAACTGTTTAAAAAACTAGGGTTAAACCTAGTTTTTTAATATGTAGCATAAAAGAATGCATTTGTAAGTAATTCATTCTTTTGCTCTACTTTATAATGATTATGGACATGAAGACATGCCAATTTGAAAAGTGTTTAGCTACGTTAAGTGGCAGAAAAGTGTCCAAGCAATAAGCATTTTCAGTCACAGTGCTGACTGGGAAAAGCATATGCAACTGAGCTCAGATGGGGCAACATTGAAGATATGAAGAGCCTACTGTGATGGCCAAGGTGCTCTCTCCCCAGCAGGAATCATTGCAGCTTCAATCAGAATACCACCTCGGTGGCTAGCTTCTTGACTTTCTTGGTGTATACCACAAGGTGTGAAAAGACAAGGTTTGTTTAAAGCAGTGGGCTTCCTTGGTGGCTCAGATGGTAAAGAATCAGCCTGCGATGCGGAAGACCTGTGTTCAGTCCCTGGGTTGGGAAGATCTCCTGGAGAAAGAAGTGGGTACCCACTCCAGTATTCTTTCCTGGAGAATTCCATGGAACAGAGGAGCCTGGCAAGCTACATTCCACAGGGTTGCAAAGAATTGGACATGACTGAGCGACTACCACAAAGTAACGGTTTGGAAATCTTCTTTTAAGAAACATTTATTTTAAAACACCAACCCTCACAGTTGTATCCCAGTGTTGGTGTTGTTCAATTGCTGTCGCGTCCAACTCTTTGCGACCCCAGGGACTGCAGCACATCAGGCTTCCCTGTCCTTCACTGTTTTCTGGAGTTTGCTCAAGCTCATGTCCATTGAATCAGTGATGCCATCCAACCATCTCATTCTCTATTGTCCCCTTCTCCTCCTGCCTTCAGTCTTTCCTGGCATCAGGGTCTTTCCCAATGAGTCTGATCTTCACATCAGGTGGCCAAAGTATTGGAAGTATTTCAGCTTCAGCATCAGTCCTTCCAATGAATATTCAGAGTTGATTTCCTTTAGGATGGACTGGTTTGATCTCCTGGCAGTTCAAGGGACTCTCAAGAGTTTTCTCTAGCACCACAGCTCAAAAGCATCAATTCTTCAGCGCTCAGCCTTTTTTATTGCCCAGGTCTCACATCCTTACTGGAAAAACCATAGCCTTGACTATATGGACCTTTGTCAGCAAAGTAATGTCTCTGCTTTTTAATATGCTGCCTAGGTTTGTCATCCCAGTGTTACTGTGGTTCAAAGAGCAATCATAGCAACCATATATCTTTCTTTCTTTTTTCTTCCTTCCTTCCTGCCTTTCTTTTTTAATTTCTTTGGCTGCACCAGGTCTTTGGTTGTAGCATGCAGAATCTAGTTTCCTGATCAGGGATCTAACCCCGGCCCTCTGAATTGGGAGAGCAGAGTCTTAGCCACTGGACCACCAGGGAAGTACCATGCAACCACATTTTCAAAGAATATTCCTTGTGGTTATTGAATAAAATGAAGGGATGTAGTGTAGTAATTTTTGCTTCTTTCTCATAAATCATAATTGCTCCTTTTTCTTTCTCCTCAGAATTTCTAGATAAGCCCTTCCAGACCACACATTGGAACCTCATGCTGTGTTGTTTCCTTTCTACTTTCTCTCATTCACAAGGCCTGAGAAATGCTTAGGGAGGAAGGAGCCCTTCCAAGGGCAAAAGGCAGCAAAAAGCCAAAGTAAATGAAGTTAGAAATCTTACTAACAAGCGAGAAAATGGGAAAGAAGAAAGGCTTGGGATATCCACAGAGTAATCATTTTTATCCCTTCAAATTTATAATGGAATGAGAAGTGACTGGGAAAATGTCTCCTAAATAGTTGAATGCAATATAACATTATGGCTACAGATTGGGCCCTGGAGAGCCTGAGTTAGAATCCTGTCTCTACATTTTTTTCTCATGTAAAATGGACATAATTATAGTACCTACCAAGTGGAGTTGCTGAAAATATTAAGTAGATAACCTATATATAGCAATTACAAATCACCAGCCATAGCAAATGCATTATAAATATTCGCTACCATTCTCATCATTATTATTACATCAACATTATTATTGTTTAGCAGGTGCCAGAGAAGATAACTGATCTTGTATGTATGTGTGTGCGTGTGTGTGTGTGTGTGTGTTTAAGACATTGGAGAAAATGAGGTATCACAGTAAAGGGCAAAACCCTGGAAAGAGTGAGTACATTTTCACCCTTATAATAGAAAGCAGTTGATAACATTGACTTGTTTAGCAGACTCTATCAATTAGCATCCACACAGTGGGACTCTAAATCAGGGTCCTCAACCTCCAGGATCTAATCCCTGATTGATCTGATGTGGAGCTGATGTAATAATAACAGAAAAAATGTAATGCACTTGAACCATTCCCAAACCATCCACTCCCCACCTTAGTCTGTGGAAAAATTGTTTTCCATAAAAGTGTTCCCTGGCACCCAAAAGGTTAGGGTCCACTGCTCTGAATGGTTTTATGTTACCTGAAATAGTTGAACTGAAATTGAAATTTAAAAGTTAAATGAAGAAAGTTAATGTAGAAACTGTGAGTTTCATGAGATCTAATTCACTTATATCTCATGAAAAATTCTGATTTATCATCAAGTACATAACATGTGAGTCTTTGTTTTTAATTGAGAAAAGGGTCTTTGATGAGTATTTTCTTAAGATAGGAAAAAAAGCAACATAGAAATTCCCATTTCATCATTAGGCACATGTAACTGACCCTGTAGTAAGATGTGTGAAGTGCAGTGTTAACTGCTTAGTCGTGTCCGACTTTTTGCAACCCAGTGGACTGTAGCTTGCCAGGTTACTCTGTCTATGGAATTCTCCAACAAAAATACTGAAGTGGGTAGCCATTCCCTTCTCCAGGGAATCTTCCTGTCCCAGGGATGGAACCTAGGTTTCCTGCATTGCAGGAAGATTCTTTACTGCCGGAGCCACCAGACAGTAACATATAGTCATTTAAATTCCCACTGGGCTTCCTAGGTATTGTAGTGCTAAAGAACTTGCCTGCCAATGAAGGAGATGTAAGAGACACGGGTTCGAACCCTGGGTTGGAAAGATCCCCTGGAGGAGGGCATGGCAACCCACTCCAGCATTCTTGCCTGGAGAATCCCATGGACAGAGGAGCCTGGCAGGCTACGATTCATAGGGTCGCAGAGAGTGGGAAAATGAAATGACTCAGCACACACGCAAACTTATAGACATGTAAACGTACAAATATCTAAATTTATTCTGTCTATTGATTGATCAATTGATCAATCTGCAAAACCACAAAAAATCTCTAAAACAATCTAAATTGTAACATGTAAGATCCAATATGTGTTTTCAGACCCTGATGAGCTATATTTATATGCATTTTTTTACTATTCCTGGCACTTTTTTTTCTCACTGTTGATCAAGTCATTGACATAATCCACTCAATGAAATAAAAGTTATGGAAAGAAAAATTAATGTTTCAGAAACTAAAATAACTTAGAATGGACAGTCTTTGATTCCAGAAGCATGCTGAGCAGCTAATTGCTGTGCTTGGCTTCACATGATGTGGCATTTCTCTCTCATGATACGGCATGCTGGGGTAAAGAGAAGAAAAGGGCAGTAGAGACACCGTGAGCTGTATTTTGGAATGTACCATCTTCCCTCTGTTTTTCATGTTTGTTTATATATTGTTCTTCATCTTATATTGTTCAGAAAAAAATAAAGCTTTAGAAGAGCATCAGTAATGCTTGCCATGTGTTAGAGCCATAAGTCAGTCCTAGAAGCTTGATATTTAGGCTTGTGGCACAAACATTGGTTATTTTGTGTTTTAGAAAGTGCTGTCAGCTCAAGGATATAAGTGAGTAGCAATGCTGTAATGAGACAATCTTAAATGCATTAATAATACAAGGTTTTGGTGAGAGTTAATTGTGATAATATATGTAAAGCCTGTAATGCCAGCTATATATCAATTACTCCAAAACCTTATCTATTATGATGATGATGATGATGATTATCACTATTGTTATTAAAATTTGTTATCAGAACATCTGTATAAATGTCATGAGGTTTATTTTGTGCATAAATTTGCTTCTTGGGATATAGCCAGGATGGCACTGTTTATTATTATGTGTTGAAACACATGGTGAAGTTTTAGATGTAGACTCATAACCTCTATAAAACAAGACCACTAATGAATGGGTCTTACCTTGGAAGATCTTACAAGTCAAGATAAGGAGTTGGATTTCTGTTGGTAGAAAATGTATAGCCGATAAAGGTAGTAAGACTATGGTGGTGTGATAGATCTATCTGAAATAATTGGCTTTCAGCAACATGGCAAATCAAGTGGGTCCAGCACTCTTATTTCATTCAAAACATTTAGAAGTTATGTGTAAAACAGTTCAGCAGTGAAATACTTTAAATACTTCACAGGTACCAGAAATGAAGGAGAAGTTGGAAGCTGAAAATTATACGACAGGGATAATTTCACAGCTCACAGTGCATGGAATGCACATGTGAAAAGTCACGCCCACTGATTTTGAGTTCACAATTGAAATTATACAGCACAGAGAGAAACAAAAAAGTCGTGATGAGGAGCCAGCAAGCAAATAAACAAAAAATCTTCAGGAAAATTAAAAATTCTTTGAACTTGTGACGAGAGTAAATCTGGAAAAACTATAAAATTACTATTAAAATAATTTAACAAGGAATAAAAATCTTGACTAAAATAAGATAATGTGAAAAAGATTAGGCAGATCTGAAAAAAGACCTAAATAAAGTTTTATGAAATTTAATATACAAACATTGAAATTAAAAATTCAATGTGTAGTTTTAAGAGCAGTTCAGACATAGGTAAATAGAGAACTAATGAACTTGAAAAGAAATCTAAGAAAATTATGTGGAGTGCAGTCAGTAATTAAATAATTAGAAATAGGGATAAGAGACACTGATTATAGTTTTCAAAAGTTGTGAAATGTTTTAAAGAAGTTCAGAAGGAGAAAACAGAGAGAATTAGACACACAATAGAGCATGAATTCTCAGGTTAAAAACCACCTAGGATACAAAATAAGATACATTATTAAATTTTTTTATAAAACTGCAGAATAGCAGAAAACAAAGGTGAAAATATAGGTTGATAAATATATGTATATAGGTATGTATTTGTGCATATAATATGTATTCCAGAAGGAAAAGCAAAGTTTCCTGAAAAAAGCAACAACAATTAGAATAAGAGTAATAATCAATCTCCTATCAGATAAAAGTAAGGACTAAAAAGTAATGTACTAATCTTAAGAGTGCTGTGGAAAAGTAACCTTCAGACTGCAAATCCATACCCAGTAAAATTCAATCAAGAATAAAGGGAAGTAAGTATTTTTAATACAAGGACCAAGAATGTTCATCTCTCAGAGACTTGGAGTAAAAATGATTCTCAAGATGTAAGTTAGGAGGAAGGGAATTGAATTCAGAAAGAAAGACTGGAATGCAAAAATAATTATGAGAGTAAGTGAATAACATGTGGAAGAAATAATAGCATTAATTTTGATGACTATTCATGAACATTGAAAAAAGGTAGAGCTGGATAATGGGCAATAATTACATAGAGAATAGAGTGGTGATTAGAATTAAATTGCTCTAAGATTTATTTTGAAGGAGAGTATAGAAAATGATTAAGTTATGATTAACTTTAGGCTTGGTAAATCAAGAATGCATGCTCCAAATGTAAAGATAATCAATAATGGAATAGATACAGAATGAGTAGCTTTTAAACAAGAAAACACAAACAAGTAAACAAACTAGATTTGTCCAATGGAAGTTGAGAAAGGAAAAAATAAGATTAAAAAATGGTCAACAGAAAATGCTAAAAAAAAAAGTGGGGGTGGAAAAAACATCTGTCTCTTAAAAAAGGTAAATAAACCATTCTCCTGAAAGTTACAGTTCAGTTCAGTTCTGTTGCTCAGTCCTGTCCACTCTTTGTGACCCCATGACTTGCAGCACGCCTGGCCTCCCTGTCCATCACCAACTCCCGGAGTCCACCCAAACCCATGTCCATCGAGTCAGTGATGCCATCCAAACATCTCATCCTCTGTCATCCCCTTCTTCTCCTGCCCTCAATATTTCCCAGCATCAGAGTCTTTTCCAATGAGTCAGCTCCTTGCATCAGGTGACCAAAGTATTGGAGTTACAGCTTCAACATCATTGCTTCCAATGAACACCCAGGACTGATCTCCTTTAGGATGGACTGGTTGGATCTCCTTGCAATCCAAGGGACTCTCAAGAGTCTTCTCCAACACCACAGTTCAAAAGCATCAATTCTTCGGTGTTCAGCTTTCTTTATAGTCCAACTCTCACATCCATACATGACTACTGGAAAAACCATAGCCTTGACTAGACATTTATTTCTCTGATTTTTAGTATGCTGTCTAGGTTGGTCATAATTTTCGTTCCAAGGAGTAATTGTCTTTTAATTTCATGGCTGCAGTCACCATCTGCACTAATTTTGGAACCCACAAAAATAAAGTCATCCACTGTTTCCACTTTTTCCCCATCTATTTGCCATGAAGTGATGGGACCAGATGCCATGATCTTAGTTGTCTGAATGTTGAACTTTAAGCCAACTTTTTCACTCTCCTCTTTCACTTTCATCAAGAGGCTCTTTAGTTCTTCTTCACTTTCTGCCATAAGGGTGGTGTCATCTGCATATCTGAGGTTATTGATATTTCTCCCGGCAATCTTGATTCCAGCTCGTGCTTCTTCCAGCCCAGCATTTCTCATGATGTACTCTGCATATAAATTAAATAAGCAGGGTGACAATATACAGCCTTGATGTACTCCTTTTCCTATTTGGAACCAGTCTGTTGTTCCATGTCCAGTTCTAATTGTTGCTTCCTGACCTGCATACAGGTTTCTCAAGAGGCAGGTCAGGTTATCTGGTATGCCCATCTCTATCAGAATTTTCCATAGTTTATTGTGATCCACACCGTCAAAGGCTTTGGCATAGTCAATAAAGCAGAAATAGATGTTTGTCTGGAACTTTCTTTTCCGATGATCCAGCAGATGTTGACAATTTGATCTCTGGTTCTTCTGCCTTTTCTAAAACCAGCTTGAACAACTGGAAGTTCATGGTTCATGTATTGTTGAAGCCTGGCTTGAAGAATTTTGAGCATTACTTTACTAGCGTGTGAGATGAGTGCAATTGTGCAGTAGTTTGAGCATTTTTTGGCATTGTCTTTCTTTGGGATTGGAATGAAAAGTGACCTTTTCCAGTCCTGTGGCCACTGCTGAGTTTTCCAAATTTGCTGGCATATTGAGTTCAGCACTTTCACAGCATCATCTTCTAGGATTTGAAATAGCTCAACTGGAATTCTATCACCTCCACTAGCTTTGTTCGTAGTGATGCTTCCTGAGGCCCACTTGACTTCACATTCCTGGATGTCTGGCCCTAGGTGAGTGTAAGAGATCACACCATCGTGATTATCTGGGTCGTGAAGATCTTTTTTGTACAGTTCTTCTGTGTATTCTTGCCACCTCTTCTTAATATCTTCTGCTTCTGTTAGGTCCGTACCACTTATTGAGTCCTTTATTATTCTGTCCTTTATTGAGCCCATCTTAGCATGAAATGTTCCCTTGGTATCTCTAATTTTCTTGAAAAGGACTGAGTTGTGGATCCTAACTATTCCCAAGTTTACTTTACTATGACGTATTTGTTCTAGTTGGATGTAAACACCTGGGTTTTGTTTCTGGACCTGACACTTTCTGTGTTATTTTTGGGTCAAGTATTTAACCTCTGTCAGCCTGGTTGGATAACATAGAGATTGGAGTTGTTTCCTAAAATTTCTTCCAGGTCTAAGACTTTATGATTTCTCTGACTGAACTGAAGTTCTGATGTGCCACTACTTTGGCAGTTTAGGGTGGCTTAAGCACTTATTCTTTTTTTCCCCACCTTAAGTTAACTTTTTAAGCTATTTGGCTGTTGGGACCACTGAATTTCACCTCAGGGATTGCTGTATTTCAGTAGCTATTTCCATGATCCCTAAGTAGTACATCCCTCTTGACTGTGTATAAGAGCATATTGGCTGAAAAGTAGTATGTGGTTTTGTTGTTATCATGAACAGAAAGCTCCACTTTCTTTCTTCTTTCTCTGGCTTCCACCCTCTGTTTTTCTAATTGGCTCAGCAAAAATTTTAAAGCGTATACAAATCTTTTATTTTTGAGATTCAGAATAAAAGCTAAATCAGATTAGGAGTACTAGGGACTGGCGGGAGGGGCCCATGGCTGGGAGAAGAGGTGATTCTCTCAGCGGTGGCATGTGAGAAGCATCATCTAGAAGCACAAAATTCTGAATATTTACATCTTGGGCTCTTTTCTGATCTCATCCTTGACAGATCTGTGTCATCGTAGTGGGACTGCCACTGTCAATCTCTGTCAGACTCTCTTTCCTGAACTGTGCACAGTGGAAATTTAAAGAGAAATGGTCATGCTATTTTCTCTTCTGAGCTTAAAAGAGAAATATTTTCCTTAGTCAAAAGATCCCGACTCTTAGCACTATCAGAGCATGCAGGAACAGGTGGGGTAGTGTGTGTGTGTGTGTGTGTGTGTGTGACAGGCATTGCCCTCTGCGAGCAGTAAGACATGAACTGCTGGGAAGTTGGCTGGATTTCAGGCCAGTCCTTTCCTGTTTGTAATGAGAGTGTTGAATTAGGTTATCTCCAGTCTTCTGCTGGTGAGCATTGGTACAATGATTTTTAACTAGAAGTTAAATAGGGCGGGTTGTTATCTTAGTTCAGTTAACAGTTATTTTTAGGCAAAGCACAATCTCTTTGTGTTATTAATAACATGGCTTTAAAAATTCTGCTGATCCCACCCCAAAAGTTGTTTTATGTTTTTGAGAATAAAATACAATATTGTATTCAAAGCTTTTCAAAACACTTTAAAAATATTCATAATTATAACATAGAATGGGACTAAAGAGAACCAAGTAGAATTTCTGCCTCCTTCACTTGATATCTGTAAATCTGGGGGAAATGGCTGCATTTTTGTGATTTCCATTTTCCTTGTTTGGAAAGTAGAATAACTCCCAGGTCTGCTTTAAGAATTAGACAAGGTTAAATATTCATCACTTAGAAAAGTTTTTTAGTAAACAAAAATAGACAGCATATATGGTAGTTACTACTTCTTAAATAATCACATTTATATTTCCAGTAAAGAATTTGAGTCTTGAGTTTCCATGACTTTCACAAGGGACTCCAGAGGGACAGTGGTTGACAAGGGCCCAAGTCTCTGAGGGGCGCTACACCTGCATCAGACAGCCCTCCAGCCTCGAAAGTGTTATCTTCCTCACTTTACTATATATTCTTATCAATCTGCTTTGATTATTTTTAGTTGTCTTTCACATCAATTGACTCTAATTCCTACCAGTTTTGCTGGTTTATGATCCACTCTGCTTGTTAAATAATCTGAGTTTTATTTGGAGTCAGTTTTTTTGGTGAAAATACGAGAGAGTAATTTTTTACCCTTATGTTTAGATAAAACAAAGTAGAGATGACAGAAAATACAGATGAGAGTTTTGTGTAATTTCAGAGCATGAGAAGGGATGATATTTTAACATTTTTGTGTGTTTGTTGTGGGTGGGGAAGTATAATCATTGGCTAAGACTGCAAATGTGATTGAGCCTGAATATTTGTGGTTTGGCGAAGAAAGAGAGTACTGGAAAGGATAGCAATGGAAAGGATTCCAGGTTGTCACCAAGTCCAAGTGAACCATTATTCTCTTAAAAGTGACCTTACCAAGAGACACCAAAGTGTATACTCTAAGATTGGGAATTGTCAGCCTCTTGCTGCACTTATAATAGCAGATACATCTATTTTTCTTCTCAGCTAAAAACACATGACTTGTTACGGTGTTTGAAATTATTTTTCAATTGCAAATTTTATTTCAGGAAAAAATATTTAGAAAATATTTAAGAATTATCCATTGTCAGAAGATTCATAAGATTGTTATTGTTCATTATTGTGAATGAAGATGATTCCAGAAGTTTCAATTGGATACTGATTCCTCATTTCTTAAGTCTATACAGCCCATAAAATAGATGCTTACAAATCCTTGAGAATGTGTTCTTAAAGACTTAGGGAAGTAGCAATTAGTGGATAAAATATATTTTCTTTAAACTTGGAATAGTATATCATGTTTTTTAAATTCAGGTTTGAGTTGAACATTTGCTTACTATTTATTAACTTCTTACATGTATGGGTGTTATTGCTCAGTCGTGTCTGACTCTTTGTGACCCCATGGACAGTAGCCCGTGAGGCTGCTCTGTCCATGGGATTCTCTAGGCAGGAATACTGGAGGGGTTGCCGTTTCCTTCTCCAGGGGATATTCCCAACTCAGGGATTGAACCCAAATCTCTTGCACTGCAGACAAATTCTTTGCTGTCTGAGCCACCAGGGAAGTCCCAAAAGTGTTACATATACATTCACTCATTCTTTTCTTCTGTTCATAATTCATGAACAATGCTTTGGGATTTACTTTTGGTATAGTTTCAAATGCTGTTTGAACACAGGAGTATATATCTACTTGGCAGTCATGAGCAGAACTTCAGTTCAGTTCTGTTCAGTTTCTCAGTTGTGTCCAACTCTTTGTGACCCCCATGAACTGCAGCATGCCAGGCCTCCCTGTCCATCACCAACTCCCGGAGTTTACCCAAACTCATGTCCATCGAGTCAGTGATGCCATCCAAACATCTCATCCTCTGTCGTCTCTTCTCCTCCTGCCTTCAATCTTTCCCAGCATCAGGGTCTTTTCAAATGAGTCAGTTTTTTGCATTTGGTGGCCAAAGTATTGGAGTTACAGCTCAACATCAGTCCTTCCAGTGAACACCCAGGACTGATCTCCTTTAGGATGGACTGGTTGGATCTCCTTGCAATCCAAGGGACTCTCAAGAGTCTTCTCCAAAACCACAGTTCAAAAGCATCAATTCTTCAGCGCTCAGCTTTCTTTATAGTCCAACTCTCACATCCATACATGACTACGGGAGAAACCATAGCCTTGACTAGACATTTATTTCTCTGATTTTTAATATGCTGTCTAGGTTGGTCATAATTTTCCTTCCAAGGAGTAAGCGTCTTTTAATTTCATGGCTGCAGTCACCATCTGCAGCCCTTAAATCTATTTCTCACTTCCACTGTATAATCATAAGGGATTAGACTTAGGTCATACCTGAATGGTCTAGTAGTTTTCCCCACTTACTTTTTTCCCAATTTTTCCCCCCCTTTATTTATTTATTTATTTATTTTTTCAGTGGGTTTTGTCATACATTGATATGAATCAGCCATAGATTTACACGTATTCCCCATCCCGATCCCCCCTCCCACCTCCCTCTCCACCCGATTCCTCTGGGTCTTCCCAGTGCACCAGGCCCAAGCACTTGTCTCATGCATCCCACCTGGGCTGGTGATCTGTTTCACCATAGATAATATACATGCTGTTCTTTCAAAACATCCCACCCTCACCTTCTCCCACAGAGTTCAAAAGTCTGTTCTGTACTTCTGTGTCTCTTTTTCTGTTTTGCATATAGGGTTGTCGTTACCATCTTTCTAAATTCCATACATATGTGTTAATATGCTGTAATGTTCTTTATCTTTCTGGCTTACTTCACTCTGTATAATGGGCTCCAGTTTCATCCATCTCATTAGAACTGGTTCAAATGAATTCTTTTTAATGGCTGAGTAATATTCCATGGTGTATATGTACCACAGCTTCCTTATCCATTCATCTGCTGATGGGCATCTAGGTTGCTTCCATGTCCTGGCTATTATAAACAGTGCTGCGATGAACATTGGGGTGCACGTGTCTCTTTCAGATCTGGTTTCCTCAGTGTGTATGCCCAGAAGTGGGATTGCTGAGTCATGTGGCAGTTCTGTTTCCAGATTTTTAAGAAATCTCCACACTGTTCTCCATAGCGGCTGTACTAGTTTGCATTCCCACTAACAGTGTAAGAGGGTTCCCTTTTCTCCACACCCTCTCCAGCATTTATTGCTTGTAGACTTTTGGATAGCAGCCATTCTGACTGGCGTGTAATGGTACCTCATTGTGGTTTTGATTTGCATTTCTCTGATAATGAGTGATGTTGAGCATCTTTTCATGTGTTTGTTAGCCATCTGTATGTCTTCTTTGGAGAAATGTCTGTTTAGTTCTTTGGCCCATTTTTTGATTGGGTCATTTATTTTTCTGGAATTGAGCTTCAGGAGTTGCTTGTATATTTTTGAGATTAATCCTTTGTCTGTTGCTTCATTTGCTATTATTTTCTCCCAATCTGAGGGCTGTCTTTTCACCTTGCTTACAGTTTCCTTTGTTGTGCAAAAGCTTTTAAGTTTCATTAGGTCCCATTTGTTTAGTTTTGCTTTTATTTCCAATATTCTGGGAGGTGGGTCATAGAGGATCTTGCTGTGGTTTATATCGGAGAGTGTTTTGCCTATGTTCTTCTCTAGGAGTTTTATAGTTTCTGGTCTTACATTTAGATCTTTAATCCATTTTGAGTTTATTTTTGTGTATGGTGTTAGAAAGTGTTCTAGTTTCATTCTTTTACAAGTGGTTGACCAGTTTTCCCAGCACCACTTGTTAAAAAGGTTGTCTTTTTTCCATTGTATATCCTTGCCTCCTTTGTCGAAGATAAGGTGTCCATAGGTTCGTGGATTTATCTCTGGGCTTTCTATTCTGTTCCATTGATCTATATTTCTGTCTTTGTGCCAGTACCATACTGTAGTCTTGATGACTGTGGCTTTGTAGTAGAGTCTGAAGTCAGGCAGGTTGATTCCTCCAGTTCCATTCTTCTTTCTCAAGATTACTTTGGCTATTCGAGGTTTTTTGTATTTCCATACAAATTGTGAAATTCTTTGGTCTAGTTCTGTGAAAAATACCGTTGTAGCTTGATAGGGATTGCATTGAATCTATAGATTGCTTTGGGTAGAATAGCCATTTTGACAATATTGATTCTTCCAATCCATGAGCATGGTATGTTTCTCCATCTGTTTGTGTCCTCTTTGATTTCTTTCATCAGTGCTTTATAGTTTTCCATGTATAGGTCTTTTGTTTCTTTAGGTAGATATACTCCTAAGTATCTTATTCTTTTTGTTGCAATGGTGAATGGTATTGTTTCCTTAATTTCTCTTTCTGTTTTTTCATTGTTAGTATATAGGAATGCAAGGGATTTGTGTGTGTTAATTTTGTATCCTGCAACTTTACTATATTCATTGATTAGCTCTAGTAATTTTCTGGAAGAGTCTTTAGGGTTTTCTATGTAGAGGATCATGTCATCTGCAAACAGTGAGAGTTTCACTTCTTCTTTTCCTATCTGGATTCCTTTTACTTCTTTTTCTGCTCTGATTGCTGTGGCCAAAACTTCCAACACTATGTTGAATAGTAGTGGTGAGAGTGGGCACCCTTGTCTTGTTCCTGATTTCAGGGGAAATGCTTTCAATTTTTCACCATTAAGGGTGATACTTGCTGTGGGTTTGTTGTATATAGCTTTTATTATGTTGAGGTATGTTCCTTCTATTCCTGCTTTCTGGAGAGTTTTAATCATAAATGAGTGTTGAATTTTGTCAAAGGCTTTCTCTGCATCTATTGAGATAATCATATGGTTTTTATCTTTCAATTTGTTAATGTGGTGTATTACATTGATTGATTTGCAGATATTAAAGAATCCTTGCATTCCTGGGATAAAGCCCACTTGGTCGTGGTGTATGATTTTTTTAATATGTTGTTGGATTCTGTTTGCTAGAATTTTGTTAAGGATTTTTGCATCTATGTTCATCAGTGATATTGGCCTGTAGTTTTCTTTTTTTGTGGCATCTTTGTCTGGTTTTGGAATTAGGGTGATGGTGGCCTCATAGAATGAGTTTGGAAGTTTACCTTCCTCTGCAATTTTCTGGAAGAGTTTGAGTAAGATAGATGTTAGCTCTTCTCTAAATTTTTGGTAGAATTCAGCTGTGAAGCCATCTCGTCCTGGGCTTTTGTTTGCTGGAAGATTTTTGATGACACTTTCGATTTCCTTGCTTGTGATGGGTCTGTTAAGATCTTCTATTTCTTCCTGGTTCAGTTTTGGAAAGTTATACTTTTCTAAGAATTTGTCCATTTCATCCAAGTTGTCCATTTTATTGGCATAGAGCTGCTGGTAGTAGTCTCTTATGATCCTTTGTATTTCAGTGTTGTCTGTTGTGATCTCTCCATTTTCATTTCTAATTTTGTTAATTTGGTTCTTCTCTCTTTGTTCCTTAATGAGTCTTGCTAATGGTTTGCCAATTTTGTTTATTTTCTCAAAAAACCAGCTTTTAGCTTTGTTGATTTTTGCTATGGTCTCTTTAGTTTCTTTTGCATTTATTTCTGCCCTAATTTTTAAGATTTCTTTCCTTCTGCTAACTCTGGGGTTCTTCATTTCTTCCTTCTCTAATTGCTTTAGGTGTAGAGTTAGGTTATTTATTTGGCTTTTTTCTTGTTTCTTGATGTAAGCCTGTAATGCTATGAACCTTCCCCTTAGCACTGCTTTTACAGTGTCCCATAGGTTTTGGGTTGTTGTGTTTTCATTTTCATTCATTTCTATACATATTTCGATTTCTTTTTTTATTTCTTCTATGATTTGTTGGTTATTCAGAAGCATGTTATTTAGCCTTCATATGTTTGAATTTTTAACAATTTTTTTCCTGTAATTGAGATCTAATCTTACTGCACTGTGGTCAGAAAAGATGACTGGAATGATTTCAATTTTTTTGAATTTTCCAAGACCAGATTTATGGCCCAGGATATGATCTATTCTGGAGAAGGTTCTGTGTGCACTTGAGAAAAAGGTGAAGTTGATTGTTTTGGGGTGAAATGTCCTATAGATATCAATTAGGTCTAGCTGGTCCATTGTGTCATTTAAGGTTTGTGTTTCCTTGTTAATTTTCTGTTTAGTTGATCTATCCATAGTTGTGAGTGGGGTATTAAAGTCTCCCACTATTATTGTGTTACTATTAATTTCCTCTCTCATACTCGTTAGCGTTTGCCGTACATATTGCGGTGCTCCTATGTTGGGTGCATATATAGTTATAATTGTTATATCTTCTTCTTGGATTGATCCTTTGATCATTATGTAGTGTCCTTCTTTGTCTCTTTTCACATCCTTTATTTGAAAGTCTATTTTATCTGATATGAGTATTGCGACTCCTGCTTTCTTTTGGTCTCCGTTTGCATGAAATATTTTTTTCCAGCTCTTCACTTTTAGTCTGTATGTGTCTCTTGTTTTGAGGTGGGTCTCTTGTAGACAGCATATATAGGGGTCTTGTTTTTGGATCCATTCAGCCAATCTTTGTCTTTTGGTTGGGGCATTCAACCCATTTACATTTAAGGTAATTATTGATAGATGTGGTCCCGTTGCCATTTACTTTGTTGTTTTGGGTTCACGTTTATACAA
Source organism: Dama dama (assembly GCF_033118175.1). Lineage (NCBI taxonomy): Eukaryota > Metazoa > Chordata > Mammalia > Artiodactyla > Cervidae > Dama > Dama dama. The sequence continues at coordinate 68,510,055 of NC_083692.1, forward strand.
CCTTTCTGTGTTTCCTGTCTAGAGAAGATCCTTTAGCATTTGTTGAAGAGCTGGTTTGGTGGTGCTGAATTCTCTCAGCTTTTGCTTGTCTGTAAAGCTTTTGAATTCTCCTTCATATCTGAATGAGATCCTTGCTGGGTACAGTAGTCTAGGTTGTAGGTTATTTTCTTTCATTACTTTGAGTATGTCCTGCCATTCCCTTCTGGCCTGGAGGGTTTCTATTGATAGATCAGCTGTTATCCTTATGGGAATCCCTTTGTGTGTTATTTGTTGTTTCTTCCTTGCTGCTTTTAATATTTGTTCTTTGTGTTTGATCTTTGTTAATTTGATTAATATGTGTCTTGGGGTGTTTCGCCTTGGGTTTATCCTGTTTGGGACTATCTGGGTTTCTTGGACTTGGGTGGCTATTTCCTTCCCCATTTTAGGGAAGTTTTCAGCTATTATCTCCTCGAGTATTTTCTCATGGCCTTTCTTTTTGTCTTCTTCTTCTGGGACTCCTATGATTCGAATGTTGGGGCATTTCACATTGTCCCAGAGGTCCCTGAGGTTGTCCTCATTTCTTTTGATCCTTTTTTCTTTTTTCCTCTCTGCTTCATTTATTTCCACCATTTTATCTTCTACCTCACTTATCCTATCATCTGTCTCCGTTATTCTACTCTTGGTTCCCTCCAGAGTGTTTTTGATCTCATTCATTGCATTATTCATTTTTAATTGACTCTTTTTTATTTCTTCTAGGTCTTTATTAAACATTTCTTGCATCTTTTCAATCTTTGTCTCCAGGCGATTTATCTGTTGCTCCATTTTGTTTTCAAGTTTTTGGATCATTTTTATTATCATTATTCTAAATTCTTTTTCAGGTAGATTCCCTATCTCCTCCTCTTTTGTTTGACTTGGTGGGCATTTTTCATGTTCCTTTACCTGTTGGGTATTTCTTTGCCTTTTCATCTTGTTTAGATTGCTGTGTCTGGACTGGGCTTTCTGTATTCTGGAGGTCTGTGGTTCCTTTTTATTGTGGAGGTTTTACCCAGTGGGTGGGGTTAGACGATTGGCTTGTCAAGGTTTCCTGGTTAGGGAAGTTTGCGTCGGTGTTCTGGTGCGTGGAACTTGATTTCTTCTCTCTGGAGAGCAATGGAGTGCTCAGTAATGAGTTTTGAGATGAGTCTATGTGTTAGGTGTTACCTTGGGCAGCCTGTATGTTGACATTTAGGGTTATGTTCCTGCGTTGCTGGAGAATTTGCCTGGTATGTCTTGCTCTAAAACTTATTGGCTCTTGGGTGGTGGTTGGTTTCAGTTTAGGTATGGGGGCTTTTGGACAGTCACTTATTACTTAAAGTTCCATGTAGTCAGGAGTTTTCTGGTGTTCTCCAGTTTTGGGCTTAAGTCTCCTGCCTCTGGATTTTAGTTTTATTCTTCTTGTAGTCTCAGGACTTCTCCAACTATACAGCACTGATAATAAAACTTCTAGGTTAATGGCGAAAAGATTCTCCCCCGTTAGGGACTCCCAGAGAGTTTCACAGAGTTACATGAAGAAGAGGAGAGGGAGGAGGGAGATAGTGATGAGCAGGAGGAGAAAAAGGGGGACTCAAGAGGAGAGAGACAGATCTACGCAGTTGTCTGTTCCCAGAGTGTTCTCCGTAGCCCAGACACCCACCAAGATTCACAGAATTGGATTGGGAAGAGAAGGGGAAAGGAGGAAATAGAGGTGTTCTGAGGTAGAAAACAGAGAGTCAGGATTGGGAGAGAATAATCAACACACTCCTGAAGAAAAATGGGAACTGAATATTGGATTCTTAAATGTTCACAATTTATATCATATACTGAAAAACAAAAATTAAAAATCTAGAGTAGAGGTTAGACTCTTAAAAATACTATATTAAAAACAAAAACCAAAACACACAAAAAAAATTTTTAAAATATATATGAAATTCAGTTTAAATATAGGGCTTCTCTTCTTTTTTTTTTTTTTTTTTTTTTGGTAAAGTTATAGTGTATTGAAAATGAAAATTAAGGAGTAGTAGAGGAGTACTAGAGGACTTTAAAAGAAATAAGAGAAAAAGAAAAATAGAAAATAGAAGAGAAAAAGGAGAAAAAAAAAAAAAGATTTTCCCTAATTAAAAAAATCGTAAAAATCTATGAAAATGAAAGTTAAGGAGTAATGGGGGAGTCATAGGGAATTTTAAAGGAAAATAAAAGAGAAAAAAGAAAAAAGAAAAAAAAAATTTTTTTTCTTAAAAAAAAATAAAAGTAAAAATTTATCTAGGCATTTCTCTGGAGCTGTTGTGGTCAGTGTGGGTTCGGCTCAGTTTCAGATATCTCCTCGTTCTAGCTTACACTTCTCCATATCTACAGGCCCCTTCCGGTGTAATCGGTGTTTTCTACAGGGATTTTAATCTGTTGCACCAGTCCCTTCTGAAGCGGTTTCCTTTGTTCATTTGGCTTCTGTTTGCCGGTCTCTTCAGAGCCTCATTTCCGCCCTGACACAGGCGGGCGGAGGTGGACTCTTATTCAGGTAGCTAGTTCTGTCGCGCTGCGGGGAGGGGCTGGCGCTGCGGGGACGGGCTGGCGCTGCGGGGACGGGCTGGCGCTGCCGGGAGGGGCTGGCGCTTTCTCGGTCTGCGCTGCTCAGGCTCCCGGCTGCTCCATATGGAGCGCGCCCCGCGCTGCGCGCAGCTCCAGCCCTCCGGTGTTCCACAAAAGCATGGAACAAAAGGCTGTGTCCGCTCTTGTGCCTTCCCCGTCAGAGCGGTCCAGGCAGCCAGGGGCTTGACAGGCACACTTTCCCCGGGTGCGGCGCTCCCACTCCCTTCCACGGTCCCAATCTCGGTTTCTGCCCGCGCCGGTCGGGTGCCTGCGCCCTGTGTCTCGCCACGACCTGCTCCTGCCTCCGGCGGGTCTGGGCCGATCTGCAGTCTGCCAGCTCTTCTCTGGACTTTCTCGGTCTCTTTGTTCTGCGAACGGCCGGCAGCGTGTTTGGGCCGGTTAATTTTCTCTCTCTTTTGCTCTCCCACAGTTCAAGTTGGCAACTCACAAAAGCTCCCTCCGATTGTCCTCAGGGCACTCAGGCCCAGACCCTACCCCAAGCAATGCCGCCCGCTCCTCTCCGTGCCACCCCCACTTGCTGATGGCAGATGCGGGTGTCTGGGGTACTTTTCTGCTGAGAGTTGCTTTTAGGCACGTAATCTGTGGGTTTTATTTATTGTTTCCCTCCCAGTCAGGTTGCCCTCCTAGATTCAAACACTTCCCCCAGGCCTGCCAGTGCAAGGGTTTCCCGGTGTCTGGAAACGTCCTCTAAAGACTCCCTTCCCAGGACGGATCTCCGTCCTTAGCTCTTTTGTCTCACTTTTTATCTTTTATATTTTGTCCTACCTCCTTTCGAAGACAATGGGCTGTTTTTCTGGGCGCCTGATGACCTCAGCTAGCGATCAGAAGTTGTTTTGTGAAGTTTGCTCTGCGTTCAGATAATCTTTTGATGAATTTGTAGGAGAGAAAGTGGTCTCCCCGTCCTACTCCTCCGCCATCTTGTCCCCACTTTCTTATATTTAAGTCTGAATTTGGCAATAAGGAATTCATGATCTGAGCCAGCTCCCAGTCTTGTTTTTGCTGATCATATAGAGCTTCTCCATCTTTGGCTGCAAAGAATATATCAATCTGATTTTGGTGTTGACCATCTGGTGATGTCCATGTGTAGAGTCTTCTCTTGTGTTGTTGACAGAGGCTGTTTGCTATGGCCAGTGCATTCTTTTGGCAACACTCTATTAGCCTTTGCCCTATTTCATTTTGTACTCCAAGGCCAAACTTGCCTGTTAATCCAGGTGTTTCTTGACTTCCTACTTTTGCATTGCGGTCTCCCATATTGAAAAGGACATCTTTTTTGGGTGTTAGTTCTAAAAGGTCTTGTAGGTCTTCATAGAACCGTTCAACTTCAGCTTCTTCAGCGCTACTGGTTGGGGCATAGGCTTGGATTACCGTGGTATTGAATGGTTTGCCTTGGAAATGAACAGAGATCATTCTGTTGTTTTTGAAATTGCATCCAAGTACTGCATTTCGGGCTCTTTTGTTGACTATGATGGCTACTCCATCTCTTTGAAGGGATTCCTGCCCACAGTAGTAGATATAATGGTCATCTGATTTAAATTCACCCATTCCAGTCCATTTTAGTTCGCTGATTCCTAGAATGTCGACATTCACTCTTGCCATCTCCTGTTTGACCCCTCCAATTTGCCTTGATTCATGGACATAACATTCCAGGTTCCTATGCAATATTGCTCTTTACAGCATCGGACCTTGCTTCTATCACCAGTCACATCCACAAATGGGTGTTGTTTTTGCTTTGTTTCTGTCCCTTCATTCTTTCTGGAGTTATTTCTCCACTGATCTCCAGTAGCATATTGGACACCTACAGATCTTGGGAGTTCATCTTTCACTAATACTAATATGAATAATCACATTAAATTATAAATTCAGAGGAGTTAAAAGAAGAGAGCTAATCATGTGTTGGGTGTTGTAGGAAAGAAAAATGAGGCTACCCATGTTGTGATGAGAGAAAAATTAAAGGTGCATGCTTTCTTATATTTAAGGGTTAATAAGAAGACCACTTAGACTAGAACAGACGATTTAGACTGCAGAAAAAGCTATAGAATCATATTTTCAAGGGCTTTACACACTAGCAAAAAGATTCTAAAAGCGTGTTTTTCAAAGCTGGAAAATAGGGAACAAAATGCTGCAAGTGGCATTTTAACAAAAGTATTAAGCAGGATAAAGTGCAAGAGGATTTTGCTTTTGGCTGTCTTTCACTCTTTCTCTTTTTCCTAATTGAGTTTTTAATTTCATCAGATTAACATTGTTTAGAGTGGCAAACATTCTACAAGGCTTCTATGAAAAACACTAATTCTCTCACCCTCTTTCTTCTACGCTGCTTTTTCAAAAAAATAATATTTGTTCATACTTTAAACTTTAGATTCTTTTTATTTACCTGTCTCTAAATAACATGCTTATATTGCTATGTTCTGATTTTTAGACACCCACTTCCTGTCTTCCTATCCTTCCAATGTAGTTATTTGAAACCAATTTTTCCTCTCTAAGCTTTTCTCTTTGTTCTGCTGTTTTGAATTTTCACAGAGATATGCCTTGGTGTGGGTCTATTTTCATACACTGTGCTGGGTCCTCAGTAGATCATTTAAGCAGGAATCACATGTATTCTAGTTCTGGAAAAAATGCTGCAATTATACATTTGATGACTTCCTCCTCCTATTTTCTCTCTTTGGGTCTTTGTTATTTTAAATGTTCCTCTAATTTTCTTATTTTTCATGCCTATTTTAGATATTTTGTCCTTTCTCTCTTCTTTCTGGGAGATTCCTGTGGCTTTATCTTTGATCCTTCCAATTTTATTTTTTTCATCTCTGCTTTCTTGCTTTAATTTCGAAAAGCTTTTACTTACTCTCAAACTTCCTTTTAAGATAACATCTTTTCCTTGTTTTGTAGCTGTAACATCTTTTCATACCTAACTGATTATATAATTTGTAGTTGTGAAGTTCTCTTTTTCTCCATGTTTCTGTTACCTGCACTCCTTGGTCTCCAGCTTTTCCATTAGAGGCTTTAGAAAAATGGCTTTGTGGTCAACTCAGATTGAAGAAAAAGAAATACAAAATTTCAGGGGGAAGTCAGAGCTCATAGGGAGGCCTATTCTCTAGATATTTAGCATTATCTGGCTGGGTTGCTTAATAGTTAACAACTGAACTCATTTTGGGGGGGGGCTTTCCTTTGGGCTTTAGAAGAGAAGCCTCTTTAAATCTCATGCTTTATGTGTTTAAGTCTGGCTGACCACACTTTCAGATCTGACAAAGGTGGGAGTCTCCACCTTTAGGATACACACTGTCTTAATCTTCCCAGTTTCAGGATGATATATTAATACCTGAAAATCTCAATGAAAATTGGCTGTTTTTTCCAAAAGCAAGCCTTTAGTCCTCTTCCAAGATTAGGGAGGGCAGTGGCCCAGCTATACAGATCTGGACACCTCATTTTTTTCTTAGCCAAAAATTTTAATAATTCTATCAATTTGTAATTAATTCTGTAATTTTTGGCTCCACCTTCAACCCATTTCCAGAGAACCCTTGTATTATGAAACTTGGAATGTTTGGAGAATTTTGCAGTGTTAAGCAGGTCATTTTTTTGCTTCCCTACTTTTGGTTAAGAATTCAGCTTTTTTATATCTTCTATGTCATGCTTCTATTTCCTTTCTAGCTTTCAACATTTTGCTGTTATTGCCTTTTTTTTTTTTCATTTATTTTTATTAGTTGGAGGCTAATTACTTTACAATATTGTATTGGGTTTGTCATACATTGACATGAATCAGCCATGGATTTACATGTATTCCCCATCCCGATCCCCGCCCCCCCCCCCCCCCACCTCCTTCTCTACCTGATCCCTCTGAGTCTTCCCAGTGCACCAGGCCCAAGCACTTGTCTCATGCATCCAACCTGGGCTGGTGATCTGTTTCACTATAGATAATATACATGTTTCGATGCTGTTCTCTCGAAACATCCCACCCTCGCCTTCTCCCACAGAGTCCAAAAGTCTGTTCTGTACGTCTGTGTCTCTTTTTCTGTTTTGCATATAGGGTTATCAATACCATCTTTCTAAATTGTTATTGCCTTTTAATCCAGTATCTTTGTTATTGGGGTTTATGTCTTAAAAATCAATTTACACAGATTTTTGTGAGATTTGGAAAACGATTGGAGGAAAATAATGAGTGATAAGTTTTCTACCTTTAACCATGAATTTCCACCTGGTTTTGCCTTTTATTTTTTTGGTGTGGAAATACAGGAGACAAGGCAACCAGTTAGAAAGTGATAATAGAAGTAAGGTGAGAAGTGAAGAGTATTTGGACCACAGGAGAAAGGACAATGAAGGTTTTCAAAGGAAGAATGAACAAGATATATTGACTGATTTAGATGAAAGAAATGAAGAAAGTGTGATCCCAAATGTTAAGTTAGGTGAGTAGAATAATGAAGGTGCCACTGTTGGAGATTATTAGGGTAGGATTAGAATTGGGTATGAAAGAAGATAACCTGGAAGACTGTTTCGGTTGTTTCCTCTCATTTGGCTTCAAAATATACCAAGGTAAACATTGTTTGCATATAAGACAGAGGTTTCTCTCTGCTAATTGCAAGTTAGGTTCTATTAGGAGTTAGTTGTAAAAACCAAAATTGGCAACTAGCAAAAAATATTTTAAGAAGGGGCATTAGCTACTATAGGATTATTGGATGTAAAAGAGAAGCAGACTCAATGTTGACTGTCTAAGAATAACCTCTGGAACAAGATACTGAAATAACATGCTGGGACACCCATTACCAAGTCTGCAATCTTGGGTGTTGAGATACAAGAGGAGATCACTGGAACTGTGTTCAGGAATCCACTGCCATAGCTATGGTCCAGCAATCAGGATATTGCTACTACTGCAAATGTGTCTTAATTCTCATGAGGAGTCAGATGTCAGACCACTTCTCTAGGTACAGCTAACATCTTTATAACTTTGTTTCATTGGAACAAGGACCAAAATATTAGCAAATGTGTTCTTTTTAACTTCCTTTTTCCAAAGATCAATTACTTTGATCAATATATCAGCCTACTTTTTTGCCTACTTTTTTGTTTGTTCAGTGACAATAGAAAATGAAAATGGCAGTCTCAGCTTTGAGCTCATTTTTATTTGTCTCCTTGGTGGAAGCACTCTTCCCTTAGAAACGAATGCCTTTAAGGCAGCAAAGCCCAAAGGTGCAATGATAGCAAGTAAACATTTTGCAAGTGAATTGTAAGGCATAATAGTGAGAGAAATCACAAACATACTTCTACTTCTTGGCTTCCAAATACATGCATTCTGACTATGGGAGAAAAGGCATCATGTGTAATTGCAGATTTAGAGTACCTTTCACATCATACAGGTCAGTGCTAAGCTTATAAATTGTCATCCTCCAGCTGATGTCTACCGTTAACTCTCCAATAGACCAATGTCATAATTCTATAAGTTCAGCTGATTCCAAACGATGGGGTATATCAGTGAATTCCATGAGTCTCAATCCACTGCTTCACTTTTTTTTTATGCATAGTGATTTCTTTGATTACAATGAGAGGATATAGTGATAATGAATATACCATAAAATAAGACTATGGATGTAGGCTTAAAGATGCAGGTCAGGCAGGAAAGTCACATCCTTTCTGTTCTGTTCTCTTCTAGTAAGCAGTAATTTCTGTTTGCATTTGGGGAATGAATTCAGTGTTATCAGTTAGTAGGAACTGGGGTCATAGTAGAGGCTAAGCATTGTTTTCTACTATTGCAAGAAAAGGTAAATCCTCATGGTTGAATGTGTAAATAGCATCCAAGCCCTGCCACTGTGGCCAGTTTGTTCATGGGTTCTTTGGACCACCCTTGAGTAGTTGAGAAAAGCTGATGGGGAGAAAGTTTTAACATTCTCTAACTAAAGGGCATTTCCTCCTTTGTATTTCTTGGCTGGAAATTCATAGGGACACAAATATTCTTAAATTCTGGGCCAATTTAGAGAGGCACATCCTTCTGTCTCTTCTAAATTCCTTCTGTTTTCAACCAAAATTATTTTTTGAGAGTATGTGATGTGTCAAACTATTCTTAACACATGGGGTACAATAGTGAGCAAAATCTTGGCCTTATGATGCTTATATCATCAGTGCTCTAACCTTGTTCCTTCCAGTCCTGACTCATCCAAGCAAATTGTTAGCTGTGGACAAGAAATCAGTATAGATCCCTATCTCCGGTCATAGTTATTTCCAGGAAAAGTGGACCACCTGATGCTGCTGCTGCTGCTAAGTCACTTCAGTTGTGTCCAACTCTGTGCGACCCCAGAGACGGCAGCCCACCAGGCTCCCCCATCCCTGGGATTCTCCAGGCAAGAACACTGGAGTGGGTTGCCATTTCCTTCTCTAGTGCATGAAAGTGAAAAGTGAAAGTGAAGTCGCTCAGTCGTGTCCGACTCTTCGTGACGCCGTAGACCGCAGCCCACCAGGCTCCTCCGTCCATGGGATTTTCCAGGCAGGAGTACTGGAGTGGGTTGCCATTGCCTTCTCTGGACCACCTGATATATCTTTCAAATTTCTATCCACTGGAGATTTTCCTTCTCTACCCCTCAGTTCAGTTCAGTCACTCAATTGTGTCCAACTCTTTGTGACCCCATGGACTGCAGCACGCCAGGCCTCCCTGTCTGTCACCAACTCCCGGAGTTTATTCAAACTCATGTCCATTGAGTCAGTGATGACATCCAACCATCTCATCCTCTGTCATCCCCTTCTCCTCCCACCTTCAATCTTTCCCAGCATTAGGGTCTTTTCAAATGAGTCAGCTCTTCACATCAGGTGGCCAAAGTATTGGAGTTTCAGCTTCAACATCAGTCCTTCCAATGAATATTCAGGACTGATTTCCTTTAGGATGGACTGGTTGGATCTCCTTGCTGTCCAAGGGACTCTCAAGAGTCTTCTCCAACACCATAGTTCAAAAGCATCAATTCTTCGGTGCTTAGCTTTCTTTATAGTCCAACTCTCACATCCATACATGACTGCTAGAAAAACCATAGCCTTGACTAGACGTACCTTTGTTGGCCAAGTAATGTGTCTGCTTTTTAATATGCTGTCTAGGTTGGTCATAACTTTTCTTCCAAGAGCAAGCGTCTTTTAATTTCATGGCTGCAATCACCATCTGCGGTGATTTTGGAGCCCCCCAAAATCAAGTCTGCCACTGTTTCCCCATCTATTTGCCATGAAGTGATGGGACTGGATGCCATGACCTTAGTTTTCTGAATGTTGAGCTTTAAGCCAACTTTCTCACTCTCCTGTTTAGCTTTCATCAAGAGGCTCTTTAGTTCTTCTTCACTTTCTGCCATTAAGGTGGTATCATCTGCATATCTGAGGTGACTGATATTTCTCCTGGCAATCTTGATTCCAGCTTGTGCTTCCTCCAGCCCAGCGTTTCTCATGATGTACTCTGCATATAGGTTAAATAAGCAGGGTGACAATGTACAGCCTTGATGTACTCCTTTTCCTATTTGGAACCAGTCCTTTGTTCTATGTCCAGTTCTAATTGTTGCTTCCTGACCTGAATACAGATTTCTCAGTGGGGCTTTAATGTTGCCAATATCTATTTAATTTCTATTGCAGCAATAAGCTGAGTGGCTCAGTGGATAAGAGTCCAGTGCTGATTTAGGTACAAGTTGGAGGCTCTGGTTCCTTGGGGGCATTTCACGTATATTTGCTATTGATCACAAAGGGAATCATGAAGGAGTGTATGAGTAGATAAGCACATACCTATCAATACACACACACACACCATAGTCATTCTATACTGATGATCGCTTTGTGGTTCCATTTTTACATAATAAAATATAAAGGGGAAAGGGCACAAAACTGAATCAGAAAGCTGAGCTTATGGTCTTGATTCAACCATATGCTTGCTAAGAAAATCACTTAAAATATAATCCTTTGTTTCCTTTCCTATAAAGACTGTAACATTTGACCTATTTCCCACGATATTGTTAAGTTTAAGGTATAAAAATGCTATGAAATATATTATATAATATATGGAAAATTGTAAGTATAAAGATGTTTGTCAAAAATTATGGTCTAAGTATCAAATAATGAGGAGATAATTATTCTTTATTAAATTTTATTTTATATTATAGTGGATTTACAATATTGTGTTAGTTTCATGGGTACAGCAAGGTGACTCATTTATGCATATACATGTATCTATTCTCTTTCACGTTCTTTTAAACCAAGGTCACATAACTAATAAGTTCCATAGATTGAATTTGAACCCAAGTAGTCTAGCACTGTATTCTGAGCTTTCCATTTCTATGTTGCCTCTCACCCTATCACCAGTCTCCATTTATTATTTCCTATGGTTTCCTACTTCCTACTTCCTGTCTCAACACAGTAGGATTTTTACTCATATAAAGAAATACATTAAAATAGTAGAATAAATTAATGCATTTATGGACAGAATTATGGAGGGTTTAAGAGGAAGATATTACTTTTTCTGGGTTGGGAGGAAAAGCATAAAACAAAGCTTCACAGAGAAGGTGACGTTTGACCTGAGTATTGAAGGAAGAGAAGAGATGGTTAGGAAGAAAAAAGAGAGCATATGGGCAAACTTATCTATTAACCCTTGATGCAGTTACCTGTATCTTAGCTTTATATTTTGTTTTGAGCATAGTGGCTGTCACATGGTGAGCAAGCACTCAAATAACTCTCATCTGTAGGCAAGGCAAGAGATGACAAAAAGACCCAAGGAGTATTGTATTGGAGCAGGATGACCCTACGTATTGCCTTCTGTGGTCAGGGGATGCTGATGGTGATATCTGAGCTGTTTATTCTCCCTGGATCATCTTGTTCCTATAAGGCCAATAGAACATGCTGTGCCACTTTGTCAAACCTCTCCAAATTTGGATTTGGAATTTTGAACTAAAGTGAATCCTTTCATTTATTCTGGGAAAAATATAATTTCTTATTTAGTCTTTTTATAAGAAGTAATTAGAAAGCTTTGCAAAAGCTAATTTAGCCAGACATTTAAAAAAGTACAAAAATGATGAACCAAGAACAAAGAAGCTCAAATGATGTAGAATATAATTTCTTAACAGACTGATTTAACATGCAGAGGTAAGGCATTTAACACAATTTACTTGGGTTTTTTATTGAATCCATGTTTAAAACTTAAGCCTTCATCAGAGACAATACTAAAGATGGTTACATCTCTCTCAGATTTTCAGTGTAGCCAATGAAAATAAAATTACTTTCTATAATTACTGATTACCCCCTTAGAATATGAGGGGCTGCATTTACAGTAACTAGAGGAAGACACAGAGATATATTTGTTGGATTTACCAGGGTTTGTGAAGGCAAAAATGATTTACGGCTTCTATACTTGTATTATGCTATCAACAGAAATACACAAACTTAGAAATCCCACATCCAAACTTGATTGTTAGTAATTCATGTCTTTATATTTTAATAGCATGGTGGTGCTGTGGATTTAATCCAACAAATAAGGTGTTTCATTATGGTTCACTCTTACTACCCTTGGACAGAACTGCTTATGTTAATGATGTTTTGGAAACAACATCATCACAGTGACTTAGAAACTATTCTCAAAGCACTGGCTGAACCACTGAGGTCGTATCTTCATAAAGTATCATAAAACTATTAAGGTGATTGCTATATATTACTATTACTGAGGGCTGTCATAAGAATGTGGTATTTTTGTTTGGGATGTTGGGATAAAAGTAAAAGCAAAACAAATGTCAAAGTTTCTAAGGAAGTCCTGAAATTGAATATTTTGCTGTCTTGAAGTGAAAGGATAAGAGGATTGGGACAGGCCTTTGTAATTGACAAAGTGGTATAGCTGTGAAAACGTGTTTAAGGAAATAATTCAAAAGAGAAAAAACTATCTTCATGTAAATGCTTTTTGTAGCATTACTTATATTAGCAAAAATACAATACTCTTTATTAAATCTCAACCTAGTTCATAACTAACTACATGCTCTATTTGACCTTTATCTCCTGGATGTCTCCTGAACACCTAATATCCTTAACACCCAAGCAATCATGTTTAAGACTGCGTAATCATTAGGGAGTATTCCCCTCCTACTGCTTCCTAAATTATACTCAATGCATTTCCTTTTCCAAGGTATGGATTAATTATTGACTCCACCAGTTACTTGCCAAAGAGACTCAGTTCTCCCTCTGTGCTGACTCTTTTCTGTACGTTACCATCATGCTCTAATTTATTGCCTCTCCACACTTTTTTTTCCACACTTTATAATAACCTCCTAACATGCCTACCTGAATTCAAGATGTCGTTTTTTCCCACTTCTCTTTTCCAACCACAACATCAACAGTTCTCTACACATTGGTCCATGTACTTAGATCCCATTACCATATTGATATGAAATCCTATGTGCCTACAAAATAAACTCCAAATGCTTTAGCATTGGGGTATTGGAATAAACATACCAGTGAGCTCTCCTATCCCTGATTCTCCAACCTAGTTCTGATCTACCATTTTAGCTCTATGTTGCATGCATCCAGGCTCTCCACCATTGAGTGTGCCTAAAACTTCAGCCTCACCATCATAACATTTCCTTAAATTTCCTTTATTTTAGTTTCTTATTTTCTATTTCTTTTGTAATTTCAATTTCTTTATCATTTTCATTTCATTGTAATCCTATCACCTGTTTTTTCTTTTTTGAGATTTTTTTTTTTGGATGCATACAATTTTTAAAATCTTTACTGAATTTGTTACAATATCATTTTTGTTTTTTGGTCATAAGGTATGTGGGCTCTTAGCTCGCCAACCAGGGATCAAACCTCTGCCTCCTGAACTGGTAGGTGAAGTCTTAACCACTGAACCATCCCAGGAAGGTCCCTATATTTTCTTATATGCACTGTTATGATTATGTATTTTCTCGCAAACTTATGTTGATGAATTGTTCCTATATCTCTGTCTTCTTTAGTGGCCTATAAGTTTCTGCAGGCAGTCGCTTTAGATTTTTTTATGATCTTATGCCTATTCTTTCCCAAGTAATATCATTCTTCTGCTTAGAATACATCTTAAAGTATATTTATTGCACATTAAACAAAATATTTTATTAACTGATATATAATGTGATATATAAGTACAGGTTCATGCAACCAATGTACATTGAGATAGTCTAACTGAATATTTGCATTTATACTTAAATAAGTCAGTTGATTGTGATGGACAGTTGCCAACATTTATTATGGAGAAACTATGTGACAAGCACTTATCTAGTACTTACCTATTGGATGGATTCAGGTGCTAATTCAAATGTGTATATTGTGAGTCTACTATGTCCCAGGTTCTGTATTGAGAGCTATTAACAGAAAGACTAGATGCAGTTCTACCTCAATGATCTTACAGTATAGTTTGGGGAAAAGATAATAAAAATGCTAATGTAAATATTATATAATGGGTTCCACAATAGAGAAAAGATACTTGCTCCTTGGGAGAAAAGTTATGACCAACATACATGGCATATTAAAAAGCAGAGACATTACTTGGCCAACAAAGGTACATCTAGTCAAGGCTTTGGTTTTTCCAGTAGTCATGTATAGATATGACAGTTGGACTCTAAAGAAAGCTGAGCACCAAAGAATTGATGCTTTTGAACTGTGGTGTTGGAGAAGACTCTTGAGAGTCCCTTGGACAGCAAGGAGATCCAACCAGTCCATCCTAAAGGAAATCAGTCCTGAATATTCATTGGAAGGACTGATGTTGAAGCTGAAACTCCAATACTTTGGCCACCTGATGTGAAGAGCTGACTCATTTGAAAAGACCCTAATGCTGGGAAAGATTGAAGGTGGGAGAAGAAGGGGATGACAGAGGATGAGATTGTTGGATGTCATCACTGACTCAATGGACATGAGTTTGAGTAGGCTCTGGGAGTTGGTGATGGACAGGGAAGGCCTGGCGTGCTGCAGTCCATGGGGGTCACAAAGAGTTGGACACTACTAAGCAACTGAACTGAACTGAACAATAGAGAAAGACAGAGGGTGCTTGGAACATTTTAAGAACACGTTGGAAAGGTTAAGAAAAGGATTGTTTAGGGAAGGCTGTCCATTCCAGGTATTGACAGCCAGTGAAAGTGTATGAAGAGGAAATTAGTGCTTGGGTTACATAAGCAGTTAAATAAATATGACTTGAAGAGAGAGAGTGCATACATGTTGGTGGAAGCTGAGGAAGTTGGTGATGAAAGGAAGTGGCTTGAAAGAGAAACTAGAACTGGGAAATGGAGGTAATGGAATATCTTATATTGACCTAAAAGTTTGATTATTTTTTTCAGAAGAAAATGGGAAGCCACTGAAAATTGTGAGTAGTGAAATGCATAATTAGAATGTTGAGAAAGAACATTCTAGGTACTTTATATGCATTATCTCATTTAATCATCTCCTTACCAGTTGTTGAGTATTTATCCCTGGCTTACAGAGGAAAAAGTGAACCATCTCTTTCCATTCCTCTCAGTGATGCCTATCTTCCATTGTTTATCTTTCTGCTTCTATTTTGTCTCTTCAAAGAGGATTTTTCTGACAGTCATATATAAATTTCTTCTTCTATGGGGTAAAAAATAGAAAAATATAACCAGGAGATCTGGAGGAGGAGGGAAGGGGATGGGAATTTAAATAAGTTGGCCAGGGAAGGTCTCAGTAAGTTGACATTTGGGAAACTTTAAAGATGGTAAGAAGATATCTTGGAACTAAAGCATCCCAGGTAGTATTATCAGCCAGTGCAAAGGCCCTGAGGTAGGATCATGCTTCACTTGAGTAGAAACAGCAAAGAAATTGGAGCTAGAACATATTCCATCTTCCCTTAACAGAAATACTTGTAGAGAACAGGAATGCAATAAATATTTCCTGAAAAAATATATGAGTAAAGGAAGAAAGGATATATTTCAGTTTCTCAACTGGTTTGTTCAAACCCAAACCCATACATACCCTTTCAATTATAATTACCCTACCTCATGCTTAATTCCTACATGGCTGAATTCCTTTAAACAGCATTGAAGTAGAATCTTTGTGAATGAGTACCCATGAAGGATTCTGTACAGACTCGTCTATAGTTTATGTGCAGATGTGTGTGCCATCTCTGCAGACAAATACTCTTTCATGTGTCTTTACAAGAAACAACAGTGACACACAGTGGTTGATGGAGTGAATCAGAGATGAACTCCCTCCAGATATCCCAGGAGGAATAGCAGATATTTCTCAGACTTCCTTTCTTTGGAAAGTTGGTTGTCTTGTTAATTCAGGCAGGTATTAACTACCCAATATATTCAGCATATCCCTCGTTGTAAGCTGTCAGACTGTGACACAGCATCACCTAATGTGACGTTACATGATACATAATGCCTGAATTAAATAATAATAATAAAAAAGTCCTAGACACTTCTTTCAGTGAAAGAGTAGGTAGGTAATCTGAATATTTGGGGTAATTGGCTCTAGGAAGAGAGAGGCATCATTATTTCAGGCTCCCTAGTGAGCTTTAATTAGCCATATTGCTTCATTGTGTGACAAAGAGAACGCTGCTGGTAGTGCTAAATCTATAATGACACCCTTGCTTTAGGAGCACAGGTATTTTAAACTACCTTGACTGACTGACATACAGGTAATTCTATTCAGAGCTTAGCAGTGAACTCAGGCACTTGGAACTGTCTTTCCTCAGATGGGCATAAATTTGTTGTTGTGAATCTGAGAGGTTTCCTCGTCTTCCCCAATCCTCATAGTCCTCCAACTGGGGAAAGTCATCAGGTATTCACAACAGGCCTGTGTTCTACCTGGGCTTTAAGAATAATACATCTGTGTTTCTGAAGAAATGAGTGCTTCAGAAAGAGTTCCAATAGCTCTTAACGTTTAACGATGGGCCAAGACACTAGGAAGGGCTTTCTGGGGGCCTTGGAAGCCCCTTTAATCCTTTATTTGCAGATATGGCAGGAAGGCTACTTGGAGAGCAGGAAAATTCTTAAAGGCTGAATTTTCTGGAACCAATATTCAACATTTTGATTTTTTATTTTAATGATAAAAACACCAGGAGTGGCAGGCTGGGTAACAGTGGACAAAGCACCAGCACAGTGATTCAACTGTCTTACCTTGGATGATGGGTGAATTGTCTTACATGCAGGGAGGTAATGGTGCTCCATTTCTATCTCCAGAAAATGCTTTCTGATTTTCTCTATTTTTAGCCAGTTGAGATTGTGGATTTTCCCTATCATCTTCTCACCAGTGTTCTTAGAGACAAAGCAGACATATGCACAAGATGGATGGACAAGGCTGTGGAATGGTCAAGGGTCAAAGAGAAGCTGATGGGCTCATATTTGCTTTCTTATCCCCAGAGAATATTAGAAGCCGGAACTTGAGTGTCTAAAGTCTGTGGTTTTCAACAGAACTCCGGAGATGCTGAGTGAAAGCACTGCTTCTTTGCAGTTGCTAAAGAAGATGCCTCTAAATGATCCTTGCATCTTCAATTAAATATGAACTACTTTCAGTGCATTTATAAGAGTCTATCTAAGAACTGTGGACCCCCAAATTTAACTGAGTATGTAACTGAGACTGGTATTATCTAGGCATCATGTAAAGTGGAGGGGGGAAGGGAAGATGAAGAAACTCAGAAGAAAACAAGAGTCATAGCATTATATGAAGACAGGAAACTCAAAAGGACTGCCTTCCAGCCCTGACCACATTTTAGGTGGAGGCAGCACTAGCACTTATCAAGAATCACTTTCTTAGGTAATCTTTCTCCTTTCCAGTTTTTTCTCTCCTTAAAATAGTAATAACAATAATAGTATTTATGTAGTATTTTAGTATTTCATGGTGAACTGCCTGCATGTTTAGTCACTCAGTCGTGTCCAACTGTTTGTGACCCTTTGGACTGTAGCTTGCCAGGCTCCTCTGTCCACCTATTACCCAGTCAAGAACACTGGAATAGGTTGCCATTTCTTCCTCTAGGGGATCTTCCTGACTTAGGGAAGAAGTTTCCTGCATTGAAGGCGGATTCTTAACCTGCTGAGCCATCAGTGCGTGCATATATATTAGCTAACTTGCTCCTGATTTTATAGACATAAAATATTTATTGACTCCCCATTGCATAGCCCGTCATTTGCTTAACATTTCCCCACTCCTCATCAGGTCAGATTCATTCTTATTCCTGTTTCACTAACTCAACTCAGTGTTTTTTTTGGACTAAAACTACAGCATTAAAATAAAGCAAAAATAGTTATCTGCTATTATTTCTTCAGTAGTTTATAAATAGGAAATCTGATAATTTTTGTGGGTACAAGAAAGAGGTTCAGAAATGTGAAAAGAGATGCTGTGGGGAAGAGAGGGTTTTTCCCCAGACAAAGAGGCCTGGGGCTAAGTTGGAGTTTTAGAATAAGTGAAGGACACTCCCATAGGGAACTGGTGCTTCCCTTTTCTGTGGCCAGTGTTGCAAAACTGGAAAGAATTCTGGAATGTGGCACAGGAGAACTTTTCTAATTATCATTTTTGAGATTCCAAGGCTAATAATTTTCTCTAAATGCAAACAATACCAATTCTGCACACGAAAGATTTATTGATGTGAGATTCCACAGAATGTTACTCTCATAATACATTTTGATTGGCTATTGCAGGCAGAAACTATTATTGTTCATCGGGATTCCAGTTAAGGGGTCATCTTGAGGAGGTAGGTAAAAATGACATTAATCTGCCTCTTGTTGAAACCCTTGAATTTTCCCAAATGAATGGGAAAACCACACCAACCACAATTTTAGTGATTGTGGTTGGTTTTCACTTAATTTTAATTTTTGGGCAAGTGTACCTTGTTTTGCATAGTTAAAATAAATTAGAATAGAAATAAATTACTCATGACTACTGTAGTGTTTTAGAGCTTGAAGAAAATTTAGAAATAATCTAGACTTTTCACAGTTGGAGGACCTGAAGCCTGGACAGTTCAAATGACTTAAACTAGTTAGGGACAAAACAGAAAGTGGAACCTAGTTCTTACTGTTAGTCAAATGATTTTCCTGATAAAGCATTTTGTTGTTGTTTCGTCATTAAGTTGTCTCCAACTCTTTTGTAACTTCATGGACTGTAGCCCACCAGGCTCCTCTGTCCATGGGATTTCCCAGGCAAGAATACTAGAGTGGGTTGCCATTTCCTTCTCCAGGATAAAACATTTAGCCGGTTATAATTCTTTATGAATTACCTCTAGCCAGGAAATTGCTGGTAAACCCAGATATTCTGAGATGGCTTTGTTTTTCTCTTTTTGACATCTCTGTGACACTATTGGAGTCTGCCAACCCCCGATACTGCAAACTCACATTTCTGAGACTCTCTCTGACTCTCATGAGGCTGTTCTGGGCTGGCCTTTTTCCTCATCAGCCTCTTTGTGTCTCCACTTCTGAGGCTGTCTTTTGGCCTGACCGTACATTGGTAGTCTCTCTGGCTTCAATCCCTAAAGCTGGGCTAGAAGTAGATTCACTATTAAAGGTAATTTGAGAGAGTGAATTTTGCTAAAATATTTTCTCCAAAATATTTGATTTGAGATTTTTATTGGGAGTTGATATTTTAAATCAAGAAGAATGGAAAGACTAGAAAGGGAAGGAAAACAAAAGACAAAAGGAAATGAACACAGAATTAGAACTAAAAATCCTATGTTGGCAAATCTCAGCGTTGAAAGATCAGGTAACACAATCAAATCAGAGGCCAGTAAACTACCTTATATGACACTCAGCAAATTATAAAGTCCATTCACATACATTATTTGACCTTCACAACAGCTTTGTAGGGAAAAGTGATTATAAATAGTTTATAAATAAGAAAACTGAGATTCAAATCTCAGTTTAGTTACTTACCCACATTTGTTAGGGGAAGCACACTGTCTGAAACCACCCACCCTGGCCAGGCACCATAGTAACCATTTGCATGAGTTGTTTTACAACAGGAGGAACACAGAACTAATAAGCCATCACCAATGGGAAGAGTTTGGGAAAGGTCAAAAGGAGATACCACATGTCCGACCACCTCCCAGAATCCTCTCTGGCATCCATCTTGGCTGAACAAGGTGCACCACCAGGAAGGACTCTGAGTCAGAATGATTGGCTAAAGACAACACAGAAACTAATCCCATCACCATAAAAGACTGTGAGCCATGTGACAGAGCTATTCTCCTGGGTTCCCTTACCCTCCTGCTCTCCACCCGGGTCCCCTTACCCATTAGAATCTCTTGCTTTGTCAGCACATGTGTCTCCTCAGACAATTCATTTCCGAGTGTTAGACAAGACAAGTTTTGGGCCCTGGAAGGGGTCCCCCTTTCTGTAACACATTTACACAGCTTGTAATGGCAGAAGTAACCAAAACCACAAGCTTCTCCCTGCAGATTTTGTGCTCTATTAACCATGACACCCCAATTTACAGTTGTTTCAAGTGACTCAGGCACATTAGGAAACTCAGCTGGTTAGAGCTTCGTGGCCCTATGGCATAGGTTACAGGTTTGATTTTTTCTGTATTTTGGTAGCTATTTAGAGTAAAAGCCATAGTCACTTATAACACAAATACATTCCCTTTAGTTTCAAGAAGAACAAGGTTTCTGTGTACTATATAATACAAATAGGTCACCTTTATTTGACTTAGAGTGTATGTTCTCCATTTTACTGGTAGAGGGTTAAACCATCTTTGCATATGAAAGATAGTTGTCATCTATTGTGATATCTAGTAATGCTTCACTATTTGGATTTGTAAAGCTGGTACTGTAATTTAAATACCGACAGTCTATAAGTCCCTGCCACCAGGTAAATGAAAGTGCTTTGAGATATGATTGTGCATATTGTCCAAAGTCTAGAGATTTATAATATTTTTCAAAATAAGATATTTGTAGTTCCTACGGGTGTTAGTAGACATTCAGATAAAAGTTGTATGAGAATCTGGGGAAAAAAACAAAACAACCTCTTCTTAATATGAATGTTTTTAACAAGGCCATCAGCTTGAACCAATGGGATAGAAGCAACATTGTGATCTTCAGAATAAAATATTTTTCTTCAGAATTGTGCCCTGGAATCTTAAGGCTTAATTAGTTTATTTCAAGGAAGGACTGAGGGGAAAGAAATAATCTCATTTGCCTGGCAGCATATCATTCCTAGGGGAACAGATGTTTACATTTTGCTAAATTACACAACTCCACAGAAGTTACTGGAGAGCTAAAGATATATTCATACTGAACTGTAGGAAACCACATGTTGATAATGAGCCCATTTTGTGTCTTGGCTTGTGGAAAAGAATGTGAAAATGCCTTATTCTGTGTTTTTTTTTTTCTTCTTTCCCTTCTGACAGTACTGATGCACTGCCGCAGGCAGTCTAAAAATAATAGCATGAGGTTAACTGACAATTGCAGGTGTATTTACACTGATATTCTGATATTGGCATGTTGCTTAAAAATACTACTGGAAGTGATACAATATGCATCCAAATAAATTTTCTTTATTAGAAAGGAGAAACTGGCAGAAAAGGCAAAGATTCCTTAAAATAATTGATAGAGAAATGTAGCTATTTTAATAATCTGCCACAATAAGCTGATTTTTTCCCTAAATTTGTGCTCTGTGAACTGAAAGCAAGAGAATCCATCTGAAAAATGTGTCATCAAATGTCCCTCCTTCCACACGCACTTCTACACCTGCACTCACCTACCCGTGTGGGCATACATACAGCAAACAGTTTGAGAATCATACCTGGAAATCTGTAGGGATGATGAGAAGCCTCTTGTCTCTGTGACATTGCATCTCACTCTCCAGATCCACTTTCTACTCTTTTTCTCACTGGTTAACAGGCTCTTGCTCATATTTGGATTTCGCTAATGGGAGTTATCAACAAGATCTGGAGTTACTTTGAGGTATTGATTTCCTGGCCTGCAGAACTAAAGCTGCAGCTCTCACTATGTTGCAGGTGGATCTCCCTACACCTTGCCCAGCAGCAAGAAGAGGAAATGGCCTCTTGCTGTTGCCAGGCCCAGGCGCTCACCATCCCTGGTTCTTTCTCTTAACCGTGACTGTTGTTGCTGTGTTTGTTCCTAAGTCTTGTCTGACTCCTTTGCCATCATATGGACTGTGGCTCACCAGACTCCTCTGCCCAGGCAAGAGGAGTGGAGTGGGTAGCCATTTCCTTTTCCAGGGGATCTTCATGACTCAGGAACAGAGCTTGCATCTCTTGCATAGGCAAGAAGATTTTCTACCACTGAGCCACCCTTAACCATGATTCAGTTCAGTTCAGTCACTCAGTCATGTCCGACTCTTTGCAACCCCATGAATCTCATTATGCCAGGCCTCCCTGTCCATCACCAACTCCCGGAGTTTACTCAAACTCATGTCCATCGAGTCGGTGATGCCATCCAGCCATCTTATCCTCTGTTGTCCCCTTCTCCTCCTGCCCTTGGTCCCTCCCAGCATCAGGGTCTTTTCCAGTAAGTCAACTCTTCACATGAGGTGGCCAAAGTATTGGAGTTTCAGCTTCAGCATCAGTCCTTCCAATGAACACCCAGGACTGATCTCCTTTAGGATGGACTGGTTGGATCTCCTTGCAGTCCAAGGGACTCTCAAGAGTTTTCTCCAACACCACGGCTCAAAAGCATCAATTCTTCGGTGCTCAGCTTTCTTCACAGTCCAACTCTCACATCTATACATGACCACTGGAAAAACCATAGCCTTGACCAGACGGACCACTGTTGGCAAAGTAATGTCTCTGCTTTTTACTGTGCTGTCTAAGTTGGTCATAACTTTCCTTCCAAGGAGTAAGTGTCTTTTAATTTCATGGCTACAATCACCATCTGCAGTGATTTTGGAGCCCAAAAATGTAAAGTCTGACACTGTTTCCACGGTTTCCCCATCTATTTTCCATGAAGTGATGGGAACAGATGGTCAACAAAAGAGTCTGAAATGCAGTACTTGGATGCAATCTCAAAAACGATAGAATGATCTCTGTTCGTTTCCAAGGGAAACCATTCAATATCACAGTAATCCAAACCTATGCCCCAATCAGTAATGCTGAAGAAGCTGAAGTTGAACAGTTCTATAAAGACCTACAAGACCTTTTAGAACTAACACCCAAAAAAGATGTCCTTTCCATTATAGGGGACTGGATTGCAAAAGTAGGAAGTCAAGAAATACCTGGAGTAACAGGCAAATTTGGCCTTGGAGTATGAAATGAAGCAGGGCAAAGGTTAATAGAGTTTTGCCAAGAGAAAGCACTGGTCATAGCAAACACCCTCTTCCAACAACACGACACATGGACATCACCAGATGGTCAACACCAAAATCAGATTGATTATATTCTTTGCAGCCAAAGATGGAGAAGCTCTATACAGTCAGCAAAAACAAGACTGGGAGCTGATGTGACTCAGATCATGAACTCTTTATTGCCAGATTCAGACTTAAATTGAAGAAAGTAGGGAAAACCACTAGACCATTAAGGTATGACCTTAACCAAATCCCTGACAATTATACAGTGGAAGTGAGAAACTGATTTAAGGGACAGATCTGATAGACAGAGAGCCTGATGAACTATGGATGGAGGTTCGTGACATTGTACAGGAGACAGGGATCAAGACCATCCCCATGGAAAAGAAATGCAAAAAGGCAAAGCGGTTGTCTGAGGAGGCCTTACAAATAGCTGTGAAAAGAAGAGAAGCAAAAAGCAAAGGAGAAAAGGAAAGATTCCCATTTGAATGCAGAGTTCCAAAGAATAGCAATGAAAGATAAGAAAGCCTTCCTCAGCGATCAATGCAAAGAAACAGAGGAAATCAATAGAATGGTAAAGACTAGAGATCTCTTCAAGAAAATTAGAGATACCATGGGAACATTTCATGCAAAGATGAGTTCGATAAAGGTCAAAAATGGTATGGACCTAACAGAAGCAGAAGATATTAAGAAGAGGTGGCAAGAATACACAGAAGAACTGTACAAAAAAGATCTTCACAACCCAGATAATCACGATGGTGTGATCACTCACCTAGAGCCAGACATCCTGGACTGTGAAGTCAAGTGGGCCTTAGGAAGCATCACTACGATCAAAGCTACTGGAAGTGATGGAATTCCAGTTGAGCTATTTCGAATCCTGAAAGATGATGCTGTGAAAGTGCTGCACTCAATATGCCAGCAAATTTGGAAAGCTCAGCAGTGGCCACAGGACTGGAAAAGGTCAGTTTTCATTCCAATCCCAAAGAAAGGCAATTACAAAGAATGCTCAAACTACCGCACAATTGCACTCATCTCACACGCTAGTAAAGTAATGCTCAAAATTTTCCAAGCCAGGCTTTAGCAATACGTGAACTGTGAACTTCAAGATGTTCAAGCTGGTTTTAGAAAAGGCAGAAGAACCAGAGATCAAATTGCCAACATCTGCTGGATCATCGAACAAGCAAGAGAGTTCCAGAAAAACATCTATTTCTGCTTTATTGACTATGCCAAAGCCTTTGACGGTGTGGATCACAATAAACTATGGAAAATTCTGAAAGAGATGGGCATACCAGACCACCTCACCTACCTCTTGAGAAACCTGTATGCAGGTCAGGAGGCAACAGTTACAACTGGACATATAACAACAGACTGGTTCCAAATAGGAAAAGGAGTACATCAAGGCTGTATATTGTCACCCTGCTTATTTAATTTATATGCAGAATATATCATGAGAAACGCTGGGCTGGATGAAGCACAAGCTGGAATCCAGATTGCCGGGAGAAATATCAATAACCTCAGATATGCAGATGACACCACCCTTATGGCAGAAAGTGAAGAGAAACTAAAAAGCCTCTTGATGAAAGTGAAAGAGGAGAGTGAAAAAGTTGGCTTGAAGCTCAACATTCAGAAAACGAACCTTGATGACATCCTTGTAAATAATTTTAATGAACCCTCTCAATTACTCTGCTTGTTTTCTGTTTTCTGTGAGGACTCTGAACTGAAAAATTGCTGTGCTGCGGCACTGCTGTTACAAGGGCAAACGAAGCCCAGGCGTCCCCACAAGGAACTGATCACAGCAGGGAGTTATATACAGAGTGGTGGGGAAATACAACGAAAGGTTGTTCATGTCAGTTGACCGTGAGCCTAAGGGAAGTGTTTTGGGGGAAGAGATGATGCTTGGCAGAAAATTTATGTTGTTGAAAAATTCAAATATAGAAAAATGGGCTATCTTAATAAACTTCTAAGTAACAATGCACCATTTTCAACAGTAAACAACTCCATCAACGTATGGTCAGATTGTTTGCCCTCATCTGCTTCACTACCCCTTCCTTAGGATCATTTTCAAAATGATTTCTGGATAATATATAAGTTTGCCTCTAAATATTTCAGCATATATCTCTAAAACATAAACACTGTATCATTATCCTCAAAACCATCAATCACAAAACTTCAGTATAATTAGAGTTCAAAACTATCTAGCTATACTAAAAATGTTCTTTTTCTCTAGTTTATTTGAATTGGAATCAAGTAAGGCATATATTATTATAATTGATTTCTTCTAATTTATAGGTCTCTCTCTCTCTATGTGTGTGTATATATATATACACATATACACACACACACACACACACATATATGTATATGTATATTTCCCTTACAGTTTCTTTGCTGGAAAAATCAGGTTATTTGACCTAGAGAATTTCTCTCAGTGTGGATTTGTTAATTGCATTTCCTGTATTATTTAATGTTCCTCTCTATATCTCATAACTTGATAGTTACAACTACAGCTTAATTTGACTTAGGCTTAATTATTTTGGTGGAGGGAAAGATTATTTCATAGATTGTCAATGTTTTTCTGTCAGAATGAATATAATGTCAACTTGTTTCTCTTTTCTGATGTTAAAAGCCATTGATAATCATTGCCGTAGGCCAGTGGTTTTTCAAATTTCAGTATTCATCAACATCACTTGAAGGCTTGTTAAACCCAGACTGCTGGGCCCCACCCCCAGAGTTGCTGATTCAGTAGTTCTGAGGAAAGATAGGGAGTCTGCATTCCTAACAAGTTCCCAGGTGATGCTGATGCTCGTGACCTCACCACTCTCTGAGAATTGCTCCAGTTAGCTTATTCATTCATCTTGAACATCTCCCATCTCAGACCTGGAGTCAGCTGTTTCTCCAAAGAGCCCGGATTCTTTTAGTGGGGTATCCTATTTAGAGCCCACTTTCTGAGGGTTATAGGCACTCATTTTAGGTGGGCTTATCATTGCTTATAGACATTTTGGAGGATAGAGTTAGGATGGAGAAGGAAATGGCAAACCCACTCCAGTATTCTTGTCTGGAGAATCCCAGGGATGGGGAAGCCTGGTGGGCTGCCGTCTATGGGGTCGCACAGAGTCGGACACAACTGAAGTGACTTAGCAGCAGCAGTAGAGTTAGGACATATATTGAAAAAAGTAAATCATGAGTCTATATGGATACTTCCAATTCACATTCAAGACTGTAAGACTTTCATTTAACTTTATCCATGTTGCAATAGTATTAGTATCTCCTTTCTCTCACTGTGAGAAATCCCTGCTTTTAGTAACACCAACAAAATTCCCATTTGTTTATCCCATACTAATCATACTACAGTCTTATAAAAACAATATCAATATGTCCACCAACAACTGATTTCCAAAACCAGTTTAATTTTCTGTTTTGTTATTGATATTGTTTTGCTATACTTTTAATCTTTAGGACATGTCCCACCAGGGATGCACAACTATATTAGGTGGTATAAAGTCACTTGAACTAGTTCCTTTCTGTGTAGCTATGTTTCAGACTGGTTATTCACTTAGGTAATTTTTATACTTTTATTTTTAAAGCTTGCATTTTGGTAAATTAAACTTGTTTTGTAATTATACAAAATATCTATAAAATTAAGTCTTTGAAGCAAGGAAGAATCAAAGGATTCTAGCTTTTATATCTGATTACACTCTGATTCTTTCCTTCCTTCCTCTAAAAGTAAATTTAAAATGTTTTAAAATATCTTTTGGCATTTAGGAAGGTTTATAATTTTGTTTTAATGATTACATTTGTACTAACATTACCTTTGTATAAAATCCATCTCCCTTCCCTCTTTTTGGCTGTCGACTATGACTCTTGTTTCCTACTGTGAGGTGTAGTGAGCCAAGCTGCCTACTATTCTTTCCTGCCTCTCATCCAGCAAATGCTGATATAGTATCCTTGTAAACACAGTAAATACTTACTAAACTGCCAGTGAGTTTATTGTACTTCTCTGTTTTTGATACTTGTACCATGTCTATATTATTACAGTACATAGTAATTTTACTCTTAATGACTATTAGTCTTAATTGTATAGAAAAAAATTTTTCTGTGCTTCTCAAGTTATTTGAAGCTCTCAAGTTATTTGAAGCTCCTTCTATGACAGATTCTTCAGGAAGAGATCAAGGAAATTATATTCTCTGAGCACTTGCAAGTTTGTAGTAATTTGTAGCTTTTCTACATGAAGTTCAGTTTACATCTTTGCTCATGCTTGCTTTGATTAAGTGACTTAAGTATAATACATCATTATGTTCTACCATAGAGATTTATTGCTGAAAGATCTGATGACAACTGAATTTTTTCCTTAGTATTTTTGTCTGGATGTCATTATATATACACATTTATTTTTTGTTTAAGTCCAATTATTTAGAAAAAATATGTCTATTTTGGCCATTATAGATTGTTTTCCCAGTTATATGATATACCTTTTAAATATTTATTTTTAAATCTTCTTATTATTTCAGAAGTTTCCCCCAATTATAGTTTTAGTATTTATTCTGTTCATTGCTTTGGTTTTCTTCTTCAAAGGACTATTATATTTATATTGGATCTTTATCCATCAATTACTCTTGAACACTTTTAAAAATCTTGTTCTTAGTTTCTGATATCTATAAAACTTTGCTCTTTTCCATTCTGTTTCTCTTAAAGCATGTTCTTTTGTGTTTATTTGCTTTTGTTTTCTTAACTTTGTAGATCTTTTTTTTTCTGTCATTTTTAATTCTTTCCTTAATATTTTTTTGTAAATCTTTTTCTCAGTCATCTTATGTTCTGATTTATGTTGTTCCTTATAGATTCAATAATTGCTTCATGACTTTTAGTTCATTTTGAAACAATAAACTTTTTACCTATTTTGTGGGCATATTTTTCTGATATGCTTCCGTTATCTGAGGGATTTCTTTCATTCTTTAGTCACTCATTTTTATACTGATTTTATGTGGTAGTGTAGTATGTAGTGTACCCTGTAGTGTTCTTTGACTATTGTTCATTTTAAAGTGAAGTGACTTTTTCCTGTAGTTTTTGATGAGAAGAGTGAGCTAGGATAGCTACCTCTTTTATCACTTTAATGAAGAAATAGCCTTAAACTTAGATATTTCTACTCTATCACTCTCCCCAATTTTTTTTCTCTTCTCCTTTCCTTGCCCACATAGCACCTGTTCTGCTCACTTTGGTTTGTAATCCTAGCAGGTTCTCCTTAGTGCTAAGCTGTATGATATGAGGGTTATATTGTCAGTCTTTAGAGTCTGTAGGCCTTAGACTCCCAAACTCTCTAACACCATTGATCATGCTTTGGACATCTTAGACTCATTAATTGATTTGAAACTTTCAAAATCTTCTTCCATTTTCTCCTGCTTTTCTGAGCAAGGCCCACTGTGCTTTCCAATGAATTCCTAATAATGGGTTGGGAGTTTCCAGCTCTTGGGGTTATCACCGGTCCCTTTGCTTTTCCTCTGATTTCTCTCCCATAGTTTTTGATAGTGTTTGGGTCTTGTAGTTTTTATCTGAAAAAGTGAAAGTCACTCAGTTGTGTCCAACTCTTTGTGACCCCATGAACTATAGCCTGCCAGGCTCCTCTGTCCATGGAATTCTCCAGGCCATAATGCTCGAGTGGGTAGCCTTTCCCTTCTCCAGGGGATCCTCCCAAACCAGAGATCAAACCCAGGTCTCCCACTAGTTTTTATCTGCTGC